>NC_141016.1:32582806-33182806 GCF_052327205.1 Somniosus microcephalus
AAAAGAGAGAGAGTAATCCGAATGTTAATAATATATCATTAATAATAACCGGGGAATACTGGAATTATAATCTCTCGCTTTCCGGGGACGGACACCCGCTGATTATTTTACTTCCGCTTTATTCCGGAAACAATCAGAGGCGGCGGGAGATGAGAGACAGAAGAAAGATTTTTACCTGCGCAGATGACGCCGACATCCCAGGAGTGTGACCCGGAATAGTGACCCCATTGAGCTGAATCACACTCCCGCAGAGCGGCCCTCGGTCCCGCCGCACCGAACATTCCACGTCACAATGGGTCCGCCCCTTCCCCAAAGTGAGCCCCGCCCGGTGTTGACAGCGCGGCCCCGCAGCCCAGCTCCCGGCACACAACAGCGGCGTCCGGCAGGTCCCAGAGATAATGGTCCACAGTCCCCCACTGTCCCCTGTAGTGAATCTCCAGTCTCCCAGCGCACGGACTGCCCCCATTCACCAGTCTCAGCTTCACCGTCTCTGTAAAATATCAGAAATAACATCAAGCGGTTAGAGTGCATTAAACCCGCAGTCTCCCAGCGCACGGACCGCCCCCGTTCACCAGGACAGAGGGACCATGTGAGGAATCAGTGGGAACATCAGACTGTGCCCAGACCCCGAATAAAACCCGGAGTAAATATTAAACATGGCAAAAGGGAGAGGGAAATACTAATAAACGGTTGTGAACGAACCGGGAGTCAGCAGGAAGTTCCCAGCACCAGAGCGGCTCCCACGGGGCCGGGTGGCGATTGGCTCAGAATATAGTCCAGCCTCCAGAGGTCGGGAGATGGGCGTGGCTGCAATGGTCAGCTGTCCATCATGGTCAGTACCGATTGGCCGAACGTAGTGAGAGCTCAGCCCCAGTCAGGATTGGAGGAAATTACCCCCAATCCCCGGAGACAATAGAGGATGAGGCGGGGCTGGAAGGTCATGTGATGCTAATGTCAGCACTGATTGGTGAGGTGAATGTGAGAGCTGCTGTGGGACCGGCAGCAGTGTCAGTGGAGCCGGCCCTTCACACTCTGCGCTTCAGGGACCCCGTTTATTGTCGCTCTGCATGAAGGCAGCAGCCGCCTCTCAGCTGGAATTAAAGATCTTTAGTAACAGTCCGCGGGAAACACTCTTCCCATCCGAGGGACACACGAGGAGCGGGTTAATCGGTGATCAAAAAGGCCCTGAGATTGTCACCCAGCCTCAATATTCAATGGGATGGATCAGAGCAGAGAGATACCAGATAACGTGAAAATAAAAGGCAGTTACCTGACGGGTCAGCTTGACTGTTCCCAGGTCTGCCTGAAATAAGACATTGAGAATTAGAGTTCTCTGGGGCAAGAAATTAATAAAACTGTCAGAAAGAAAATTCACAAATGCAATGAACTCTGGGGTAAGAATTCCCGTCACTTTGCGAAAGAAGTGATACCGGGGTCTGTGATTTCATCTGTTCTTCATTGCTTATAAAACCGCAAATACAATCTATGCAGCAAGCTGACATTTGTAAAGTGCCTACAGATTATCGAGAATAGTATTCACACAAAAACACACTGACACCTGGGTGCACTCTCTTCTTGTGGTGACGGTGCTCGGGCCCCATTTATTACCAGTGTGTAGGTGCCCAGAGAAGGCGGTGGTGATGGACCTGCTCCTTGTAGAATCAGAGAATGACACAGCACAGATGGAGGACATTCGGTCCATCTTGCCTGTGCTGGCTCTTTGAAAGTGCCATCCAATCAGTCCCAGTCCCCTGCCCTTTCCCCATAGCCCTGAAAATTAGTGGTGATGGTGCTCTCACCATTGTTTACCCGTGTGTAGTTGCACTGAGCAGGCGGTGGTGATGGGCCCGCTCTTTTAACAGATACAGTACTCTTCTTCTTCTTCTTCTTCTTGGGCAGTCCCTCGGAACCGAGGATGGCATGCTTCCGCACTAAAAAGGAGTTCTCAGGTGACTGCTGAGTCACATGCAGGGCCTACACTCTCTGTCACAGGTGGTGCAGACGCTGGTTGAAGGGGCGGGCGGGTGGAGTGCTTGGGTTGACGTGCCCTCCTTCCGCTGTTTGTGCTTGGCTACTGCTTGCTCCCGGCGAAGAGAGTCGAGGTGTGCGGCGCCTTCATGGATGCCTCTACACCATATTTTGCGGTCTTGCACCAGTGATTCCCAGTTGTCGGTGGGGATGTTGCACTTTTTCAAGGGGGCTTTGAGGGTGTCCTAGAAGCGTTTCCTCTGCCCACCTGGGGCACTCATGCCATGTCAGAGCTCCGAGAAGAGCGCTTGCATTGGGAGTCTCTTATCGGGCATGCAGACGATGCGACCTGTCCATCAGAGCTGTTCGAGCATGGTCAAAGCTTTGATGCTGGGAATGTTAGTCTGAGCGAGAACACTGACTTTGGTGCGCCTATCCTGCCAATGGATTTGCAGGATCTTGTGGAGGCAGCATTGGTGGTACCTGTCCAGTGCTTTGAGGTGCCTGCTGTACATGGTCCATGTCTCTGAGGCATACAGCAGGGCGTGTATCACTGCTGCTCTGTAGACAATAAACTTGGTGCTGGATTTGAGGTCCTGGTCTTTAAACACTCTCTTCGTAAGGTGACAGAAGGCTGTGCTGACACACTGTAGGCAGTGTTGGACTTCGTTATCGATGTCTGCCCTTGTTCACTGTAGGCTCCTGAGTTATATAAAGTGGTCCACATTTTCCAAGGGCTCGTCATGGATTTTGATAATTGGGGAGCAGTACTGTGTGGCGGGGGCAGGTTGGTTGAGGACCTCTGTCTTATGGATGTTTAGTGTAAGGCCCATGCTCTCGTATGCTTCAGTGAAGGTGTTGACGATGGTTTGGAGTTCGACATCTGAGTGCGCGCAGACGCAACCATCGTCTGCATACTGTAATTTGATGGCAGAGGATGGGATGACTTTCGATCTGGACGGGAGGCGACAGAGGTTGAACAGTTTCCCGTTTGTTCTGTTGATTAGCTCCACTCCAGCGGGGAGCTTACTGAGGGTGAGATGGAGCATTGAAGCAAGGAAGATTGAGAAGAGCGTTGATGCGATGACACAGCCTTGCTTGACCCCGGTCCAAACCTGAATTGGGTTTGTGGAAGATCCGCTGGTCAGGATCTCGGCTTGCACGTCATCATGAAGCAGCCGGAGAATAGTGACAAACTTTTGAGGGCAGCCGAATTTGAGGGCTCTCTCACAGTGAGGTTAGATAGTGTAGTACATTATTCCCTTCCAAAGTTCATGATGGAACATAAATATAATTTAAATTAAATTATAGATTATCTTATTGTGTGCTGAATTTCGGTGCCTTTTAGTTTAATCCAATGTTTTCCGCGTGGAAATTTCAAAGCTTCCATAAAGTTGTAATTGGAAGTTTCTGCCACTCATTTTATTTCTAAATTCCTCAAACAAAACAAAATGAACCGTTTGTCAGGCGGGTTCACGCCTCCTATCTCCGTGCTGGCTGTTCCTCATTAAGGTCCTGCTGAGCGAATTGTCTTGTAACCTGTCCTCTTCGATTGGTCCATCATTTTACCCGTTAATGATGTTCGGTTAATGGACCTCTCGTTTACTGGTTAAGCTTTGCTGCTTTTTAAAATGCAGCCAATATGTTGACCTGCTCTCAACCCCCCGATGATATTGTGTCCCACAGATCTCCAGGTCTCTTTCTATTCTAAATGTTATATACTAGAGACAGTGTGTTGACCTGCTCCTAATCCCCCTGATGATATTTTGCCCTCCAGATCACCTGGTCTCTTTCTAATCTCTCGGTTATATATTACAGACAACGTGACACCGATTCTTGTCCTCAGCAGTGATTGTCGAGAATTCTTGAATGAGAGCAGTTTCCAAACCGAATCTCTCTGGTCTCGCTCTGGCCCGGGTTCTGTAATGTTGACAGAGCGTTACAAGCTTCCACTCCAGGAGAGCCTCAGCAGTCCTTACCAACACTCTGCTGTCCTGCAAATTCATCTTTTATTGTTATCCATTGACAGACTAGTGGGAATATTCTTTCAGTATTTACTCAAAAACGTTAAAAACTCAGCGCTTCTGTTAGAATTGGTGATTTTGAGATTACAAAATAGAGTCAAAACAGACTGTTTATAACAACATTCCTCTCATGTCAGATTATCAGGTGTGTCAAGAATCAAAATAATTATTTTATATTAAACTAATTCAAGTCCGACTTGAACAGCTTTCACAATTAAATGAGTTCCTGTTGGGTTTTGGAAGCAAATGAATTGAAAAACTTTAATTATAGGTTAAAACCTCCAGTAAAACACCAGAGGGAGCTCACGCCAAACAATCCAGACTCAGCGTCAACAACGCAAAGATTAATTTCTAACAAAATATCTCCATAGCCCTTAACTAGTGTCTGGATAAACGTTACCATGGTTAGAAAATCAACAAACACACATCGAATATTGACAAGAACAGGACAAAGCGCTCTGATCGCTATCTGCCGAAGTTAAATATACAAACAAAATCAGGATTTGTTACACAAAGTTACCAGAGCATGGGACATGTGGAAGGAGATTGAGAAACATGTCGCACTATCTCATTAAATAGTACACGACACGATATAAATCTATTGAGCAATTGGAACGATATAAAGAAACAAGTCCCTATAACCCATTAAACAGTACATGACAATGTATATAAAGTATGGGACACGTGGAAGGTGATTGAGAAACATGTCCCGTTGTCTCATTAAGCACTACATGATTCTGTAGAAAAAGTACGGAGCATGTGGAAAGAGCCGGGAAACATTAATTATTATATGACACAGATCATATAAATCTATGAAATAGAAAGCTTAATTTTATATAAAAAGCTCATAGTTTTGACGATCCTCACTTGGAATAAACGGCTCTTTCTCCGATTGGCAGGCAATGACAAGTGGGATACCGCAGGGATCGGTGCTAGGAACACAGCTATTCACAATATATATTAATGATCGAGACGAGGGAACTAGATGTTTGCAGACGACACAAAGCTGGGTGGGCGTGTGTGCTGTGAGGAGGATGCCGAGAATATCAAGTATGATTTGGACAGGTTGGCTGATTGGGCAAATGCATGGCAGATGCAGTATAACGTGGATAAATGCGAGTTTATCCACTTTGGTGTCTAAAACAGGAAGGCAGATTATTATCTGAACGGCAATAGATTGGGAAAGGGGAAGTGCAACGAGCCCTGGGTGTCCTTGTGCACCAGTCGCTGAAGGTAAGCATGCAGGTGCAGCAGGCGGATAAGAAGGCAAATGGTATGTTGGCCTTCATAGCGAGAGGATTCGAGTACAGAAGCAAGGATGTCTTGCTGCAAATAACAACAGAAAATGCTGGAAAAACTCAGCAGGCCAGGCAACATGGGTGGAGAGAAATTAGAGTGACATTTCGGGTCGAACCCTTCTTCAAACCGGAAAGGAAATAAAATAGATCGAAGGCAAGGCCTTGGTGAGACCACACCTTGAGTATTGTGTGCAGTTCTGGGCGCATTATTTGAGGGAGGAAGTTCATGCCATGGAGGGACTGCAGCAAAGATTCACCAGACTGATACCTGGTATGGCAGGAATGACGTATGAGGAGAGATTGGGTCGAATGGGCTTATATTCGCTGGAGTTTAGAAGAAGGAGAGGGGATCTGATTGAAAATTATAAAATTCTATCAGGACTAGACAGACTAGATGCAGGAAGGATGTTCTCGATGGCGGGGGAGACCAGAACCAGGGGTCACAGACTAAGGATAAGGGGTAAGCCATTTAGGAGTGAGATGAGGAGGAATTTCTTCACCCAAAGGGTGGTGAACCTGTGGAATTCTCTACCACAGAAGGCAGTTACGGCCAGTTCAGTAAATATATTTAAGAAGGAGTTAGATATATTTCTTAAGGCTAAAGGGATCAAGGGATATGGGGCGAAAGCAGGGACAGGGTAGTGAATTTGGATGATCAGATATGATCTCATTAAATGGCGGAGCAAGCTCGAAGGGCTGAATGGCCTACTCCTGCTCCTATCTTCTATGTTTCTATGTTTCTCACTGACGAAACAAAAATACTCCGACAGCAAATCCCGGGGAGATTTAGGGTCTTTCAATTGCATCATTTTTGACGAGTGTACTTGATAAGAACTTCATAAATAAATATTACTAATTGAAGCAATGTTGGTTTCACCTCCAGTTAATATTTAACTTCACAATAATGTTATTCCTTGTCCAACAATCCGAAGCTTAACAAATTATTTAAAAAAATTAGGGAAATTCTCTGTACCACATGGGGTCAGACAGCACTTCTACTGAGAAATATCTAGGACCGAAAACTCTACGTGGGTTCAGTCGGCAGTAGGTGTAGCTTTGACTGGTGTTCTACACTCGGTGAGATCACTTACACCCCAGACTCCGATACACTCTATTCTAACAGTAAATGTGCTCTACTTCTAGCAGATTCGGTTTGAAACCCCGACTGGAATATCAACTCCAGTCTGCTCTGTCTATACAAGAGCCGCAGGGAACAAAATAATAGAAACTGGCGCGGAATTTGTGTTCGATTTCGATTTTAAATCTAAATTTGACACATAGGTCCTCTGAAAATTAAAGTTAGCGTTAATCAGATGCAATATATAATACACGTTTACTGTCACCGACAGAATTGAACAAGTGTTCCCTATTTGAAGATGATGGAACTTTAAAATCAAACAAACAACCCAAAATATGTAGTAAATGAAAATTCTACTGATTCCATAAACCATTTCAATATTCACTTGATACGATCCCAATGAATGACAAATTTGAATCACAAATGTCCATTATCTGTAAATTGATTTTCATCAACTCGCGATTTGTGAAAATGATTCAGGGAGTGATGTACATTTCATGTTTTTCTCCGTTCTATGATTTGCAGAACATATTCTTTAAATTAGCTACAATAACAGGATTTTAGTATCCAATCAGTTTTATAACATCAAATAAAATGAATCACGGTAACATATTACATTAAACGCACAATGTTTCTGATAACGGGGCTAGAAGGTTTCGCTCTCAGGAAACCAGACTTTTTTAATTATCAAGATTAATAAAAATAACAAATACACACTGGAAACAGAGAAAAAATGAATGAAGTCATCGACTGACAAGCTCAGCAAAGGTTATCGTGCAGTTGGAAATAGATTGAGAAACCAGTCCGGATATCTCATTAAACACGACATGACATTATATAAAAACATGTGGCATGTGGAAGGAGACTGAGAAACGTTAATTATTACGTGATACTGTTAATATAAATGTATGAAATAGAATGATTAATTTCAGATAAAAAGTTCATAATTTTGAAGATCATCACTGAATAAACAACAATACGCACAATCTCGGAGTGTGTGGAAATTTCAGTAACTTTTTTTGGAGAGTGAACTTAACAATGACTATATTGATAATTAATACAAATTGAAACAATATTGGTTCCACATCTAGTTAGTATTTAACTTAACAATATTATAATTCATTCTCCAATGCTCTAATACTGAATAAACTATTTAAAATAGTTCAGTTCACTGTACCGAACTGGGTCAGACAGCACTTCTACTGAGAAATAACTGTAACAGAAATATGTGTGGGTTCAGTCGGCAGTAGGTGCAGCTTTGACTGGTGTTCTACACTCAATGAGTTCACTTACACCCCAGACTCCGATACACTCTATTCTAACAGTGACCGCGCTCTACTTCAAACAGGCTCAGTTTAAATAATCGGATTAGAACTTCAACTCCAGCCTGCTCTGTCTGTACAAGAGCCGCGGGGGACAAAATAAAACAATCTGCTGCGGTAGTGTCTCCGATTTCGGTTTAAAAACTAAGTTTCACTCGAGGCTCATCTGGGAATTAAAAATAAGTGCTATTCAGTTGTAAAATATTCTTATATCTGAATAGAATGACATCGACAGAAATGGATAAAGTTACCCTATTTGAAGTTGATGGAATTTAAAAAGAAACAGCCAACGCAAGATATGTTTCAAAAGGGAAATTTTCAAATTGCATAAAGCATTTCAATATTCACATCATGCGATTCCAGTGAATGACAAATTTGAATAAAATATGCCCGTTTTCTTCAAATTGAATTTGATCAGCACGCAATTTGTGAAAATGATTCAGGGAGTGAGATACATTTCATGCTTTTTTCTCCGTTCAATAATTTGCAGTAAAAGTACTTTAAATTATCTACAAAACAGGATTTTTGTATCCAATCAGATTATAAAATAAAATAAATTTAAACCACAGAAATATATTTCGTTAAACTCACAAAGTATCTGATAACAGTGAGATAACGTTTCCCTGTCAGTGAACCAGCATTTGTTATTGATAGAGATTAATAAATATAACCAAACACACACTGGAAACAGAGAGAAACTGAACGGAGTCACCGACCAAAAACCTCAGCAAAAATATCGAGCATGTGAAAGGAGATTGAGAAACAAATCCCGAAATCTCATGAACCCTACATGTCACTGTATGACCGGTATGGAGAATGTGGCAGGAGATTGAGAAACAAGTTCCAATATCTCATTAAATTCTACATGACTGTATGAAAAGTACGGGGCATGTGGACTGGGACCGAGAAAGCTTCATTATTGCATCAGTCTGTACATATAACATTTTTAAATAGAAAAAATAGTTTAAAATTAAAAGTTCATAACTTTGAAGATAATCACTAACTAAACAACACTCACACAGCAAATTATCCAAAGATTTAGAAAATGTTACTAACATCAATTATTGGAGAGTGTATTTCATTATAATTGTACTAATATGTAATGCTAATTATTGCAATATTGTTTTCACCACTGGTTAATATTATATTAGACAATATTTATAAACCTCATCCAACATTCAAATGCTGAATAAAGTTTTTAAATATTTCAGTTCACTCTATCACACCGGGTCAGACAACACTTCTAGTGAGAAATATCTGTGACAGAAACGTGTGTGGGTTCAGTCGGCAGTAGGTGCAGCTTTGAATGGTGTTCTACACTCAGTGAGTTCACTCACACCCCAGACTCCGATACATTCTATTCTAACAGTGAACGTGCTCTACTTCCAAAAGGCTCAGTTTAAATAATCCGATTAGAAATTTAACTCCAGTCTACTCTGTCTGTACAAGAGCCGCAGGGGACAAAATAAATCAAAACTGTCGCGGTGTTTGTAACGGATTTCGGTTTTAAATCTAAATTTGACACAAATCTCGACTGGGAATTTTAAAAAATGTTATTCAGATGAACAATATTCTAAACGAAATAACAACAAACGCTGGAAAAGCTCAGCAGGCCAGGCAACATCCGTGGAGAGAGAAATGGCATTAACCTTATTCTAAACGAGCTGACTGTCACCGACAGAAATGAAGAATTGATTCCCAATTTGAAGTTGATGGAACTTAAATTCAAACAAACAGCTGAAAATATGTATTAAATGAAACTTCTACAAATTAAATAACAATTTCAATATTCACTTTATATGAGCCCAATAAATGACAAATTTGAATAAAATTTACCCATTTTCTTCAAAATAAATTTGATGAGCTCGCGATTTGTGAAAATGATTCCGTTCAATGATTTGCAGAAAATGTTATTTAAATTATCTACAAAACAGGATTTTAGTATCCAATAAATTTTGTAAAATATAATAAATTGAACCACAGAAATATTTTTCGTTAAACTCACGAAGTATCTGATAACAGTGAGATAACGTTTCCCTGTCAGTGAACCAGCATTTGTTATTGATAGAGATTAATAAATATAAGCAAACACACACTGGAAACAGAGAGAAACTGAACGGAGTCACCGACCAAAAACCTCAGCAAAATATATCGAGCATGTGGAAGGAGGTTGAGAAACTAATCCCTGAATCTCATTAAACCCTACATGACATTGTATAAAAATTATGGAGCAGGTGGAGAGAGATTGAGAAACAAGCTCCAATATCTCATTAATTTCTACATGACACTGTATGAAAAGTGTGGGGCATGTGGACCGAGACTGAGAAAATGCCATTATTACATCAGTCTGTATATTTAAATGTATTAAATAGAAAAAATATTTTAATATTAAAAATTCATAACTTGGAAGATAATCACTAACTAAACAACAACAAACACAGCAAATTCTGCAAACACTTAGGAAATGTTATTAATATCAATATTTGGAGAACGTCTTTAATTATAATTGTACTAATGGTTAATGCTAATTGATGCAATATTGTTTCAACCACTAGTTAATATTTTATTACACAATATTTAAAAACCTCAGCCAACGTTCTAATGCTCAATAAAGTTGTTTAAATAGTTCAGTTCACTATCACACCGGGGTCAGACAGCACTTCTACTGAGAAATATCTGGGACCGAAATCTCTATGTGGGTTCAGTCGGCAGTAGGTGCAGCTTTGACTGGTGTTCTACACTCAGTGAGTTCACTTACACCCCAGACTCCGATACACTCGATCTAACAGTGAACGCGCTCAACTTCTAACATGTTCAGTTTACATAATCCAATTAGACTTTCAACTCCAGTCTGCTCTGTCTGTACAGGAGCCGCAGGTGGAAGGCGATGGAGAAACCAGTCTCGATATCTCATTAAACTCTACATGACACGGTTAAAATTCAAGAAAACAACATTTACTTTCCACATCACCTCAATGTCTTCAGTAGTAAAGACCAATAACTGTATTAATGAGATACATAATATAAGAATAAAAAGCGTATCCATAGATAAACGAAACAACAACACTCACACGGTAAATTCCCCGGAGATTTAGGAAGTTTCAGTGACATCTTTTGGGATAGTGTATTAAAATACTAATAATGAATGCTAATTGAAACAATATTGATTGTCCCTCTGGTTAATAGTTTTTACACAATATTGTGGACCTTGTACAACACTCTAACTCTGAACAAACTATTTGTTAGTTCCAGTCGCTGCAAAACGCTGGGGTCAGACAGCACTTCAACTGAGAAATATCTGAGAATGAAATGTGTGTGTGTGTTCAGTCGGCAGTAGGTGCAGCTTTGACTGGTGTTCTACACTCAGTGAGTTCACTTACACCCCAGACTCCCATACACTCTATTCTAACAGTGACCGTGCTCTACTTCCAACAGGCTCCGTTTAAATAATCCGGTTAGATTTTCAACTCCAGTCTGCTTTGTCTGTACAAGAGCCGCATGGAAAAAAATAAAGCAAAACTGCCGGAGTATCTGTGACCGATTTCGGATTTAAATCTAAATTTAACACAAATCTCTACTGGGAATTTAAAATAAGCGTTAATCACAGAATCCCCACAGTGCAGATAGAGGCCATTTCGGCCCATCGAACCTGCACCGACACATATCCCACCCGATCCCCGTAACCCCTACACCAACACATATCCCACCCTATCCCCACGTATTTAATCCCACTAACACTACGGGTCAATTTATCATAGCCAATCATCCTAACCCGCACATCTTTGGACTGTGGGAGGAAACCGGAGCACCCGGAGAAAACCCACGCAATCACGGGGAGAATGTGCAAACTCCACACAGTCACCCGAGGCCGGATTCGAACCCGGGTCTCTGGCGCTGATGAGGCAACAGTGCTAACCACTATGCCACAGATGAACAATATTCTAAACATGCTGATTGTCACTGACAGAAATGAAGAATTGATTCCCTATTTGAAGTTGATGGAACTTAAAATAAAACAAACAGAATATTCAATGTTTTCAATGAATATTCTCCAAATTAAATAAACAATTTCAGTATTCACTTCATACGATCCCAATTAATGTCAAACTTGATTAAAAAATGCCAGTTTTGTGTAAATGGACCCAGACTCCGATACACTGTATTCTATCAGTGAACGCGCTCTACTTCGAACAGGCTCAGTTTAAATAATCCGGTTAGATTTTCAACTCCAGTCTGCTCTGTCTGTACAAGAGCCGCAGGTGGAAGGAGATGGAGAAACCAGTCCCAATATCGCATTAAACTCTACATGACAGGATTAAAATTCAAGAAAACAACATTTACTTTCCACATCATCTCAATGTGTTCAGTAGTAAAGACCAATAACTATATTAATGAGGCACAGAGTACAATAATAATAATCAACGATGACTCACAGTTGAGAAGCTGCAGTAAAAAGAGGGTCAGGAAGGACCGCAGCATCGTCCCCGGAGCCGGTTACAGTGACGGGACCTGAACATTAACCGAATGTTGTTCGCAAATACCGAGCGGGACCTCCAGCACCTTCCGACACCCCGACTGAACTGGGACTTAATTCTTTGATAACAGTTTGTACAGAAACCAATCTTTCTTTCAAAATAACCGATAGATTTTGACAGGAGTTAACCGTGAATTGCAGCCTGGTAAAATACACCAATGAGAATGAACCTGCTCATTAATAGATGCAAAGAGCCCAGGTTCCACCCACTGCCGTTGAGCTGCGTGAGTCTGATAAACGAAATGAGTCACCGACCCCGCATCCGGATCACAGAATCACACAGAACAGAAGGAGGCCACTCGGCCCGTTACACCTGTGCCGGCTCTTTGAAAGAGTTGTTCAAATTAGTTCCACATTCCCAGCTTTTTGCCTATAACCCGATAATTATTTCTAAAGTGTGGTGCTCAGAATTGTATCCAATACTCCAGCTGAGGCATAACCAGAGATTTGTAAAGTTTTAGCATTGTTTCCTAGTTTTTTATATTCAATACCCCTATTTACCAAGCCAAGTGTCCCATACGCATTCTTAACCACCCTCTCACTTACCCAGTCATCTTCAAAGATTTGTCAATATGCTCCCCAGTTTCCTCTGTTCTGGCACCCCTCAAAATAGATTATACTGTCTCTCCATATTATTCCACTCAAAGTGCAATATTTCACAGTTAGCCACGTTAAATTACATATTCCATGCGTCTGCCCATTTCACCAATATGTCTATGTCTTGCTGAATTCTGCTACAACAATGCTCACTATTTA
Source organism: Somniosus microcephalus (assembly GCF_052327205.1). Lineage (NCBI taxonomy): Eukaryota > Metazoa > Chordata > Chondrichthyes > Squaliformes > Somniosidae > Somniosus > Somniosus microcephalus. The sequence continues at coordinate 32,595,787 of NC_141016.1, forward strand.
ATCCGTTGCATAAATGTATATCGCCCACAATATTCAAAATTGTATTCCCTATAACCAAGTCCAGGTCATTTATAGATTGCAAGAAAACCAATTGTTCTAATACTCACCCCTGGGGGGGCTCGCTTCATAATTCTATCCAGTCAGATAAAACATCTCTTCACCACTCCTCTCTGCCTCCTATTCCTTAGCCAATGTACTGCGCAAGTTACCACCGTCCGTTCAATATCTTGAGCATTTATTTTCGGAATGAACCTTCTGTGAGGCACTTTATTAAATGGATTTTGAAAGTCCATAGATACAACATGTACTGCAGTACCTTCATCAACCATCTCTGTTACTTCATCAAATAAATAAATCAGGTTAATCAGAAACGAATTATCTTTAACTAATACGTGATGGCTGTCTATTATTAATTTATGCTTCTCCAAGTGAGAATTAATGCTGTGCCTGACAGTGGTCTCTAGTTGTCTAACTGACGTTAGACTGACTGGCCTGTAGTTTCCTGGTTTATGCCTCTCCACTTTTTTCAACAGGTGTCTGGCATTTACAATCCTCCAGCCCTCTGGCACCACTCCAATGTCCAAGCAGATTGAAAGATTGTGGTCAGAGCGTCTGCTATCTCTATCCTAGCTTCCCTTAGCAACCTAGGATTCATCCCATCTGGACCGGGTGACTTGTTAACTTTGTGTGGTGCCAACATATTTAGCAACTCCTTTCTTTTTTTATCTTATCCAATATCGCTACTCCCCACTCCTCTACTCCGACATAACTTCATCCTCTTCTTTTGTGAAGATAGATGCAAAGTATTCATTCAGCAGCTCAGTCATGCCCTCTGCCTCCACAATAATATTTCTTTTGTTGCCCCTAATCGGCCTCACAATTCCTTTAACTATCCTTTCACTTTTTTATAGGTTTATAACAGATTTCGGGTTCCCATTTAGATTACAAGCTAATCTTTTCCTCATACTCTCTCTTTGCTCTTATATCCTTCTTCAATTGCCCTCTTCACTCTTTGTGTTCTGCCTGGTTTTCAATTGTATTCTGTACCTTTCTTTTGTCATAAATCTCTGTTTTCTGTTTTATTTTAATCTCTATTTCCTTTGTCATCCAGGGAGCTCTAGTTTTGGATGCCCGAATGTTGCTCTTTATGGGGATATGTTTGTATTGTACCCAAAATATCTCCGCCATCAAGGCCGGTCATTGTACCTTTACTGTTTTCCTGGCCTTTTGTCCAGATGTGCTGGAACCCTTCACAAATCAGTGAAATTTTAGCTCTTTTCCATTTGATTATTTTCACATTTAGTTTTTCTTGCACCATGTTCATAACAACTTACACATAATTATATTATGATCACTATTACCCGGCTGTTCTCACTCTGAGTCACACTGCACTTGCTCTACTTCATTACCCAGAATTAGATTCACTACTGTTTCATTCCTCAGAATTGTATAGCTCATTTTCTGTTCCTTAACTCTAAGCTAATCTATTCAGTGTTGAACCATATAGTATATCGTCCCTCTCTATAACGGCAGTATTATCCTTGACCAAGTCTGCCAGCCCTCCATTCTTTTCCCCTTCCCTCTCCCTCCTTACTACATTATAACCATGAATGTTTAGTTCATGTTCCTGGCCATGTTTAAGCCAGCTTTCCATCCTACTGAATTTATTATAACCCCATGTGGCAACTTGCACCTGTAGCTCGTCAACTTTATTTGAAGTAGTCCTCGCACTAACACATATGCATTCAAATACCATGCTAGTCGGCTATGTTTTTTACCTCCATTTACTTACTGCTCTCACTAAGTTATTGTTTGTTCTGTTGATATTTCTATGCACCTGGTCTCTCCTCTCTGCTGCTGCGTCCTGGTGCCCTTTCCCCAGCCAAATGAGTTCAAACCCTCGCCCAGCGCACTAATTAAACTCCCTATGAGGACATTGGTCCCAGCTCTGTTCAGGAGTAACCAGCCCTGCCTGTAAAATTCTCCCCTACCACACAACATGTCACAATGTCCCAGGAATTTGATGCCCTCCCTCCTACACCACTTCTCCAGCCATGCATTCACCTGTGCTATCTTCCTGTTTCTGTGCTCACTGGCACGTGGCACTTGGAGTCATTCAGAGCAGATCAACTTTGAGGACCTGTTCTATAATCTTTTTTCCAGCTTCTGAAACTCTGCCTGTTTGACCTCAGCCCTTTTCCTGCCAATGCCATTGTTTCAAATATGAACCACAACTTCTCCTGTTCCCGTTCCCCTTGCACAATGTCCTGCAACCGTTCAATGATATACTTTACCTGGGCACCAGGGAGGCATTACACCATTGGGAACTCATTTTTGTGGTTGAAGAAATGCCTGTCTATTCCCCTGACTATCAAATCTCCAATAGTCCCCCAGAGCTACACTCCCTTGTGCCCCACTGTGCAGCCGGGACTCCCACAGTGCCTGCATTTGCTTCTGACTGCAAGGCCCCGAGCTAACTTCACCCGGACTGTTATTCAACACTGAAAACCGGTTTGTGAGTGAAAATAGGAGTCAATCAGGGAAACACGGACGTAAAATCGCATGGGAGATAATTTTGGTTTCAGACCAAATTTACTGATCTTTATTACTGATATTATCATTTTTTCTATCTATATAAATAAAGCGGTTTGTCTCTCTGTCTCTCTGTCTGTCTGTCTGTCCGGCTATACAATCAAAAGTTATAGAGCGTACCTACACATATGTTATATCAAAAGAAAGCTTATCATTAGGGGAGTCTAATAGGCGTACTTACTTTTTGGTCAGACAATAATTGTTCAGACAGTATACAAAAAAGTTTCAAAAAACGGCAACATTCTACTCATTAGCATTGAGTGACATGATGGTTGACCAATCGTACAGGGGATTAAGCTGATGCTTGACCAATTGGTGCATCATGGGGGGCGTTTCATTGCATGTGTGGGCGGGCCTAATCCTTCTGAGCTGAGGTGAGTGGTGGCCATCTTGATTCCTAACTCTTGATTTATTTTTCACACTTTGTGTGTGTGTGGAGGGGATTTTGGGAGCGAGTTGAGGTGGGGAAGGGTTTCCACGGCAACTGGGCCCGGGCCTGGGCCTCTCTCACAGCCTGTAGCCCCTCAGGAGGGCGGGGTTGGGGGAAGAAGGTTTTCCCCTGCAACCGGGCCCGGGCCTCTCTCACAGGCTGTAGCCGCTTGGGAGGGTGGGGGAGGAGGGTTATCCCGGCAACCGGGCCCGGGCCTCTTTCACAGCCTGTAGCCACTCAGGAGGGGGGGGAGGGAGGAGGGTTACCCCGGCAACCAGCGGCATCTCACTCTCCCCCAGTCTCTTTCTCTCTCTTCCCCGCGCAGCCCGAAAGCCGGAGGAAGAGGGAAGTGAGCAGATGAGCGGCGGCATCTCACTCTCCCCCCAGTCTCTCTCTCTATCTTCCCCATGCAGCCCGAAAGCCCGGGGGAAGGGGGAAGCGAGCAGGTGAGCGGCGGCATCGCAATCTCCCTTCCCCGCACAGCCCGAAAGCCCAGTGGAAGAGGGAAGCGAGCAGGAGAGCGACAGCGTCTCTCTCTCCCCCCCACCGCAGTGAAAGGCATTCATCTGCCGCCCTGCCAACCGGGTCCAAAGGCCCACCACGTTAATGATGAGGAATGATGGGCTTGCTTCGAAGCGATGGGCACCCGGCCTCCCGATGTTGGACTGACTCCGTTCTGGTACTGGAAAGGAGGGAGAGACAGGGGGAGGGAGGGAGGGAGAGACAGGTGGAGGGAGGGAGGGAGAGGGGTGGAGGGAGGGAGGGAGGGAGGGAGAGGGGAGGGAGGGAGAGAGGTGAGGAGAGGGGCAGGGAGGGAGAGGGGAGGGAGGGAGAGAGAGTAAAGCAGGGAGAGACATGGGGAGGGAGAGAGAGAGGGTGAGGGAGGGAAAGCGTGAGGGGTTGGGACAGGGAGGGAGAGCTCACCTTATTCCTTCCTTCCTTCCTTTGCAGGGGTCAATCTGGCCAGGCCTGAGGCGCTCCTTCCCCCCTCTCTCTCCAGGCTAATCCCAAACTAAATCCAGCAGTCTCTCTCTCTCTCTTCCCCCGCCCCATCTCTCTCTTCTCTCCCCAGCCTCTCTCTTCTCCCCCCAGTCTTTCTCTCTCTCTTTTCCAACAAAAACATGCCCTCAAAAAACCCTCGGCACCGCCGGGCACTCCAGCTAGTTACATATAAAGAATAATGAACCGCTCACTTTCTGATGTGCTGCAGCACTTTACCCAGCACGGAAGCATTCAGAATAGGATTGAGTGAGTAAACACCGACAATCAGATGGATTCAATCCCAGTTAATTTCGTTCACAAGAGCGGTTCATGGTGGAGCGGTGCTCACTTTTTTTTAAATTGACTTCACCGATACAGAGAGGAGAATATGAGATCCATGAACACTCTGAGCCGGGAGATTCCCGAGTCGGGCCGGGCACCATTCCCGCTGGTGGTCGGCACCAGCCGGGCTAGATCTGGACTGATAGCCCCATTGGGACAGGCCCGGAGCAGTAACAGGTCACCTCACACATTAGAACAGCAGTTGCTTTAAATTATAACATATTGAGGTAATTATATGTAACAAGTTAATGTGAAATCATTCTCCATTCCGCATAAATACCGTGATTGTTATTCACCCGGTAGAATTCCCTTCATCCCTTACACGCACTAAAGCTGGAGTTTAATATCAGTGATCGGCCCCAGAATGGTCCCAGTGGCTCCCCCCGGTACTGCAGCTATAATGATCTCACTCTGAACAAAGTTTCAGTCTTTGGTTTATTCACTTTAAGAGCGTCCCCGAGTGTTCCTCTCCCTGCACTATACAGGGGTAGAGTGCCGATCCAGTTTTGGTGTCCATACTTAAGAAAAGACATACTTGCTCCCGAGTCAGTACAAAGAAGGTTCACTCGGTTAATCCCGGGGATGAGGGGATGGACATATGAAGAGAGGTTGAGTAGATTGGGACTCTACTCATTGGAGTTCAGAAGAATGAGAGGCGATCTTATTGAAACATATAAGATCGTGAAGGGGTTGGATCGGGTGGATGCGGGGAGGATGTTCCCGATGATGGATGAAACTAGAACTAGGGGGCATAGCCTTAGAATAAGGGGCTGCTTCTTCAAAACTGAGATGAGGATGAACTACTTCACTCAGAGGGTGGTAGGTCCATGGAATATGCTACCCCAAAAAGCTGTAGAAGCTACATCATTACATAAACTTAAAACAGAAATAGACAGTTTCCTAGAAGTAAAGGGAATAAAGGGTTATGGGGAGCAGGCAGGAATTTGGACATGAGTCTAGGTTCGGATCGGTCATGGCCCTGTGTGTAGCGGAGTGGGCCCAGGGGCCGTGTAGCCTGATCCTGCTCCTATTTCGTGTGTCTAATTCTGTTAGATTCAGGAGATGGTTCTGTGATAGTAGATTGGCGGTTAGGATCAGATCAGCCATGATCTTATTGAATGGCGGAGCAGGCTCGAGGGGCCGATTGGCCTACTCCTGCTCCTATTTCTTATGTTCTTATGTTCTTATTACAATTCCCCTTTAGTTGGTGGCCTATATGACTGGGTCTGGTGAAAAAGGAGACGCAGACTAAACTGTCGCTCAGGTCCATTTGTGTTTCCCGATATCACATCTGATACCTTCTGCCTCTAATGTAAAATACCCACTACAGAACAACGGGATTTACAATCACAGGGTGAATGAAACTCGCTTTCACACAACTGTTCAATCTCCCGAATATAAAGAAAAGCGGAACAAGAGCCTCCAGCCCAATTGACCCTTTCGAGTTAATACTAAATGGGATGTGATAATTACGACATCTCCATACAAAAAAAGGGAACGTAGTGAGGGAGAATAAAATAAGAATTCCGGCTCCTCAGAAATTTGGAGAAACTGAGAGGACACAATCAGACTCATGTGGAGCCGGACACTGCAGTGCTGGAGTGTCAGAGACATGGAGCAGAATGGCGGAGGGGCAACTGAGAGTTCCAGTAAACCAAGAAGTAAAGAAGTAAACACAGTTCGAGATAGGGATTCAAAACGCTCCCCCTGACAGACAGACTCTATTGATCTGACTGCAGAGAGTGTAGATGCATTTTGCCAGCACCAAGGGTTCGGGACCTCTTGTGTCCAAGTGTTCCACTGGAGTTTATCCAGCGGACCGGGGCCATTTTCCAGTACAGAGCGCTGTGAGGGTTCTTCAGCATACAGGTAATGCCTCCAGCACTGTCCCCAGAGTCTCAGAGATTCCCATTTAGACATAAGACGGGACACCTGCCTTCAGCACGGTGGATGCTGTGACACAGAGTCCCTGGCAGGGTGTCATTCTTCTTGATGCTCTAGAAGATTAAATCCAGCACCATTTACCAGACTCACGCAACACCAACAAAGACATTGAAAATACACGGCCCCATGTTCGGGGGTTTAATAGAAGTTTTCCCATCTTGGGATTGATTGCCCCACTGTTACTATGTCACAGTCTGCCAGTGCTCTTACCCTGAGTCCTGCCTCCGTGAAATGGGTTCCCCTTTTGCCCGAAATCCGCAACGTAACTTGGTCGTGGATCTTGTACATGGAGCAGAGGGACTGCTTCTACTGCATGTCTAGGAGGTCAGAACAATGAAGTCGAACATGCAGCACACCGGTATGATTCGGCCACTTTCGTGCCACACTCTCTCATCCCATTCGCTCTGCCCAGCACAGTTTATTTATCTCATAAACTCTATAATGTCGGTGTATGTCTGCCGTATGCCATTAAATGATCATGAAGAGAAAGCCCATGGAATGGCTTTCCCAGTCTTCCTCCTTCTTTTACCATTCCCTGAAATCGGCCTCTACCAGTTGTGCCACTCTGTCCTGATCTTATTAAATCCTCCTGCACCTTTAACACCTTATCACCCTGCCTGCTCCAGATTCTCTGTTTCCATCTTTCTATTGTCCTGTCTCTCTCTCTCTCCTTTCCTTTGATTGGTGTACTGGTTGTCAACCACTCTGGTGTATTTTTTTCACTGGCACTCTATCTATCTATCTTTCTCTCTATCTCTCGCTCTATCTATCTATCTATCTATCCATCTCTCTATCAATCCATTGCTCTGATTAGGGTACAGGATTCTCACGTGCTCTAGTTCATTGGTTTCAATTTCCTCTCTCTGTTTCTATGGCTCTCCCTCTCTCTGTCTCTCTCGCTCTCTTTGGCTCTCTCTCTGCATTTTAACATTTCTCTCTCTCTATGTCTCTTTCTCGCTAACGTTCTCTCTATCCCATTGATTCTTGTACAGGGCCGCCTCATGCTGTAGTTCATTGCGTTCACTCCCCTCATTTCTTTTTTTTTCTTTTTTCTTTTAGTCCATTTGCAGACAACACACAGACAGAAACCCCACAGTGCAGATAGAGGCCATTTCGGCCCATCAAGCCTGCACCGACACATATCCCACCCGATCCCTCTAACCCCTACACCAACACATATCCCACCCTATCCCCGTAACCCCACGTATTTAATCCCCCTAACACTAAGGGTCAATTTATCATAGCCAATCAACCTAACCTGCACATCTTTGGACTGTGGGAGGAAACCGGAGCACCCGGAGAAAACCCACACAAACACGGGGAGAATGTGCAAACTCCACACAGACAGTCACCCGAGGCCGGATTCGAACCGAACACTCTGTCTGTGTCTCTGTCTGCATTGCGCTCTCTGCCTGTGTCTCTCTATATCTATCCATCTCTGTCTGTCTGTCTCTCTCTCTGTCTCTCCATCCCTCTGATAAAAGCACAGTGTCACTACATGCTCTAGATCAAAGTTTTCATTCTCCTCCCTGCGTCAATCTCCAGTGCCACTCACTCCCACCGCTTACTGTTTCTCACATATTCTCTGTTGTACCCTCAGCTCCGGGAATTTCAGGCTCCAATAGTTATACTAGTATATCGAGCTATTTTTATTCCTGTTTAAATAGGGTCATGTTTATCTAAATACTCTTATGTGAGTTTCGCCGATGGGCAGTTCTACTCAGATATTGTTTTGGTAAAACATATGTTCGATTTGCATTGTTTAATTAAGGTTAAATAATTTCATGAATGTTTTTCTTAGATAATACATAGCCCTGAACATATAATGCTGGTTCATTACATCTATTTCTCCATACAATAAGCGAGTACTGAAATGTCTATATTTGCTGTTGTGTTGAAGAGACTGAGAGGCGCATGACTGTTAATGTAGTTCCATTTACGGACGGAATCCTCATAAGCAGAATAGCAATCAGTAGAAGAATACAATTTCACAACAGTGATTAAAAATAAATAATCACAGGTTCAAAGTTAATTAAATGACCCTTTAATTAAAGATTTAAAAATAGATTAAATTTTTTGAATCGTAAATGTAAAATTTTTTAACCGGGACAATAATAACCTGAAATAATTTTAAAAGTAAGTGAATGTTTAAATCATTAAAAACATTCTTTTAACATTTATATCTAAAAGAAAGACGTATGCCTACTGTTGCCAGGCGAAATGGTTTGGTGGGTATTCACTGGGCAGTAGTGTGGCAAATAGCCCAAATCTGTGCCATCGAAAGTGAATTTGTAGCGGCTGGGTACGATCTGTCCAGAAGAAACTTGACAGACCGCAAGTTCTGAGTTATCGTGCATCATTACCTCTCCATGTTGAACACCACTTGGAAGAAGCACTGAGAGCAACAAGCGCACAGAACAGACTCTGGGTGGGGGACTTCAATGTCCAGCACCACGAGTGGCTCGGTAGCATCACTACTGACCGAGCTGCCCGACTCCTGAAGGACATCATTGCCATTAAGGGCCTGCTACAGGTAGTGAGAGAACCAATAGGAGGGCAAAACCCACCTGACCCTGTCTTCACCAATCTCTCTGTCGCAGATGCATCTGTCCATGACAGTATTGGTAGACGTGACAACTGCAGTCATTGTGGACACGAAGTCCAGTCTTCATACGGAGGACACCCTCCATCGTGTTCTGTGGCACTACAACCATGTTAAAAGGGATAGATTAAGAACAGAGCTAGCAACTCAAAATTGGACATCCGAGTGGTGTGGTGGGCCTTCAGCTGCAGCAGGATTGTATTCCACCAAAATCTGTAACCTCATGGCCTGGCATATTCCTCATGTTAACATTGCCACCAAGCGAGGAGACCAACCCTGGTTCAATTAGGAGTGTAGAAGAGCATGCCAGGAGCAGCACCAGCCATACCGAAAAAAGGGTGCCCACCTGGGGAAACTGCAACACAGGACTACATGCAGGCTAAAACGTGGAAAAATAGAAACAAAGAAGATAGGAGCAGGAGTAGGCCATTCGGCCCCTCGAGCTTGTTCTGCCATTTAATGAGATCATGGCTGATCATGCAAATTCAGTACCCTGTCCCTGCTTTTTTCCCCATATCACTTGATCCCATTAGCCTTAAGAAATATATCCAACTCCTTCTTGAATATATTGAATGCATTGGCCTCAACTGCCTTCTGTGGTAGAGAATTCCACGGGTTCACCACTCTCTGGGTGAAGAAATTCCTCCTCATCTCACTCCTAAATGGCTTACCCCTTATCCTTAGTCTGTGACCCCCGGTTCTGGACTCCCCCGCCATCGGGAACATCCTTCCTGCATCTAATCTATCTAGTGCTGTTGGAATTTTATAAGTTTCAATGAGTTCCTCTCTCATTCTTCTAAACTCTAGCGAATATAATCCTAATCGACCCAATCTCTCTTCACACGTCATTCCTGCCATCCCAGGTATCAGTCTGGTGAATCTTCGCTGCACTCCCTCCATGGCAGAACATCCTTCTTCAGGTAAGGTGACCAAAACTGCACACAATGCTCAAGTTGTAGTCTCACCAAGGCCCTGTACAACCGCAGCAAGACATCCTTGCTCCTGTACTCGAATTCTCTCGCTATGAAGGCCAGCATACAATTTACCTTCTTAACCGTTTGTTGCACCTGCATGCTTACTTTCAGCGACTGGTGCACAACGACACCCAGTTCTCTTTGCACTTCCCCTTTTCCCAATCTATTGCCGTTCAGATAATAATCTGTCTTCCTGTTGTTGCCACCAAAGTGGATAACTTCACATTTATCCACATTATACTGCAGCTATAGAAAGGGCTAACTGATCCCACAATCAACGGAACAGATCAAAGCTTGGCAGTCCTGCCACATCCAGTGGTGTACTATTAAACAACTAAAGGGAGGAGGAGGTTCTGTAAATATCCCCATCCTCAATGATGGTGGAGCCCAGCACGTGAGGGCAAAAGACAAGTCTGAAGCGTTTGCCACAATCTTCAGCCAGAAATGCTGAGTGGATGATTCATATCGGCCTCCTCCTGAGGTCCACACCATCACAGAAGCCAGTATTCAGCCAATTCGATTAATTCCACATAATATCAAGAAATGACTGAGCGCACTGGATACTGTCAGGGTTGGGGAGCCACGGGGCCATGTAGATACGGGGCCATGCTCTCCAGGCAAGGTAGTTTCTGGACCCAAGTGCAGAAACCAGGCTAGAGGCAGGAATACAATCTTAAGGAACAGTACTTTATTCATTACTTAACTAGATTCACACATAACTAGATTCATACAAGAAACACAACAGCATACGTAAGAACTCGAGACAGAAACACCACAGCATACATAGAACTCGAGACAAGTTACAAAACGGCTAGTCAAGAATAGGAACTCAGGACAGCTTCCATGAGGCAACATACTTGCCCATAATGAGCTGGGATAAGCTTACCACAAGCGCAACCAGCTTGCCGAGACGAGACTCGAAACAAGCTATCACGAAGGGCTGCCGCAGGGGTAACAGGCTTCTCAAAACAAAGCTCAAGACAAGCGCCAACATGGCAACACACTAGTCCAGCCCAGCACCTTATCAAGACTAAGAACAACAAGAACACAAAGTTAATTACATCTTAAATACAGAGCTCGAGAATACATCTTGAATACAAAACTCGAGAATACATCTTAAATACAAAGCTCGAGATACACCTTAAATACAGAACTCGAGATAATCTTAAATACAGAGCTCGAGAGAACCATGGCAACCAGCTAATCAAAGCCAGGAGCCACAGAGCGAAGGCTAGTCCCCAGTTACCCGGTTAGGACTGAGCAAGGAAGGAAACAACCACAGAACTTATATACCAAGAAAACCAGGTGAAACCCATGAACAGCTAACAGGCCGTTAAGAATTAACACAGGAGGCTAAGAACAATTAACAAAGGGCTAAAACCAAACAAGTGAAGGTGCCATCGAGAGGCTACAGAAAAAACTGACTGGCACCCTCACAGATACAGCAAAGGCTCTGGTCCCCGACCACCTCCCAGCTCTCGTGCTGAAGAACTGTGCTCCAGAACTTGCCGCATCTGTAGCCAAGCTGTTCCAGTAGAGCTAAAAGGCTGGCATCTATCCGACAACGTGGAATACTACCCAGGTATGCCCTGTCCAATAAAAGCAGGACAAATTCAATCTGGCCAATTACAGCCCATCAGTCTGCTCGTAATCATCAGCAAAGTGATGGAAGGTGTCATCGACAGTGATAACAAGCGACACTTACTCACCAAATACCTACCCGCTGATGCCCAGTTTGTGTTCCGCCAAGACCACTCAGCTCCAGACATCATTACAGCCTCGGTCCAAACATGAACAAAGGAGCTGAATTCCAGAGGTGAGGTGAGAGTGACTGCCCTTGACATCAATGCAGCATTTGACCTGGGCACAACCATCTACAGCTGTTTCATCAATGACTTTCCCCCCAACACAAGGTCAGAAATGGGGATGTTCGCTGATGACTGCAGTGTTCAGAGCCATTCACAACTCCTCTGATAATGAAGCAGTCCATGCCTGCATGCAACAAGATCTGGACGACGTTCAGGCTTGGGCTGATAAGTGGCAGGTAACATTCACGCTACACAAGTGCCAGGCAATGACTATCTCCATCAAGCGAGAGTCTAACCACAGCCCCTTGTCTTTCAACGGCACTACGATTGCTGAATCCCCCATCAACATCCTAGGGGTCCCCATTGACCAGAAACTTAACAGGACCAGCCACATCAATATTGTGCCAACAAGAGCTGGTCAGCAGCTAGGTATTCTGCGGTGAGTGTCTCACCTCCTGACTCCCCAAACCCTTTCCACCATCTACATGGCACAATTAAAGAGTGTGATGCAATACTCTCCACTTGCCTGGATGAGTGCAGCACCAAAATCACTCAAGATGCTCGACACAATCCACAGAAAGCAGCCCGCTTGATTGACACCCCATCCACCACGTTAAACATTCACTCGCTCCACCACCAGTGTACCGTGGCAGCAGTATGTACCAGCTACAAGATGCACTGCAGCAACTCACCAAGGCTTCTTCAGTAGCACCTCCTAAACCCACAACCTCTTCCACCTAGAAGGACAAGGGCAGCAGGTGCATGGGAACACCACCACCTCCAAGTTCCCCTCCAAGTCACACACCATTCTGACTTAGAAGTATATCGCTGATCCTTCATTGTTACTGTGTCAAAATCCTGGAACTCCCTACCTAATAGCACTGTGGGAGTACCTTCACCACACGAACTGTAGCAGTTCAAGAATTCTGCTCACCACCACCTTCTGAAGGGCAATTAGGGATGGGCAATAAATGCTGGCCTTGCCAGTGATGCCTACATCCCATAATTAAATAATAATAATTTGGTTTACGGAGGGAATTCCAGAACTTAGGCCCTTGGCAGCTGAATATCCTTTAATAACCAAGAGCTGCATCAACGGGAGTGAATTTCATTGCAAGTCCTATCTTTTTGCGGACGTTGAATAAAAACTACTGATTAATTTAAATTCGTGAGTCGATAATTGATGGGAAATGGGTGTGTTTTTGTTGAGGGGTGAAATTCTATAGCAAGCTGGTGTGTCTGACTAAATATTTCATTATTTACATTATTTCAGTAGAATTAAAAGCAGTCGGGTTCTGGACAGGGCGTGCGATCCGCCCGTCCGATTAATACCCAGAGGGTGAGGTTGAAGTTTCACCAGAAACATACTGGACAGACACTATATAGTTAGAGGGACACAGGAAGCAGGCAGAAATCTCACCTGAAATGTAACGGGCATTGTAAGGCAAAGGGGATTATTCTACTCCAGCTACAAGGGGGGCTGGGGGTTAGGAAGGAGAGGGGACTTTCTCGCTGGCAAGAGCGCAAAAAGAACACTGTTCAATCTTTTAATATATTCGCTTAACATCATTCTTTTAATATAAAAGCAAAGTACTGCAGATTCTGGTAATCTGAAATAAAAACAGAAAATGCTGGAAACATTCAGCAGGTCATCGAATCTTAGAATCATAGAAATTTACAGCACAGAAGGAGGCCATTTGGCCCATCTTGTCCGTGGTGGTGGACAAACAGCTATCCAGCCTAATCCACTTTCCAGCACTTGGTCCATAGCCATGCATGTTACGGCACTTCAATTGCATATCCAAGTGCTTTTTAAATGTGATGAGTGTTTCTGCCTCTGCAACCCATGGGCCCTGACAACATCCCGTCAATCATGCTGAAGACTTCTGCTCCAGAACAAGCCGGACCTCTTGCCAAGCTGTTCCAGTACAGCTACAAAACTGGCTTCTATCCGACATTGTGGAAAACTGCCCAGTTATGACATGTCCACAAAAAGCAGGACAAATAAAACCCGGCCAAATACTGCCCCATCAGTCTACTCTCAATCTACAGCAAAGTGATGGAAGGTTTCATCAACAGTGCTATCAAGTGGCATCTACTCACCAATAACCTACTCACTGATGCACAGTTTGAGTTCCGTCAAGACCACTTGGTTCCGACCTCATTACAACCTTGGTCCAAACATGGATAAAGGAGCTGCATTCCAGAGGTGAGGTGAGAGTGACTGCCCTTGACATAACGACAGCATTTCACCGAGTGTAGCATCAAGGAACCCTAGTAAAACTGTAGTCAATGAGAATCAGGGGGATAACGCTCCACTGGTTGGAGTCATACCTAGCACACAGAAAGATGGTTGTGGTGATTGAAAGTCAATCATCACAGCCCCAGGATATTGCTGCAGGAGTTCCTCAGGGCAGTGTCCTAGGCCAAACCATCTTCAGCTGCTTCATCAATTAACTTCGCTCCAACACAAGGCCAGAAATGGGGATGTTTGCTGATCACTGCACATTCAATGGCAATACCATCGCGGAATCCCCCACCACCAACATCCTGGTGATTACCATTGACCAGAAACGTAACTGGGCCAACCACATAAATACTATGGCAACAAGAGCAGGTCAAAGGCTAGGTATTCTTCGGCGAGTGGATCACCTCCTGACTCCCCAGTGCCTTTCCACTATCTACAAGGCACAAGTAAGGAATGTGATGGAATACTCTCCACTTGCCTGGGTGAGTGCAGCTCCAACTCAAGAAGCTCGACACTATCCAGGACAAAGCAGCCCACTTAATTGACACCCCATCCACCACCTTAAGTACTCACTGTCTCCACCACCAGCATACCGTGGCTGCAGTGTGTACCATCTACAAGATGCACTGCAGCAACTCTCCAAGGCTTCTTCATCAGCACCTCCCAAACCCGCAACCTCTTCCACCTAGAAGGACAAGGACAGCAGGTGCATGGGAACACCACCACCTCCAAGTTCCCCTCCAAGTTACACACCATCCTGAATTAGAAGCATATCGTTGATCATTCATTGCTACTGGGTCAAAATCCTGGAACTCTCTACCTAACAACACTGTGGGTGTACGTTCACCTCATGGACTGCAGCGTTTCAAGAAGGCGGCTCACCACCACCTCCTCAAGGACAACTAGGTATCTGCAATAAATGCTGGCCTTTCCAGCGATGCCCAGAGCCGATAAGCAAATAAAAATGACCCATTGATGCAGTGAGTGCCAGACCACCACCACCCTCGGGGTGAAAACATATCTCCTCAAATCCCCTCTAAACTTACTACCGATTACTTTAAATCAATGTCCCCCTGGTTATCGAACCCTCTACTAAGGGATATAGGTCCTTCCTATCCATTCTATCATGGCCCCGCATAATTATAAACAACTCAATTAGGTCTTCCCTCAGCCTGCTTTGTTCCAAAGAAAACAACCCCAGCCTATCCAATCTTTTTTCACAACCAAAATTCCACAGCCCAGGCAAGATCCTCGTAAATCTCTTCTGCACCCACACTGGTGCAATCACATTCTTCCTCTAATGTGGTGAGCAGAGTTGTAACAGTATTGTAGCTGCGGCCTAGCTAGTGTTTCGTACAATTCAAGTATAACCTCCCTGCTCTGATATTATTTGCCTCGGCGAATAAAGGCAAAAATCCCATATGCCTTCTTAACCAATTATCCACCAGTCCTGCTACCTTCAGGGATCTGAGGACATGCACTCTATAGTCCCTCTGATCCTCTGCACTTCTCAGTGTCCTACCATTTATTGTGTATTCCCTTGCCTTGTGAGCCCTCCCCAAAAGCATTACCACATACTTCTCCGGATTGAATTCCATTTGCTACTGTTCTGCTCACCTGACCAGTCCATTGATATCTTCCTGCAGTCTGCAGCTGTCTTATTCATTATCAACCAGACTGCCATTTTTTGTATCATCTGCAAACTTCTTAATCATACTTCCTACGTTCAAGTCCAATTGATTGATATATGCAACAAAAAGCAAAGGGCCCTGTACTGAGCCCTGCAGAACCCCACTGGAAACAGCCTTCGAGTCACAAAACACCCATTCGACCATCACGCTTTGTTTCTTGCCTCTGAGCCAAGTTTGGATCCAAATTGCCACATTGCCTTGGATTGGCTTTTACTTTCGTGACCTTGCTAAAACCCATATAGACTGCATCAAATGCACCACACTCATCGAATCTCAGGTATCATCTGTGGAGAGAGAAACAGAGTTAACGTTTCAGATCGATGACATTTCATCAGAGCTAGAAACTGGTATACATGTAACAGTTTTTAAGTAAGTACAGAGACAATGAAAGGGAGAGGGGAGGAAAGACCAAAAGGATGGAAAGCAGGAGTGATTAAATGACAAATTGGATGATGGTGCGAGGCAAAAGGGGGCCATAATGGAACAAGTATAGAAAAAAAAGATGGGTCTAGATGAGCTGACAATGAGAAAAGCAGAATAATTACCAGCAACTGCTGTGCATAAAACTGGGAGCAGTGGTTATGATCTGAAAACGTTGAACTCAGTGTTGAGTCCTGAAGGCTCTAAAGTGCTGAATCGAAGGATCAGATGCTGTTCCTCGTACTTCCATTGAGCTTCACTGGAACAGTGTAGGAGTCCGAGGACAGTGAGGTCAGAATTGAATTGGGACGGAGAATTAAGATGACAGGTGACTAGAAGCTCAGGATCAAGCTTGCGGACTGAATGGAGGTGTTCCGCAAAACAATCACCCAATCAGCGTTTGGTCTCCCTAATGAAGAGTCAGCCCAAAATACAGTATACTAAATTCAAAGAAGGAGCAGTAAATTCTAGGCACCACAATTTAGGAAGGACGTGAAGGCTTTAGAGAGGGTACAGGAGAGAGGCACTCGAATAGAAACATAGAAACATAGAAGATAGGAGCAGGAGTAGGCCATTCGGCCCTTCGAGCCTGCTCCGCCATTCAATGAGATCATGGCTGATCATCCAAATTCAGTACCCTGTCCCTGCCTTCTCCCCATACCCCTTGATCCCTTTAGCCTTAAGAAATATATCCAACTCCTTTTTGAATATATTTAATGAACTGGCCTCCACCGCCCTCTGTGGCAGAGAATTCCACAGGTTATCCACTCTCTGGGTGAAGAAATTCCTCCTCATTTCAGTCCTAAATGGCTTACCCCTTATCCTTAGACTATGATCCCTGGTTCTGGACTCCCCGGCCATCATAAACATCCTTCCT
This sequence comes from Somniosus microcephalus, assembly GCF_052327205.1. NCBI lineage: Eukaryota > Metazoa > Chordata > Chondrichthyes > Squaliformes > Somniosidae > Somniosus > Somniosus microcephalus. Next base: position 32,612,696 of record NC_141016.1, read on the forward strand.
GCATCTAGTATGTCCAGGCCTGACAGAATTTTATAGGTTTCAATGAGATTCCCTCTCAATCTTCTAAACTCCGGTGAGTATAAGCCCAATCGACACAATCGCTCCTCGTACCTCATTCCTGCCATCCCAGGTATCAGTCTGGTGAATCTTCGCTGCACTCCTTCCATGGCAAAAACTTCCTTCCTCAGGTAAGTCGACCAAAACTGCACACAATACTCAAGGTGCGGTCTCACCAAGGCCCTGTACAACTGTAGCAAGACATCCTTGTTCCTGTACTCGAACCCTCTTGCTACGAAGGCCAACATACCATTTGCCTTCTTAACTGCCTGCTGCACCTGCATGCTTACCTTCAGCGCCTGGTGCACAAGAACACCCAGGTCTCTTTTCACTTCCCCTTCTCCCAATCTATTGCCATTCAAATAATCATCTGCCTTCCTGTTTTTGCCACCAAAGTGGATAACCTCACATTTATCCACATTATAGTGCATTTGCCATGTTTCTGCCCAATCACCCAATCTGTCCAAATCGTACTGGGGTTTCTCGACATCCTCCTTGCAGCTTACCCTCCCACCCAGCTTTGTGTCGTCTGCACATTTGGAGATATTACATCCAATTCCCTCGTCTAGATCATTAATATATATTGTGAACAGCTCGGGTCCTAGGACCGATCCTTGCGTACCCCACTAGTCACTGCCTGCCACTCGGAAAACAACCTGTTTATTCCAACTCTCTGCCTTCCAGGGCTGAGAGATTACAATTATGTGGATAGATTGGAGAAGCGTGGCTAGTTCTACTGCAAGCAGATAAGACTAAGATGAGTTTAGATAGTGTAAATGAAGAGTAATGGTTACCAATGGCAGAACTATCGATAACCAGAGGTAAGCTGGTTGGCAAAAGAATCAGGGGTGACATGAGGCAACACTTTTTAAGCAACGACTGGTTAGGATTTGAAATACACTTCCTGATAGGGTGGTGGATATAGATTCTACAGTAGCCTTCAAACCGGATAGTGATACATACTTGAAGGGAAAAATAAATGTAGGGATATGGGGCAAGAGCGGGGCAATGAGACTAACTGGATAACTCTTAAAAAGAGCGGACACAGACACTATGGTCCAAATGGCCGCCTTCTGTGCTGTACGATTGTTTGATTCTATAAATCGCTGTTTCACCTGGAAAGTGTGTTTGGGATCCTGGATGGTGGGAATGGAGGAGTTAAAAGGGCAGGTATTTCATGTCCTCCGTTTGCATTGGAATGTATCGTGGGATAGGGAGGGGGTGTTGTAGCTGATTGAAAAGTGGACCAGGGTGTCGCAGAGGGAACACTCCCTTTGGAATGATGAAAGGGGAGGAGAGGGGTAGTTCTGTTTGGTGGTCGCATCACACTGGAAGTGATGGAAATGGCAGAGGATGATCCGTTGCATGTGGAGGCCGGTGGGGTGGAACGTGAAGACAAGGGGATCCCTATCATGGCTCTGGGAGGGAGGGTAAGGGGTGAGATCAGAAGTGCAATTAATGGGATGGACACGGTCCAGGGCCCTGACAACCACTGTGGAGGGGAATCTGCGGTTGAGGAAAAAGGAAGACATATCAGAAACAATGCTATGGAAGGTGTCAAGTTCAGAATCGATGCGACAGAGATGGAGAAACTGGAAGAGTGGAATATAGTTTCTACAGGAAGCGGGATGGGAGGAACTGAAATCAAGGTAGCTGTGGGACTCACTGTGCTTATAGATGATATTGGTCAACAGCCTATCCCCAGAAATGGAGATAGAGAGGTCGAGGAAGGGAAGGGAAGAATCGGAGATGAAGCATATGAAGGCCAGGAAGAGGTGGAAATTGGAAGCAAAGATGATGGTATTTTCCAGTTTGGGGCAGAGCAGGAAGTGTCACCAATACTGTCATCAATATACCGGAAATAGAGGTGAAGAAGGGGACCTGACTAGAACCGGAAAAAAGAATGTTCCACGTGTCCCACGAAAAGGCAGGCATAGCTAGCACCTATACGGTTTCCATAGGAACACCCTTTATTTGCAGGAAGAGAGTGGAGTCAAAGGAGAAGTTGTGTAATGTAAGGCTGGTGGATGGAGAATGCTTGGGTCTCCGCTCAAGGAGGAAGCAGAGGATCCTTAGGCCATCCTGGTGGGGGATGGAGGTGTCGAGGGACTGGGTGTCCATGGTGAAAAGGAGATTGTTAGTGCCAGGAACAGTGGCGGAGGGCGTCGACCTGAAACATTAACTCTTTTTCATTCCACAGCTGCTGCCTGACCTGCTGAGTACTTCCGGCATTTTCTGTTTTTAACATCCTTTTAACCCTGGATATAAATATCATGTTAAATGTAGACAACTCAATAGTCTCGAAGAGAGTTCTTCCATTATGTCTGAGCACTGTATATTTTACAGTTTGAAATGTGTTGCCCTTTTAAAACTCTTTCTATATCCTGATTACAATCAGTGTATTGACTGAGAGAGCGTGTGGTTTACAGCATTTACTGTCAGTCACAGACTGCAAGGTCTTTAACCGAATGTTAAACAAGCCGTTAAACACACAGACAAAAACTGGCCTGAACCATTCAGACCTATTGTACAGTGGCCTTTATATCATGTTAGAAAATGACAGCGATAACCAGCTGAAATATCTACTTAAAGTTTCTGTTCTCCTCTCGGGATATAAAGGGGCCGTTTAAAAGGACCTCAGATAATCAGTTGTGCGGGTATTGATAGTGTTGTGTTTGGACTGGGATTTGTGTGTCTCATTATTATAGATTCCGGTGGATTCTCCACAATCCCAAATCAGTCTCATTGGTAGAAGAAACCGAGGAATATGGAGCATTTCACGGCGATGTTCTACAGAGATACTCAAATGATTTGATTTGCATTTCAGAGAGGGCAACCACTCCAACAGGGGGCCTTTATCAAGCAGTTGGGTTGACCTTCAGTCTGAATGTGATCTGAAGCACAGAATGTTTAGTTTTGCTCGTATCAGTTATTAGGAACGTGGTAACAGGGCACTTAGAACATCGAAATATGATTAGGCTGAGTCAACACTGTCTTATGAAAGGAAAATCGTGCTTGACCAATCTGTTACAGGTTCTTGAAGATGTAACTAGTCGGATGGATAAGGGGGAACCACTGGATGAGGTGCAATTCGATTTTCAAAAAGCTATCGATAAGGTGCCACACAAGAGGTTATTAAACAAAATTAGGACTCATGGGATAGGGGGTAGTATATTAGCATGGATTGAGGATTGGTTAATGGACAGAAAACTGAGAGTAGGAATAAACGGGACTTTTTCGGTTTGGCAGGCTGTAACTAGTAGGGTACCACGAGGATCAGTGCCTGGGCCTCAGCTGCTTAAAATCTATATTTATGACTTAAATGAAGGGACTGAGCAAAACGTATACAAGTTTGCTGATGATAAAATGATCAGTGGGAAAGTTAGCTGTGAGGAGGAAGCGAAGAGGCTGCAGAGAGATATAAACAGTTTGACTGAGTGGGTAAGAACTTTGCAAATGGAATACAATGTGGGGAAGTGTGAAGTTATCCACTTTGGTAGGAAAAACAAAAAAGCTGAATATTTTTTGAATGGTGAGAGACTGGGAAATGTTTGCATTCAGAGGGACCTGGGTGTCCTTGTACATGAATGACAGAAATTAAACATGCAGGAAAAGCAAACAATTAGGGAAGCAAATAGTATGTTAGCTTTTGTTACAAAGGGCTTAATGTATAACAGTAAATAATTCTTACTACAATTATACAGGGCATTAGTGTGGCCACACCTGGAGTACTGTGAACAGTTCTGGTCTCCTAACCTAAGGAAAGACATACTTGCCTTCGAGGGAGTGCAACGAAGGTTCACTAAACTGGTTCCTTGGATGATGGGATCGTCCTATGAGGAGAGATTGGGTAGACTAGGATTATATTCCCAACAGTTTAGCAGAATGAGAGGGGATCTAATTGAAACATATAAAATTCTTCAGGGGCTTGACAGGTGTAAATCTGATAAAATGATTCCCCTGGCGGGGTCACAGTCTCAAAATAAGTGGTCGGCTATTTAGAACTGAGATGAGGGGAAAATTCTTCACTCAAAGGTTTGTGAATCTTTGGAATTCTCGACCCCAGAGCGCTGTGGCTGCTCAGACGTTGAGTATGTTCAAGATGGAGGTCAATATTTTTGGGAAACTAAGCGAATTAAGGGATATGGGGTAGTTCGGGAAGGTGGAGTTGATGAAGAAGATCAGCCAGGATCTTGTTGAATGACGGAGCAGGCTCGAAGAGCCAAATGGCCTTCTCCAGCTCCTATTTCTTATGTTATTTTGGTGCTTCGAATAGCGGGTGCCTGCTCTATGGGTATTTAGTTCTTATTATTAAATTGTGAGGGACAATTCCGTGCAGTGATTCGGCTCGTGTCCTTTTTTGATTAGTTCTTGTTAGATTGTGAGTGACGGTTCAGTGCAGTGATTCAGCTCCTGTCTCTTGCTCTCTTTAGTTCATTCTGCATCGGTTCCATTATGTTCTAAAAGACAATTTTAAACATATCAGTTCACTCAATACTTGGATAATTTTCCTTTGTTTATACAGTGATTGCCAATTGAAGTTCGATTCACAAATCGGGTCACCTTTTAGAGAGCGGGTGTCCAATGAAGGATCTCAGCAGTTGTCTATCGAGGCTTATCTCATTTGTCTGCCATTGAACACCTGCTCTGATTTTTCCTTTTGGCGGAATGATGCTGAATTTCGACAAGCAGTTCAATATTACATCGCACCACCGAACTCATTTCCTCTCCACCCCCATTTAAACGTTCTGAAAGGACTGTTCCCTCCATGACACCCTGGTCCACTCTTCTATCACCCACAACACCGGCAGCAGTTCCCACGGCATCATCCCAAGCAAGCACAGTAGATGCAGCACCTACTCTTTCACCTCATGCCTTCCTACCGTCCAGGGCCCGAAATCCTCCTTCCACGTGAAACAGCGATTTACTCCTTTTAATTTAGTCTACTGCATTCACTGCTCACGATGCAGTCTCCTGTACATTTGGGGGACCAAACACAGGTTGGGTGATCGCTTTGCTGAACATTTCCATTCAGTCTGCAATCATGACCCTGAGCTTCTGGTCACATGTCATTTTAATTCTCCGCCTCACTCCCACTCTGACCTCTCTGACCGTGACCTACTGCACTGTTCTAATGAAGCTCAACCGAAGCTCGAGGATCAGCACCAGATATTTCGATGAGGTACTTGACAACCTTCCGGACTCAACATCGAATTCAACAATTTCAAATCATAACCACTGCTCCTATTTTTTCAGACAGTGGGTGCGGGTAATGAATCTGTTGTCCATTTAAACATTCCTGCCTTCCACCTTATCACACAGCTTCTCTGTTGTTATATCCCCGCCAACTTTCCTTACCTTGAGGTGGTTTATATTGTTTGGGGGAATGAGGAGGCCACTTATTCCTTGGATGGTAAGAAACTAAATGGGGTAGAGGACTAAAGCGACCGGGGAATATTGATACACAAATCACTAAATCTAACAACACATTAAGGTCATAACGAGTTTTTACATGAATTGAGAAGATGCGATTATCAGAAAGATTGGACCGGCCAGAGTTCTGCTCTCTGGAAAAACGAAGACTGAGAGGAGGCAGTTTAGAGATCTTCAAAATTATGAAGGAGTCCGACTGTGTGAATGTGGAGAAACTTATGCTGCTTGTGGATGAGTTCATGACAAGGAGGCATTAATATAAAATAGCCTCTAACAGATCAGATAAAGCAGTTAGGTGGATTTATTTTTCACACAGACAGTGGTGAGAATGTAGAACTCGCTGCCACATGGGGTGTTTGATGTAGATAACATTGATACATTCAATGGGAGGCTTGATACTTAAATGAGAGGGAAGGTAACAGACGGGTACGGGGCATGGTGGGATGAGGTCATTAGATTGGGAGGAGGCTTGTGCGGAATTTCCACACCGACATATTCCTGTTGTGAAAAGCTGCCTTTTTGCTGTGCTGTAGATTCTATTAAGTTATTTGTAATTGTTATCACTGCATGTTCAAGTGGTTTAAAGCCAGGCTTTGAATCAATGCACGCTGTAGAAATACTGCCCAAAAAGTGTTTCTATCCAACACGGCCCCCGTCACAAGGATCACGGTTCTGAATGATTGTTCATTTATCTTCACTGATGATTTACTCTTGGTACATTATGTTCCACATAATTTGTTTATTTGGGTACTTATCATTGCCTGCTAATACATATTTTATTTCCTGAAATTGTTGTTTATTTTTTAACAGTTTTGTTTTGTAGCCCAGCCTGCTCTGACTATTATCACTGACTGTTGTGATTCTACATTCACCCACTGAACAGCGACCTCCATTGTTTATTGCTCAGTTTTGCTGCATTTACACAATGTACAGTGACCCCTTTGTTTATGGCCCAGTTTTGCACTGGAGCTGACCCTGCTCTGACTACTGTCACTGACTGTTGTGATTCTACAGTCACTCACTGTCCAGGGACCACCATTGATGCTTTCGCAGTTTTGCTGCATTGATCCACTGTAAAGCGGCAGTGTGTCTGAGCCATGCCGCACAGAACTGCTTCAGAGTCGCAGTCCATAACTTTGCAACTTTTTGGGACAAGTTGCCAGATATTTGAGGAAATGTGTTTCAATCACTCAGTGAGACTCTCAGAGAGAAGCAGAGCCCACAGACATATTTACTGGTAATCAGAAGTTGTAAATTTTCACCATCGATGTACTGTACCAGGGAGAGACGTGATGTGTTCCCTGTAAACATAAAGGCAAGTGTTTTATAGACGGTGATCACTTGGAATCAAGGATGACCTTCCATAACCCCAGTGTGTGAAAAGCCGCTCGCAGTCTGCAGAGCCTCAGAGCAGTCGCTGTGTGTTTTGCTGTTCTGATGAACTGGCAGGAAGCACCTGGCTTTGTGGTTATTTCTGTGCTCGTGTTTTGTTGAATGTTCCCGTGTAATGTTGACATACTGCTGCTGGACATTTCATCTGGGGGTTTGAACATAGGCTGCATATCATCCAGCGGGTCAATATATCAGGAGGAAGCATATCTGGGTAATGTCATTTATATCACTGCAAACTCATGACAGCTTAGTGTCTGCAAATAAACTTAGCCCTTATCGCAAAGACTGAATCAGAGTACAAGATGGCCGTAATCTGTGTAAACTTTCCTAAATCTATAACAAAAATGATCAACAGCTCAGGATCAATAGACTCTATGTCCAAATCTATCAGTAAATTCAGGAAAAACAGCAGCAGCAATTCTCCCTGTAGTTGTGAAGTGAAATAGAAGAATCCAGGAGCGGTTCAGGCTGATTTTTTACCTGTGTATATCGGTCAATGAAACATTAAAGCTCTAAAGAATCTAACACAATCAGGGGGAGTGCAGCCTGTATCACTGTAAATGGGTAACTCGTTCTGATCCAATCCAAAGAGGGGATCCGTAGGTAGACGGTTGTTTGCAGAAACTGTCCATTGTATCTCAATAAATCATTTTAAATGTGTGTCTGATTTCTCCAAGAGTGCATGTAGATCTGGAGAATGAAAAAGCTTGAATATTTAATACAGATCAATGAATGGACACAGCTGAGGTGTTACTGTAAAGTTACCACGTGTCTAAAACAGGCAAAATATTCATTCCCCGGATGTCACGTGGAATGAAACAACTTACCAGAAATGTACATTTAACTAAAGAATTCCCCAACCCGTATTTTCAACAAGATGAAAATCAGTTAAAACAGGGGAAAGCCCCTCATAACTCTGCCCCCACTCACTGGTTTCTGCAGGTGTATCGGGTCCTGCCCCGACCTGATAGACTGGGCCCCCTGAGGTGAGTTCTGTAGATATCAAACAGACTTACAATACTGTGAGTGTGAGCTCTGGCTGATGGCAGCAACCGGTTGTCACAGTAACTTGAAGCACTCGCGCAGAAAGATGGAGGTGGGAAATATTTGGGTCGCTCTCGTGTATCTCAGAGGAGCCAATCACCTTCCTGCTCTGGTGGGAGTGAAATGCGCCACTTTAAGTGAAGATGGAAACTACAAAAATAGGCAAAGCTTTCTAGCGTGCACATATATCACCGTTCATTTATCGCCACTTGGACAAAACACGTGAATTCTCCACCTAACAGCATCATGGGAAGACCATCACCATAAGGACTGCAGTGGGTCAAGGAGAAGGCCCGCCACCATCTGCTCAAGGCAACGAGTGATGGGCAATAAATAGGAACACAGCACGGGATCAAATGGAAAAGAGCAGCAGGGGAGGATTCTGCGACCCCGCCACACCTACAAACACTCACAAACAAAGAAAAACTGGAAAATACCCTTTGGTCCCTGCAGCATGTCCCACACAAGTGTGATAACTTGTCTGTCACAATAAATACACTTTCCACTGCACCCGCCATCATGTGATCTCCTGGGAGAGGCGAAAAACCAGCAAAAAACCGTGGCCCATTTGGGGGCAATAATCTGGTAAATTCCTCACCTATGCAATCGAATCTAGTCCAGGAGATCACTCCAGCCTGATAATTCTATACAGTACCAACCTTCTGTACGAAGTTGATCTCCAGCCCTGCCAGAAACAGGTCCAGCTCTCGCTTGAAGGAAGTCAGCGAATCGACGTCCACCGCTGGAGCCGGCAGATGGTTCCAGAGTCTCACTATTCTCTGGGGAATGTCCCACCCCCTGACATCTCAGCTAGTGCTGGCCTTGTACCTAATATTTACAACCTAAAATTATGCCCCCTGGTCCTACTTAACCAAGTTAAACATCATTTGCCAGTCACAAGCCTAAACCCCCAACACATCAATAGCGGCCTAAAGCAATCGAGCATCATCTGCAGTCCTAACACTTGCAAAAATCTTAATAATATCTGAAAACTTGCAGATCGTGCCCCAAACACCTATATCTAGATCAGTAATTAAAATGGTCAACAACAAAGGTCCCAGTGCCGATCCCTATGGGATACCACTGGTGACTGGTCTCCAAACAGATCAAAATTAATCTGTAACTACTTTCCGCCTAAGGCCTTTCTGCCAGTTCTCACTGCAGCTCAATATTTTACCAGTAATTCCAAAGGCCTCGATTTGTACGGGCCAGCTCCTAATTTGATTAAATGTTCTCTATTTCGAAACTTGCCTTCTATATGATGTGAACTCTGTCCTAGTCAATAACCGGTACAGCTCCCTCTTGAAAGTATACAATGAACCAGCACCCAACACAGCAGGTTGCAATGTATTCTACAGGCTCACTACTCTCTGGGAAAAGAAGAACCGCCAAACATCCAGTCAATTGCTACCCTTACATCATCTAAACCCATGTCCCCTGGTCCGGTCTGATCTGTTCAACTGAAATAGTCTATCAATAGGCATGCTATCCAGCCTTTTAATTATTTCATAGACATCTATCATGTCATCTCTGAGTGTACGCTGCTCTAAACTGAACAGACCAAGGCCCTTGAGACTATTCCAGTAGCTGATGTTCTTCTTGTAGCTCTGCTGTAGATCTTTGCCAAGGCCACTTCATCACCCACCATGTGGGGGTGGAGCGGAGGAGGGAGGGATTCAAAACTGGGCACAGTACTCCAGATGCATTGGTTGTGATCTTCAAAATTTCCTAGATTTAGGAAAGGTCCCACCGGATTGGAAGATAGCAAATGTAATCCCGCTATTCAAGAAAGGAAGGAGAGTGAAAACCAGGAACTACAAGCCAGTCAGCCTGACATCAGTCATCGGGAAAATGCAGGAATCCATTATTACGGATTTGGTAACAGGGTACTTAGAAAATCAGAATGGGCTGTAATTTGTGACCCTACAGACACGTACGAGGTTTGCATGCGCCCTTCAGGGCCACGCAAATTCTGGGTTTTCGCGCGTGAAGCTCAGGCGCGGTAAACTCTGAAATTGTGATCTGTCCAGAATTTTCCTAACAGATCCAGCGCATCCCCAGGCAAAGGGAATCCACAGGCGGAAAGTTGGGATATTTGCCCAACTTCTGCCCAGCAAAAGCACATGAAATTCTTGTGCATGTTATATGCAGGTTTCAGGCCTGTTTTACCAGCGTAAGAGTTTAAAAAAGCATAAATATAGTTTTTATCAATCATTTATACATTTACACACCTGTGCAATATGGTAAGTTTATTTTTAGCCCCTTTAAACATTTTAATTATTTTTCAGAAAATGAAATATTTGTTTTAAATATTTAATTAAATGCCATTCTAATTAATTTTAAATATGTATTTTTTATTTATTTGCTGTGTAGATGTATTTTTGGGAGTATCCTCATTCATGCTTATGGGGTTTCCATATATACAGAATCCACATAAGTATGAATGGGATCCCATTCTTTCATTCATTGGGCTGGCCCACGTGATCCCAGGGGCGCTTGCAATCCACGTGCACCCCTGAGGTACGTGAGCCTCTACCCGTGGGTACCCGGAGAAGTCCAGGACCGTGAATCTCCAAACCTCCCGGACCACCAGGTAAGGGCATTTTATTTGCAGATCAGAGGCCATTCATTGCGGGGAGCCACCGACCATAAATTCAGGGCTCCTATGATTAGGCAACATGGTTTTCTGAAATGTAAATCATGTTTGACAAATTTATTAGACATTTTTGAGGTTGTAACTAGCAGCGTAGGGGAACCAGTGGATACAGTATATTTGGAGTTCCAAAAGGCATTCGATAAGGTTCCAAATAAAAGGTTGTTAAGCAAACTAATGGCACATGGGTTTGGGGGTAAGGTATTAGCATGGATAGAGGATTGGTGAACAGAGAGAAAACAGAACGTAGGGATCAATGGTTCGTTTTCAGATTGTAAGGGTGTAACTAGTGTGGTGTCACAAGGGTCAGTGCTTGGGCCTCAGATACTTACAAACTCAGGAGCTGGAACATAAGTTCGAATTCTTGTAGCAACCCAGATGGAAATTAGGTACCAATAGTAATAAAAACAGAAAGTGTGAGAAACACTCAGCTGGGCAGGAAAATATGTGGAGCGAGAAACCGAGTTAAAGTTTCAGGTCGATGACCTTTCATCAGGTTGCTGTCCCAAGTCATACATTGCAGATTTTATGGAATCCATTGTCAAGGGTGTGGAATCAGGGCACTTAGAAAATCATAACATGATTAGGCAGAGTCAACTTGGTTTTAGGAAAGATTTTGACAAATTCATTAGAGTTTTTTGAGAATGTAACCAGCAGGGTAGATAAAGTGCATGCAGCATATTCAGATTTCCACAAGGCATTCGATAAGGTGCCACATAAAAGGCTATTACAGAAGATACGGGTTCATGGGGTTTAGGGTAATATAGTAGCATGGATAGATAATTGGTTAACGGACAGAACACAGAGGGTGGGAATAAACGGGTCTTTTTCGGTTTGACAGGCCGTAACTGGTGGGGTGCCGCAAGATCAGTGGTGGGTCCTCAGTTATTTACAATCTATATTAATGACCTAGATGAAGGGACCGAGTGTAATGTATCCATGTTTTCTGCTGATACAAACCTAGGTGGGACAGTAAGCTGTGAGAAAACCAAGAATGTGAAGAGGGATATAGGTAAACTAAGAGAGTGGGCAGTGAGGGGGCAGCTGGAGTATAATGTAGGGAATTGTGTGGTTATTCACTTTGGTAGGAAGAATAGAAAAACAGAATATATTTTAAATGGTGAGAAACTTTTAAATGTTGATGTTCTGAGAAACTTGTGTGTCCTCATTCAAGAAGCACAGAAAGTTAGCATGCAGGTACTGCAAGCAATAGGTAAGGCAAATGTACAGGGTTTTGGTGAGACCACACCTGGAGCACTGTGCACAGTTAAGGTCACCTTATCTAAGGAAGGATATACCTGCCTTGGAGGCGGTGCATCGAAGGTCCATTAGGTTGATTACTGGGATGAGATGGCTGTACTATGCAGAGAGATGATGTACTCTCTGGAGATTAAAAGAATGAGAGGTGATCTCATTGAAACAAAAAAGATTCTGAAGGGGATTGACAGGGTAGATCTGCCGCTGCCATGACACAGTTGGAGAGACAGGACTTCCTCGAGATAGGATCACAATCGTGAATAAGTTAATTCTAAGGAAGGAAACAAACAGGGAAAGTATACAATAGCAAAATACTACGGATGCTGGAAATCTGAAATAAAAACAGAAAATGCTGGAAAAACTCAGCAGGCCAGGCAGCATCCATGGAGAGAGAAACAGAGTTAACGTTTCAGGTCGAAGACCTTTCATCAGAATTGGAAAAAAGCAGGAAATGGAACAGATTTAAAAACAAGTTTAGGGGCTGGGAAATGGGTGAAGGGATGAAAGATCAGAAGGGATGGTCTGTGATAGGATGGAAGGCAGGAGAATTAAAGAAGCATTAAGAGATATTCAAGGCAAGAGGAGATGGTACTGGGACAGGTTAAGAAACAAAGGGTGGCTCTAGATGAAGTGTGAATTGTGCTGGCAGAATGAAAGACAGCTGCCATGTGGGAGGGAAAATAAAGGAAAAGGACAAAGAAAAAGTGTGGATAAAAAATATAAATATGATAGGGGGCGAGGTTATGGTCTGTAATTGTTGGACTCTATGTTGAGTCCAGAGTTCGCCCTCCTACCATCTGGAAGACGCTACAGATGCATTCGCACCCGTACGACCAGATTTAGGAACAGCTTCTTTCCCAGGGCTGTCATCCTACTGAACTCCAAAAATAAACACTAAAGCCTGCACATCTGCCGATGCACTTTATTATGGTCATATTTATGCTAATATATATGTACAAATGTATGTTGAAATGTTTAAGTTTCCTAATCCAAATTGTACACTCTCGGGAGCCGCAAGCCTACATTTCGTTGTACTGCACTTGTGCACTAACAATGACAATAAAAGTTGATTTGATTGATTGATTTGATTTGAGAGGGCTGTAAAGTGCCTAACCGAAAGGTGAGGTGCTGTTCCTCGAGCTTACACTGAGCTTCCATGGAGCAATGCAAGAGGCCGAGGACAGTGAGGTCTGAGTGGGAATGGAGTGGTGAATTAAAGTGACAGGCGACCAGAAGCACGGGGTCCCCCTTACAGACTGAATGGAGGTGCTCCGCAAAGCGGTCACCCAATCTGCGACTAGTCCCTCCAATGTAGAGGGAAATTATACGTCAGGATTGGGGCAAAAGTGACAGTTTGATGGCATTAGGGTGAAAATTGCAGCTTTGTTACTGCATCCAGTGCTGGGATCGAATAATTTGAGCTATGACAGGACTGTGTGCTGGAGACCGGGAAAAAAAATTAACTGCATAAAGTAAAGCATCAGTAATATCAGGTATATAGTAAAACAGAAACGAAATCATAACGGAAGGGGATTATTCTTTACGCCAGTTGATAAATGTAATTCCTGCCCCTACAGGAAGTTTCCCAAAATGCACAGTCATAGGTTCAGTTCTCACCCTGGATCAGGTGGCCTGTCACTTTCATTCACCGCCCCATTCCCACTCAGACCTCACTGTCCTCGGCCTGTTGCATTGCTCCATGGAAGCTCTACGTAAGCTCAAGGCACAGTACCTCATCTTTCGATTAGGCACTTTACAGCGTTCTGGACTCAACATAGAATTCAACAATTTCAGATCATAACCTTGGCCCCTATCAAGGTTATGCTACTGCTGAGAGTTTGGTAAGTGAGAGAGTTCGGGCAAGTGGGTAGTGAGGGGCTGTATTTGTCTTTCTTTTTAAAACCTTCATAAGTTGGTAAGTTATTTTAATTAGAGGTTTGATCTTCACCTAGAATAGGGGCAGAGGGTCTTTAAATAATATTATTAAATGTAATTAATTGCATAGAATGGGAGAGCAGGTGATGTGTTACTGCTGCGAAATGTGGGAGCTGGTGGACACCATTGTTGCTCACGGTGATAACATTTGCGGTAAGTGTTTGATGCTAGAGGAACACTGGCACCGTGTTGATGAGCTTCAGACCGAGCTTCAGACACTGCGACACATCAGGGAGGGGGAGAGTTACCTGGACTCTATGTTTCAGGAGGTAGTCACACCTTTGAGATTAATTAATTCAGATGCAGTCCGTAGTCAGGGACAGGATGGTGTGACTAGGATTGAGGCAGGTACGGGGATCCAGGGGGTAGCTTTGGAGGAGCCGCAGCCCTTGCACTTGTCCAATAGTTTGAGGCTCTTACTCCGTGTGGATGGGAATGGGGACTGCAGGGAGAATGAGCAACCTGGCCACAGCACCGTGGAAAGGGGGGCCATTCAAGTCGGGGGAGTTAAAAGAAATGCTGTAGTGGTAGGGGATAGTATCATTAGGGGGATAGATAGGATTCTTTGCAGCCAAGAGTGAGAGTCCCGAAGGCTGGGTTGCCTGCCCAGTGCCAGGGCTAAGGACATCTCATCTGGGCTGGAGAAAAACTTGGAGTGGGAGAGGGAGGATCCAGTTGTGGTGGTCCATGTTGGTACCAACGACATACATAAGACAAGGAAAGAGGTTCTGCTGAGGGATTTTGAGCAGCTAGGGGCCAAATTTAAAAGCAGAACCACAAGGGTAATAATCTCTGGATTACTACCTGAGCCACGAGCATATTTGGCTAGGCTAAATAATATTAGAGAGTTAAATGCGTGGCTCAAAGACTGGTGTGGGAGAAATGGGTTTTGCTTCTTGGGACACTGGCATCAGTACTGGGACGGGAGAGAGCTGTTCCGTTGGGACGGACTTCACTTGGCCAGTGCTGGGACTAGAATCCTGTCGAATTGAATAACTAGGGCTGTAGAGAGGACTTTAAACTAATTAGTGGGGGGGGAGGTATTAAGAGAGCAAAAAATAAAAATGACAGCGGAGAAGGCAATAGAGCAAGGTAGCAGGGGAATTATAACCAGAGCAGGTCAGGAAGGGACTGAATGTATAAAGATAAAGATAAAGTAGTTCAAGGGGTAAAAGCAGGAATAAATTGTCACAACACATATTTGAAAATTCTTTATCTGAATCCACGCAGCATTCATAACAAAATAGACGAGTTGACGGTTCAAATAACTACACATGGTTATGACCTGGTGGCCATTACAGAAACATGGCTGCAAGGTGACCATGACTGGGAACTAAACATACAGGGGTATTTGACAATTAGGAAGGACAGACAGGAAGGAAAGGGAGGTGGGGTTGCTATGTTAATCAAGGATGGAATTACTGCAAAAGTCAGAAATGATATTGGGTCAAAGGATCAGGATAGTGAAACAGTTTGGGTGGAGATAAGGAATAATAAGGGGAAAAAGTCACTAGTGGGTGTAGTCTATAGGCTTCCTAACAGTTGCAACTCTGTTGGTCGGAGTATAAATCAGGAAATAGTTGGGGCTTGTAATAAGGGAACAGCTATAATCATGGGGGATTTTAACATTCATATTGACTGGACAAATCAAATTGGGCATGGCAGCCTTGAGGAAGAGTTCATAGAATGCATTAGGGACGGGTTCCTTGAGCAGTATGTAAGTGAACCAACCAGGGCGCAAGCAATCTTAGATCTGGTCCTGTGTAATGACACAGGATTAATAAAAAATGTCCTAGTAAAGGATCCCCTTGGAATGGGTGACCATAACATCGTTGAGTTCCAAATTAAGTTGGAGGGTGAGAGAGTTGGATCTCAAACCAGCGTACTGAGCTTAAATAAAGGAGACTATGAAGGTATGAGAGTAGAATGGACTAAAGTGGATTGGGAAAATAGATTATAGTGTAGGATGGTACAAGAGCAGTGGTCTACACTCAAGGAGATATTTCACAACTTTCAAGAAAAATATATTCCACTGAGGAAAAAGGGGAGTAAAAGAAAAGATAGCCATCCGTGGCTTCGTAAAGTAATAAAGGATAGTATCCAACTGAAAACAAGGGCATATAAAGTAACCAAATCTAGTGGGACGATAGAAGATTGGGAAGCATTTAAAAGCCAGCAAAGAATAACAAAAAGATTAAATAAGAAAGGGAAGATAGATTATGAAAGTAAACTAGCAAAAAATATAAAAGCAGATAGCAAAGGTTTCTACAGTTATATAAAAAGAAAAATGGTGGCTAAAGTGAACGTTGGTCCCTTAGAGGATGAGACAGGGAAATTAGTGGTGGGGAACATGGAGATGGCAAAAACGCTGAACCAATATTTTTTATCAGTCTTTACAGTAGAGGACACTAAAAATATCCCAACACTGGACAAACAGGGGACTATGGGGGGGAGGAGCTAAACACGATTAAAATCACTAAGGAGGTGGTACTCGGTAAAATAATGAGACTGAAGGTGGATAAATCCCCCGGACCTGATGGCTTGCATCCTAAGGTCTTGAGAGAAGTAGCGGTAGGGATTGTGGATGCATTTGGCGATTATTTTCCAAAACTCACTGGACTGAGGAAAGTTCCCGGCTGATTTGAAAACTGCTAATGTAATGCCCTTATTTAAGAAGGGAAGTAGACAAAAGGCTGGAAACTATAGACCAGTTAGCCTAACATCTGTGGTTGGTAAAATGTTGGAGTCCATTATTAAGGAAACAGTAACAGGGCATTTAGTAGGACAGAGTGAGCATGGTTTTGTGAAGGGGAAGTCATGTTTGATAAATTTGCTCGAATTTTTTGAGGAAGTAACATACAGGGTGGATAAGGGGGAACCAGTGGATGTGGTGTATTTGGACTTCCAAAAGGCATTTGACAAGGTGCCACACAAAAGATTACTGATCAAGATAAAAAATCACGGGATTGGAGGTAATATACTGACATGGGTGGAAGATTGGCTATCTAACAGAAAACAAAGAGTTGGGATCAATGGTTCGCTCTTGGGCTGGCAATCAGTAACTAGTGGTGTTCCGCAGGGGTCAGTGCAGGGACCTCAACTCTTTACAATCGATATTAGCGATTTTGAGGAAGGGACCGCGTGCAATACATTCAAGTTCGCCGACGATACAAAGATGGCAGGGAAAGCAGTGAGTGAGGAGGGCATAAAGAACCTGCAAAAGGACATAGAGAGGTGAAGTGAGTGGGCAGAGACTTGGCAGATGGAATATAATACTGGAAAGTGTGAGGTTGTGCACTTTGGGAGAAAAAATCAAAGAGCAAGTTATTATCTAAATGGAGAAAAACTGCAAAGTGCTACAGTACAAAGGGATCTGGGGGTCCTGGTACATGAAACACAAAAAGTTAGTATGCAGGTGCAGCAGGTGATCAGGAAGGCCAATGGAATCTTGGCTTTTATTGCAGGGGGGATGGAGTATATAAACAGGGAAGTCTTGCTGCAGTTATACAGGGTATTGGTGAGGCCACACCTGGAATACTGCGTGCAGTTTTGGTTTCCATATTTAAGAAAAGATATATTTGCTCTCGAGGCAGTTCAGAGAAGGCTCACTTGGTATTCCTGAGATGAGGGGGTTGGCATATGAGGAAAGGTTAAGTAGATTGGGCCTCTACTCATTGGAGTTCAGAAGAATGAGAGGCGTCTTATCGAAACATATAAGATTGTGAGCGGACTTGATCAGATGGATTCGGTGAGGATGTTTCCGCTGATGGGTCAGACTAGAACTAGGGGGCATAATCTTAGAATAAGGGGCTGCCCTTTCAAAACTGAGATGAGGAGAAACTTCTTCACTCAGAGGGTGGTGAATCTATGGAACTTGCTACCCCAGAGAGCTGTGGAAGCTGCAACATTAAATAAATTTAAAACGGAGATAGACATTTTCCTAGCAGATGAGGGAATTAGGGGTTACGGGGAAAGGGCAGGGAAGTGGGCGTGAGTCTAAATTCAGATCACCCATGATCCTATTGAATGGCGGAGCAGGCCCGAGGGGCCGTATGGCCTACTCCTGCTCCTTCTTCTTATGCTATGTTTATCACATATCTATATATATATTTTCTTCTTTTTTTTATCCACACATTTTGTTTTTTCTTCCCTCCCTTCAGCTGTCCTTCATTCTACCAGCGCAATTCACAGCCCATCTAGAGGCATCCTTTGTTCCTCAACCTGTCCCATTTCCACCTCCCCTTGTCTTGAATATCTCTTAATGTCTCTCAATGTCTCTCAATCTCTCCTGCTTTCTATCCTATCACTGACCTTCCCTTTTGTTCTTTCATCCCCTCCCCCTTTTCCCAGCCCCCAAACTTGCTTTCCAATTTCCTGCTTTTTTCCAGTTCTGACGAAAGGTCATCGACCTGAAACGTTAACTCTGTTTCTCTCTCCACCGATGCTGCCTGGTCTGCTGAGTTTTTCCAGTGTTTCCTGTTGTTATTTCGGATTTCCAGCATCCGCAGTATTTCCCTTTCAGGTTAGAAGTTGGTTGGTCCAATCGGCCTCACTGCCCCAGGCTTAGTAATGTACAAAACAACAACAACAGAGGCAGGATTCCTGCCTGACCAGTGCAATTAGCCAAATACGATTTTCCCTTAACAAATGCAAGCTGACTTTCATCTATTAGCCCATACTTTACCAAATCCAATTAATATTCTCCTGGATTATTGTCTTTAAAGTTTTCCCCACCACCGATGTTAGGCTGACTGGTCTGTAATTGCAGGTTTTATCACTCTCCACTTTTTTGAACAGGGTTATAACATTTATTATACTCCAGTCCTCTGGCACCTTCCCCATTTCTCAGGAAGGTTGGAAGCCAGTTACCAGATCTTCCCAATTTCCACGTTTACTTCACTCAGGAACCTAGATCCCATCTGGCCCACATTCCAATCCTCCCCTTGTTTGAGCCAGGCTTCCGTTATTGCCACTATATCATAATCCCATGTGGTAATTTTTGCCTGCAGCTCAACAACCTTATTGACCACCTTCTGTGTATTTACACACATCTACTCTGAATCCCAACTTGTCTGCCTCTCATTTCCCCTTCTCTGATCCATCCTATTTCAGAGCTATTCTTTATTCTAAAGCTGTTTGCCACTCCCAGTCCTCTGTGTACCTCTGTGTCTCTCCTATCCATTGCTTCATCTCGGTGCCCCTCTCCCACCAAATTAGTTGACATCCTAGCACTCGTTAACCTCCGCGCAAAGTCATTGGTCCCAGCCCGATTGAAGTGCTACCCGTCCATTTTGTACAGGCGGCTCCTGCCCCAGAACTGGCCCCAATCCCCGAGGAATGTGACACCGTTTCTCCTGCACAGTTTCTCCAGCCACCATCATTCTGCCTTTTCTTACTGTCCCCACCCTCACTGGCATGTGACACTGGGAGTAATCCAAAGTTTCCACCTTTGAGGTCCTGCTCTATACCTTCCTCCCTAGCTCCTGAGACTCGGACTGCAGGACCTCAACCCTTTCCTTCCCTCATTCCAACATGGAGCACGACTTCTGGCTGCTCCCCTTCCCCCCGTGGAATTTCCTGCTCTCGTTCTGTGACATAATTTACCCTGGCACCAGAGAGGCCACAGACCATGCGAGACTCACGTTGGCCGTTGCAGAAACGCCTGTCTGTCCCCTGACTATTAAATCGCCCACAGCCACTGCATTCCTACACTTCGCTGTGCCCCCATGCAGTCATTTGTCCCACGATGCTGTCGATGTGATCTGGACTGTACACCTTCCAGGTGTCATCACCCTCACCGGTATTCAGCACTGAAAACCGGTTTAGTTGCTCAGTCGAAGTCCCTGACAATGTGTTACTAAATATAAAACCAGAAAATGCTGGAAATACTCAGCAGGCCAGGCAGCATCTGTGGAGAGAGAAACAGAGTTAAAGTCTCAGGTCGATGACCTGCCATCAGAACTGGACAAAGTGAGACAGATTTAAGCAGGTACAGAGGCAGGGAAAGGGGAGGGGAGGAAAGAACAAAAGGGAAGGTCTGTGATAGGATGGAAGGCAGGAGAGATTAAATGATAAAAGGGATGATGGTGCAAGGCAACAAAAGATGGGTCTAGAGGAGCAATAAATGGCAACAGGAGAACCATTACCAGCACCTGCTGTCTGAATAAATGGGAGTAGTGATTATGATCTGAAATTGTTGAACTCAATGTTGAGTTCAGAAGGGTGTAACATGCCTAATCAAAAGAGGAGGTGCTGTTCCTTGAACTTCTGTTGAGCTTCATTGGAACAGTGGAGGAAGCCGAGGACAGACAGGTCAGAGTGGGACGGAGAATTAAAATGGCAAGCAACCAGAAGCTGAGGGTCATGCTTGCGGACTGAATGGTGGTGTTCAGCAAACTGATCAGCCAATCTGTGTTTTGTCTCCCCAATGTAGAGGAGATCGCCCTGTGAGCAGTGAATACCGTATACTAAATTGAAAGAAGTAGAATTAAATCTCTGTTTCATATGGAAGGAGTGTTTGGGGTCCTGGATGTTGGGAAGGGAGGAGGTGAAAGGGCAGATGATAAATCTTAGTTTTCTTTTGTATTAATATTGTTCCATATGCTGTGTCTCTATAAGTATTTATAAGCAGCATATTTGTATTCCAGCACAATATGTAACCTCATGGCCCGGCATATCCCTCATTCTACCATTACCAACAAGCCAGGGGACCAACCCTGGTTCAATAAGGTGTGTAGAAGAGTATGTGGGGAGTAGCAGCAGGCACACCTTAAAATGCGGTGCCAACCTGGGGAATCTGCAACACAGGTCTACATGCATGCTAAAAAAGCGGAAGCAGCATGCTATAGAGAGGGCTAAGCGATCTCACAATCAATGGATCAGATCAAATCTCTGCAGTCCTGCCACATCGAGTCATGAATGGTGGTGGACCATCAAGCAACTAAGGGGAGCAGGAGGCCCAATCAATATCCCCATCCTCAATAATGGTGGAGCCCAGTACGTGAGTGCAAAAGACAATTCTGATACGTTTGCAACCATCATCAGCCAGAAGTGCCGGGTGGATGATTTATATCGGTCTCCTCCTGAGGTACCCAACCATCACAGAAGCCAGTTTTCAGCCAATTCGATTCACTCCATGTGATATCAAGAAGCGGCTGAGTGCACTGGATACAGCAAAGCATGTGGGATCTGACAACATCTCAGCTGTCGTGCTAAACACTTAAGCTACAGAACTAGCCGCACCTCTAGCCAATCTGTTCCAGTACAGCTATAATACAGGCATCTATCCGACAATGTGAAAAACTGCCCAGGTATGTCCTATGAACAAAAAACAGGCAAATCCAAACCAGCCAATTACTGCCCCATCAGTCTATTCTCAATCATCAGCAAAGTGATGGAAATTGTCATCGACAGTGCTACCAAGCAGCACTTACTCACCAATAACCTGCTCACTGATACCCAAGTTGGGTTTTTGCAAGGACCACTCGGCTCCAGACCTCACTATCGCCTTGCTCCAAACATGGAGAAAAGAGCTGAATTCCGGAGGTGAGGTGAGAGTGACTGCCCTTGACATCAAGTTAGCAGTTGACCGAGTGTGGCATCAAGAGCCCTTGTAAAACTGAAGTCAATGGGAATCTGGGGGAAAACTCTCCACTAGCTGGAGTCACACCTAGCACAAAGGAAAATGGTTCTGGTGGTTGTAGGTCAATCATCACAGCCCCAGCACATCGCTGCAGGACTTCCTTAGGGCAGTGTCCTAGGCCCAAACATTATCAGCTGCTTCATCAATGACCTTCCCTCCAGCATAAGGTCAGAAGTGGGAATGTTCGCTGATGACTGCACAGTGTTCAGTGCCATTCACAACTCCTCAGATAATGAAGCAGTCCATGCCCGCATGCAGCAAGACCTGGATGGCATTCCGGCTTGGGCTGATAAGTGGCAGGTAACATTCATGTCACACAAGTGCCAGGCAATGACTATCTCCAACAAGCAAGCATCGAAACACCACCCATTGACATTCAACGGCATTCCCATCGCCGAATCCCCCACCATCAATATTGTGGGGGGGTCAACATTGAGCAGAAAATTAACTGGACCAGCCACATTAATACCATGGTAAAAAGAGCAGGTCAGAAGCTGGGTATTCTGTGGCGCGTGTCTCACCTCCTGACTCCCCAGAGCATTTACACCATCTACAAGACACAAGTCAGGAGTTTGATGGAATACACCCCACTTGCCTGGATGTGTTTAGCTCCAACAACTCTCAAGAAGCTTGAAACCAACCAAGACAAAGCAGCCTGCTTGATTGGCACCCCATCCACCACCTTAAACATTCATGCCCTCCACCACCGGCGTACCGTGGCTGCAGTGTGTACCATCTCCAAGATGCACTGCAGCAACTCACCAAGGCTTCTTCGGCAGCACCTCCCAAACCCGCGACTTCTTCCAACTAGAAGGACAAGGGCATAAGGCACAAGGGAACAGCACCACCTTCAAGTTCCCCACCAAGTCATATACAATCCTGACTTGGAAGTATATCGCCATTCATTCATCGTTGCTGGGTCAAAATCCTGGAACTCCCTCCCTAACAGCACCACAGCATACCTTCACCACACGGACTGCAGCGGTTCAAGAAGGCTGCTCACCACCACTTTATCAAGGGAAACTAGGGATGGGCAATAAATGCTGGCCTTGGTAGCGATGCCCACATCCCATGAATGATTTAAAAAAAACAGACTCGAGGGGCTGAATTGCCTCCTCCTGTCACTATTAACAGTCTCAATGGTCTGACTGGCCTCCTCCTGTTCCTAAGTAACAGCCTTGAGGGGCTGATTGGGCCTGCTCCTAATCCTATGTAACAGGCTCAAGGGTCTGAATGGCCTTCTCATTCTCCTATGTAACAGGCTCGAGGATCTGAATGGGCCTCCTACTTTTCGTATGCAGCAGTCTCGAGGAATTGAATGACGTTTTCCAGTTCCTATTGACAGTCTCCAGGGTCTGAATGGCCTCCTCTTATTCCTAAGGTAACAGGCTCGAGCAGCTGAATGGGCCTCATCCTTTTCCTGTGAGGCAACTGAATTTCAAACAGAAGCTTGAAATATGGAAGGAACTCAAAGTCTGCAGTTTTACAGCATTGCCTCCAACCAGTGAGACTCCTTGTCTCTTGTCGAATCTCCGAACATCTGCCTCCCAGTGAACCTTGAAATCACTTAAAGGCAAATGGCCAGATTGGGAGAAAAGTGCCTGGTAGAGACTAAAGCTCTTCCAATTCTGCTTCAGAAATATTCCTTACCTTCACCCAATCTTGAAAGACAAGGGCAGCAGGTGCATGGGAGAACCATCACCTCCAAGTTGCCCTCCGAGTCACAAACACCATCCTGAGTTGCTGATATATCGGCCGTTCCTTCATCATCGCTGGGTCAAAGTCCCGGAACTCTCGGCCTAACAGCACTGTGGGAGCAGCTTCACTACATGGACTGCAGCGGTTCAAGAAGAAGGTCCACCACCATCATCTCCAGGGTAATTAGCGATGGGCAATAAATGTCGGCCTTGCCAGCGATGCCCACATCCCAAGAATAAGTTAAAAAAAGAGGGAACGCAAGGTAGATTACTATTGAATCTGCTTCCAACACCCTTTCAGGCAGTACATTCCAGATCACAACAACTCCCCGCAGGAAAATAAATCTCCTCCTGGTTCCATTGCCAATGACCTTAAACCTGTGTCCTCTGGTTACCGACCGACCCTATGCCAGTGGAAACAATTTCTCCTTATTTACTCGATCAACACCCTTCATCATTTGGAACACCTCTATTAAATCTCCCTTTAAACTTCTCTGCTCTAAGAAGAACAATCCCAGTTTCTCTAAGTCTCTCCGCATAACTCTTCGCTGGAACCATTCTGGTAAATAATCTCTGCACCTCTCTTAGTCCTTGGCATCCTTCCTAAAGTGTGTGGTGCCAGAATTGGACACAATATTCCAGCTGGAGCCTAACCAGTGATATACAAAGGGTTTAGCAGGACCTCTTAGCTTTTGTACTCGGTGCCTCTATTTATAAAGCCCAATAACCTCAGTATGATTATTTCATCATCTGGTCAATCTTGACCCTCGGGTGTCTCAAAAAGGGCTGGACTGCTCCTGATGCAGTTGCCAAGGGCAATGTTTTGGAAACATTTTTGCATTCCCCTCGTTGACATCCCACAACCTGTTACAGCAAAGTGATCGAACAACCGAGATAAAATAAACTGCGACTGCGGGCAACCAGTAGCTGGACGGGTCTGTGAAAGTATGATCCTTGAAGCCCTGGAAATCCACATAGCAGTAATACACAGAACTGTCATCCGGACTGAAATTGTTGAAACTCAAACAACAATTCATCTGCTCCAGGTCTCTACCCAAGACTGAAAGAAAAAAAATGAAAGCAGATTCAACAGCCACTTTCAAAAATCACGATGGGCCGAATGCCCTCCTTCTGTGCTGTATGATTCTATGATTCTATATCTGCTCACTCTATGATTGAAGGAAGAATCTGTCCCCTTTCATTAACTGGCTGCTCTCTAAATCCACGCGTTATAATGAATCCAATTTCCTGAATTCAGCTCAGAAATTAAATTGTAATTGATAGCAAGCGAAGAAAGATTGAAATGTTTCATGTAGTACTTCTCACAATCTTCCTTGGATTACAGATCCGCCATGATCAAATTGAATGACAGAACAGAATCCGGCCTCGGGTGACTGTCTGTGTGGAGTTTGCACATTCTCCCCGTGTTTGCGTGGGTTTCCTCCGGGTGCTCCGGTTTCCTCCCACAGTCCAAAGATGTGCGGGTTAGGTTGATTGGCTATGATAAATTGACCCTTAGTGTTAGGGGGATTAAATACATGGGGTTACGGGGATAGGGTGGGATATGTGTTGGTGTAGGGGTTACGGGGATCGGGTGGGATATGTGTCGGTGCAGGCTTGATGGGCCGAAATGGCCTCTATCTGCACTGTGGGGTTTCTGTGATTCTGTGATTCTGTGAACAGGCTCGAGGGGCTGAATGGCCTCCTCCTGTTCCCATGATTGACCAGGGAATGGAAAATGAAATCTGGAATGTTCATTTAAATTGAATTGTTAGAGAAAGACAAGGGGACACGTGTTCAAACTGGTAGAAGACAAATTTAGGGCTGAAGCCAGCAAACTCTTTACACAATGGGTGATCGACACTTGGAATGAACTCAAGGTTAGAGTAGGGGAAACAATCCTGGCATCATTTACTGAAAGACTGGTGGCTGCAATGGCGGGAGTGTAGGATCTCTCTTGATGGCTAAATGTCTGATCCGTAATTATCCTGTGATCCTGAGTTAGCAGCTCAGAGCTGAGAACTGAACAGATCATAGTTTTACTAACATTGGGTCAATTGCTCAGCGAATTACCTGAGACCCCCATCACATACACTCACTCTCACTCTCACACACACAAACCCTCACACACATTCACTCTCAGTCTCACACACACACAAAGACTCACACACAGACACACTCTTTCACCCAAAGACACTCGCACACTCACACAGACACACTTATACACACTCATATCAACTGTAATGTTTTCATGAAAGTTTGAAAAGTTGTGAGACTGTCGATAATGGAGGTGCTAATGATGTACAAGCTCTACGGAGCTCTGCAATTTAAACCATGATCTGATCTGTGAGAGTTCTTATGGGCCGAGCAGCTTCTGCAGTTTAATCTTACTGCTAACTCTTACACCCCTTCTGCCCCGAACTTGGACAATGTTGCTGTCAATGTATTACATATGCATCGGGACTGTGAGTTAATCCTAGGAATTTATCAGATCTGTTGCTTGTACAGACTCAAATGGTTATACTCTACATGTCTTTTTCCCTTCTGTCTCCTATTTAACCCTAAGCTGAGCTTCCGACCCCCATATCCTCTCAATCATCAAGACCGCCTACTTCCACCTCTGTAACATCGCCCATCTCCACCCCTGCCTCAGCTCATCTGCTACTGAAACCCTCATCCGAGCCTTTGTTACCTCCAGACACGACGATTCTAACGCTCTCCTGGCCGGCCTCCCATCTTCCCCCTCCGTAAAGTTCAGCTCATCCAAAACTCTGCTGCCCCATATCATACCTCGCACCAAGTCCGGTCCACCCAGCACCCCTGTGCTCGCTGACCTACATTGGGTCCCGGTCTGGCAATGGCTCGATTTTAAAATTCTCATCCTTGTCTTCAAATCCCTCAATTGCCTCGCTCTGCTCCCTATCTCTGTAACCTCCTCCAGCCCTACAACCCTCCGAGATCTCTGCTGTCCTACAATTCTGGCCTATTGTGCATCCCCGATTTTCATCGCCCCACAATTGACGGCCGTACCTTCAGCTGCCTCGGCCCCAAGCTCTGGAATTCCCTCCCTAAACCTCTCCGCCTCTCTCTCCTCCTTGAAGACACTCCTGATAACCGACCTCTGACCAAGCTTTTGGTCACCTGTCCCAATATCTCCTTATGTGGTTCGGTGTTAAACGTATGTCTGTCCTACGCTCCTGTGAAGCGCCTTGGGCCTTGTTTCTACATTAAACGCGCTGTGTGTGGTAAACCACTGTTATTGTTGTTCACCGTTGTTGTTGTTGTTGCACACTGCTGTACCTATGCATGCCTCAACATGTCTCGGCTGGCTCCACCCACAGGCACCAGGTATAAAGGTGATTGACCTGCAGCCCCCTGCCTTCTTGGAACCCAGTCAACCACGAGAGGCATGCTCTGTTCTTTGCTAATAAAAGACTTTAGTTACTCTCCTAACTCTCCGTCTTTTATGAGTAATTGATAGCGCATCAATTTTATTAGCAAAGACAAAATGTCGACAAACGCTGAGCAGCAGGCTGCTGCACCAAACGCTGAGCAGCAGGAGCTGCTGCGAGCCCTCAGACCAACATGCCTGGACCTAGACCCCCAAGAAGCGGGTTCGGCTACCAAATTCGCGCATTGGCTGCGTTGCTTCGAGGCCTACCTGCAAGCCTCAACTGTGACCCTGGACGAAAACAAGTTGGAAATCCTGGCTTAAAGGTGAGCCACCAAGTTTATACAATAATCCAGGACGCGACGACATACGCGGCGGCTATCAATCTGCTAAAAGGGCAATACGCACGCCTGGTAAATACGGTCTATGCCAGGCACCTCTTAAGATCCCGCAGACAGCAGCCCGGGGAATCGGTGGAGGCCTTCCTATGGGCACTACGGATACTCGGCCGAGACTGCGATTGCAAAGAAGTATCAGCCGCAGCACACACGGAGGGACTGATCCGAGATGCTTTCGTTGCGGGTCTAAGGTCTGACTACTCCCGGCAGAGACTGTTGGAAAAGGGAGAAATGGACCTGAGAAAGGCAGTGTCCCTCGCGCTTTCGCTCGACGCGGCCCACAGGAATATGGACGCCTTCTCCCCTAACCGCTCCGCAACGTGGACGCCACAACCTTGGGTCATGGGACCGCCACCTTCAACTGCTGCTGCGATGTCCAAGGCACAGAAATGTTATTTTTGTGGCCAGGCAAAACACCCCAGAGCACGCTGCCCGGCGAGAAACGCTACCTGCTCTGGCTGCGGGAAGAAAGGACACTATACAGCGCCTGCAAAGGTAAAACCGCTAACGCCAGCAGCGCCGCGTGCGAACCGTGGGGGCAGCCATCTTGTCCACCATCTTGGGCTCCCCCAGCCGCGTGGGGATCGGGACCATGGGCGCCGCCATCTTGTCTGCCATCTCGGACGTCTCCAACTTCAACCACGGGGGACTCGGACTCAACCACCGCCTCATCTGACGACCACATCGACTCGCCCGACCATACGCTGGCCTCCGTGACGCTGGACCAATCTCTCCCTCATCAACTGTCCAGGTCCATGATGGACATTATGGTAAATGGCCGCGCCACTACCTGCCTTTTTGACAGCGGGAGCACGGAAAGCTTTATCCACCACGACACGGTGCGCAGTTACTCTCTCCCGGTCCTGCCGACGCGACATCGGATCTCTTTGGCTTCCAAAGCCCAGTCAGCGGACGTCGGTGGCTACTGTGTAGTGACCCTTTCAGAAAGGGGCACAGAATACAAAAATTTTAAACTCCTGGTCCTGCCCCATCTTTGCGCTGCCGTTCTACTGGGGTTAGATTTTCAGTGCCACCTTAAGAGTGTCACATTAGCATACGACAGACCCCTCCCCCCACTCACAGTCTGCAGCCAGCAGCTTTTAAACCACCCGCCGGGGATAGGAGCTTCATTAAATCCGAGGTAGCAAGACTCCTGAAGGAAGGGATTATTGAAAGTAGCACCAGCCCATGGCGAGCACAAGTGGTGGTAGTGAAGACTGGCGAAAAACAGCGCCTAGTTATTGACTACAGCCAGACGATCAATCGCTACACCCAGCTAGATGCATACCCACTCCCCCGCATATCTGACATGGTCAATTAGATAGCACAATACCGGGTGTTCTCGACGATTGATCTGAAGTCGGCATACCACCAGCTCCCCATCAGGGCTGAGGACCGCCAGTACACAGCTTTTGAAGCTGATGGTCATCTCTACCACTTCCTCAGAGTTCCCTTCGGCGGCACCAACGGGGTTTCAGTCTTCCAACGGGAGATGGACCGGATGGTTGACCAGAACGCGCTCCAGGCCACTTTCCCCTATCTAGACAACATCACCATCTGCGGCCGCGACCAGCAGGAACATGATGTTAATCTAGAGAAATTCCTCCGTACAGCCCAGTGGCTGAACCTAACATACAACAAGGACAAATGTATGTTTCGTACCAAGCGCCTTGCCATTCTTGGCTGTGTAGTGGAGAACGGAGTCATCGGCCCCGACCCCGATAGGATGCGCCCCCTTATGGAGCTCCCCCTCCCCCACTGCCAAAAAGCACTGAAGAGATGCCTAGGGTTTTTCTCGTACTATGCTCAGTGGGTGCCCAACTAAGCGGACAAAGCCAGACCCCTCATCAAGTCCACCTCCTTCCCCCTGACAGCAGAGGCCTGTGCAGCCTTCACTCTCATAAAAGGAGATATTGCGAAGGCCACAATGCACGCAGTGGATGAGTCCATCTCTTTCCAAGTGGAGAGCGACGCATCCGACTTTGCCCTAGCTGCAACCCTTAACCAGGCGGGGAGACCCGTGGCCTTTTTCTCAAGGACCCTCCAGGGCCCCGAGATTCGACACTCCTCTGTCGAAAAGGAGGCCCAGGCCATTGTGGAAGCTGTGCGACATTGGAGGCATTACCTGGCCGGAAAACGATTTACCCTGCTCACTGACCAGTGTTCAGTAGCTTTTATATGTTTAATAATAAGCAGAGGGGCAAAATCAAGAACGACAAGATCTTGAGGTGGAGAATCGAACTCTCCACCTACAATTACGATATCTTGTACCGGCCCGGGAAACTCAATGAGCCCCCAGATGCCCTATCACGTGGTACATGCGCCAACGCGCAGGTCGACAGACTGAAGACCCTCCACAATGACCTCTGCCGCCCGGGGGTCACCAGGTTTTTTCACTTCATCAAATCCCGTAACCTGCCCTACTCCATTGAGGAGGTCAGGACCATGACCAGGAACTGCCAAATCTGTGCCGAGTGCAAACCGCATTTTTATAGGCCAGACAGAGCAAGCCTGATCAAAGCCACGCGCACATTTGAACGGCTGAGCGTCGATTTTAAAGGGCCCCTCCCCTCCTCTGACCGCAAGGTGTACTTCCTCAACATAATTGATGAGTACTCCCGTTTCCCGTTTGCCATCCCTTGCTCAGACATGACCAGTACCACGGTCATTAAATGTCTGAATGACCTCTTTGCCTTGCTCGGTTTCCCTAGCTATATTCATAGCGACAGGGGCTCATCCTTTATGAGCAACGAACTCCGGCAGTACCTGCTCTCGAGAGGTATCGCTACAAGCAGGACCACCAGCTACAACCCCCGGGGGAATGGCCAGGTGGAAAGGGAGAATGCGACGGTCTGGAAGGCAGTCTTTTAAACTTGAAATCTAAGGGCCTTCCGACCTCTCGCTGGCAGGAAGTCCTCCCTGCGGCACTCCATTCCATTCGGTCACTGCTCTGTACAGCCACCAATGCTACCCCTCACGAGAGAATGTTCTCCTTCCCCAGGAAGTCCACATCGGGGATCTCGTTACCGACATGGCTGACTTCTCCAGGACCCGTCCTACTGCGGAAGCACGTGAGGTCCCATAAGACGGACCCCCTGGTCGAGAGGGTGAGCCTCCTCCATGCCAACCCTCAGTATGCTTACGTGGTGTACCCGGACGGGCGGGAGGACACAGTCTCCATACGAGACCTCGCACCTTCGGGTGCTCCCGAAACACCTCCCTCGCCACCCACCACTACCCACGCCTACCCCCAGTACGCTTACGTAGCGTACCCAGACGGGCGGGAGGACACAGCCCCCACACGAGATCTCACACCTTTGGGTGCCCCTGAAACACTACCATTGCCATCCACCACTACCCACAACCCAACCCCGCTAGACGCCATGCCGCAGCCCCAGGACCCATCATTGACCACCCAACCACTCAATGAGACGCCAGATTCAACGTTGGATGCTGCACCATCACCGCCGCCACCACGACGATCAGGACGGCATACAAGGCCACCTGATAGACTTACTTACACGAACCTTTAGTACACTTCACCCCGTCGGACTCAATTTTAAACAAGGGGTGAATGTGGTAAACCACTGTTATTGTTGTTCACCGTTGTTGTTGTTGTTGCACACTGCTGTACCTATGCATGCCTCAACATGTCTCGGCTGGCTCCACCCACAGGCACCAGGTATAAAGGTGATTGACCTGCAGCCCCCTGCCTTCTTGGAACCCAGTCAACCACGAGAGGCATGCTCTGTTCTTTGCTAATAAAAGCCTTTAGTTACTCTCCTAACTCTCCGTCTTTTAGTGCAAATTGCTGCTAGCTGGGGAATAAAATAGACAGGTGAACTATCTGAAGCAATGAAAAAATTACACCTTCACAAACTGGGAGCCTGCAGGATAATTGGAGCGCTCCTTGAAAAGGGGCAAACTTTTCTGTTAACACTTTGAACAAAAATAACTTATAAAGGGGTGTTTCAAATCCATCACAGCCTTTACAGCACTGTGTGTGTGCGTGTGTGTGTGCGCCTGCAATCTTGCTCATCAGCACCGATATTTGCGTAAAAACGCACTGCTGTCGAAATGGTCTCACCACACGAACAGGATCTGCTTAAAGACAGCACTTGCATTTATATAGCGCCTTTCACAACCTCAGGATGTCCCAAAGTGCTTTACAGCCAATGAAGCACTTTGGAAAGGTGGTCACTGTTTTAGGAAGCGCGGCAGCCAATTTGCACAAAGCAAGATCCACTAACAGCAATGAGATAATGACCAGATCATCTGATTTTTTAGTGATGTTACTTGAGGGACAAATTTTGGTCCCAGGGCACCGGGGAGAACTCCCCCTGCTCTTCTTCCAGATCGTGCCCGTGGAAACTTTTATGCCCACCTGAGAGGGTAGACCGAGCGTGGATCTTGGATACCTCCTGGGTGACAATAAAAGGGGGAAAATCACAGGCAATCAGGCAGGAAGCTTAGATTGCAGGTGAATAGAATGATAGAATCACAGAATAGTACAGCACAGAAGGAGGGAATTCAGCCCAGCGAGTCTGCACCGGCTCTTTCGAAGAGCAATCCAGTTAGTCCCACTTCCTCGCTCTTTCCCCATATCCCTGCAAATTGTTCTCCTTCCAGTATTTATCCAATTCTCTTTCGAAGGCTACTATTGAATCTGTTTCCACCGCCTCATCAGAAAGTGCATTCCAACTCATAACCACTCGTTGTGTAAAGAAGTTTTTCCTCATGTCGCCTCGGGTTCTTTTACCAATCACGTTAAAGCTCTGCCCTCCGGTTATCGACCCTTCAGCCAGTTTCTCTTTATTTACTCTATCTAAACCCTTCATGATTTTAAACAACTCTATCAAATCTCCTCTTCGCCTTGTCTGCTCTGAGGAATAATTAGAAGTTACTTTGTTTAATCTAGCAGGATGAGCCACTGATGTGTGGGGCTGCCCAGTGTGTTCGTTACTTTCTATTACTGCATGAAAACAAATCATACTCATTGAAATAAGTGAATCCGATTCACATGGTAACTCCAGAGCTGAGAGGTTACAACAATCAGGAAAGTCTGAACAGGCTGGGGCTCTTGTCTCTAGAAAAGAGAAGGCTGAGGGGTGACCTGATAGAGGTCTTTAAAATCAGCAAGTGGTCTGATAGGGTAGACGTAGAGAAGATGTTTCCACTTGTGGGGGAGCCCAGAACTAGGGGTCAAAATATAATATAGCCACTAATAAATCCAATAGGAAGTTCAGGAGAAACTTCTTTATCCAGAGAGTGGTGAGAATGTGGATCTCGTGACCACAGGGAGTAGTTGAGGTGAACAGCATAGACGTATTTAAGGGGAAGCTAGAGAAACAGTTGAAGGAGAAAGGAATAGAAGGATACGCTGATAGGATTCGATTAGTTTAGATAGGGTGAGATGAAGAGGGGTGGGAGGAGGCTCGTGTGGACCTGTTTGGCCGAATGGGCTGTTTCTGTGCTGTAAATTCTATGAATGTAATAACAACAACAACTTGCATTTATATAGCGCCTTTAATGTAGTAAAATGTCCCAAGGTGCTTCACAGGAGCGTTGACAAACAAAGCTTGATGCCGAGCCACATAATGTGATACCAGGACAGGTGACCAAAAGTTTGTCCAAGGATTGTTAAGGAGTGTCTTACAGGAGGAGAGCGAGGCGTAGAGGTTTAGGAAGTGAATGACAGAGCTTAGGACCTCGGCAGCTGAATGCACGACCACCAATGATAAAGGTTTGGAAATCACGGATGTGCAATAGGCGAGAATCGAAGGAGAGCAGAGATCTCGGCGGGTTGAAGGGGTGGAGGAGGTTACAGAGATAAGGAAGGGCAAGGCCATGGAGGGATTGGAAAACAAGGAGGAGAATTTTACAAACGAGGCATTGTTCAACAGGGAGCCAATGTAGGTCAGCGAGCACAGAGGTGACGAATGAATGGTTTTGGGGCAAGTTATTATACTGGCAGCAGTAATTTGGATGTCCATAAATATAAGGAGGGTGGAAGATGGGAGGCCGGCCTGGAGAGCTTTGGAAGAGTTAAGTCTGGAGAGAACAAAGGCATGGATGAGAAAAACATAGAAGCATAGAAGATAGGAGCAGGAGTAGGCCATTGGGCCCCTCAAGCCTGTTCTGCCATTTGATGAGATCATGGCTGATCATCCAAATTCAGTACCCTGTCCCTGCTTTCTCCCCATATCCCTCGATCATTTTAGCCATAAGAAATATATCTAACTCCTTCTTGAATATATTTAATGAATTGGCCTCAACTGCCTTCTGTGGTAGAGAAGTGCACAGGTTCATGACTCTCTGGGTGAAGAAATTCCTCCTCATCTCAGTCCTAAATGGCTTACCCCGTATCCTTAGACTGTGACCTCTGGTTCTGGATTCCCCCGCCATCAGGAACATCCTTCCTGCAGCTAGTCTGTCTAGTCCTGTTAGAATTTTATGAGTTTCAATGAGATCCCCTCTCATTCTTCTAAACTCTAGCAAATATAAGCCTAATCGACACAATCTCTCTTCGTACGTCATTCCTGCCATCCCAGGTATAATTCTGGTGAATCTTTGCTGCACTCCCTCCATGGCAAGAAGATATTTCCTCAGATAAGGCGACCAAAACTGCACACAATACCCAAGGTGTGGTCTCACCAAGGCACAGTACAACTGCAACAAGACATCCTTGCTCCTGTAGTCGTATCCTCTCGCTATGAAGGCCAAGATACCATTTGCCTTTATTAACCGCCTGCTGCAACTGCATGCTTACCTTTAGCGACTGGCGCACAAGGACACCCAGGTCTCATTGCACTTCCCCTTTTCCCAATCTATTGCCATTCAGATAATAATCTGTCCTCCTGTTTTTGCCACCAAAGTGGATACCCTCGCATTTATCCACATCATGATTTACCTTTTGTAAATCCATATTGACTTTGTCCGATCCTGTCACTGTTTTCCAAGTGCTCTGCTATTACATCTTTTCTAATGGACTCTAGCATTTTCCCCACGACCGATGTCAGGCTTACTGGTCTACAATACCCCGTTTTCTCTCTACCACCTTTTTTAAATAGTGGGGTAACATTAGCTACCTTCCAATCCATGGGAACTGTTCCAGAGTCTATAGAATTATGGAAGATGACCAGCAATGCATCTACTATTTCTAGGGCCACTTCCATAAGTACTCTAGGACTTAGATTATCAGGCCCTGGGGATTTATCGGCCTTCAATCCCGTCAATTTCCCTAACACCATTTCCCTACAAATACTGATTTCATTCAATTCCTCCCTCTCATTAGACCCTATGTTCCCCCACATCTCTGGGAGGTTATTTGTGTCCTCCTTTGTGAAGACAAAATCAAAGTATGTATTTAATTGGTCTGCCATTTCTTTGCTCCCCGTTATAATTTCCCCCGATTCTAACTGCAAGGGGCCTATGCTTGACTTTAACAATCTTTTTCTCTTCACATATCTACAGAAGATTTTACAGTCAGTTTTTATGTTCCCTGAAAGCTTACTCTCATATTCTATTTTCCCACTCTTAATTAATCCTTATGTACTCATTTGCTGAATGCTAAACTGCTCCCAATCCTCAGGTTTGCTGCTTTTTCTGGCCAATTTATATGTCCTGTCCTTGGATCTTATGCTAGCGCTAATTTCTCTTGTTAGCCACGGTTGAGTCACCTTTTTTGTTTTATTTTTATGCCAAATAGGGAAGAAAACATTTTGTAGTTCATCCATGCGATCTTTAAATGTTTGCCATTGCCTGTCCACCGTCAACCCTTTAAGTAACATTCCACAATCCATCCTAGCCAAGTTGCGCGTCATACCATCGTAGTTTCCTTTATTTAAATTCAGGACCCTAGTCTCGGAGTCAACTACTTCACTCTCCATCTTAATGAAATGTTTTCATTTTATGATCGCTCCTCCCCAAGGGGCCTCGCACAACAAGATTGCTAATTAATCATTTCTCAATACATAATACCCCATCTAAGATTGCGTGATCTCTAGATGGTTCCTCAACATATTGGTCCAGGAAACCATCCCAAATACACTCTATGATTTCCTCCACCACAGTATTGTTACTAACTTGGTTAGCCCAATCAAATGTAGATTGAAGTCACCCATGATAACCGCTGTGCCCTTATTGCACGCATCTCTAATTTCCCTTTTAATGCAATCCCCAACCTCAGCATTACTGTTTGGAAGTCTGTATACAACTCCCACTAAGGTTTTCTGCCCCTTGGTATTTCTCAGCTCTACCCATACAGATTCCACATCATCAGAGCTAATATCCTTCCATAATATTGTGTTAATCTCCTCTTTAACCAGCAATGTTACCCCACCTTCTTTTCCTTTTTGCCTGTCTTTCCTGAATATTGAATGCCCCTGGATATTGAATTACCAGCCTTGGTCACCCTGGAGCCATGTTTCCTTAATCCCAATTATATCATATCCATTTACATCCATTTGTGCAGCTAATTCATTCACCTTATTATCAATGCTCCTCGCATTAAGACACAAAGGCCTAGAAATTCAGTCTGGACACTTTTGGGGCACTAAAGTCGGGCGCTCGCTAAAGTTAGCGCCCGCCGGAAAGTGCAGGCCACCTCGCCGAAATTCAGTAGAGTTGGCCAAGAGTTTGGCCGAGCGCTGAAACTGGCGTTGCAATGCTCTCTTCAGGCGCTAATCCGGCGATACGGATGATAACGCCGAGGCCGGGCGCAGCGCAGGTGCGGTCATGTTTTGATTGACAGCAGACACCCTGACGCCGGCCTGCTCTTAAAGGGGGAAGGGTCGACTTTGACTGCTGCCACGCCCTGCATACTGGAGCCCTGCAGCTAGGCCTCAACACTGCTGGTGGGCCAAAATAGCGCCAGGAGACATGGAGAGGGCCCGTGAACGAGCGCAGCACTTCTCCGAGCATGCTCTGAGGGTGCTCATTAATGGTGTGGAGGACAAAAGACAGATCTTGTGCCCGGACAGTGGCAACAAGGCTCCCAGGAACGAGTACAGGAAAGCCTGGAGGAGAATCGCCCACAGGGTGTCATCCACCTGCGATGTCCCCAGGAGTGCGGACCAATGCCGCAAGAAGTTCAACGACCTCACTCGGTTGGTGAAGGTGAGTACCCTTGCCAGTGTCCTCCTCATCCTTGCATGTGAACCTCACATTATGGGCAAAGGGACCTCAAAGGCCTAATGGGCAGCCCTCCTCCCACAGCAATGGCACTGGCATGATCATCAATAGCACTTTCTGCACTTACCACACTGGCCAAGCTATTCCACCATGGGAGGCAGTGCACACAGCAACAGGGCACCACACTGGCCAAGCTATTCCACCATGGGAGGCAGTGCACACAGCAACAGGGCACCACACTGTACTTAGAGTCCGTCCTTTCTCTTGCAGGCCAAGCTGGCAAGGAATTTGAGGAGCCAGACTGTCACCGGTGGAGGCTGCCCTCAGTACCAGGCACTCACTGATCTGGAGGAGAGCGTGGCTGGACTCATGCGTGCCGGGTGACTGGCCCTGTTGCGATCGGAGATGCGGACCCTGTACTGGGACCCACTGGTAAGGACATGACCGGTTGGACCTCTCTCGTTGCCCTAGCGCTTCAGATCTAGATCCTTTCCCACTGACCGACAAATGCACATAATGCCACCACTCAGGCCTCCCTCGCTGACGCCGTGTCCTCACTCTAAAGCTACTCTTATGCCTTCCTGCTTTCAGCTGCTGAGGAGGAGGTGGTCCCTGAAGCTCCGAGTGCCAGGCCCTTGGAGGAGGAGGACGACGAGGACCAGGAGGAAGGCGGCACATCGGGGGAACCCTCAGCCATGCCAGGGGATGGCAATGGAGTGGGGACATCTGGCCTGCAGGAGAGCCAGGGGGAAGTGTTGCAGGGGAGGGCAGATCCTGTGGCCAGTGGGGTTGAGGCACGCGGGAAGGGTCCGGCAGCACGCCGGCCTGCTCCCCAGAGGGGGGAGGTGTTGCAGGGGAGGGCAGATCCTGGGCCCAGTGGGGTTGAGGCAGGCGGGAGGGTTCGGCCAGCTCGGCCGCCTTCTCCCCAGAGGGAGAGTCCTCCCTCCAGTCCGGAGAGGGTCCTCGCCCAGGAGGTGCGCCTCCTCGAAGAGATCTCGGCGGCCTCTGAGCGGCGCCACCAGGAGTTCATGGGGGTTGTGGACCAGATGCCTCAGGCCATTCAGTCCCTGGCTCAGAGTGTGGTCGCATTCGGGGAATCACAGGCCAGGGGGGTGGAACAACTCGCGGCAGCCCATGACAGGGGTGTCCAGCATCTCGCGGCAGTGCAGGACGCGACTCGCGAGATGAGTGGTGCAGTCCAGACACTGGCACAGCTGATGCGGCCACATACCAGGGCAGTTCGGGCACTCACTTCTACCACACTCGCTGTGGCGCAGAGGCTTCGCCACGGCACCCGCCGCCCTGCTGCAGCACAGCGGTCTGGCCTCCACCAGATAGCAACGCCTAATGCACTGCCAGGCCGGCCGAGTGCCAGTGTCTCTGGCGAACATCGCGCGCCTGCCATCAGCCAGCTTGCCCCCCTTGGTGCAGCCGACACTGCCACTCCCCCAGCCAAGGTGCGACGAGCTGCTGCTGGCACTGATGCTGGCCAGCGACAGCTGCAGCAGTCAGCAGCCGGCCCCTCCCGGGACGTGTGTCGTCTAGGCCGACCCCCAAGGGCATCTGCCGACATGCCTCGGGGCCCTCATGAGCCTTCCCCCAGCCTTGTCCCAGCCACAGGGCCCAGGTTGAGGTGGAGCAGCAGGTCGGGCAGGGGCTGGGGAAGGCTGTCTAAGGACTCGCCCTCTCGGCACACCCACTAGAGTGTGGTGAGAGCGGTTTTTTATATATGGGGGGCTTGTGTTTTGGGGGGGATTATTTTGGGAAGGCCGAAGATCAAGGCCTTGTTTGTTTTTATGGGGGTGTTTGTGTTGTGGAGGGGGGCCCTTATTTTTGTAAGGCCGATGTTGAAGGCCATTTGGATGGCCAAGTTTTGTAAGTCCTCCCCAGGTTTTGGGAGCAACAGATGTTCTTGACTGTTTTTTGGGGCTCTTGTCTGTTTTTCTGTTTCATGTGGGAAGGGCCCTGAGTTTGTGAAATAAAGCGTTTTATTTATTCAGCATGTCCAGGTGTCATGTTTCAAGTGGTTGTTGCATTAACCGGCTGAGGGCTTGCGGAGCGGCTGCCTTCAGGTGCGTACATTTCCACAGCCCATTCCCTGACAGGGGGCCTAGAAGTGTCGAGCAATAAGCCCCCGGCGGACGGCCCTTGGACCTTGTGGCTCCCTCCTGGGCTGGTACTCCTCCTCCTCCTCCTCATGGTCCTCCTGCTCATCCTCCTGAGGTGGTGGTGCAATGTCAGGTGGCAGTGCCTGAGTCCTGCGGATAGCCAGGTTGTGCAGCATGCAGCACACGACGACGAACTGGGAGACTCTATCCGGCGAGTACTGTAGAGAGCCGCCGGAATGATCCAGGCAGCGGAACCGTTGCTTGAGGATGCCTATCGTTTGCTCTATGATGTTCCTTGTGGCTTGATGGCTTTCGTTGTATGCCTCCTCCGCTGGGGTCCTGGGCGCGCGGAGTGGGGTCATGAGCCATGTACACAAAGGGTAGCCCTTGTCCCCAATAAGCCATCCCCTTGGTGGAGGCTGTGCCTCGAACATGTCAGCCACAGTAGTCTGGCGCAGGATGAATGCATCGTGGCTGCTTCCTGGGAAGCGGGCATTGACAGCTAGGATGCGCTGCCTGTGGTCACACACCAGCTGTACATTGAGGGAATGGTAGCCCTTCCGGTTGCGGTAATCCTCGGCATTGTGGATAGGTGCCCGCATAGCCACATGCGTGCAGTCAATGGCGCCCTGCACCATGGGGAAGCCCGCGAACCTGCCAAATCCGACTGCACGCTGCTCCTGCCTCTGTCGGGTCATGGGGAAGGAGATGAATTGGTGTCTCCTCGCGAAAAGTGCATCGGTGACCTGCCGGATGCAGCGATGCGCGGCAAACTGGGAGATGTTCGCTATGTCCCCAGCAGCGGCTTGGAAGGAGCCGCTTGCATAAAAGCTCAGAGCCACCGTGACCTTCACTTCCACCGAGAGAGACGTCCTGCACATCAGCTGTGGACGCAGATCTCTGTGAAGCAGCTGGCAGATCTCTGCAACCACCTCCCTTCTGAAGCGCAGCCTCTTAACACAATGCGCAGCAGTC
Organism: Somniosus microcephalus; assembly: GCF_052327205.1. Lineage (NCBI taxonomy): Eukaryota > Metazoa > Chordata > Chondrichthyes > Squaliformes > Somniosidae > Somniosus > Somniosus microcephalus. Next base: position 32,651,810 of record NC_141016.1, read on the forward strand.
ATGGTGAGATAGGACACCTGCTGCCGGTATTGCCTGAGTGTGTAAGGCCTACGTTGCCGACGCCTGATGGCCCCTCTGCATCTAGGCATGGCTGGCCCTCTCTCACAACGTCTGCAAGCCCTTCGCACATAATGCTGCAACTCAGGGTTGCACCCCCATACAGCCCCCATAATGAAGTTGAAAACAGTGAAATCACAATGAGTCAAATGTCAAAGCACTGGCCAGAAGCCAGAAATACCTCGCCTATGTTGTCCCAAATCAGTTAGCTCTGTCCCTTGGTCTCTGTCCAGAAATCCAAAGCAGTAAAGTCATTGCAGCAAAATGGCTGGGCTTTATAGGTCAGTGTAAGTGCCCTTTAATTAGCACTCCCCGAGGCCCACAGGGCCTCTGTTGCGTTCCACTTCACAGTTCTTAACAGCGCCACGCCCACATTGGGCGGGCGCCACTGAATTTCCGGTCTGGGGCGCACAAACAGCGTTGCGCAACGACATGACGTCATAAGCTGCGCGCGCACCTGAGCGGGCGCAAACACTTTGCGCCGGCGCTAAATGTCAACTGAATTTGGGCGTCGGCGCGGATCGCGCTGCGCCCCGGCGCAAAGTGCCTAGCGCTGGAAGTAGACCCCTCTTATGGCGTTAACGGCTGGCGCTATCCACTGAATTTCTAGGCCAAAGTCTTCAGGCTTGTTTTTTTAATACTTTTAGTCCTTTTAGAATTATTATTTACTGTGGCCATGTTTGATTTACACCCTTGATTTCTCTGCCTTCCACTTTTGCTTTTCTACTTCCTGTCTTTTGCTTCTATCCTTGCTTCCCTTATCTCTGTCTCCCTACACAGGTTCCCAACCCCCTGCCCTTTTAGTTTAAACCCTCCCCAAGAACACTATCAAACACTCCCCCAGGACATTGGTCCCGGTCCTGCCCAGGTGCAAACCGTCCAGTTTGTATTGGTCCCACCTCCCCCAGAACCGGTTCCAATGTCCCAGGAATTTGACACCCTCCCCCTTGCACCATTCCTCTAGCCACACCTTCATCTGAAATATCCTTCTATTTGCACTCTGACTAGCACGTGGCACTGGTAGCAATCCTGAGATTACTACCTTTGAGGTACTATTTTTTAATTTACCTCCTAACTCCCTATATTCAGCTTTTAGGGCCTCATCCCCCTTTTTACCTATATCGTTGGTACCTATATGCACCACGACAGCTGGCTGTTCACATTCCCCCTCCAGAATGCCCTGCAGCTGCTCCAAGACATCCTTGACACTTGCACCAGGGAGACAACATACCATCCTGGAGTCTCGTTTGCGGCCACAGAAAAGTCTATCTATTCCCCTTACAATAGAATGCACTATCACTATATCACTGCTGCACCTTTTATTGCCGTCCTGCGCAGCAGAAACACCCATGGTGCCAGGAAGTTGGCGACTGCTGCCTTCCCCCAATATGCCATCTCCCCCAACTGTATCCAAAGCGGTATATCTGTTTGAGAGGGGGATGGCCACAGGGGACCCCTGCACTACCTGCCTGCGCCTACTACTCTGCCTGGCGGTCACCGATTCCCTTCCTGCCTGTGCAGCCTTTACCTGCGGTGTGACCAACTCCCTAAACGTGCTATCCACGATGTCCTCGGCATCGTGAATTCTCCAGTATGTATCCATTTGCAGCTACAGCACTGCAATGCCATCTGGCAGTTGCTGCAGCTTGATACACTTCCCGCACACATGGTTGTCAGGGGGGTTTCAGCAGCAGATGAGCGGAGTCACGTGGAAACGGGTAATGTTACGGAGGTGGAAGTAGGCAGTCTTGATGATGGAGGTGTTATGTGGTCAGTAGCTCATCACTGCAGGGACTTGAGCACATAAATCTAGGCTGTGCAGTGCTGAGGGAGTGCTGCACTGTCAGGGGTGCAGTCTTTCGGATGAGACGTTAAACCGAGGCCCTGTCTGCCCTCTCAGGTGGACGTAAATGATCCCATGGCACTATTTTGAAGAAGAGCAGGGGAGTTCTCCCCAGAGTGTGGGCCATTATTTGTCCCTCAATCAACATAACAAAAACAGTTTATCTGTTCATTATCACATTGCTGTGTCTGGGAGCTTGCTGTGCGCAAATTGGCTGCCGCATTTCCCACATTACATCAGTGATTACACTTCAAAAGTATTCATTGGTTGTAAAGCGCTTTGAGACATCCAGTGATCGTGAACATAAGAACATAAGAAATAAGAGCAGGAGCCTGCTCCACCATTCAATAAGACATGGCTGATCATCCATCTCAACTCCACTTTCCTGCCCGATCTCCACAGCCCTTGATTCCCCTAGAGTCCAAAAATCTATCTATCTCAGCCTTGAATATACTGAAAGACTCAGCAGTCACAGACCTCTGGGGCAGAGAATTCCAAAGATTCACAAGCCTCTGAGTAAAGAAATTTGTCCTCTTCTCAGTTTTAAATGGCTTTCCCCTTATCCTGAGACTATGCCCCCTAGTTCTAGACACTCCAGCCAGGGGAAACAACCTCTCAGCATCTACCCTGTCAATCCCCTTCAGAATCTTGTATGTTTCAATGGGATCACCTCTCATTCTTCTAAACTCCAGAGGGTATCGGCACAATCTACAACATCTCTCATCAAAGGACAGCCCTCTCATCCCAGGAATCAATCCAGTGAACCTTTAAAGTACCGCCTCCAAGGCAAGTATATCCTTCCTTAGATAAGGAGACCAAAACTGTGCACAGTACTCCAGGGGTGGTCTCACCAAGGCCCTGTACAGTTGTAGCAAGACTTCCTTACTCTTATACTACAACCCTCTTGCAATAGAAGCCAACATGCCATTTGACTTCCTTATTGCTTGCTGCACCTGCATGCTAGCTTTCTGTGTTTCTTGCACGAGGGCACCCAACTCTCTCTGAACACAAACATTTGAAAGATTCTCACCATTTAAAAAATATTCTGTTATTCTATTCCTCCTACCAAAGTGAATAACCTCACATTTCCCTACATTATACTCCATCTGCCACCTTACTGCCCACTCACATAGTCTCTCTATATCCCGTTGCAGCCTCTTTGTCTTCTCCTCACAGAGGCGCTATAGAAATGTAAGGCCTAAAAATGTGGTTGCTTTGCACTTCCCGTTAGCGCCCCTTTAGGGCAAAAGACAACGAGCTGCTTTGCGCGGCGCCCCCAACGCCACCCGTGAAATTCTGTGGGAGGTTAGTGGCAGCGGTAACCGTCAGTGCCCTGCGGCCCTACACTGCCGGTGATAAAATCATCACCGTGCGCAGCGCCCCGCTCACGCCCCGGCATGCGACCTTCGGAGCACCCCCTGACTAAATGTTGGACGATATGTCCGAGGGGTCAGGGGGGCCCACTTGTGGCCGGGGCAGCACTAATTAAAGGGAAGATGCCGGGCGGACATTTTTGTTGTTGGCCGCCTGCCAGCACCTGCCCCCTCTGCCATCCCCGGCCTCCTCTGAAGCCGCCCCGTGCAGTGTCAGCTGCGCTTCGTGAGCCTGGCACTTCTTTGAGGCCCGGGCTCTTTTGCAGGCACTCCGATCCCTGGTGGCCCTGCTGGGCCCCGGGTCGCGCTGCGCAAGGCCCCTCCGCTTTAAGAAGGGGAGGTAGGCCTGCAGTAACATGGTGCAATATTCACTCGCAGCGCCCCAAGAGGAAGGCGGGGCCCTGCCAGTAGCACCCCACTTCCCTCTTGGGGCGCTACTGATGAAATTCGGCCACGGGGGTGCTAATGTTTTCAGGGCGCTAGAAGTAGCGAAGTTAGTGCCCCAAAGGGTGCATGACACAATTTTTCCCCCTAAGTCTTTCTTTCTTTTACTGCAAAGCAACAAGTGCCCTGGGCTGATCACAGTCTCCGCCCGTTAGAATTCCCACCTAATGTGAGTATATTTAATTTTGATTAAAAAAATTCCTGCATTTTGAAGTTGACCAAAATAAACCGAATATCTTGTTCCATAACTCAGAATGCTGCACTGTCGGAGCGTCAGTACTGAAGGAGCGCTGCACTGCCAGAGGGGTGGTACTGAGGGAGCGCTGCACTGTCGGATGGTCACTATTGAGGGAGCGCTGCACTGTCAGAGGGGCAGTACTGAGGGAGCGCTGCACTGTTGGATGGTCAGTTTTGAGGGTGCACTGCACTGTCAGATGGTCAGTTTTGAGGGAGCGCTGCACTGTCAGAGGGGCAGTACTGAGGAAGCGCTGCACTGTTGGAGGGGCAATACTGAGGGAGCGCTGCACTGTCGGTGGGGCAGTACTGATGGAGCGCTGCACTGTCGGGGGGTAGTACTGCGGGAGCGCTGCACAGTCAGAGGGGTAGCACTGAGAGAGCACTACACTGTCAGAGGGGCAGCACTGAGGGAGCGCTACACTGTCAGAGGGGCAGCACTGAGGGAGCGCTACACTGTCGGAGGGGCAGTACTGAGGGAGCGCTGCACTGTCGGAGGGGCAGTACTGAGGGTGCACTGCACTGTCAGAGGGGCAGTACTGATGGAGCGCTGCACTGTCAGAGGGCAGTACTGAGGGAGTGCTATACTGTCAGAGGGGCAGTACTGACGGAGCGCTGCACTGTCGGTGGAGCAGTACTGATGGAGCACTGCAATTGTCAGTGGAGCAATACTTAGGGATTGCATACGAACATGATTCGGCTATTCAGCCTCTCGAGCCTGTTACAGAGGAAAAGGAGGAGGCCATTCAGCTCCACGAGGCTGTTACTTATGAACTCAAGAAGTCCATTCTTCCCCTCGAGAATGTTACATAGTTACAGGAAGTGGACATTTAGCCCCTTGAGCCTGCTACATAGGAAACGTAGGAAGCCAATCAACTCCTTGAGCCTCTTGCACAGGAAAAGGAGTAGGCCCCTTTCGCCCCATGAGGCTCTTACATAAGAAAAGGAGTAGGTCATTCAGCCCTTCGAGCTATTTACATAGGAACATTGGCCAGTTATTCCATCGAGCCTGTAACACAGGCCATTCTGTCCTTTGCGCCTGTTTCATAGGAACAGGAGGAGGCAATTCAGCCCTTCGAGACTGTTACATAGGAACAGGATGTGGCCATCCAGTACATTGAGCTTGTGACACAGGCCATTCAGTCCTTTGGGCCTGTTGCATCGCAACAGGAGGAAACCTATCCAGCCCCTTGAGGCAGTTGCATAGGAACAGGAGAAGGCAATTCAGCACTTTGAGCCTTTTGCATATGAACACGATTAGGCCAATCAGCCCTTTGGGCCTGTTGCATAGGAACATGAAGAGTCCCATTCAGCACTTTGAGCCTGTTAATTAGGAACATGAGAAGGCAACTCATCCCCTCAAGACTGATACAACGAAACAGGAGGAGGCCATACAGCTGCCCTTAGCCTTGTAAGGGGTTTTCCTCGAGAGGTTTCCCTGAGGATTCTCTCTCTAGAGGCATCTCTCTCTTGCACAGTAAAACCTTGAGTGGTTCGACCCACTCGCCCCTTAGATTCTATACTCTGGTCTTAGGCACAGGAACTACAATGTACAGAAAACTCTTGTAGACCAAGTTTGATGAAACAAAATGACATTTTATTGCATAAGGAAAAATATCAAATCAAATGCGAGCACATAAGGGAGTACATGGGAGGGAATAACACACACACAAATCATAACGACACAGAACTAACTAAAGCAAATACAGTCATCTTATACTCGACAAAGATTATCATGAAATAAGGAAACACACGGAACATCGAGGGACAACAACTCATGTTAATTGTACCCTTAAAACCACCCCCTTATTAAACCTATCTAGATCTGATTGTGAAGGGCCAGAAACATGCTCACCAATCCCACTAGGAAGTGCAAGATTTTTGAAATCGAGTCTGTGTTTGGTCCTTTCAGGCGTTTCGTCTCCACGTGGATCGTGGAGCCCCTGCGAGCTGCGCCACACCTCTCTCCTGAGGTGGGGGTCGGGGGCGGCTGGACACCGGCGGGCCTGGATGTCGGCGGGGTCGAGGATCATTGGCTCGACCCTGGTTAGAGGAGCCTTGGGCTGGCTCCCATCGCTTCTTCAGTTTTCTTTTCTCTCTTCTCCCGAGCCGGTGTGGCTGGAAGGATTCTTCTCTTGGGGTTTTATTTTTTTTGTTTCTTCTACCAAGCTGGGTCAATGGCCTCTCGTTCCGGCAACGGCCCGGGGACGGTTGATGATCTCCCGATGTGCTTCCCCGGGGTGGAACGCCGGTTTCGAGACGGCCTTCTCGATGTTGGCTTCCTTCTTCCTCCTGCGACTGCCTGCTTCTTCTTCTGGGTGTCCGGATTCAAAACGTGTGGCTCAGCTCAAGCTGCATTCTTGCAACTGTCTGCGTTCCAACTCGCTTGCCTCTCGCTCCGACTGCCGAAAAGTCTCTCCAGATATACCTTTCTTTCAGAGGCTTCACTTCCCGCCCAAAATCAGGTTAGTCTTGGTTTTATTTTTGGCGGGCTGCGAGCACAGTGGGGTAGCCATTATATTTTTAAATGTCTTAAACGGCTGGTAACAGGCCCATCCCTGGTCTGGAATTGCCTTAATTGTTTTTAGTGGCCTGCTGATCTCGTTATCTAGTCCTGGGTGCTGTTCTCATGAATATGAAATTGTCCCATTTTGTCTGGGGCAACATTTTGATGGCCTCTGGCTCCAGGCCGATCTTCACTAGATCTGCATCTAATCCATATGCATACGTGTGGGTCTGGTTTCGTTCTCTCAAGAACGGCTTCCAGAACTTACTGTGGGTTGAATCCACAAATCTGTCTGAGGTTGCGCAGGAACCATTTTAAAGTGTCCCAATAAGCTGGTCACATGGTATGGCGGCCATTTTGTATGCCCCTTTTTCTGGGCTCCTTTTAAAACAGTCTTTAAAATCATGGCCTCTTCTGCCATTTGACCCTTATTAATACAAAGTCCTATTTTGCGAATCCTACAGCCTGTTACAATGGAACAGGAGGAGACCCATTCAGGCCCTCGAGCCTGTTACACAGGAACAGGAGGAGGCCCATTCAGCCCCTCGAGCCAGTTACACAGGAACAGGCGGAGGCCCATTCTGCCCCTCGAGCCTGTTATATAGGAACAGGAGGGGGCCCATTCAGCCTCTCGACCCTGTTATATAGGAACAGGAGGAGGCCCATACAGCCTCTCGAACCTGTTACACTGGAAAAGGTGGAGGCCCATTCAGTCCCTCGAGCCTGTTGCACAGGTACAGGAGGAGGCCCATTCAGCCCCTCGAGCCTGTTGCACAGGAACAGGATGAGGCCCATTCAGTCCCTCGAGCCAGCTACACAGGAACAGGAGGAGGCCTATTCAGCCCCTCGAGCTAATTGTATAGGAACAGGAGTTGGCCCAATAAGCATCCTGAGATTGTTGACTAGGAACAGGAGGTGTACCATGCAGCCCCTTGAGCTGTTGCATAGGAATAAGATGTCAATGAGCCCCCGTGAGCTTGTTACAAGGAACAGGAGTAGGCCTAATAAGCATCTCGAGACTGTTGCATAGTTACAGGAGGAGGCCATTCAGCCCCTTGAGCATGTTCATAGGAACAGGATGAGGCCAATTCAGCCCCAAGAGGCTGTTACTTATGAACACAAGAAGTCCATTCTTCCCCTGGAGAATGTTACATAGCTACAAGAAGAGGTCATTTAGCCACTTGAGCCTGCAACATAGTAACAGGAGGAGGCCATTTAGCCCTTCGCACCAGTTACATAGGAACAGGAGTGGTACCATTCCGCCCCCTTGAAGCTGGTACAGATGAACAGCACAAGGCGATTAAGCATCTTGATCCTGTTACATAGGAAAAGGAGGAAGCCAATCAACTCCTCGAGCCTGATGCACAGGAATAGGAGGCGGCTCTTTCAGCCGCATGTGGCTTTTACATATGAAAAGGAGTAGGTCATTCAGCCCCTCGAGCTACTTACATAGGAAAATTGGCCATTTAGCCCATCGAGCCTGTCACACAGGCCATTCTGTCCTTTGGGCCTGTTTCATAGAAACAGGAAGAGGCCCAATCAGACTCTCGAGCCTTTTACAGAAGAACAGGAGGTGGTCATTTAGCCCAATGAGCTACTTAGGTAGGAACATTGGACATTTAGCACATCGAGCCTGTTACACAGGCCATTCAGTCCTTTGGGCCTGTTGCATTGGAACAAGAGGAGGCCCATTCAGTCCCTCGAGCCTGTTACATGGGAACAGGAGGCGTCCCATTCAGTCTCCCGAGCCTGTTACATAGGAGCAAGAAGAGACCATTCTGTCCCTCGAGGCTGTTGCATAGGAACAGGAGGTGGCCATCTAGCCCATCGAGCCTGTGACCCAGGCCATTCACCACTTTGGCCTGTTGCATCAGAACAGGAGTAGGCACATCCAGTCCCTTGAGGCAGTTGCATAGGAACAGGAAGAGTCCCATTCAGCACTTCGCGCCTGTTACATAGGAACATGAGGAAGCAATTCATCACCTCGAGACTGATACAATGGAACAGGAGGAGGCCATACAGCTGCCCTTAGCCAGTTACAATGGAACAGGAGGAGGCCATACAGCCCCTCGAACCTGTTACATAGGAAAAGCAGGTGGCTGCTTAGCCAATCGAGACTGTTGCATAGGAATAGGAAGAGATCCATTCAGCGCCTCGACACCATTACACAGGAACAGGAGGAGGCCCATTCATTCCCTCGAGCCTGTTATATAGGAACAGGAGGAGGCCCATTCAGTCTCTCGAGCCTGTTGCACTGGAACAGGAGGAGGCCCATTCAGTCTCTCGAGCCTGTTATATAGGAACAGGAGGAGGCCCATTCAGGCTCTCGAGCCTGTTACACTGGAACAGGAGGAGGCCCATTCAGTACCTCGAGCCTGTTATATAGCACCAGGAGGAGGCCATTAAATCTCTCGAGCCTTTTACACTGGTACAGGCGGAGCCCCATTCAGCACCTCGAGCCTTGCACAGGAACAGGAGGAGGCCCATTCAGCCCTCGCAAGCCTGTTACATAGGACCAGGAAGAGGCCATTCACCCCCTCGATCCTGTTACATAGGAACTAGAGGAGGCCATTCAGCCCCTTGAAACTGTTGCATAGGAACAGTAGGAGGACCATTCAGCTCCCCGAGCATATAACATAGAAACAGGTGGCGATTGTTCAGTCACTGGAGCCAGTTGCTTAGGATCAGGAGTAGGCCCATTCAATCCGATTAAGCATGTTGCATAGGAACAGTAGGAGGCCCATTCAGCCCCACAAGCTTGTCACATAGGACCAAGAGGATGTCATTCAGCCTCTCAAGCCTGCTACATAGGAAAAGGAGGAGACAATTCAGCTTCTCGTGACTGTTACAAAGGAACAGGAGGAGAGCATAGAGACTCTCAAGACTGTTGCAGAGGAAAATAAAAAGTCCATTCAGCCCCTCAAGGCTGTTAGATAGAAACAGGGGAGGCCATTCAGCCCCTCAAAATAATTATGAGGGAACAGGAGGATGCCATAGAGTCGCTGGAGCCTACTGCTAAGGAATAGGAATAGGCCATTGAGCCCCTTCAGACTGTTATATAGGAAAAGGAGGAGGCCATTCAGCCCCTTGAGCCAGTTACATAGAAACAAGAGGAAGCAATTCCGCCATTCAAGCCTGTTGCATACGAGCATGATTCGACCATTCAGCCCCTTGAGCATGTTCATAGGAACAGGATGAGGTCCATTCAGCCCCATGAGGCTGTTACTTATGAACTCAATAAGTCCATTCTTCCCCTTGAAAGTGTTACATAGCTACAAGAAGAGGATATTTAGCCCCTTGAGCCTGCTACATAGGAACAGAAGGAGGCCGCTTAGCCCTTCAAACCTATTATCTAGGGACAGGAGTGGTACCATTCTGCCCCTTTGAAGCTGGTACAGATGAACAGCATGAGTCGATTAAGCATCTTGATCCTGTTACATAAGAAAAGGAGGAAGCCAATCAACTCCTCGAGCCTGTTGCACAGGAACAGGAGGACCCCCTTCAGCCCCATGAGGCTGTTACATATGAAATGGAGTAGGTTATTCAGCCCCTCGAGCTACTAACATAGGAACATTGGCCATTTAGCCCATCGAGCCTGTCACACAGGCCATTCTGTCCTTTGGGCCTGTTTCATAGAAAAAGGAAGAGGCCCATTCAGCCTCTCGACCCTTTCACAAAGGAACAGGAGGTGGTCATTAACCCATCGAGCTATTTACATAGCAAAATTGTCCATTTAGCCCATCAAGCCTGTTACAAAAGCCATTCTGTCCTTGGCGCCTGTTTCATAGGAACAGGAGGAGGCAATTCAGCCCTTCGAGACTGTTACATAGGGACCGGAGTTGGCCATCTAATCCATCGAGTCTGTAACACAGGCCATTCAGCCCTTTGTGCCTGTTGCATCGGAACAGGAGGAAGGCCATCCAGACCTTTGAGGCAGTTGCATAGGAACAGGAGGAGGCAATTCAGCACTTTGAGCCATTTGCATACGAACATGATTAGGCCAATCAGCCCTTTGGGCCTGTTGCATAGGAACATGAAGAGTCCCATTCAGCACTTCGAGCCTGTTAAATAGGAACATGGGGAGGCAATTCATCCCCTCTAGTCTAATACAACGGAACAGGAGGAGGCCATACAGCTGCCTTAGCCTGTTACAATGGAACAGGAGGAGGCCATACAGCCCCTCGAACCTGTTACATAGGAACAGCAGATAGCCATTCAGCTCCTCGGGCCTATTGTATAGTAATAGAAGTAGGCTGATTCTGCCCCTCGAGCCAGTTACTTGAAACCGGAGGCAGCCATTGAGCCCCCACGAGCCTATTATTAGGACCAGGAGGAGGCCCATTCAGCAGGTCGAGTCTGGTCCATAGGAACAGGAACAGGCCATTCAGCCCCTCGTGGCTGTTACAGAGAAACAGAAGGAGGCCATTCAGTGCCTCAAGCCTTTTTCATAGGACCAGGAGGTGGCCATTTAGCCCATCGAGCCTGCTTAACCAGGCCATTCTGCCCTTTGGGCCTGTTGCATAGGAACAGATGGAGGCCATTCAGCCCTTCGAGCATTTCTCATAGGACCAGGAGATGGCCATTTAGCCGATCGAGTCTGCTTAACAGGCTATTCTGCCCTTCGGGCCTGTTGCATAGGAACAGGAGTAGACCCATTCAGCCCCTCGAGCCTGTTACATATGAACATGAAGAGACCATTAATTTTCTCTAGACTGGTACAAATTAACAGGAGATGGCCATTCACTCCCTCGAACCTGATACATAGGAGCAGGAGTTGGCAAATTAGCCCCACGGGACTGTTGCATAGGAACAGGAGGAGACCCTTTCAGGCACTCGAGCATGATACATAGGAACAAGATGAGGCCATTTAGCCCTGTGAGCCTGCTACACAGAAACAGGAGGAGGACGTTCAGCCCATCATCAGAGCAGGCGTAGGACCATTCTGCCCCCTTGAGGATGTCACAGATGAACAGGAGTAGTCCATTCAGATCTTGAGCCTGCTACATAGGAAAAGGAGGAGCCCATTTAGCTGACTAAAGCATGTTACATTTGTTTTTTATTCGTTCATGGGATCTGGCATCACTGGCAAGGCCAGCATTTATTGCCCCTCCCTAATTGCCCTTGAGAAGGTGGTGGCGTGAAGGAATAAGCCTTGTTCAGAAAAATACACTATTCTATGAAAGAATTCTGTCTTTATTAAAACATGAGCAACTAGGTCTGGAAATCTAGAAACCTGGCTATGAAAAGCTGTATTGTTAACAGCATTCAAGCTATTGGGATAAGATAAGTTGTTGACACTGAATCAATAACATTATTGAAACAGGAGGTTGGAGGCTCCTGAAGTCTGAAGCTTTGGAAAGAACACAATGGTACACCCTGTTAAGGTGTTCTAAATTACACTTCAGAAAGAAACACATAAAATTAAGAAATCTATGCCTTTGTAAAAATGACATCAAATGAATCACAGGAGTCATAATTCTGTGTTGCAACCAGCTGAGGAAACTAAGAATTGCATAGAACACCCTGGTTGAGGTGTTTTAATTTAAACATCGTAAAAAGACACAAACAGAAGACCTTGGTAAAAATGCCATCAAATTGATGCACCTGCTGTTACCCCGTTTGTTATGATAATCTTCGAACACCTAAAGGAGAGACACAAGTCTGCATTGCTACCAGCTGAGGTGACTGTAAGAATAGCAGGGGTCAGTAGAAAAATGACTAGAGATAATTAGCTTACATCAGCAGAAAACTTCAAAGGAAATACCACTGAGAAAGGATGTAAATATTGGAATTTTCAAATGGGATGATAGTCTCGCTGTAAAGGGGCAAATCGATTCTCGGCTTCAGAGGCAGGCTCTGTAAGTCTACAACTCTTTCTACCTCAGGGATCAACGGTACTATATTTGATTTTGGTGCACATCCTGGAATAAAGACTACGAACTTTAAAAATGTACGAAGTTAAGATCTGATAATAAGAATTATAAGCATTCTGTTTTTGGAACTTTTAATGTTGCGATTGAAACACCTACTGTAATTACATGTCGGTTCTTTAATAAATCTATATATTTTTAGATTTGTCTCACCGTAAACTTCTGTCTCAAACTCATGAACTCAATCTCTGTACGTGCTTTGGTGACGAGTTGCAGAATTCTGGGGAATTTATCCAGACCCTCATAATATCTGGAACGTTACAGTCTAGCTAAACTTATTAAAAGTGTTATCTGGAAGATGGTAACATCTTCAGGTTGTTCCTTTCCTTTAGGGAGAGATATCAATCCAATCCTTTAGATCCAATTAAGCATCTTTAGGATTCGGCTACCTCAAACTTTAGTTGAAAGTGAACATCTGGGGAATACACCTGATCTGGGGTAGCCTGGAAGGGGCTAGGACTGTAATTACCCCATCAGTGGTGAGCCACCTCCTTGAACCACTGAAGTCCGTGTGGTGAGGATACTCCCACAATGCTGTTAGGGAGGGAGTTAAAGGATTTTGACCCAGCGACAATAGTGTCCAGGACATAGTGACATAGGAACAATAGGAGGCCAATCCGACCATCGAGCGTGTTGCATAGGAACTGGAGGAGGCCATTCAGCCCCTCAAGACTGTTGCATAGGAACAGGAGGAGCCCGTTCAGCCACTCAAGCCTGTTACAAAGGAACAAGAGGAGGCCATTCAGCCACTCGAGCCTGTTGCATAGGAACAGAAGTAGAAGGCCCATTGTGCACCTCGAACCTGTTATGTAGGATAGGAGGAGGCCACTCAGCCCCATGAGCCATTTACACAGGAAAAGGAGGAGGCCATTTAGCACCTTGAACCTGCTAATTCGGAACAAGAGGAGGACATTCAGACACTTGAACATGTTGCATAGGATCAGGATGTCATTCAGCTCCTTGAGTCTGTTTCAAACGAACAGGAGGAGGACCATTCATCTCATCGAGCCTGGAACATAGGAACAGGAGGCATTTGTTCAATCCCTCAAGCCAGTTAAATAAAAGCAGGGGGAGGCCATTCAGCCCCCTTGTGCCAATCACATAGGAACAGGAGGAGGCCATTTATCCTCTTGAGCCTGTTAAGAGGAGCCCATTCAGCCACTCGAGATTGTTGCAAAGGAACAGGAAGTCATTCAGCCCCTTGCACCTGTTACATAGCAACAGGAGAAGGCCGATTCAGCCCCTTGACCTGGTTACATAGGACAGGAGGAGGATATTCAGCCCCTCAAATCTCTTATGTAGGACAGGAGTAGGCCCACTCAGTTCCTTGAGCCGGTTACATAGAAACAGGGAGAGGGCATTCAGTTCCCTCGAGCCTTTTACATCGGAACAAGAGGATGGCATTCAGCCTATTGAGCCTGTTACATATGAACAGGAGGAGGCCATTCTGAACCTCGAGCCTGTTGCATAGGTCCTGGAGATGCCATATTCAGTCCGTCGTGTCTGTTACATAGGAACAGGAGGAGGCCATAAAAACTGTCGAACCTGTTGCATAAGAACTGAAGGAGGACCATTCAGCTCCTCAAGCCTGTAACATAGGAACAGGAAGCAATTGCTTAGTCCCTCAAGCCGGTTTCATAGGATCAGGAGGAGGCCATTCAGCCCCTCGTGCCCGTTGCATATGAACAGGAGGCAGCCATTCAGCCCTCTTGAACTGGTTATTAGGAACAGGAGGAGACCCATTCAGCCTCTCAAGACTATTACAAAGGGATAGGAGGAGGCCAGTCAGCCCCTCGGTGCTTTTGCATAGTAACTGGCGGATACCCATTCTGTCCTTCAAGCCTGTGCAGAGGAAAAGGAGGAGGCCATTCAGCCCTTCGAGCTTGTTAAATAGGAACATGAGGAGGCCATTGAGCCCATTGAGCCTGTTGCACAGGAGCAGGATGCAGTTCTTCAGTCCCTCGAGCCAGTTGCATAGGATCAGGAATTAGACCATTCAGCTCCTCGAGACTGTTAAAAAGGAACAGGAGGATGCCATTCAGTTCCTCAAACCTCTTGCATAGGAACAAGAGGAGGCCATTCAGCCCTCGAGCCTGTTGCATGGGAACAGGATGTCATTCAGCCCCTTGAACCTGATACATAGGAACAGCAGGCAGCCAATCAGCCCCCTTAAGCCTGTTATTAGGAACTGGAGGAGGCCCATTCATCCTCTCAAGACTATTACAAAGAGTAGGAGGAGGCCATTCAGTCCCTCGGTGCTTTTGCATTGTAACAGGGGGATACCCATTCTGACTTTCAAGCCTGTGCAGAGGAAAAGGAGGAGGCCAATCAGCCCTTCGAGCCTGTTACATAGGAACAAGAGGAGGCCATTGAGCCCCTTGATACTTTTGAATAGGAACAGGAGGAACCCATTCAGACCCTTGAACCTGTTGCACAGGATAAGGAGTAGGCCCGATAAGCATCTCGAGACCATTACATAGGAACAGGAGGAGACCCATTCAGCCCCTTGAGCCTATTGCATAGGAATAGGATGTCAATCAGCCCCATGAGCTTCTATATAGGAACAGGATGACACGAAAATTGGTGGAGTGATAAATAGCGAGGAGGGAAGCCTCAGGCTACAGGACGATATAGACGGGTTGATTAGATGGGCAGAACAGTGGCAAAAGGAATTTAACCCTGAAAAGTGTGAGGTGATGCATTTTGGGAGTACTAACAAGGCAAGGGAATACACATTGAATGCTAGGACCCAAGGAAGGACAGAGGATCAGAGGGACCTTGGTGTGCATGGACAAAGATCCCTGAAGGCAGCAGGACAGATAGATAAGGTGGTTAAAAAGGCTTATGGGATACTTGCCTTCAATTAGCTGAGACAAAGAATATAAGAGCAGGGATGTTATGATGGAGCTGTACAAAACGCTATTTAGGCCACAGCTGGAATACTGTGTGCAGTTCTGGTCACCACCCTAAAGGAAGGATGTGATTGCATTGGAGAGGGTGCAGAGGAGATTCACCAGGATGTTACCTGGGCTGGAGCGCTTCAGCTATGAAGAGAGACTGGACAGGCTGGGGTTGTTTTCCTTAGAGCAGAGAAGTCTGGGGGGGGACCTGATTGAGGTGTACAAAATTATGAGCGGCACAGATAGGGTAGATAGAAAGGAACTTTTCCCCTTAGTAGAGGGGTCAATGAACAGGGGGCACTATTTCAAGATAAGGAGCAGGAGGTTTAGAGGGGATTTGAGGAAATAACTTTTTCACCCAGAGGGTGGTTGAAATCTGGAACTCACTGCCTGAAAGGGTGGTAGAGGCAGGAACCCTCACAACATTCAAGAAGCATTTAGATGAGCACTTGAAACTCCATAGCATACAAGGCTATGGACCAAGTGCTGGAAAATGGGATTAGATTAGACAGGGCTTGATGGCTGGCATGGACAAGATGGGCCGAAGGGTCTCTTTCTGTGCTGTGTGACTGTAGGAGGAGGCCCGTTCAACCCCTCGAGCCTGTTACATAGGAACAAGAGGAGGCCTTTAAGCTCCTCAAAAATGTTACAAAGGGACAGTAGGAAGCCATTCAGCCCCTCTTTTGGATGAGACATTAAACCGAGACATTTGCCCTCTAAGGTGGAGTTAAAATTTCCCACATGCACTAGTTCGAAGAAGGGCAGCGGAGTTCTATCCGGTGTCCTGGGCCAATATTTATCCATTAACCTACATCAAGAACAGATTGTCTGGCCATTTATCACACTGCTGTTTGTGGGAGCTTGCTGTCTGCAAATTGGCTGCACATTGGCAAGGAAGCCTCCTGCTGATTATCACCTACCACCCTCCCTCAGCTGATGAAGCAGCACTCATCCATGTTGAGCACAACTAGGAAGAAGCACTGAGGGTAGAAAGGGCACAGAATGTACTCCAATATCCATCACCAAGAGTGGCTCGGTAGCACCACTACTGACTGATCTGGCCGAGTCCTGAAGGGCATCGCTGCCACACAGGGCCTGCGGCAGGTTTTGAAAGAACCAACGCAAGGGAAACACCTACTTGACCTCATCCTCACCAATCTACCTACCACAGATTCATGTGTTCCTCACAGTATTGATAGGAGTGACCACCGCACAGTCCTTGTGGAGACAAAGTCCCATCTTCACTCTGAGGACACCCTCCGGCGTGTTGTGTGGCACTACCACCTTGCTAAATGGGATAGATTCAGAACAGGTCTAGCAGCTCAAAACTGGGCATGCATGAGGCGCTGTGGGCCATCAGCAGCAGCACAATCTGTAACCTCATGACCCAGCATATTCCTCACTCTACCATTTCCATCAAGCCTGGACAACAAATCTGGTTCAATGAGGAGTGTAGAAGAGCATGCCATGAGCAGTTCCAGGTGGACCTAAAAATAAAGCGCCAACCTGGTGAAGCTATAACACAGGACTATATGCATGCTGAACAAAAGAAACAGCATTCTATAGAGAGATCTCTGCGATCCCGCAACCAATGGATTAGGTCAAAGTTCTGCAGTACTGTCACATCCAGTCACGAATGGTGGTGGACAATTAAACAATTAACGAGTGGAGGAGGTGTGAAGGAATAGCCATGTTTCAGAGAAATACACGATACCATGAACAGAATTCTGATATTATTACTAAAAGACATACTGGGTTTAAAAGACACAAATCTCAGCAGACAAGGCTCTGAACAGAAATACAGGCTTCTGAGAAAAGATCAGTTGATAACAAAGTTGTAAACAAGCTTTGAAATGGGAATTAGTTAAATATTCTAAAATAATGAAAGATTGAAATGGCAGTTTGGCGATTCCAGAGAGTCTATGGTTTGCAACCAACACAATGGAATCACACAGTTTAAAGCATTAAAAGCTAACATTAATGCAAACCGAAACTTAGAATATTAAACAATCATATGCCTTCATAATATAACATCAAATAAGTCAGGAAACACGATTAAATATGCAACCAACTGAAGTAAATAAGAAATGCATAAACACTGAGTTAAAGTGTTTTCAATTTACAGAAAGTAAAAACCATACCAAGAAGACTTTGAAGATATGACATCAAATATATGACACCAAGCAATTGCATTGTTTTTGTGTTGAACGTGGAAAACCACGGAGACACAACGTCTGATAATAAGAATTACATCAAGGAGATAAATCGATAGTAGCTATTTTATGATACGTATTTGAAACACCTAAACATGAGACAGAAGTCAAAGAGCAACAGCTGAAATGAGGGTAAAGAATAGAAAGCATTCGAAAGAGGTATCAATAAAGACATTTAGCTGACATCAGCAGAGAACATCAAAGAAGAAACCACTGCCAAAAGAGTATAAAGATAGAGCTTTTCAAACAGACAGACAGAACACGCTGAACGGGCAGGGCGTTTCTCAACATTCCAGAGGCATCTCTGTAAGTCTTTAACTATGAGTCTCGGGAAGTCAGATTGATTTTGGTGGATGTTCTGGATTTAGGAATAAGTAAGAAATAAGAAATGTAACGAAGTAAAGATTTGAGAATAAGGATCTCTGAGAAATAAGAAATGTAAGCTAATTGTACTTTGAATTGTTAATGTTTCGACTGATTCAACAGATGTTAACTGAATGTCGGCTCTTAAATAAAACTATTTAGAATTGTCTCAAAGAGTAATTCTGTATAGACTCCCGAACCCACAAATTCTGTACACACTTTTGCAAGGAGTTGCAGAATTCTGGGGGGTATTCCAAACACTTATAATATCCAGAAGGTTACAGTCTAGTTCAACTTATTAGAAATAACAACAGATAAAGCTGGAAAAACTCAGCAGGTCAGGCAACAGGCCCGGCCTCGGGCGACTGTCTGTGTGGAGTTTGCACATTCTCCCCGTGTTTGCGTGGGTTTACTCCGGGTGCTCCGGTTTCCTCCCACAGTCCAAAGATGTGTGGGTTAGGTTGATTGGCTATGATAAATTGACCCTTAGTGTTAGGGGGATTAAATACGTGGGGTTACGGGGATAGGCTGGGATATGTGTTGGTGTAGGGGTTACGGGGATTGGGTAGGATATGTGTCGGTGCAGACTCGATGGGCCGAAATGGCCTCTATCTGCACTGTTGGGTTTCTGTGATTCTGTGATTCTGTGAACATCCGTGGACAGAAATTTGAGTTGACGTTTCGGGTCGAACCCTTCTTCAAAACTGGAAAGGAAAGATAGATCGGAGGCAGGGCTGCGAACGGACAAAAGAATAAAAGAAACAAAAGAAGTAAAAAAGAGACAATAAAGGTATTAGAAGCTAGACGAGATGGTAATAGGCTGAGATTGGGTGTAAAGTGTACTGGCAGGGCAAGAGATAGCTGCCAGGTGTGAGAGAGAAACAAAAGGAAAGGGGGGGGGAAAGGAGTGGAAAAATTATTATTAGAAGTACTATCCAGAGGACGGTAACATCTTTAGTCATTCCTTTCCTTTAGGGAGAGATCGCCTGAACCTATAGTCCCATTTAAGCGCCTTATGGAGTTCGGCTATCTCTAACTTAAGTTGAGGGTTAACATCTGGGGAATACGCCTGATCTAGAATTGCCCAAAAGGGCTAGGACTGTAATTTTCCCTTCAGAGGCTCCATGAGCATCCCCATCCTCAATGATGGTGGCATCCAGCACCTGACTGCAAAATACAAGGCTGAAGCGTTTGCAACCATCTTCAGCCAGAAGTGCCGGGTGGATGATTCATTTCGGCCTCCTCCTGAGGCCCCACCATCACAGAAGCCAGTCTTCAGCCAATTCAATGCACTTCACATGATATCAAGAAACGGCTGAGTGCACTGGATACAGCAAATGCTGCAGACCCCGTAAACATTCTGGCTGTTGTGCAGAAGACTTATGCTCCAGAACTGGCCATGCCTCTAGCCAAGCAGTTCCATCTCAGCTACAACACTGGCATTCAACCGACACTGTGGAATACTGCACAGGTATGTCCTGTCCACAAAAAGCAGGACAAATTGAAACCAAACAATTACTGCCCCATCAGTCTACAGCCAATCATCAGCAAAGTGATGGAATATGCCATGGACAGTGCTATCAAGTAGTACTGACTCACCAATACCCGACTCACTAATGCTCATTTTTGGTTTCCACCAGGCCCACTCGGCTCCAGACCTAATTACAGCCTTGGTTCAAACTTGGACAAAAGAGCTGAATTCCAGAGGGGAGGGGAGAATGACTGTCCTTGACATCAAGGCAGCATTTGGCCGAGTGTGGCATCAAGGAGCCCTAGTAAAATGTTCTATTTCTATAGCACCTTTCATGACCTCAGGACGTTCCAAAGCACTTTAATGCCAATGAAGTACTTGTGAAGTGTAGTCACTATTGTAATGTAAGAAATGCAAGTGCTTTTAGTAAAATTGAAATCAATAGCAATCAGGGGGACAACTCTCCACTAGCTGGACTCATACCTAGCACAAAGAATGATGGTTGTGTTATCGGAGGTCAATCATCTGAGCACCAGGACATCGCTGCAGGAATTCATTCGGGCAGTGTCCTCGGCCCAACAATCTTCAGCTGCTTCATCAGTGACCTTCCCTCCATCATAAGGTCAGAACTGGGGATGTTTACTGATGATTGTAACGTTTAGTTCCATTCGCAACTCCTCAGATAATGAAGCAGTCTGTGACTGCATGCAGCAAGACCCGGATGACAGTCAGGCTTGGGCTCATATGTGGCAATAACATTTGTGCCACACAAGTGCCAGGCAATGACTACCTCCAACAAGGGTGTCTAACCACCATCCCTTGACATTCAACAACATTACCATCACTGAATCCCCCACCATCAACATCCTGTGGGGTCAACATTGACCAGAAACTGAACTGGACCAGCCACATAAATACAATGGCTACAAGAGCAGGTCAGAGGCTGAGTATTCTGCAATGAGTGACTCACCTCCTGACTCCCCAAATGCCGTTCCACCATCCACAAAACACAGGTCAGGAGTGTGATGGAATCTCTTCGCTTGCTTGGACGAGTGCAGCTCCAACAACACTCAAGAAGCTGGAAATCATCCAGGACAAAACATGGTTAACTGTGAAGAGGACTAATGGGACTTCAGGAGTACAGAGACAGACTGGGAGATTGGGCAGAGGGATGATATTTAATGCAGAGAAATGTGAGGTGATACATTTTCGGAGGAATAATAAGGAGAGGAAACAGGCGCTAAATCATAGTATCTTTGTGGTAAACCACTGTAGTTCACTGTGTTCACTTGTTGTTGTTGTTGTTGTTGTTGTCGTTCACTCTTGTTTAACTGTTATGTCTGACTATGCCTCAGCTGACTCCGCCCTCGGCTACCGAGTATAAGGACGGCCGCATGGCAGCTCCAGGCATTCGGTCATCCACTAGAGGCATAGTCCTGATCTGTCTGAAGTGCAATTCAGTAGTTAATAAAAGCCTGTCGTTCTGAACTCTGCTCAGCCTCTCATTAGAATTGATAGCGCATCAATTTTATTAACTACTGAAAAAAATAAAATAATAATAATAACGATGCTGCAGATACTTAAGATCAAGTGCCTGGAACTCGACCCGCAAGAACCGGACTCGACTGCTAAGTTCTCGCGCTGGCTGAACTGTTTTGAGTCCTTTCTGGCTGCATCCGGCGAGACCGTCGCCGCCGATGCCGACAAGCTCAGGGTGCTGAATTCTAAAGTAAACCACCGAGCTTTTGCCCTTATCCGGGATGCTACGAGCTACCAGGGGGCTATCGACATTTTGAAGGAGCAATACGCACGCCCGGTCAACTATGTTTACGCAAGACATCTCCTGGGGTCCCGCAAACAACAGCCCGGGGAACCCACAGAAGCATACATACGGGCGCTGAAGGAACTCGGCCGAGCCTGCGAATGCAAGCAAGTATCAGCCACGGAACATACGGAGGAGCTCATCCGTGATGCCCTTGTTGCGGACCTCAGGTCCACTCACACACGGCAGCGACTGCTGGAAAGTAGCAAGCTCGACCTGAAGAAGGCGATTTCACTCACCCTTTCGTTGGACGTAGCCCACCGAAACATGGAGGCCTACTCCCCGGACCGCGCGGCCGCCTCATGGATGCCGCAGCCGCCGCCATCTTGGGACACGGCGCCGCCACGGGCCCCAGCCTCAACTACTGCAGCGATGTCCCGCCCGAGCCAGAAATGTTATTTCTGTGGCCAAACCAAACACCCCAGGGCGCGCTGCCCGGCGAAAAACGCGGTCTGCTCTGCCTGCGGTAAGAAGGGACACTACGCTGGCGTCTGCAGAAGTCAGAAGACCCCTACCTCCAGCAGCGCCACGTGCGATTCGTGGGAGCGGCCATCTTGCCTTCCTCCAGCCTCGTGGGGATCGGGATCGTCATGGGCGCCGCCATTTTGTCCTTCTTCTCCGACGTCGCCATTTTGCCAACGGGCCCCCGACTCACCCACCGCCGCCTCACCGGGGTTCTACAGCGACGCTCCCGACTCCACAGCGGCCTCCATTATGCTGGATCAATCCAGACCCCATCAGCTAGCCAGGTCCACGATGGACATACAGGTAAATGGCCGCGCCACAACTTGCCTTTTTGATTCCGGGAGCACGGAGAGCTTCATACACCCTGATACGGTACGGCATTATTCCCTCTCGGTCCGGCCAACGCGCCATCGGATCTCCATGGCCTCAAAATCTCACTCAGCAGACGTCGGCGGCTACTGCGTTGTGACCCTCTCGGTGAAGGGCTCCGTTTATAAAAATGTAAAGCTATTCGTCCTGCCACATCTCTGCGCTGCCGTTCTGCTGGGGTTGGACTTTCATTGTCACTTTAAGAGCGTCACCTTGACATACGGTGTGATGTAAGAAAAAGGAGGCTTACCATCAAGTAACTTTAAAGTAAGCTTTAAGTAACTTATAAACACACTATATACAAGAGAGGTCTTTACCATGCCTCTGGTAGAAGCCTCTTACAATACTGAACAGACCAGTATTTATACCAGTCCAACAGGAAGTGACACATGACAGGAAGTGAGGTATGTACACAGTTCATAGTTCATAGTTCACAGTTCACAGTTCACAGGAAGTGATGACATAACTTCCCGGAAGTTATTATTTTTATCACATTCTTCCCTCCTGCAGGTTTAGGAGGCTGTGGTCTACCTTTTGGTCCGCAGCCGCCGAACAAGGAAGAGTCGCACCCGTTTGGATTCCCGTCGTAGAGGGTCGCTGGTCCGCTTACATGCGGTTGGCCATTGGCCAGAGTCCGTGTGGCCTGGATTGCCCTGTGAAGGGTCGGGGAGATCATGGCTTCGAGTACGAGCCCCAATAGGTTCAAAGTCAGACTGCCTCTGTTCAGAGGGAGGTGCAGAGCTGGTCTGTGGCAGACCAGTACTTTCATGCGTGGTACTGGGAGGGTCGCAACCTTGAGCACGGGGTTCTACCGGCACCAAGCTAGTTGGTGTCCGATCAGGATCCTGGAGAGGGGTACCCGATAGGTCCCAAGAGTTTCCTGGTGAAATGCCATCACCCGATGTCCCACTAGGTCCTGGTGGGCAGGGAGCCAGATCCCGTAATGATACGGTAGATTCTCGGCCGTCGGAATATCGTATGTTTGCATAGGTGGGGTTGGCATCGGTTAGTTCGACCTCGTCTACAAGAGGGTCATTTTTAGACGTCCGAACGTATCTTCGGAGTAATACAGGTCCAGGAGTAGTTAGCCATGATGGGAGTGATGTCCCATGAGATGAGCGACGCTGGAATCCAAAGAACCACTCATGAGGTGTAGTATTTGTGGCTGTAGAAAGCAGGGACCGTATAGAGTGCAATGCATCCGGAAGCACTGTTTCCCATTGCTGGTCTGGTAGGCACCGAGATCTTAAAGCGAGACGTACGGAATTCCAGATGATACCGTTATACCTCTCTACCTGCCCATTTCCGATGGGATGGTATGGTGTTGTTTTGCTTGTAGCAATTCCCCGTTCTGAGAGGTAGTCCTTGAGTTCCCTCGACATAAAGGATGGACCCCGATCTGAGTGAATATAAGCCGGCATGCCACAGAGAGAAAATACCTGCTCAAGGCAGCAGATTACGGTGGACGCCAGCATATTGGAGCAGGGGAAGGCAAACGGAAAACGTGAATATTCGTCGATCATGGCGAGCAAATATGTGTTCCGAGTTGAAGAGGGCACTGGGCCCTTAAAATCGATGCTAAGTCGTTGCATCGGTTGGGTTGCATGTATGAGTATACCATCTGAGGGGCGGAAGAACTGAGGTTTTAATTCCGCACAAAGCCGGCATTCTGAGCATATTTTCTTTACATCTCCAGTGGAAAAAGGGAGATTCCGTGATCGTACGAAATGTAGCATGCGCGTAACGCCAGGATGGCACAAACCATTGTGGACATCCATGAGGGTGGAGGATGACATAGTGGAGCAGAATGCCCGTGTGAGGGTGTCCGGGGCCACATTCTCCTTGCCAGGCCGATAGAGAATGGTATAACCAAAAGAGGCCAGTTCCATCCTCCAAAGTTGTATTTTATTATTCTTAATTTTGGTTCGTTTTCGATTATCGAGCATGAAGGCGACTGATCGTTGGTCCGTGATCAATGTAAAGTGCTGGCGAGCTAGAAAATGGTTCCACTTCCGTACTGCCTCTATGATGGCTGTGGCTTCTTTCTCAACCGGAGGATAATGTAGCTCGGCACCTTGTAAGGTCCTGGACATGAATGCTACAGGACGACCTTCCTGATTCAGAGTAGCCGAGATCGCCACCTCCGAGGCATCACATTCAACCACGAAAGGGAGATTCTCATCAATGGAGTGAAGAGCCGCTTTCTCCAACTGTTTTTTGAGAAGGTTAAAGGCTGCAACAGCCGCTGTTCCCAGTGGAAATGATCTAGCATGCAGCAAGGGTTGGATTTTGTCCGAAAAATGAGGAATCCATTTAGCGTAGTATGCAAACAGACCGAGAGCCCGACGTAAAGAAGCCGGATTCTTAGGTGACGGGAGCTCTTGGAGCGGGCGAAGTCTTTCTGGGTCTGGCTTAATGATACCATTGCCTACGCAGTAGCCAAGGATGTTGATGGTCGGTTGCGACTCAACAGATTTGGATTCATTCAGGGTCAAATTACGGCGATGGAGGGCATCCCGAAATTTTTGGAGGTTGGAGTCGTGTTCCTGTTGATCGTGACCTGCAATGGTAATGTTATCAAGATAGGGAAAAGTGTCCCTTAGGTTTTCCTGCTTAACCAGGCCATCCATTGCCCGTTGAAAGACAGCCACTCCATTAGTAACCCCAAATGGGAGGCGACGAAATTGGTACAGCCGTCCATTAGCCTCAAAGGCTGTGTACTGCTTATCTGAGACCTTCAAGGGTAACTGATGATAGGCACTTTTTAAATCGTAAGTTGAGAACACTTTGTATTCGGCCAGTTTATTAAACATATCATCAATGCGTGGCAACGGGTAGGCGTCCAAGTCGGTATATTGATTGATGGTTTGCGAATAATCGATGCATAGTCGCTGTTTGTGAGGTTTTAGAGGGTTCTTGACAATGACGACTTGAGCCCGCCAGGGCGACGAACATGGTTCAATGATATCCTCTGCTAGAAGTCGAGAGATTTCAGCCGCAATAAAAGATTTGTCTTCCTGATTAAAGCGCCGCGATTTCGTTATTATCGGTTGGCATTGAGGCGGAATACTGGCAAATAATGAGGGTTCATCAAGTGAAGCTGCTGATAATGCACAAAATGGTAATTTAGACGGTATATTAGAAATAGTAAGTCCGGGTTTGGATCCACCAAACTCAATGGTGAGTTTCTTATGCTGTTTTTGGAAGTCCAGTCCTAAGAGGAGATCACTACATAAGTCCTTAAGCACCGAAAGTCGGGTGGAGGGATACATACGACCATGAAGTGTCATATCAACAATACAAAAGCCGGAGATTCTGGTATTAAGTGATGACTGAGCCATCGCAATTGCCTGGTCCGATGGGAAGACATGTAGTTTCAATTTCGCAACAATCTGTTCCTTAATGAAACTATCAGTACTTCCTGAGTCAATTAAGGCATCTAAGGTATGCCCTTTAATTGAAATTTTTGTGGCAGCATGAGACAGGTTCTGTGGGCAAGCAGCTGTAATTGGTGTCGTTGCACAGAGAGTGGCTAAAACTCTCGGTGTGCTTCTTCGGGAGAGAGCTCGAGAGGAAGCTTGATAGGTCCTAGCTGGAGCATCTTGATAGGCCCTAATTGGGGCAGTTCGGTAGGCCTTAGCTGGATTGGCCCTCGTAGAGGCCCTTGATAGGCAAACTTTAGCAAAGTGTCCTTTTTTCTCGCAATAACTGCAGATTGCATTGCGAGCAGGGCAGGTTTTCCTAGGGTGAAAAGCATCTCCACAAAAGAAGCATTCCTTCCTAGATTGCCAAGAGGCTGCTAAAGTGGGGTCGTCCTCCTCTTCTTCATCAGAATTATCAGAATTAGATTCCCCCATGATAGGGTTCACCTGAGACCGCTTGAATTGTCTGGTTGCAGCTACAGCAGCAGATCGAGATCTGGGCAGCTGATAGAGGTCTGCATTTCTCTTTGCCAAATCCATTGAACAAGCTAGGTCAAAAGCTTTTTGTAGCTCAAGTGTTTTACTTTCTAGTAGACGCTGGCGTATAAAAGGAGAGGCAATCCCACAGATGAAAGCATCACGAATCATTTCGTGGCGGTACAGCTCAGCTGAGGCTGCCTGAAAGTTACAATCTACGCTGAGCCTGCGAAGTTCTTGCAGGAATTCGTCAATTGATTCCCGTGGCCCTTGTCGGGCTGTGGCCAGTAGATGTCTAGCATAGACCTCATTTGGGGTCTTGGCATACAGTTTCTTAAGTGCCCGAATCACCTCATCGTAATTATCCCATTCATCAACATATTCGAACACTTTTGGGGTCACATAATTGATAAGTATCTTCAATCTAGCAGGAGCATCCGCTTCACATTCATCCAGAAAATTCTCAAAAGTACGGTACCAATGCTTCCATACCCTGCCAGCTGCTGGTGCATTCGGGTCCAAGTCCAGACGAATAGGTCTAAGGATTTTCTCCATGATGGGTGGTTCCCTGGATCCTTAATTCCGAGTTTGTCCGAAGGTCTAGTATTCGTGAGTGTAAATACTAAGTTACTTAAATTGATGTAAGAAAAAGGAGGCTTACCATCAAGTAACTTTAAAGTAAGCTTTAAGTAACTTATAAACACACTATATACAAGAGAGGTCTTTACCATGCCTCTGGTAGAAGCCTCTTACAATACTGAACAGACCAGTATTTATACCAGTCCAACAGGAAGTGACACATGACAGGAAGTGAGGTATGTACACAGTTCATAGTTAATAGTTCACAGTTCACAGTTCACAGGAAGTGATGACATAACTTCCCGGAAGTTATTATTTTTATCATACGGTGGACCTCTTCCCCCGCTCACTGTCTGCAACCAGCAGTTTTTAAATTGCCCGCCGCGCCCCACCTGTAGTCTCTCCACCCTCAAAATCACACCCCCCCCCCTGTTCGCCAACCTCACCCGCGACTGCAAGCCTATCGCCACAAAGAGCAGGCGATACAGCACCGGGGACAGATCCTTCACAAGATCTGAGGTGACGCGGCTCCTGAAAGAGGGGATTATTGAGGGCAGTACCAGCCCCTGGCGAGCTCAGGTGGTAGTCGTTAAGACTGGCAACAAGCAGCGCCTGGTCATTGACTACAGCCAGACTATCAACAAGTACACCCAGTTGGACGCATACCCTCTCCCCCGCATAGCCGACATGGTTAATAAGATAGCGCAATATCGCGTTTTCTCGACCATTGACCTCAAGGCAGCATACCACCAAATCCCTATCCGCCCTGAGGACCGCCAGTACACAGCTTTCGAGGCAAACGGCCGTCTTTTTCACTTCCTCAGGGTTCCTTTCGGCATCACCAACGGTGTCTCCGTCTTCCAGAGGGAGATGGACCGGATGGTCGACGAGAATGCGTTACAGGCCACGTTTCCCTACCTGGACAACGTGACCATCTGCGGCCATGACCTGCAGGACCATGACGCCAATCTTGATAAGTTCCTTCGCACGGCCCAACTCCTAAACCTCACGTACAACAAGGAAAAGTGCATATTCCGCACAGCCCGCCTCGCTATCCTTGGTTGCGTGGTGGAACACAGAGTCATCGGCCCTGACCCTGACTGGATGCGCCCATTGATGGAACTTCCCCTGCCCCACTGTCTCAAGGCCCTCAAAAGGTGCCTGGGCTTCTTTTCCTATTACGCCCAGTGGGTCCCTCATTATGCGGACAAAGCCCGTCCACTTATCAAGTCCACTTCCTTCCCCCTGACGGCGGAGGCCCGCTCAGCCTTTCACCGTATAAAAGACGACATTGCCAAGGCCACCATGCACTCGGTAGACGAGTCCATCCCCTTCCAGGTGGAGAGCGATGCATCCGACTTTGCCCTGGCCGCTACCCTTAACCAGGCGGGAAGACCCGTGGCCTTCTTTTCACGTACCCTCCAGGGCTCCGAACTCAGACACTCCTCTGTGGAAAAGGAGGCCCAGGCCATTGTGGAGGCGGTGCGCCACTGGCGGCACTACCTGGCTGGAAAACGATTTACCCTGCTTACTGACCAATGTTCAGTCGCTTTCATGTTCAACAACAAGCAGAGGGGCAAAATCAAAAATGACAAGATTTGAGGTGGAGAATTGAACTTTCCACCTACAATTACGACATCTTGTACCGGCCCGGGAAACTCAACGAACCCTCAGATGCTCTATCGCGAGGCACATGCGCCACCGCGCAGATCGATAGACTACGGGGCCTCCACAACGACCTCTGCCACCCGGGGGTCACCAGGTTCTTCCATTTCATTAAAGGCCGCAACCTGCCTTACTCCATCGAGGAGGTCAGGACCATGACCAGGAGCTGCCCAGTCTGTGCAGAGTGCAAGCCGCGCTTCTATACGCCTGACAGAGCAAACCTGATCAAGGCCACCCGCCCTTTTGAGCGCCTGAGTGTCGACTTTAAAGGGCCCCTCCCCTCCTCTGACCGTAATGTGTACTTCCTCAACATAGTTGATGAGTACTCCCGTTTCCCTTTCGCCATCCCCTGCCCGGACACGACCACCGCTACGGTCATTAAATGCCTGCACAACCTCTTTGCTCTGTTCGGTTTTCCCAGCTATATTCATAGCGACCGGGGCTTGTCCTTCATGAGCGACGAACTCCGTCAGTACCTGCTCATGAGAGGCATTGCCTCAAGCCGGACCACCAGCTACAACCCCCGGGGGAACGGACAGGTTGAAAGAGAAAATGCGACGGTTTGGAAGGCGGCCCTCCTAGCCTTAAAATCTAGGGGCCTTCCGACCTCCCGTTGGCAGGATGTCCTACCTGATGCGCTCCACTCCATCTGGTCACTGCTGTGTACGGCCACCAATGCCACCCCCCATGAGCGAATGTTCGTTTTTCCCCGGAGGTCCACATCCGGTACCTCACTACCACACTGGCTGACGCCCCCAGGGCCCGTCCTGCTGAGGAAGCATGTAAGGTCCCACAAAACGGCTCCCCTGGTAGAGAAGGTTCACCTCCTCCATGCCAACCCCCAGTACGCCTACGTGGCATACTCGGACGGGCGGGAGGATACAGTCTCCATTAGAGATCTGGCACCCTCGGGGTCCACTGACCCGTCACCATTGCCCTCCACCACGACCCCCTTTGACACGGCCCAAAATTCAGTAGACCAAATTCTCACCCCTATCCATTCCACCCCAGTAGACGGCATGCCGCGACCCCAGGACCAGCCGGAGTCCACTCGCCCACCCAACACCAAAGGGGACGATACACCAGTGCCCGACCCCGCTCAAGACGCGTCGTTGGAAGCTGTAACATCGCAACCGTCGCCACGAAGATCTCGACGGCAAACGAGGCCGCCCGACAGACTCGCCTACTCGAACTTTTGATACACTTCACCCCGCCGGACTTAATTTTAAACGAGGGGTGAATGTGGTAAACCACTGTAGTTCACTGTGTTCACTTGTTGTTGTTGTTGTTGTTGTTGTCGTTCACTCTTGTTTAACTGTTATGTCTGACTATGCCTCAGCTGACTCCGCCCTCGGCTACCGAGTATAAGGACGGCCACATGGCAGCTCCAGGCATTCGGTCATCCAATAGAGGCATAGTCCTGATCTGTCTGAAGTGCAATTCAGTAGTTAATAAAAGCCTGTCGTTCTGAACTCTGCTCAGCCTCTCATTAGAATTGATAGCGCATCAATCTTACAGCACAACAGGAGCCCATTCAGCCCTTCATGTCTATGCCGACTCTTTGAAAGAGCCATCCAATTTGTCCAACTCCGCTGCTTTTTCCCCATAGCCCTGCAAATGTCTTCTCTTCAAGTATTTGTCCAGTTCCCTTTGGAATGTTATAGAAAAATAGAAACATAGAAGATAGGAGCAGGAGTAGACCATTCGGCCCTTCGAGCCTGCTCCACCATTCAATAAGATCATGGCTGATCATCCAAATTCAGTACCCTGTCCCTGTCTTCTCCCCATATCCCTTGATCCCTTTAGCCTCAAGAAATATATCCAAATCTTTCTTGAATATATTGAATGAACTGGCCTCCACTGCCCTCTGTGGCAGAGAATTCCACAGGTTCACCACTCTCTGGGTGAAGAAATTCCTCCTCATTTCAGTCCTAAATGGCTTACCCCTTATCCTTAGACTATGACCCCTGGTTCTGGACTCCCCGGCCATCAGAAACATCCTTCCTGCATCTAGTCTGTCCAGGCCGGACAGAATTTTATAGGTTTCGATGAGATCCCCTCTCAATCTTCTAAACTCCAGTGAATATAAGCCCAATCGACACAATCTCTCCTCATACATCATTCCTGCCATCCCAGGTATCAGCCTGGTGAATCTTCGCTGCACTCCTTCCATGGAAAGGACGTCCTTCCTCAGGTAAGGCGACCAAAAGTGCACACAATACTCAAGGTGTGGTCTCACCAAGGCCCTGTACAACTGTAGCAAGACATCCTTGTTCCTGTACTCGAACCCTCTTGCTACGAAGGCCAACATACCATTTGCCTTCTTAGCCGCCTGCTGCACCTGCATGCTTACCTTCAGCGACTGGTGCACAAGAACACCCAGGTCTCTTTTCACTTCCCCTTCTCCCAATCTATTGCCATTCAAATAATAATCTGCCTTCCTGTTTTTGCCACCAAAGTGGATAACCTCACATTTATCCACATTATAGTGCATTTGCCATGTTTCTGCCCAATCACCCAACCTGTCCAAATCGTACTGGAGTTTCACGACATCCTCCTCACAGCTTACCCTCCCAGCCAGCTTTGTGTCGTCTGCAAATTTGGAGATATTACATCCAATTCCCTTGTCCAGATCATTAATATATATTGTGAACAGCTGGGATCCTAGGACCGATCCTTGCGGTACCCCACTAGCCACTGCCTGCCACTCGGAAAATGACCCGTTTATCCCAACTCCGCCAACCAGTTCGCCATCCAAGTCAATACCTTGCCCCCAATCCCATGTGCCTTAATTTTGCACGTTAATCTCTTATGTGGGAGCTTATCAAAAGCCTTCTGAAAGTCCAAATACACTACACCCACTGGTTCTCCCTTATCTATTTTACCAGTTACATCCTCAAAAAATTATTGAATCTGCTTCCACCGCCCATTCAGCCAGCACATTCCACATCACAACTTGCTGTGTAAAAAAAAATCTCATCTCCACACCTGGTGCTTTAGCCAATTATCATAATTCAGTGTCCTCTGGTTACCGACCCTCCAGCCAGTGGGAACAGTTTCTCCTTATTTACTCTGTCAAAACCAATCAGAATTTTGAATGCCTCGATGAAATCATCCCTTAAATTTTGCTGCTCGCTATTGCTCGCTGACGTATAACATTGGTTCCTGGTCCAGCGACGCCTCAGTTCTAAAATTCTCATCCTTGTTTTCAAATCCCTCCATGGCTCTTTCCCCCTCCCTATCTCTGTAACCTCCTCCAGCCCTGCAACTCCCTGAGATCTCTGCGTTCTTCCAATTCTGGCCTCTTGCATTTCCCCGATTTCCATCACTCCAACATTGGTGGCTGTGCCTTCAGCTGCCGAGGCTCTAAATTCTGCAAATTGTTATTGCTGGCGTTGGTTAGATTTCTGTGGGTCCAGTTTTAGACGTCTTACCTTAGGAAAGGTGTCTTGGCCATGGAGAGGGTGCAACACACTTGCAATTATATAGGGCCTTTCACGACCTCAGCATGTCCCAAAGCATTGTTTGCTTTCTGCACCCATATTTCAACAACAACTTATATTTACACAGCACCTTTAATATAGTAAAACGTCCCAAGGCTCTTCACAGGAGTGATAATCAAACAAAGATTGGACACCGAGCCACATAAGAAGATATTAAGACAATGACCAACAGCTCAGTGAGATAGGTTTTAAGGAGAGTCTAAAAGGAAGAGAGTGAGGTGGAGAGGTTTAAGGAGAGAATTCCAGAGCTTGGGGCCGAGGCAGCTGAAGGCACTGCAGCCAATGGTGGAACAATGGGAAATGGGGGATGTGCAAGAGACCAGAATTGGAGGAGCTCAGAGATGTCGCAGGGTTGTGGGGCTGGAGGAGGTCACAGAGATAGGGAGGGACCAGGCCCCAGTGGTTTCATATTCACTTATCGGTTCTCCTGCATGCATTGCCAATTGAATGAACAACAGCCGTAGAGATGATTAGAAGCACGGCCCCTCCTGCAGCAGCCAATGGGATTGTTGGTATCTTCTCCAACCTTCTCATAACTAATGTATGAAGAGGGAAAAAAGAGGACAACATAAGTGCTAATGTACTTTGTTCCACAAATCTCTTGCGCACCTTCAAAAAGACGAATCCCGCAAATCACTGAGCAGCAACCTGCGGCTCATTTGTGTAAGTTTCAGCCTTTTCAGCTGGCTATCCCACTGTAGGAGGAAGCCATGCAAATGAGCACAATCCTCTCAAGCCCTCTCGGGTGGACAATAAAGATCCCACTATTTTGAAAAAGTGTGGGGGAGGAGTACTCCCCGGAGTCCTGGAGCCAATATATAGCCCTCAACCAACATCGCTCAAAAATACATGAGCCGAATATCTGGTCATTGCTATCTGTGGGATCTTGCTGCGTGCAAATGTGGCTGCCCTGTTACCACAGTGACCATCCTTCAAAGGAAAAGTAACTAGGCTGCGAAGTGTCAGCCATGGCTCAGTGGGTTTAGCACTCTCGCGTCTGAGTTAGAAAATCTCTAGGTTCAAGTCCCACTCCAGAGACTTGGGCACAGTGCGCTGCACTGTCAGAGGGGCATTACTGAGGGAGCGCTGCACTGTCCGAGTGGCATTGCTGAGGGAGCGCTGCACTGTTGGAGGGACAGTACTGAGGGAGTGCCGCACTGTCAGAGGGGCATTACTGAGGGAGCGCTGCACTGTTGGAGGGGCAGTACTGAGGGAGTGCTGCACTGTCGGAGGGGCAGTACTGAGGGAGCGCTGCACTGTCGGAGAGGCAGTACTGAGGGAGTGCTGCACTGTTGGTGGGGCAGTACTGAGGGAGTGCTACACTGTTGGAGGGGCAGTACTGAGGGAGTGCCGCACTGTCAGACGGGCAGTACTGAAGGAGCGCTGCACTGTTGGAGCATAAGTACTGATGGAGTGCCGCACTGTCGGAGGGGCAGTACTGAGGGAGCGCTGCACTGTTGGGGAGGCAGTACTGAGGGAGTGCCGCACTCTCAGAGGGGCAGTACTGAGGGAGCGCTGTACTGCAGAGGGGTATTACTGAGGGAGCGCTGCACTGTCGGAGTGGCAGTACTGAGGGAGCGCTGCACTGTTTGAGGGGCAGTACTGAGGGAGCGCTGCACTGTCGGAGTGGCAGTACTGAGGGAGCGCTTCACTGTTGGAGGGGCAGTACTGAGGGAGTGCTGCACTGTTGGAGGGGCAGTACTCAGGGAGCGCTGCACTGTCGGAATGGCAGTACTGAGGGAGCGCTGTACTGTTGGTGGGGCAGTATTGAGGGAGCGCTGCACTGTCGGAGGGTCAGTACTGAGGGTGTGCTACACTGTTTTAGGGGCAGCACTGAGGGAGTGCTGCACTGTCGTAGGGGCAGTACTGAGGGATCGCTGCACTATCAGAGGGGCAGTACTGAGGGAGCACTTCACACTCGGTGGTGCAGCACTGATTGAAAGCTACACAGTCGGAGGGGCAGTACTGAGGGAGTGGTTCACAGTCAGATGGGCATTACTGAGGGAGTGCTGCACTGTTAGACGGGCAGTACTGAGTGAAAGCTTCACTGTCGGTGGTGCAGTATTGAAGGAGTGCTTCACAGTCGGAGGGGTAGTACTGAGGGAGTGCTGCACTGTCGGATGGGCAGTACTGAGGGAGCGGTTCATGGTCAGAGGAGCTGTAACGTCAGCAAACACATTGTGCAACAGGGGTTCATGCTTCATCTCTCTGTTTCTTTGGTGTCCATGCATTTCCAAGCATTTTTACACATTATGGCCTAGAAATTCAGTCGCGTTTGCGCCCACTTATTGGCTATAAAGTGGTTTGCGCCTGAAGTTTTTTATCGCCCGAAATTCAGATGGACCCTAACATCGGCGTTAGCCGGTAGCGCTGCGCCGGCACCGATGACGTCATCGGTGTGCGCAGCGCCCCGGTTGCAATGCTGTTCCGGCCCGATGACCAAATTCAGTTGCGGCCGCCTCGCCCGTGGCGGCCACAAACAGCGTTTGTAAAACGGTGCCTTGCAGCTCCGAAAGGCCGGCGCATAAAGGTGGAGGGGCGGCCGGCAGCTTTCCCAGCGGCTGCCTGGCCGCACCTCCCTCCCCGGACTCCTGCACCACCCCCCCGCGGCATTGATGTGTGACTCCCGCGAGCACGGCACTTCTCCGGGGTGCCGGGCTCATTTGCCGGGGGAATCCCGCGCCGAACTCACGGCTGCAGGCAGCTCCTCCTTAAGAGAAGGAGGAGGCCTGCAGTACCCCAGCCTGCCGCACCGCATCGGGTGCCGCAGCGGCAGCTGGACGCCTGAAACTTACATACATCGCCCCAAACGAGGCGGCCAAACCCTGCAATAGCGCCCGCCTCCGTCTTGGGCCAGCGCGACTGAATTTCAGGCGGGCGCTACGGGAATCCGGGCCAGCGCAAAATTTCGGGCACTAAAGTCCTGGCGCGGCGAAACCGAATTTTTAGCCCTATAAGTTCCTATGTCGACAGTTAATAATTACACTGCCTGTGTTAACAGTCACGCTGTAATTGAGAGTTCAGACCTGAGCGGGAGTGGCAGCAGTGGAAGCAGCAGCAGCAGCATCAATGGAGAGGCGGAGATTGCCCAGGACAGAGCGCGGGCCTGAGCAGGAGTGCCGTTAGCAGAATATAGTGAGCTGAGCGGTAATTCGGAAAAAGCAGTGATGTCACAGGATAGCTGGTAACTGATTCGTTGGTAGAGGTCACACCATTTTGTTTCTCTACAAGTTAGGTGCCTGGGGTTAAATAGTGGGTATAGGATAAAGTAGGAGCTTGGAGATTAGTAACTGTTAATACTACATTAAATTGGTATTGTTAATACGATATTAAATTACGAACTGTTAATACTAAATTATATTAATAACTTAAATTAGATACATCTTATTCTTAAGTTTCTGTAAAGTTAGTTAATAGTCGAATAAATAAATGCTTAGCAGGGCAGCTCGGTCCCGTGGAATGCACATCCTGTGCCATGTGGGAAATCCAGTATGCTTCCTGTATCCTTGACAAATGCATGTGCAGGAAGTGCCATCAGCTGGAGGAGCTCGAGCTCCGGGTTCCGGAGATTGAGCAGCAGCTGGCGTCATTTCGGTACATCTGAGAGGCTGAGAGCAATGTAGACAGCACATTTCAGAAGGTGGTAACCTCGCAGCTAAGGAGTGCTTAGGCAGAGAGGGAATGGGTGACCACCAGACAGAAGAACAGGACCAGGCAGCTAGTGCAGGAGTCCCCTGAGTGCATCTCACTCTCCAACCAGTATTCATCTCTGATTACTGGTGAGGGCAATGGTTCCTCTGGGGCGTACAGCCAGAGCCGAGTCTATGGCACCACGGATGGCTCAGCTGTACAGGGGTGTGGGGAGGATGATAGGGAAAGCAATAGTTGTAGTGGATTCGATAGTTCGGGGAGCAGACAGGCGGTGCTGCAGCCGCAGACGTGACTCCAGGATGGTATGTTGCCTCCCTGGTGCCAGGGTAATGGATGTCACTGAACGGCTGCAGAACATTCTGAGGGAGGAGGGTGTACAGCCAGATGTCGTTGTCCATATCGGTACCCATGACTTAGGTAGGAAGAGGGATGAGGTCCTGCAGGCAGATTTCAGGGAGCTAGGAAAGAGATTAAAAAGCAAAATTTCAAAGGTATTAATCTCTACCGAGTGAGTATAGCAATAGGAGGATAGAGCAGATGAATGTGTGGCTGGAGAGATGGTGCAGGAGGGAGGGCTTCAGATTCGTGGGCCATTGGTATCGGTTCCGTGGGAGGTGGGACCTGTACAGAGCCGGTGCAAGTATCCTCATGGGGAGTTTTGCTGGTGCAGTTGGGGAGGGTTTAAACTAAGCTGGCAGGGGGATGGGCACCAGGATGTAGCATTAGAAAGGGGAAACAAAGGGCACAAAGGATTGGGAGAGATTGATAACAATAATGTAAGAAATAGTAAGGTATTAAGTGGGGTCAGACTAAGAGAGAACACAGGATGGTCTAAGATAGGTTTACAGTGTATGTATGTGAACGGACGAGGCATAGTAAACAAGGTCGGTGAACTGCAGGAAAAAATAGCCAGATGGGAATTTGATGTCGTGGCAATAACAGAGATCTGGCACAAAAAAGGCAGGATTGAGTTTTAAATACTCCTGGATTAAGGTGTGCAGGAAAGATAGGGAAGGAAGATAGGAGGTGGTGTGGCAGTATTGGTTAAGGAGAATGTTACAGTGCTGGAGAGAGAGGATGTCCTGGAGGGGGCAAGGACAGAATCTATCTGAACAGAGTTAAGAAATAATAGAGGTGTCATTACAATACTAGGTGTATTCTATAGCCCATCAGCGCATCACTCAGCCGGAACTGAAAGCTGAATGGCTGTGATCTGTCAAAAGTGACAGCCTTCAGCTTTGACTGCTGATGAGAGTTCTAACTGACTCTGTGCAGAAGGGCTCATGCTAGAACTCAGAGTGTCAGGGTTTCACAGCTTCAAACAGCTGTGAAACACTGATATTTGATCTGTCAAGAACTCTTGACCTTTGAAATTGCAGTCTGTGACGTCACCTGTTGCCGGGTAGCCCTTAATTGGCCTGCTGAGACAGCTGGGCAGGCTCAACAAGGTCAATCAAGGGAAGATTGCGCGAATTGGCCGGATGTCGAAGTAGGCGGGTCAAAAACACGAAAGAGGAAGTCCCACCTTCTTCCCGACAGGTTCGGGATAATCTACCCCACTGTATCTCTCGGGTAGAGGTACTGTCACTCTCGGGTAGGGGTACTGTCACTCTCGGGGAGGGGTACTATCTCTCTCGGGTAGGGGTATTGTCACTCTCGGGTAGAGGTACTGTCTCTCTCGGGTAGGGGTACTGTCACTCTTGGGTAGAGGTACTGTCACTCTCGGGTAGAGGTACTGTCACTCTCGGGCAGAGGTACTGTCTCTCTCGGGTAGGGGTACTGTCACTCTTGGGTAGAGGTACTGTCTCTCTCGGGGAGGGGTACTGTCCCTCTTCGGTAGGGGTACTGTTACTCTAGGGTAGGGGTACTGTCTCTCTCGGGTAGGGGTACTGTCTC
Source organism: Somniosus microcephalus (assembly GCF_052327205.1). Classification (NCBI taxonomy): domain Eukaryota; kingdom Metazoa; phylum Chordata; class Chondrichthyes; order Squaliformes; family Somniosidae; genus Somniosus; species Somniosus microcephalus. The sequence continues at coordinate 32,688,993 of NC_141016.1, forward strand.
TCTCGGGTAGGGGTACCCCTACCCGAGAGAGACAGTGCCCCTAACCGAGAGTGACAGTACCCCTACCCGAGTGAGACAGTACACCTAACCAAGAGAGACAGTACCCGTTCCCGAGAGGGACAGTACCCCTACCCGAGAGGGCCAGTACCCCTACCCGAGCGAGACAGTACCCCTACCCGAGAGTGACAGTACCCCTACTCGAGAGAGACAGTACCCCTGCCCGAGAGGGACAGTACGCCTGCCCGAGAGAGACAGTACCACTGCCCAAGAGAGACAATGCCCGTACACCAGAGAGAGACAGTGCCCCGATCCGAGAGTGACAGTACGCCTACCCGGGAGTGACAGTGCCCCGACACGCGAGAGACAGTACAACTACACGAGAGTGACAGTACCCCTGCCCGAGAGAGGCCCTACCTATACGCGAGAGTGACAGTACCCCTACCGGAGAGTGACAGTACCTCTACCCGAGAGCGATAGTACCCCTGCCCGACAGAGACAGTACCCTTACCCGAGAGCGGCAGTACCCCTGCCCGAGAGAGACAGTACCGGTACCCGAGTGAGACATTGCTTCTACCCAAGAGAGACAGTACCCCTACCCGAGATACAGTACCCCTACCCAAGAGAGACAGTACCCCTACCCGTGAGAGACAGTACCTATACCCGAGAGATACAGTACCCCTACCCAAGAGAGAAAGTACCCCGACCTGAGAGCGACAGTACCCCTACCGAGAGAGACGGTACCCCTACCGAAGAGAGACAGTACCCCTAACGAGAGGGACAGTACCCCTACCCGAGAGGGACAGTACCCCTACTCGAGAGCGACAGTACCCCTAACGAGAGGGACAGAACCCCTACCCGAGAGGGACAGAGCCGCTACCCGAGAGCGACATTGCCCCTACCCGAGAGAGACAGTGCCCCGACCCGAGAGAGACAGTACCCCTACCCGAGAGCTATATTACCCCTACCTGAGAGAGACAGTGTCTCTATGCGAGTGGTGTACCTGGACTTCCAAAAGGCCTTCGATAAGGTCCCACATAAAAGATTAGCATGGAAAATTGAGGCTCATGGGATAAAGGGGAAAGTTTTGGCGTGGATAGGGAACTGGCTGTCAGATAGAAAACAGAGAGTTGGAATAAACGGCTCATTTTCTGAATGGCAGGCAGTAACAAGTGGGGTACCACAGGGATCTGTCCTGGGCCCCCAGCTGTTCACAATTTACATTAATGACCTGGATCAGGGAGTCGGATGCAGCATTTCCAAATTTGCAGACGACACTAAACTAGGAGGGGGGGTGGGCTCAGAGGAAGAGACCAGGAAGCTCCAGAGCGATTTGGACAGACTGGGCGATTGGGCGGATAAATGGCAGATGCACTATAATGTGGACAAGTGCGAAGTTATCCACCTTGGGTGCAGGAACGGGAGGGCAAATTATTATTTAAATGGCAATAGATTGGGAGAGGGGGAAGTACAGAGAGACCTGGGTGTTCTTGTACACCAGTCACTGAAGGCGAGCATGCAGGTGCAACAGGCGGTCAAGAAGGCAAACGGTATGCTGGCCTTCATAGCAAAAGGGTTAGAATACAGGAACAGGGATACCTTGCTGCAGCTGTACAGGGCACTGGTGAGACCACACCTCGAGTACTGTGTACAGTTTTGGTCGCCTCATCTGAGGAAGGATGTTCTTGCCATGGAGGGGGTGCAGCGGCGATTCACCAGGCTGATACCAGGAATGGCGGGAATGACCTATGAGGAGAGACTATGTAGTTTAGGGATGTACACACTGGAGTTTAGAAGATTGAGAGGGGACCTCATAGAAGTGTATAAAATTCTGACAGGTCTAGACAGACTGGATGCAGAAGGAATGTTTCCCTTGGCGGGTGAGAACAGAACTAGAGGACATAATTTAAGGATAAGGGCTAAACCATTTAGGACAGAGATGAGGGGGAATTTCTTCACTCAGAGAGTGGTGAACCTGTGGAACTCATTGCCACAGAGGGCAGTGTACGCCAGCTCATTAAATATATTTAAGAGGGAATTAGATATATTTCTACGGGCAAAAGGGGTTAAGGGTTACGGAGAGAAGGCGGGGACGGGATACTGAATTAAAGGATCAGCCATGATCTCATCGAATGGCGGAGCAGGCACGAAGGGCCGAATGGCCTACTCCTGCTCCTATCTTCTATGTATCTATGTAAAGTATCCCTACACAAGAGGGACGGTACCGCTACCCGAGAGAGACAGGACCCCTACTCGAGAGGGACATTTCCCCTACCCGCGAGGCAGTGCCTCTACGTGAGAGTACACAGTACCCCTACGCAAGAGAGACAGGACCCCTACCCGAGACGGACAGGGCCCCTACCCGAGAGGGACAGTGTCTCCACCCGAGAGGGAGAGTATCCCCACTCGTGAGAGACAGTACCCCTATCCGAGACAGTACCACTACCTGAGAGAGTCATTACCCCCACCCGAGAGAGACAGTACCCCTACCCGAGAGGGACAGTTCCCCTAACCGAGTGAGACGGTACCCCTACCCGAGAGAGACGGTACCCCTGCCAAAGAGAGACGGTACCCCTGCCCGAGAGAGATGGTACCCTTGCCCGAACGAGACGGTACCCCTGCCCGAGACACTGTCCCTACCCGAAAGAGACAGTACCCCTACCCGAGAGTGACAGTGCCCCTAACCGAGAGTGACAGTACCCCTAACCGAGAGTGACAGTACCCCTGCCCGAGAGAGGCGGTACACCTGCCCGAGACAGACGGTACACCTGCCCGAGAGAGACACTGTCCCTATCTGAAAGAGAGAGTACCCCTACCCAAGAGTCAGTACCCCTACCAGAGGGAGACAGTACCCCTACCCGAGAGAGACAGTACCCCTAACCAAGAGAGACAGTATCCCTACCCGAGAGGGACAGTACCCCTATTCGAGAGAGACAGTACCCCTACCCGAGAGTGTCAGTACCCCTACCCGAGAGAAACAGTACCCCTGCCTGAGAGAGACAGTACCCCTGCCCGAGAGTAACAGTACCCCCTGCCCGAGAGAGACAGTACCCCTGCCCGAGAGAGACAGTACCCCTGCCCGAGAGAGACAGTACCCCTGCCCGAGAGAGACAGTGCCCGTACACCAGAGAGAGACAGTGCCCCGACCTGAGATTAACAGTACCCCTACCCGAGAGCGACAGTACCCCTACCCGAGAGCCAATACCTCTACCCAAGAGAGTCAGTACCCCTACCCGAGAGAGACAGCACCCCTACCCGAGAGGGACAGTACCCCTACCCGAGAGGGACAGTACCCCTACCCGAGAGGGACAGTATTGCTACCCGAGAGCGACAGTATCCCTATCCGAGAGAGTTAGTACCCCTACAGGAGAGGGACAGTAGCCCTACAAGTGATAGACTGTACCACTACCCGAGAGAGACAGAACCCCCACCCGAGAAGGACAGAGCCGCTACCCTAGAGAGACAGTGCCCCTACCCAAGAGCGACATTGCCCCTACCCAAGAGAGACAGTACCCCTACCCGAGAGCTACATTACCCCTAGCTGAGAGAGACAGTGTCTCTACGCGAGAGGTAAAGTACCCTACACAAGAGGGATGATACCCCTACCTGAGAGAGACATGCCCCCTACCCGAGAGAGACAGTGTCTCTACGCGAGAGTACACAGTACCCCTACGCAAGAGAGACAGGACCCCTACCCGAGGGGGACAGGAACCCTACCCGAGAGGGACAGTGTCTCCACCCGAGAGGGAGAGGATCCCCACTCGGGAGAGACAGTACCCCTACCCGAGGCAGAACCCCTACCCGAGACAGTACCCCAACCTGAGAGAGACGGTACCCCTACCCGAGAGAGACGGTACCCCTACCCAAGAGAGACGGTACCCCTACCCGAGAGAGACGGTACCCCTACCCGAGAGAGACGGTACCCTTACCCGAGAGAGACAGTACCCCTACCCGAGAGTGACAGAGCTCCTACCCGAGAGGCAGTGCCCCAACCCAAGAGTTGCAGTACCCCTATCCGAGAGTGACAGTGCCCTTACCCGAGAGGGACAGTACCCCTAGAGGGACAGTATCCCTTCCCGAGAGGGACAGTATCCCTACCCGAGAGAGACAGTACCCCTACCCAAGAGGAACAGTACCCCTACCCGAGAGTGACAGCACCCCTTCCCGAGAGCGACAGTAACCATTACGGAGAGCGACAGTCGAACTATCTGAGAGAGAGAGTCCCCCGACCCGAGTGATTCAGTCCCCCTACCCGAGAGGGACAGTAAGCCTTACCGAGATCGACAGTACAACTATCCGAGAGAGAGAGTACCCCTGCCTGAGAGAGACAGTACAACTTCCCAAGAGAGACAGAACCCCTTCCCAATAGAGCGACATTACCCCTACCCGAGTGAGACAGTGCCCAAACCCGAGAGAGGCAGTGCCCCTCGCGAGAGAGACAGTGCCCCTACCCGAGAGAGACTGTAATCTTACCGAGAGAGACAGGACCCCTATCTGAGAGAGATAGTGCCCCTAGCCGAGAGGGACAGTGCCCCTACCCGACAGGGTGAGTACCCCCACCTAGAGCGACAGTATCCCTACCCGAGAGGGAGAGTACCCCAACCCGAGAGAGAAAGTACCCCTACCAAAGAGTAACAGTACCCTACCCAAGAGAGACAGTGCCGCTACCTGAGAGAGACATTACCCTACACGAGAGAGACAGTACCCCTACCCGAGAGAGAGTGCCCCTACCAGAGAAAGACAGTGCTCCTACCCGAGGGGGATTGCCCCTACCTGAGAGAGACAGTAACCCTATCCGAGAGTAACAGTACCCCTATCCGAGAGAGACAGTGCCACTACCTGAGAGAGACAGTATCCCTACCCAAGAGAGACATTGCCACTACCCGAGAGAGATAGTGCCCATACCCGAGAGAGACAGTGCCCAAACCAGAGAGAGACAGTGCCCCTAGCGAGAGAGACAGTGCCCCGACCCGAGAGTGACTGTAACCTTACCGAGAAAGACAGGACCCTTACCCGAGAGTAACAGTACCCCTACCCGAGAGGGACAGTACCCCTACCCGAGTGGGACAGTACCCCTACCCAAGACGGACAGTACCCCTGCCTGAGAGGGACAGTTCCCCTGCCCGAGAGTGACATTACCGCTGCCCGAGAGAGACAGTACCCCTGCCCGAGAGAGACAGCACCCCTACCCGTGAGAGAGAGTACCCCTACCCGAGAGCGACAGTACCCCTACCCGAGAGCGACAGTACCCCTGCCCAATTGTGACAGTACCCGTACCCGAGTGAGACATTGCCCCTATCCGAGAGAGACAGTACGCCTACCCGAGAGGGACAGTACCCCTAACAGAGAGGTACAGTACCCCTACCCGAGAGAGACAGTACACCTGCCCGAGAGGTACAGCACCACTACCTGAGAGACAGTACCCCTACCCGAGAGGGGCATTACCCCTACCCGAGAGAGACAGTATCCCTACACGAGAGGGACAGTACCCCTATGACAGACAGACAGGACCCCTACATGAGAGAGACAGGACCCCGACCTGAGAGGGACAGTGTCTCTAACCGAGAGGGACAGTGTCTCTAACCGAGAGGGGCAGTACCCCCAATCGGGAGCGACAGTAATCCAACCCGAGGCATTACCACTACCCGAGACAGTACCCCTACCCGAGAGGGACGGTACCCCTACCCGAGAGGGAAAGCACCCCTACCCGAGAGGGACAGTATCGCTACACGAGAGCAACAGTATCCCTATCCGAGAGAGATAGTACCACTACCAGAGAGGGACAATAGCCCTACAAGTGATAGACTGTACCCCTACACGAGTGTCATTACCCCTACCCGAGAGAGACAGTGCCCCTACCCGAGAGAGACAGTGCCCCGACCCGAGAGAACAGTGTCTCTACGCGAGAGGTACAGTACCCCTATTCAAGGGAGACAGGACCCCGACCCGAGAGAGACAGGACCCCGACCCCAGAGAGACAGGACCCCTACCCGAGAGAGACAGGACCCCTACCCGAGAGGGACAGTACCCCTACCCGAGTGGGACAGTGTCTCTACCCGAGAGAGTCTTTGCCCCCACTCGGGAGAGACAGCACCCCTACCCGAGAGGGACAGTACACCTACCCGAGAGGGACATTACCCCTACCCGAGAGTGACAGCGTCTCTACGCGAGAGTACACAGCACCCCTACGCAAGAGAGACAGGACCCCTACGCGAGAGAGACAGTGTCTCTATGCGAGAGTACACAGTATCCCTACGCAAGAGAGACAGTTCGTCTACGCGAGAGGGACAGTACCCCTACACGAGTGGGACAGTACCCCTAATAAAGAGGGATAGTATCTCTGCCCGAGAGAGATAGTACCCCTGCCTGAGAGAGACAGTACCCCTGCCCGAGAGAGACAGTACCCCTGCCTGAGAGAGACAGTACCCCTGCCCGAGAGAGACAGCACGCCTACCCGAGAGAGACCCTACCTCTATGTGAGAGAGTCAGTAACCCTAACCAAGAGTGACAGTACAGCTACCCGAGAGCGACAGTACCCCTGCCCGAGTGAGACAGTACCCCTGCCCGAGAGAGGCAGTACCCCTTCCCGAGAGGGACAGTACCGCTAACCGAGAGAGGCAGTACCCCTTCCCGAGAGGGACAGTACCGCTAACCGAGAGAGACAGTACCCCTACCCGAGAGAGAGTGTAATCCTACCCAAGAGAGAGACAGTACACCTGCGCAAGAGGTACAGTACCTCTACCCGAGAGACAGTACACCTACCCAAGGGAGACAGTACCCCTACCTGAGAGGGACAGTATCCCTACCCGAGAGAGACAGTATCCCTATCCGAGAGTGATAGTACCCCTACCAGAGAGGGACAGTTTCCCTACAAGTGGGAGACAGTACCCCTATTCGAGTGTCAGTACCCATACCCGAGAGTGACAGTACCATTACCTAAGAGAGACAGTACCCCTACCCGAGAGGGACATTAGCCCTACCCGAGAGACACAGTGCCCCTACGCGAATGGGACAGTACCCCTATGCGTGTGATACAGGACCCCAACCCGAGAGAGACAGGACCACGACCCGAGAGAGACAGTACCCCTACCCGAGAGTGACAGCACCCCTTCCCGAGAGAGAAAGTAACCCTTACCGAGAGCGACAGTACAACTATCTGAGAGAGAGAGTACCCCGACAAATCTACTCCTAATTTGATGAGATGTTCTCTATGTCGAAGCTTCCTTCTATATGATGTGAACTCTGTCCCAGTCAATAACCGGTACAGCTCCCTCTTGAAAGCATACAAGGAATCAGCACCCAGCACACCAGGTTGCCATGTATTCTACAGGCTCGCTTCTCTTTGGGAAAAGAACAACCGCCAAATGTGCAGTCGATTGCTACTCTTATATCATTTAAACCCGTGACCCATGTCCATTTCGATCTGTTAAACTGAAATAGTCTATTAATAGGTTTGTTATCCAGCCTTTTAATGATTTTATAGACATCTATCAGGTCATCTCTGAGTCTACGCTGCTCTAAACCGAATAGACCAAGGCCCTTGAGACTATTCCAGTTGCTGATGTTCTTCTCCTAGCTCTGCTGTGGACCTTTTCAAAGGCCACTACATCACCACCATGTGGGGGTGGAGCGGGAGTGGTAGGGCATCAAATCTGTGCACAGTACTCCAGATGCATTGGTTGTTATCTTCCAAAATTCCCTAGATTTAGGAAAGGTCCCAGCGGATTGGAATTTAGCAAATGTAATCCCACTATTCAAGAAAGGAAGGAGAGTGAAAACCAGGAAATACAAACCAGTCAGCCTGATATCAGTCATCGGGAAAATGCAGGAATCCATTATTACGGATTTGGTAACAGGGTACTTAGAAAATCAGAATGGGCCATATTTTGCGAGCCCTACAGACATGTATGAGGTGTGCACGTGTCCATAAGGGCTGCGCACATTGCAGTTTTCGCGCAGAAAGCGCATGCGCGATAAACCCAGAAATTCTGATCTGTGAAGAATTTTCCTGACAGATCCAGTGCATCCCCAGGAAAAGGGCATGCACGGGCAGAGAGTTAGGATATTTGCCCAACTTCTGCCCAGAAAAAAGCCCATGAAATTCTACCTGTTATAAGCAGGTATCAAGCCTGCTTTTACCAATGTAAGTTTTTGAAAAAGCATTAAAAGATTTTTTTATCAATCATTTATACATTAAAAAAGCTGTGCAATAAGGTAAGTTTATTTTTAGCCCCTTTGAACATTTTAATTTATTATTCAGAAAATTAAATCTTTGTTTTAAATATTTAATTAACTGCCATTTTAATTAATTTTAACTATGTATTTGATATTTATTTGCTGTGTAGATGTATTTTTGGGAGTATCCCCATTCATGCTTATGGGGTTTCCATACATACAGAAACCATTTAAGTATGAATGGCATCCCATTCTTTCATTCATTGGGCTGGCTCACGTGATCCCAGGGGCACTTGGAAACCACGTGTACTCCTGATGTATGTGAGACCCTACCCGCGGGTACCTGGAGAAGCCCAGGACCGTGAATCTCCAAACCTCCCAGACCACCAGGTACACGGGCATTTTATTTGGGGATCAGAGGCAATTCATTGCGGGAAGACTCCGACCACAAATTCAGGGCCAATATGATCAGGCAGAGTCAACATGGTTTTGTGAAATGTAGATCGTGTCTGATAAAATCATGGGAGTGTTTTTAAGGATATAACTAGCAGGGTAGATAAAGGGGAACCAGTGGTTGTAGTATATTTGGAGTTCCAAAAGGCATTCGATAAGGTGCCACATCAAGGTTATTAAGCAAGATAACGGCACATGGGTTTGGGGGTAAGGTATTGGCATGGATTAAGGAATGGTTTACAGAGAGAAAACAGAAAGTAGAGATAAATGGGTCATTTTCAGATTGTCAGGTTGTTACCAGTGTGGTGCTGCAAGGATCAGCCCTTGGGCCTCAGATATTTACAAACTCAGGAGCTGGAACATAAGTTCGATTTCCTGTAGCAACCCAGGTGGAAATTCGGTTCTAAAAGTAAAATACTGCAGATGCTGGAAATCAGTAATAAAAACAGAAAGTGCGGGAAACACTCAGCAGTGCAGGAAAATATGTGGAGCGAGAAACCGAGGTAGATGAACTTTCATCAGGCTACTGTCCCAAGTCATACATTGCTGACCATAAGGAATCCATTGTTAAGGGTGTGGAATCAGGGCACTTAGAAAATCATAACATGATTAGCAGAGTCAATATGGTTTTATGAAATGGAAATCGTGTTTGACAAATTTATTATTTGGTGGATGTAACTAGCAGGGTAGATAAAGGGGAGGTAGCATATTTGGATTTCCAAAAGGCATTCAATCAGGTGCCTCTTAAAAAGGCTATTACACAAGATAAGGGTTCATGGGTTGGTGGTAAGATAGTAGCATGGATAGAGGATTAGTTAACAGACAGAAAACAGAGAGTGGGAATAAACAGGTCTACTTCGGGTTGGCAGGCTGTAACTGGTGGAGTGCCGCAAGATCAGTGCTGGGGCCTCAGCTATTTACAATCTATATTAATGACCTAGGTGAAAGGACCGAGTGTAATGTATCCAAGTTTGCTGATGATACAAAACTAGGTGGGACAGTAAGCTGTGAGGAGAAAACAAAGAATCTGCAAAGGGATATAGGTAAACTAAGTGAGTGGGCAGTAAGGTGGCAGATGGAGTATAATGTAGATGAGATTATTCACTTTTGTAGGAAGAATAAAAAACAGAATATTTTTTAAAAGGTGAGAAACTTTTAAACGTTTGTGTTGAGGGAGACTTGGGTGTCCTCCTTCAGGATGCAGGTCCAACAAACAATAAGGAAGGCAAATGGCATGCTGACCATTATTGCCAGACGTTTGGAGTACAAGAGTAAGGAAGTCGTGCTACAATTGTGCAGGTCCTTCGTGAGACCACACCTGGAGTACTGTGCACAGTTTTGGTCTCCTTATCTAAGGAAGGATATGCTTGCCATGGAGGCGGTGCATTGAAGGTTCACCAGCTTGATTCCTGGGATGAGAGGGCTGTGCTAAGATGAAAGATGGTCTAGAATGGGCCTATATTTTCTGGAGATTAGAAGAATGAGAGGTGATCTCATTGAAACATACAAGATTCTGAAGGGGATTGACAGGGTAGATGCTGAGAGGTTGTTTCCCCTGGCCTGTGAGTCTAGAACTATGGGCCATAGTCTCAGGATAAGGGGTAGGCCATCTAAGACTGAGATGAGGAGGAAGTTCTTCACTCAGAGGGTTGTGAATCTTTGGAATTCTCTGCCCCAGAGGGTGTGGATGCTGAGTCTTTGAGTATATTCAAGGCTGAGATAGACTGATTTTTGGACTCTAGGGGAATCCAGGGATGTGGAGATCGGACGCGTATGTGGAGTTGAAGGCGATGGTCAGCCATGATCTTATTGAAATGTTGTAGCAGGCTCGAGGGGCCATATGGCCGACTCCTGCTCCTCTAGCTTATGTTCTTATATTCTTATATCCTGTTAGTAGGACAAGTAAACCGATGGATTTCCTGTGGCTCTCTATCTCTGGGTCACTGGGATTCTCCCCACTGCTGTGGTCCCGGAATCTCCTGCGTCCACCAAAATGTGTCTGACGTTTAAAGCATTGAGCAGAATCAGAATAACCAAATGGGTAGGAACATGGCAAAGATATTTGATTGCTGCCCACACTGTGAAACTGAAATTTGTCTGTTACATAACAAAACCTGGGATTATTATAAAGCATCTATTCACTTGTACACAAAACATTTCTGAAAATGTTCTTTAAACAGCACAGCACAGTTACTGCTCCGAGAACCACAATCGCCATTTGCTCGGTGCAATATTTCGTTTTTAGCTTCTGGAAACAAATGGCCACAAATCGATCAAAGGTTAAAGTGACTGTGGACCAGACAGAACTCTCTGTGGCTGTGAAAAGCAGGACGGCAATCTGAATGTGCCTCAATACCAGATCAGTGATGATGACGAGTATATCCGCCGCTGCCATGGCCACCAGGTAGTGAATGACACAGTTGGAGAGACTGCACTTCCCCGAGATAGGATCACAATTGTCATTAACTGAACTTTAAGGAACGAAACAAACATTGAAATTATACGTCAGGATTGGAGCAAAAGCGACAGTTTGAGGGCGTTTGGGGTGAAAGTTGCAGCTTTGTTACTGCATTCAGTGCTGGCATTGAATCCTTTGAGCTATGACAGGACTGTGTGCTGGAAAGCGGGAAAAATAGATGAACAGCATCAAGGAAAGCATCAGTAATTTCAGGTATTGAGTAAAGCAGAAAACGAGTCATAACAGGAGGGGGTTATTATTTACGCCAGTTGATAAATGTAATTCCTGGCACTACTTGAGGTTTCCCAAAATGCACAGTCTTGGGTTCTGTTCTCACCCTAGATCAGGTTAGAAGTTGGTTGATAAAATCGACCTCACTGCCCCAGGCTTAGTAATGTAAAAAACAACAACAACAGAGGCAGGATTCCTGCCCGACCGATGCAATTAATCAAACACGATTTTCCTTTAACTAATCCATGCTGACTTTCATTTATTAGCCCATACTTTTCCAAATGCCAATTAATTTTGTCCCGGATTATTGTCTTTAATGTTTTCCCCACCACCGACGTTAGGCCGACTGGTCTGTAATTGCAGGGTTTCTCCCTCTCCAGTTTTTTAACGGGATGTTGCATTTACTATACTCCAGTCCTCTGGCACCATCCCCATAGCTAAGGAGGGTTGGAAGCCAGTGAACAGACCTTCCACAATTTCCAGGTTTACTTCCCTCAGTAACCTAGATTCCAGCTGGCCCACATCCCAATCCTCCCCTTGTCTGAGCCAGGATTCCGTTATTGCCAGTATATCATAATCCCATGTGCTAATTTGTGCCTGCAGCTCACCAACCTTATTGACCACCTTCTGTGTATTTACACAAAAGTACTCCGAATCCCAACTTGTCTGCCTCTCATTTCCCCTTCTCTGGTCCCTCCTATTTCATTGCTACTCTTTATTCGAATGCTGTTTGCCACTCCCAGTCCTCTGTGCACCTTGTCTCTCCTATTCATTGCTTAATCTTGGTGCCCCACCGCCGCCAAATTAGTTTAAATGCTCACTCGTAGCACTCGTTAAACTTGAAGCAAAGTCATTGGTCCCTGCCCTATTGAGGTGCAAACCGACCATTTTGTACAGCTCGCTCCTGCCCCAGAGCTGGTCCCAATCCCTGAGGAATGTGAAGCCGTCTCTCCGACACAATTTCTCCAACCACCATCATCCTGCCTTATCTTACTGTTCCCACCTTCACTGGCACGTGGCACTGTGAGTAATCCAAAAATTTCCACCTTTGAGGTCCTGCTCTTTAACTTCCTCCCTAGCTCCCGAGACTCGGACTGCAGGACCTCAACCCTTTTCCTCCCTCATTCCAACATTTACCACGACTTCTGGATGCTCCCTTTCCCTCCGTGGAATGTTCTGCCCCCGTCCAGTGACATCATTTACCCTGGCACCAGAGAGGAAACAGACCATGCGGGGCTCACATTGGCCGTTGCAGAAACGCCTGTCTGTCCCCTGACTATTAAATCGTCCACAATCACTGCATTCCTACACTTCGCTGTGTCCCCCATGCATTCATTTGTCCCACGGTGCTGTCGATGTGATCTGGACTGTACTCATTCGAGGTGTCATCACACTCACCAGTATTCAGCACTGAAAACCGGTTTATTTGCTCAGTTGAAGTCCCTGACTATGTGTTACTAAATATAAAACCAGAAAATGCTGGGAATGCTCAGCAGGACAGGCAGCATCTGTGAAGAGAGAAACAGAGTTAACGTTTCAGGTCGATGACCTTTCATCAGAATTGGAAAAAGTTAGAGATGTAACAGATTTAAGCAGGTACAGATGTAGGGAAAGGGGAGGGGAGGAAAGAACAAAAGGGGAGGACTATGACAGGGTGGAAGACAGGAATGATTAAATGGTAAAAGCGATGATGGTGCAAGGCAACTAAAGATGGGACTAGAGGAGCAATAAATGGCGACAGCAGAACAATTACCAGCACCTGCTGTCTGAATAAATGGGAGCAGTGATTATGGTCTGAAATTGTTGAACTCAATGATGATTTCAGAAGGTTGTAAAGTTCCTACTCGAAAGATGAGGGCCTGTTCCTCGAACCTCCGTTGAGCTTCATTGGAACAGTGGAAGAGGCCGAGGACAGAGAGCTCAGAAAGGGAGTGGGATGGAGAATTAAAATGGCAAGCAGCAGGAAGCTCATGGTCATGCTTGTGGACTGAATGGATGTGTTCAGCAAACCGATCACTCAATCTGGGTTTTGTCTTCCCAATGTAGAGGAGATCACACTGTGAGCAGTGAATACAGTATACTAAATTGAAAGAAGTACAAGTACAAGTAAATCTCTGTTTCACATGGAAGGAGTGTTTGGGGACCAGGATGATGGGAAGGGAGGAGGTGAAAGGGCAGGTGATACATCTTATTCTTCTTTTGTATTAGTTTTATAGAAATATTGAAACATAGAAAAATAGGAGCAGGATTAGGCCATTCTGGCCTTTGAGCCTGCTCCACCATTAAATATAATCATGGCTGATCATCTATCTCAATACCATACTCCCGCTCGCTCCCCATAACTCATGATGCCTCTTGTGTCTAGAAATCTATCTCTCTCCTTCTTAAATATCTTCAGTGACTTGGCCTCCACAGCCTTCTGTGGTAGAGAATTCCACAGCTTCACCACCCTCTGAGTCAAGAAATTTCTCCTCATCACAGTCCTAAATGTCCTACCCCGTATCTTGAGACTGTGATCCCTCATTCTAGACCCCCAGCCATGGGAAACATACTCCCTGCATCCAATCTGTCTAGCCATGTTACAATTGTATACATTTAAATGAGATCCTCTCTCATTCTTCTAAACTCTAGTGATTACAGCCCTAGTCGACCCAAACTCTCCTCATACGACAGTCCTGCCATCACAGGAATCAGTCTGGTGAACCTTCGCTGCACTCCCTCTATGGCAAGTATATCCTTTCTTAGGTAAGGAGACCAAAACTGCACACAGTACTCAAGGTGTGGTTTCAACAAGGCCCTGTGTCTCTATAATTATTTATAAGCTGCAGAATTGTATTCCACCACAATCTGCAACTTCATGGCCCGGCACATCTCTGTGTCTACCATTGCCATCAAGCCAGGGGAGTTCAGAAGAGCATGCCACGAGTAGCGCAAGGTGTGCCTAAAAATGTGGTGCCACACTGGGGAAGCTGCAACACAGGACTACATGCATGCTAAAAACCGGAGGCAACATGCTGTAGACAGAGCGAAGCGTCCAACTATCAATGGATCAGATCAATGCTTTGCAATCCTTCCACATTATGTAGTGAATGCTGGTGGAGATTAAACAACTAACGGAAGGAGGAGGGTCCATGAATATCCCCATCCTCAGGGATGGTGGAGCCCAGCACGTGAGTGCAAAAGACAAAGCTGAAGCATTTGCAACCATCTTCAGCCAGAAGTGCTGAGTGGATGATTCATATCGGCCTCCTCCTGAGGTCTCCACCACCACAGAAGCCAGTCTTCAGCCAATTCGATTCACTCCATGCGATATCAAGAAGCGGCTGAGTGCAGTGGATACAGCAAAGGCTGCAGACCCCGACAACATCCCGGCTGTCGTGCTGAAGACTTGAGCTACAGAACTAGCTGCGCCTCTAGCCAAGCTGTTCCAGTACAGCTGTAACACTGGCATCTATCCGACAATGTGAAACTCTGTCCAGGTATGTCCTGTCCACAAAAATCAGGACAAATCCAATCCAGCCAATTACTGCCCCATCAGTCTACTCTCAATCATCAGTAAAGTGATGGAAGGTGTCGTTGACAGTGTTATAAAGCAGCACTTACTCACCAATTTGCTGCTCACTGATGCCCAGGTTGAGTTCTGCCAGGAACACTTGGCTCCAGATCTCATTACAGCCTTGGTACAAACATGGACAAAAGAGTTGAATTCCAGAGGTGAGGTGAGAGTAACTGCCCTAGACATCAAGGCAGCATTTGACCGAGTGTGACATCAAGGAGCTCTAGTAAAACTAAGTCAAGGGGAATCGGGGGGAAAATACTCCACTGGCTGGAGTCATACCTGGCACAAAGGAAGATGGTTGTGGTGGTCGAAGATAAATTATCACAGCCCCAGGACATCGCTGCAAGAGTTCCTCAGGGCAGTGTCCTAGGCCCAACCATTTTCAGCTGCTTCATCAGTGACCTTCCCTCCACCATAATGTCAGAAGTGGGGATGTTCGCTGATGACTGCACAGTGTTCAGTGCCATTTGCAACTCGTTAGGTAATGAAGCAGTCCATGCCCACATGCAGCAAGACCTGGACAACATTCAGGCTTGGGCTCATATGTGGCAGGTAACATTCCTGTCAAACAAGTGCCAGGCAATGACTATCTCCAACAGGTGAGAGTCTAACCACCGTCCCTTGGCATTCTGTGGCTGAAACCCCCACCATCAATATCGGGTGGGGGGTCACCATTGACCATAACCTTAACTGAACCAGCCACATTAATACTGTGGTAACAAGAACACGTCAGAGGCTGGGTATTCTGTGGCGAGTGTCTCACCTCCTGACTCCGCAAAGCCTTTCCACATCTACAAGGCACAAGTCAGGAGTGTGATGGAATGCTCTCCACTTGCCTGGAGGAGCATAGCTCCAACAACTCTCAAGAAGCTCGACACCATCCAGGACAAAACAGCCCACACGATAGGCACCTCATACATCACCTTAAACATTCACTCCCTCCATCATCAGCGTTCCGTGTCTGCAGTGTGTACCATCTACAAGGTGCACTGCAGCAACTCGCCAATGCTTCTTCGTCAGCACCTCCCAAACCTGCGAACTCTACCACCTAGAAGGACAAGGGCATCAGGTACATGGGAACACCACAACATCCAAGTTCCCCTCCAAGTCATACACCATCCTGACTTGGAATTATATCGGCCGATCCTTCATCGTCGCTAGGCCAAAATCCTGGAACTCCCTCCCTAACAGCACTGTGGGGGTACCTTCACCACAGGGACAGCAGCGGTTCAAGAAGGTTGCTCACCACCACCATTTCCAGGGCAATTAGGGATGGGCAATAAATGTCGGCCTTGCCAGCAATGCCCACATCCTGAGAATAAGTTAAAAAAAGTGAACCCAATGTACATTACTATTGAATCTGCTTCCAACACCCTTTCAGGCAGTACATTCCAGATCACAGCTCCCCGCAGGAAAATAATTCACCTCCTGGTTCCTTTGCTAATTACCTTAAATCTGTGTCCTCTGGTTACCGACCAACCCTATGCCAGTGGAAACAATTTCTCCTTATTTACTCTATCAACACCCTTCATCATTTTGAACACCTCTATTAAATCTCCCTTTAAACTTCACTGCTCTAAGAATAATCTCAGTTTCTCTAATCTCTCCGCATAACTGAAGTCCGTCTTCGCTGGAACCATTCTGGAAAATAATCTCTGCACCTCTCTTAGGCCTTGGCATCCTTCCTAAAGTGTGTGTTGATCAGAACTGGACACAATATTCCAGCTGGGGCCTAACCAGTGATTTACAACGGGTTTAGCATGAGCTCCTTACTTTTGTACTCTGTGCCTCTATTTATAAAGCCCATTAACCTGTGTATGATTATCTCATCTTCTGGTCAATCTTGATCCTAGGGTATCTCAAAAAGGGAAGGATTGCTCCTGATGCAGTTGCCGAGGGCAATGTTTTGGAAACTATTTTGCATTCCCCTCGTTGACATCCCAGATCCTGTTCCAGCAAAGTCACCGAACAACCAAGATAAAAGAAACTGCGACTTACGGACAACGTGTAGCTGGACGGGTCTGTGAAAGTATGATCCTTGAAGCCCTGGAAATCCACATAGCAGTAATACACGGCACTGTCATCAAGTCTGAGATTGTTGAAGCTCAAGGAGTAATTCATCTGCTCCAGATCTCCACCCAAGACTGAAAGGAAAAAAACTTGAAACCAGATTTAAGTTTCTTTTAAAAGGCAGGATGGGTCAAAAGCCCTCCTCCTGTGCTGTATGAATCTATGATTCTATATCTGCTCAATCTATGATTGAAGGCTAATTTATTTTTAAAATTCGTTTATGGGATGTGGGCATCGATGGCAAGGCGAGCATTTATTGCCCATCCCTAATTGCCCTTGAGAAGCTGGTGGTGAGCCGCCATCTTGAACTGCTGCAGTCCGTGTGGTGAAGGTACTCCCACAGTGCTGTTAGGTATGAAGTTCCAGGATTTTGACCCAGCGACGATGAAGCATCGGCGATATAGTTCTAAGCCAGGGTGGTGTGTGACTCGGAGGGGAACTTGGAGATGGTGGTGTTCCCATGCGCTTGTTGTCCTTATCCTTCTGGGTGGAAGAGGTCGCGGGTTTGGAAGGTGCTGTCGAAGAAGCCTTGGTAATTTGCTACAGTACATCTTGTAGATGGTACACGCTGCAGCCAAGGTACGCTGGTGGTGGGGGGAGTGAATGTTTAAGCTGGTAGATGGGGTGCCAATCAAGCGGGCTGCTTTGTCCTGGATGGTGTCGAGCTTCCTGAGTGTTGTTGGAGCTGCACTCATCCAGGCAAGTGGAGAGTACTCTGTCACATTCCTTACTTGTGCCTTGTAGATGGTAGAAAGGATTTGGGGAGTCACGAGGTGAGACACTCACCGCAGAATAACTAGCCTCGGACCTGCTCTTGTTGCCACAATATTTATGTGACTGGCCCAGTTAATTTTCTGGCCAATGGTGACCCCCAGTATGTCGATGGTGGGGGATTCGGCGATAGTAATGCCATTGAATGTCTTCATTAATTGGTTGCTCTCTCAATCCAAGTGCTATAATGAATCAAATTTCCTGAATTCAGATCAGAAAGTAAATTGCACCTGGTAGCAAGCGGAGAAAGATCAAAATGTTTCATGTTGTGCTTCTCACAATCTTCCTTCGATGACAGATCTGCCATGATTGAACTGAATGACAGAACAGCTCGAGGGGCTGAATGACATCCTCCTGTTCCCAGGATTGACCAGGGAATGAAAAAACAATTCTGGAATGTTCAATTAAATTGAATTGTTTGAGAAAGTCAAGGGGACACTGGTTCAAACTGTTAGAATATCAATTTAGGACCAAAGCCAGCAAACTCTTTACACAATGGGTGATCGATACTTGGAATGAACTCAAGGATAGAGTAGGGGAGCAATCCTGACATCATTTATTAATAGATTGTTGGCTGCAATGGCAGAAGTGTAGGATCTCTCTCGATGGCTGAATGTCTGATCTGTAACTACCCTTTGATCCTGTGTTTGCAGCTCAGAGCTGAGAACTAAACAGATCACAGTTTTTCTAACATTGGGTCAAATGCTCAGCGAATTATCCTGAGACCGCATCACAAACATACACTCACTCTCAGTCTCACAGACACACAGACACACACACACACACACATTCACTCTCAGTCTCACACATGCACTCCCTCTCACTCTCATACACTCACACACACATTCACTCTCAGACTCACACACACTCACTCACATACTCACACACATACATACTCACAGACACACACTCTCACACACCCACAAACTCATTGACCCAAATACACTCACATAGACACACTTATACAGATTCAGATGAACTGTAATGTTTTCATGAAAGTTTGAAAAGGTTGTGAGACTGTCGATAATGAAAGTACTAATGATGCACAAGCTGTACGGAGATCTGACCTGTGAGTGTTCTTATGGGCAAAGCAGCTTCAGCAGTATAATCTTACTGCTAACTCTTACACCTCTTCTGCCCTGACATTGGACAATGTTGCAGTCAATGTATTACATATACAACGGGACTGTGAGTTAATCCTGGGAACTTATCAGATCTGTTGCCTGTACAGAATCAAATGGTTATTCTCTGCATGCTTTGTCCCTTCTATCTCCTTATTTGACCCTGAGCTGAGCTTCCGACCCCCATATCCTCTCAATCATCAAGACCGCCTACTTCCACCTCTGTAACATCGCCCGTCTCCGCCCCTGCCTCAGCTCATCTGCTACTGAAACCCTCATCCGAGCCTTTGTTACCTCCAGACACGACGATTCTAATGCTCTCCTGGCCGGTCACCTATCTTCCCGCTCCGTAAAGTTCAGCTCATCCAAAACTCTGCTGCCCCATATCATACCTCGCACCAAGTCCGGTTCACCCAGCACCCCTGTGCTCGCTGACCTACATTGGGTCCCGGTCTGGCAAGGGCTAGATTTTAAAATTCTCATCCTTGTCTTCAGATCCCTCAATTGCCTCCCTCCCCTCCCTCTCTGTAACCTTCTCCAGCCCGACAACCCTCCGAGATTTCTGCCGTCCTGTAATTCTGGCCTCTTGTGCATCCCGATTTTCATCGCCCCACAATTGGCGGCCGTACCTTCAGCTGCCTCGGCCCCAAGCTCTGGAATTCCCTCCCTAAACCTCTCCGCCTCTCTCTCCTCCTTGAAGACACTCCTGAAAGCCTACCTCTGACCAAGCTTTTGGTCACCTGTCCCAATATCTCCTTATGTTAAAGTTTTGTCTGACCGACGCTCCTGTGAAGCACCTTGGGCCGTGTTTCTACATTAAAGGTGCTGTGTAAATGTAAGTTGCTGTTAGCTGGGGAATAAATAGACAGGTGAACTATCTGAAGCAATGAAAAAAATCACATCTCTACAAACTGGGAGCCTGCAGGATTATTGGAGCGCTACTTGAAAAGGGGCAAGCTTATCTGTTAACACTTGGAACAATAAAAAACTGGTAAAGTGATGTTTCAAATCCATCAGACCCTTTACAACACTGGGTGTGTGTGTGTGTGTGTGTGAGCTGTCTGCAATATTACTCATCAACACCAGGGGGCGCTATTTGTGTAAATATGCACTGCTGTCGAAAAGGTCTCACCACTCGAACAGGATCTGCTTGAAGAGAGAACTTGCATTTATATAGCGCCTTTCACAACCTCAGGAAGTCCCAAAGCGCTTTACAACCAATGAAGCACTTTTGAAAGGTGGTCACTGTTGTAGGAAGCGCGGCAGCCAATTTGCATACAGCAAGATTCCACAAACAGCAATGAGATAATGTCCAGATAATCTGATTGTTTATTGATGTTGGTTGGGGGGTAAATTTTGGTCCCAGGATACCGGGGAGAACTCCCCCTGCTCTTCTTCCAGATAGTGGCCGTGCAGTCTTTTACATCCACCTGAGAGGGCAGGCGGAGCCTGGGTCTTGGATAGCTCCTGGGTAACAATAGAAGGGGGATAAACACAGGCAATTAGGCCCATCTAAGGCTGCAGGAAGCTTAGATTGCAGGTGAATAGAATGATAGAATCACAGAATAGTACAGCACAGAAGGAGGCAATTCAGCCCAGCGAGTCTGCGCCGGCTCTTTCGAAGAGCAATCCAGTTAGTCCCACTTCCCCGCTCTTTCCCCATATCCCTGCAAATTTTTCTCCTTCAAGTATTTATCCAATTCTCTTTCGAAGGCTACGATTGAATCTGTTTCCAACGCGACATCAGGAAGTGCATTCCAAATCCTAACCACTCGTTGTGTAAAGAAGTTTTTCCTCTTGTCGCCTCTGGTTCTTTTGCCAATCACCTTAAATCTGTGCCCTCTGGTTATCGGCCTTTCAGACAGTTTCTCTTTATTTACTCTATGTAAACCCTTCATGATTTTAAACAACTCTATCAATTCTCCTCTTAGCCTTGTCTGCTCTAAGGAATAGTTAGAAGTTACTTTGTTTAATGTAGCAGGATGAGCCACTGACGTGTGGGGCTGCCCAGTGTGTTCGTTACTTTCTGTTACTACATGAAAACAAATCATACTCATTGAAATAAGTGAATCCGATTCACAAAGATAACACCAGGGCTGAGAGGTTACAACGATCAGGAAAGACTGAACAGGCTGGGGCTCTTCTCTCTAGCAAAGAGAAGGCTGTGGGGTGACCTGATAGAGGTCTTTAAAATCAGCAAGGGGTTTGATAGGGTGGACGTAGAGAAGATGTTTCCACTTGTGGGCGCGTCCAGAACTAGGGGTCAAAAATGTAATATAGCCACTAATAAATCCAAAGGAAGTTCAGGAGAAAAATATTTATCCAGAGAGTGGTGAGAATGTGGAATTCGCGACCACAGGGAGTAGTTGAGGTGAACAGCATACACTTATTTAAGGGGAAGCTAGAGAAACAGATGAGGGAGAAAGGAATAGAAGGATATGCTGATAGGATTAGATTAGTTTAGATAGGCTGAGATGAAGAGGCATTGGAGGAGGCTTGTGTGGACCTGTTGGGCCGAGTGGGCTGTTTCTGTGCTGAAAATTCTATGAATGTAATAACAACAACAACTTACATTCATATAGCGCCTCTAATGTAGGAAAACGTCCCAAGGTGCTTCACAGCAGCATTGACAAACAAAGTTTGATGCCGAGCCACATGAGGAGATATTAGGACAGGTGACCAAAACCTTGGTCAAAGTGGTGAGTTTTAAGGAGCGTCTTACAGGAGGAGAGCGAGGCGGAGAGGGTTAGGGAGGGAATTCCAGAGCTCAGGACCTCGGCAGCTGAAGGCACGGCCACCAATGGTGAAGCGATGGAAATCAGGGATACACAAGAGGCGAGAATTGAAGGAGAGCAGAGATCTCGGCGGGTTGAAGGGCTGGAGGAGGTTACAGAGATAAGGAAGGGCAAACCATGGAGGGATTGGAAAACAAGGAGGAGAATTGTAAAATCGAGGCGTGGATCAACCGGGAGCCAATGTAGGTCAGCGAGCACAGAGGGGATGGGTGAATGGGATTTGGGGCGAGTTATTATACTGGCAGCAGAATTTTGGATGATCTTAAGTATAAGGAGGGTGGAAGATGGGAGGCCGGCCTGGAGAACATTGGAAGAGTTCAGTCTGGAGATAACAAAGGCATGGATGATGGATTCAGCAGCAGGTGAGCTGAGTTGGTGTGGAGACGGGTGATGTTACAGAGGTGGACGTAGGCGGTCCTGGTGATGGAGCAGATATCTGGTCAGTAGCTCATCGCTCCAGGGACTTGAGCACATAAATCTAGGCTGTGCAGTGCTGAGGGTGTGCTGCACTGTCAGAGCTGCCGCCTTTCCGATGAGGCTCTTTTGCCCACACTCCGATCCCTGGTGGCCCCGTTGGGCCCCGGGTCGCACTGCGCAAGACCCCTCCCCTTTAAGAATGTGACACAGCGCCACCTAGTGCCGCGATATTCACTCGCAGCGCCCCAAGAGGGAGGCAGCATCGCTTCCAGTAGCATCCCGCTTCCCTATTGCGACGCTATCGATGAAATTCGGCCATGGGGGTGCTAAATTTTTCGGGGCGCTAGAAGTAGCGAAGTTAGTGTCCCAAAGGGGGCATGACTTAATTTATCCCCCAATGTCTTTCTTTCTTTTACTGTAAGGCAACAAGTGCCCTGGGCAGAGCCCAGTCTCCGCCCATTAGAATTCCCACCTAATGTGAGTACTTTTAATTTGATTTTAAAAAATCCTGCATTTTGCTATTGATCCAAAATAAACCGAATGTCCTGTTCGGCAATTCAGAATGCTGCAATGTCAGAGGGGCAGTCCTGAGGGAGCGCTGCATTGTTGGAGTGGCAGATTTTCGAAGCAGATTAGTAAGAGCGTTACTCCCGATCTGGCCACTTGCTCTTCAGTGATCTGGAAGTGCACTGTGAGGCAGATGTTCAGAGGTTCCACCAGAGACAATGGGCCTCACCGCTTGGAGGCAATGGTGTAAAATGGAGGTGAGGGATTTTACAATGTGTGAAATGAGCACAGTGTTCTCATTACAAGGACTGTTGTTGTTTCACCTGTTGTTGAGATCTGTGGGAATAATTTTGACTATTGCTGCATTAAACATCCTGAAACTTGAGTTCCTCACATATTTCTGGCTTTTGGCTGCACTTCAGTTGCCCCATAGGAACAGGAGGAAGCCATTTAGCCCCTCGAGCCTGTTCCAGCCGTGCCTCAGTGGGCAGCACCCTCGCCTCTGAGTCAGAAGGTTGCGGGTTCAAATCCCACTCCAGGGACTTGAGCACAAAAATCTAGGCTGATACTCCAGTGCAGTGCTGAGGGAGTGCTGCACTGTCGGAGGTGCCGTCTTTTGGATGAGACATTAAACCAATGCCTCGTCTGCTCTCTCAGCTGGAGGTAAAAGATCCTCTGTCACTAGTTGAAGAAGAACAGTGGAGATATCCCTGGTGTCCGAGACAGTATTTATCCCACAATCAAAATCACTAAAACAAATTATCTGGTCATTATCACATTGCTGTTATTGAGAGCTTGATGTGCACATACTGGCTGCCATTTTTCCTACATAACAACAGTGATTAAAGATCAAAAAGTACTTCATTGGCTGTAAAGCGCTTTGGGACATCTGGTGATCGTGAAAGGTAATATATTTCTTTAAAAAGGAACAGGAGGATGTCCAATCAGTCCCTCGAGCCTGTTACACATGAATAGGAGGAGGCCCATTCAGCCCCTCGAGCCTGTTACACAGGAACTTGAGGAGGCCCATTCAGCTCCTCATGCCTGTTATAGAGGAACAGGAGGAGGCCCATTCAGCCCCTCGAGCCTGTTACACAGGAACAGGAGGAGGCCCAATCAGACCTTCGAGCCTGTTACACAGGAACAGGAGGAGGCCCATCCAGCCCTTCGAGCCTGTTACACAGGAGCATAAGGAGGCCCATTCAGCCCCTCGTGCCTGTTACACAGGATCAGGAGGAGGCCCATTCAGCCCCTCGAGCCTGTTACACAGGAACAGGAGCAGGCCTAATCAGCCCCTTGAGCCTGTTACACTGGAAAAGGAGGAGACCCATTCAGCCCCTCGAGCCTGTTGCACAGGAACAGGAGGAGGCCCATTCAGCCCTCTCAAGCCTGTTATATAGGACCAGGAGGAGGCCATTAAATCTCTCGAGCCTGTTATACAGGAATAGGAGGAGGCCCATTCAGCCCCTCGAGCCTGTTACGTAGGACCAGGAGGAGGCCATTAAACCTCTTCTGTCAGTTGTATAGGAACAAGAGTAGGCAATTCAGCCCTTCGAGGATGTTACATAGGAACAGGAGGTGGTAACTCAGCCTTCGAGAATGTTACATAGGAGCAGGAGGTGACCATCTAGTCCATTGAGCCTTTGACCCAGGCCATTCAGCCCTTTGGGCTTGTTGCATCTTAACAGGAGGAGGCTCATCCAGCCCCTTAAGGCAGTTGCATAGGAACAGGAGGAGGCAATTCAGCACTTAGAGCCTGTTGCATACGACACATGATTAGACCAATCAGCCCTTTGGGCCTGTTGCATAGGAACAGAAAGTGTCCCATTCAGCACTTCGAGCCTGTTAAATAGGAACATGAGGAGGCAATTCATCCCCTCAAGACAGAAAAAACGGAACAGGAGGAGGCCATATAGTTGCCCTTCGCCTGTTACAATGGAACAGGAGGAGGACATACAGCTGATCTTAGCCTGTTACAATGGAACAGGAGGAGGCCATTCAGCTGATCTTAGCCTGTTACAATGGAACAGGAGGAGGCCATTCAGCTGCCCTTAGCCTGTTACAATGGAACAGGAGGAGGCCATACAGTCCATCGAACCTGTTACATAGGAACAGCAGGTGACACTTAGCCAATCGAGACTGTTGCATAGGAATAGGAAGAGATACTTTCAGCACTTCAAGGCTGGTACATAGGTACAGGAGCCGGCCATTCATCCCCTTGAGTCTGTTAAAAAGGAGCAGGATGTGGCCAGTCAGCCCCTCGGGCCTGTTACACAGGAACAGGAGGAGGCCAATTCAGCTCCTCGGGCCTGTTACACAGGAAAAGGAGGAGACCCATTCAGCTCCTCGAGCCTGTTATATAGGAACAGGAAGAGGCCCATTCAGCCCCTCGAGCCCGTTACACAGGAACAGCAGGAGGCCCATTCAGCCCCTCGAGCCTGTTGCACAGGAACAGGAGGAGGCCCATTCAGCCCCTCGAGCCTGTTACACTGCAACAGGAGGAGGCCCATTAAGCTCCTCAAGCCTGTTGCACAGGGACAGGAGGATGCCCATTCTGCACTCTGAAGCCTGTTATATAGGACCAGGAGGAGGCCATTAAACCTCTTGTGCCAGTTGTTTAGGAACAGGAGTAGGCCCAATAAGCATCTCGAGCCTGTAGCATATGAACAGGAGTTGGTTGATGCAGCCCCTCGAGCCTGTTGTTAGGATCAGGAGTTGGTCCATTCAGTCCCTCGAGACCATAGCACAGAAAAAGGAGAATACCATACAGTCCCCTTGAGCCAGTTATATAGGAATATGATTAGGGCATTTAGCCCCTCGAGACTGTTACTTAGGAACTGGAGGTGACCATTTAGTTCATCGAGCCTGTTACATAGGTGCAGGAGTAGGCCATTCAGCCCCTTGGGCGTGTTTCATAGGATCAGGAGGAGGCCAACCAGCCCCTCAAGCCTGTTACATTGGTAAAGCAGGAGGCCATTCAGTCCCTTGAACTGATGCATAGGAACATGATTAGGCCATTCGGCTCCTCGAGCATGTTGCATAGGAACAGGGGGAGGCCATTAAGCCACTCGATCCTGTTACATAGGGTCAAGAGGAGGCCTTTCAGCCCCTTGAACCTGTTGCATAGGAACAGGAGGCCATAGAAACTCTCAAGACTGTTGCATAGGAATAGGAAAAGTCCATTCAGCCTCTCAAGGCTGTTGCATAGGAACAGGAGGAGGACCATTCAGCTCCTCGAGCCTATAAAATAGAAACAGGTGGAGATTGTTTAGTCACTGGATCCGGTTGCTTAGGATCAGGAGTAGGCCCATTCAACTGATCAAGCATGTTGCATAGGAACAAGAGGAGGGCATTCAGCCTCTCAAGCCTGTTACATTGGAAAAGGAGGAGACCATTCAGCCCCTTGAGCCTGTTACATAGGACCAGGAGGAGGCCATTAAACCTCTCCTGCCAGTTGTATAGGAACAGGAGGAGGCAATTCAGTCCTTTGAGAATGTTTCATAGGAACTGGAGGAGGTAATTCAGCCCTTCGAGAATGTTACATAGGAACAGGAGGTGGCCATCTATTCCATCGAGCCTCTGACATAGGCCATTCAGCCCTTTGGGCCTGTTGCATCGTAACAGGGGGAGGCCCATCCAGCCCCTTGAAGCAGTTGCATAAGAACAGGAGGAGGCAATTCAGCACTTCGAGCCTGTTGCATATAACACATGATTAGGCCAATCAGACCTTTGGGCCTGTTGCACAGGAACAGAAGGTGTCCCATTCAGCACTTCGAGCCTGTTAAATAGGAACATGAGGAGGCAATTCATCCCCTCGAGGCTGATACAGTGGAACAGGAAGAGGCCATACAGCTGTCCTTAGCCTGTTACAATGGAACAGGAGGAGGCCATACAGCTGCCCTTAGCCTGTTACAATGGAACAGGAGGAGGTCATGCAGCTGCCCTTAGCCTGTTACAATGGAACAGGAGGAGGCCATACAGCCCATCGAACCTGTTACATAGGAACAGCAGGTGGCCAATTAGCCAATCGAGACTGTTGCATAGGAATAGGAAGAGATACTTTCAGCACTTCGAGGCTGGTACATAGGTACAGGAGCCGACCATTCATCCCCTCGAGCCCGTTAAAATGGAACAGGATATGGCCAGTCAGCCCCTCGGGCCTGTTACACAGGAACAGGTTGAGGCCCATTCAGCTCCTCGGGCCTGTTACACAGGAACAGGAGGAGGCCCATTCAGCTCCTCGATCCTGTTGCACAGGAACAGGAGTCCCATTCAGCTCCTCGAGCCTGTTATATAGAAACAAGCAAAGGCCCATTCAGCCACTCGAGCCTGTTACACAGGATCAAGAGGATGCCCATTCAGTCCCTCGAGCCTGTTACACTGGAACAGGAGGAGGCCCATTCTTTCCCTCGAGCCCATTCCACTGGAACAGGAGGAGGCCCATTCAGTCCCTCGAACCTGTTACTCTGGAACAGGAGGAGGCCCATTAATCTCCTCGATCCTGTTGCACAGGAACAGGAGGAGGCCCGTTCTGCACCCTGAAGTCTGTTATATAGTACCAGGAGGAGGCCATTAAACCTCTCGTGCCAGTTGTATAGGAACAGAAGTAGGCCCAATAATCATCTCCAGCCTGTAGCATATGAACAGGAGTCGGCTGATGCAGCCCGTCGAGCCTGTTGTTAGGATCAGGAGTTGGTCCATTCAGTCCCTCGAGACCATAGCACAGAAAAAGGAGAATGCCATACAGCCCCCTTCACAGAAATCACAGAAACCTCACAGTGCAGATAGAGGCCATTTTGGCCCATCGAGCCTGCACCAACACATATCCCACCCCCGATCCCCGTAACCCCTACACCAACACCAACACATATCCCACCCTATCCCCGTAACCCCACGTATTTAATCCCCCTAACACTAAGGGTCAATTTATCATAGCCAATCAACCTAACCTGCACATCTTTGGACTGTGGGAGGAAACCGGAGCACCCGGAGGAAACCCACGCAAACACGGGGAGAATGTGCAAACTCCACACAGACAGTCACCCGAGGCCGGATTCGAACCCGGGTCCCTGGAGCTGTGAGGCAACAGCGCTAACCACTATGAACATGATTATGCCATTTAGCCACTCGAGTCTGTTGCATAGGAACTGGAGGTGACCATTTAGTTCATCGAGCCTGTTACATAAGTGCAGGAGTAGGCCATTCAGCCCCTTGGGCGTGTTGCATAGGATCAGGAGGAGGCCAACCAGCCCCTCAAGCCTGTTACATTGGAAAAGCAGGAGGCCATTCAGCCCCTTGAACTGATGCATAGGAACATGATTAGGCCATTCAGCCCCTCGAGCCTGTTGTACAGGAACAGGTGGAGGCCATTAAGCCCCTCGATCCTGTTACATAGGAACAAGAGGAGGCCATTCAACCCCTTGAAACTGTTGCATAGGAACAGGAGGCCATAGAACCTCTCAAGACTGTTGCATAGGAATAGGAAAAGTCCATTCAGCCCCTCAAGGCTATTGCATAGGAAAAGGAGGAGGACCAATCAGCTCCTCGAGATTGTTACAAAGGAACAAGAGGAGGCCATTCAGCCTCTCGAGCCTGTTACAAAGGAACAGGAGGAGGTCATAGAGCCTTTCGAGACTGTTGCATAGGAATAGGAGAAGTCCACTCAGCACCTCTAGGCTGTTACATAGGAATAGGAGAAGGCCATTCAGCCCCTCAAAACTGTTACGAGGGAACAGGAGGAGGCCATCGTGCCACTGGAGCCTACTGCTTAGGAATAGGAATACTGCTTAGGAATAGGAATATGAAGAGGCCATTCAGACCCTTCAGGCTGTTACATAGGGAAAGGAGGAGGCCATTCAGCCCCTCGAGGCAGTTACGTAGGAACAGGAGGTGGCCAATTAGCCCATGGAGCCTGTAACATAGGAACAGGAGGAGGCTATGCAGCCCCTCGAGTCAGTTGTATAGGAACAGGAGTAGGCCCAATAAGCATCCTGAGACTGTTGCCTAGGAACAGGAGGAGGACCATGCAGCCCCTTGAGCTGTTGCATAGGAAAAAAATGTCAATGAGCCCCGTGAGCTTGTTAAAAGGAACAGGAGTAGGCCCAATAAGCATCTTGAGACTGTTGCATAGGAACAAGAGGAGGACCAGCCAGCCCCTCGAGGCTGTTGCATAGGAACAAGACGAGGCCGAGCCAGCCCCTTAAGGCTGTTGCATAGGAAGAGGAGGACGCAATTCTGCCATTCAAGGCTGTTGCATATGAACATGATTCAGCCATTCAGCACCTCGAGCCTGTTACATAGGAACAGGAGGAGGTCATTCAGCCCCTCAAGCCCATATGTTGAAAGAGGAGGAGACCATTCAGCTGTTGTGAACCTGTTACATAGGTACAAGAGGAGACCATTCAGCCCCTTGAGCATGCTCATTGGAAAAGCAGGAGTCCATTCAGCCCCTCGAGGCAGTTATGTAGGAACAGGAGGTGGCCATTTACCCCATGGAGCCAGTAAGATAGGAACAGGAGGAGGCCATTCAGCCCCTCGAGTGAGTTGTATAGGAACAGGAGTAGGCCCAAGAAGCATCCTGAGACTGTTGCCTAGGAACAGGAGGAGGACCATGCAGCCCTTTGAGCTGTTGCATAGGAAAAAGATGTCAATGAGCCCCGTGAGCTTGTTAAAAGGTACAGGAGTAGGCCCAATAAGCATTTCGAGACTGTTGCATAGGAACAAGATGAGGACCAGCCAGCCCCTCGAGGCTGTTGCATAGGAACAGGACGAAGCCCGGCCAGCCCCTTAAGCTGTTGCATGTGAACAGGAGGACGCAATTCTGCCATTCAAGGCTGTTGCATACGAGCATGATTCAGCCATTCAGCCCCTCGAGCCTGCTACATAGGAACAGGAGGAGGTCATTCAGCCCCTCAAGCCCATATGTTGAAACAGGAGGAGACCGTTCAGCTACCGTGAGCCTGTTACATAGGTACAGGAGGAGACCATTCAGCCACTTGAGCATGTTCATAGGAAAAGGAGGATTCCATTCAGCCCTTCGAGGCAGTTACGTAGGAACAGGAGGTGGCCATTTACCCCATGGAGCCAGTAAGGTAAGAACAGGAGGAGGCCATTCAGCCACTCGAGCCAGTTGTATAGGAACAGGAGTAGGCCCAATAAGCATCCTGAGACTGTTGCCTAGGAACAGGAGGAGGACCATGCAGCCCCTTGAGCTGTTGCATAGGAATAAGATGTCAATGAACCCCGGGAGATTGTTACAAGGAACACGAGTAGGCCCAATAAGCTTCTCGAGACTTTTGCATAGGAATAAGAGGATGACCAGCCAGCCCCTCGAGGCTGTTGCATACGAACAGGAGGAAGCAATTCCGCCATTCAAGCCTTTTGCATACGAACATGGTTCAGCCATTCAACCTCTCGAGCCTGTTACATAGGAACAGGAGGAGGTCATTCAGCCCCTCAAGCCCATATGTTGAAACAGGAGGAGACCATTCAGCTGCCTTGAGCCTGTTACATAGTTACAGGAGGAGGCCATTCAGCCCCTTGAGCATGTTCATTGGAACAGGATGAGGCCCATTCAGCCTCACAAGGCTGTTACTTATGAACACAAGAAGTCCATTCTTCCCCTCGAGAATGTTACATAGCTACAAGAAGAGGTCATTTAGCCCCTTGAGCCTGTTACATAGGAACAGGAGGAGGCCGCTAAGCCCTGCAAACCTATTGCATAGGAACAGGTGTGGTACCATTCTGCCCCCTCGAAGATGGCACATACAAATAGGTGGCTGCTCATTTTGCCCCCTTGAAGCTGCTACAGATTAACAGCACGAGGCGATAAAGCATCTTGATCCTTTTACATAGGAAAAGGATTAAGCCAATCAGCTCCTCGAGCCTTTTGCATAGGAACAGGTTGAGGCCCCTGCAGACCCATGAGGCTGTTACATATGAAAAGGAGTATGTCATCAAGCCCCTCGAGCTATCTACAAAGGAACATTGGCCATTTAGCCCATCAAGCCCGTTTCACAGGCCATTCAGTTCTTTGGGCCTGTTGCATAGGAACAGGAGGAGGCCCATTCAGCCCCTCGAGCCTGTTACACAGGAGCAGGAAGAGACCATTCAGCCCCTCGAGCCTGTTACATAGGAGCAGGAAGAGACCATTCAGCCCCTTGAGCCTGTTACATAGGAGCAGGAAGAGACCATTCAATACCTCCAGACAGTTACAAAGAAAACAAAAGCAGACCATTCAGACTCTCGAGCCTGTTACACAGGAGCAGGAAGAGACCATTCAGCCCCCCGAGCCTGTTACACAGGAGCAGGAAGAGACCATTCAGCCCCTCGAGCCTGTTACATAGGAGCAGGAAGAGACCATTCAATACCTCCAGACAGTTACAAAGAAAACAAAAGCAGACCATTCAGCCCCTTGAGCCTTTTACAGAGGAACAGGAGGTGGCCATCTAGTCCATCGAGCATGTGACACAGGCCATTCAGCACTTTGGGCCTGTTGCATCAGAACAGGAGGAGGCAATTCAACCCCTCGAGCCTGTTACATAGGAACAGGAGGAGGTAATTCAACACTTCAGGCCTGTTGCATACGAACATGATTGGGCCAATCAGCCCTTTGGGCCTGTTGCTTAGGAACAGGAAGAGACCCATTCAGTACTTCGAGCCTGTTAAACAGGAACACGAGGAGGCAATTCATCCCCTCGAGACTGATACAACAGAACAGGAGGGGGCCATACAGCTGCCCTTAGCCTGTTACAATGGAACAGGAGGAGGCCATACAGCTGCCCTTAGCCTGTTACAATGGAACAGGAGGAGGCCATACAGCCCCTCGAACCTGTTACATAGGAACAGCAGTTTGCCACTTAGCCAATCGAGACTGTTGCATAGGAATAGGAAGAGCTCCATTCAGCACTTCGAGCCTGGTACATAGGAAAAGGAGGAGGCCATTCATCCCCTCCAATCTGTTAAAAAGGAACAGGATATGCCCATTCAGCCCCTCAGGCCTGTTGTATAGTTACAGAAGTAGGCTGATACAGCCTGTCGAGCCGAATATTTTGGAACAGGAGTCAGCCATTGAGTCCCCGTGAGCCTATTATTAGGACCAGGAGGAGGCCCATTCAGCAGGTCGAGACTGGTCCATAGGAATAGGAACAGACCATTCAGCCCCTCGATGCTCTTTCAGAGGAACAGAAGGAGGCCATTCAGCCCCTCAAACCTTTTTCATAGGACCAGGAGGTGGCCATTTAGCCCATCGAGCCTGCTTAACAGACATTCTGCCCTTTGGGCCTGTTGCATAGGAACAGGAGGAGGCCCATTCAGCCCCTCGAGACTGTTATATAGGAACAGGAGGAGGCCCATTCAGCCCATTGAGCCTGTTGCACAGGAACAGGAGGAGGCCCATTCTTTCCCTCGAGCCTGTTACACTGGAACAGGAGGAGGCCCATTAAGCTCCTCGAGCCTGCTGCACAGGAACAGGAGAATGCCCATTCTGCACTCTGAAGCCTGTTATATAGGACCAGGAGGAGGCCATTAAACCTCTTCTGCCAGTTGTTTAGGAACAGGAGTAGGCCCAATAAGCATCTCGAGCCTGTAGCATATGAACAGGAGTCGGCTGATGCAGCCCCTCGAGCCTGTTGTTAGGATCAGGAGTTGGTCCATCCAGTCCCTCGAGACCATAGCACAGAAAAAGGAGAATACCATACAGCCCTCTTGAGCCAGTTACATAGGAATATGATTAGGGCATTTAGCCCCTCAAGTCTGTTACTTAGGAACTGGAGGAGAGCATTTATATCATCGAGCCTGTTACATAGGTGCAGGAGTAGGCCATTCAGCCCCTTGGGCGTGTTTCATAGGATCAGGAGGAGGCCAACCAGCCCCTCAAGCCTGTAACATTGGTAAAGCAGGAGGACATTCAGCCCCTTGAACTGATGCATAGGAACATGATTAGGCCATTCGGCTCCTCGAGCATGTTGCATAGGAACAGGGGGAGGCCATTAAGCCACTCGATCCTGTTACATAGGAACAAGAGGAGGCCATTCAGCCGCTTGAACCTGTTGCATAGGAACAGGAGGCCATAGAACCTCTCAAGAGTGTTGCATAGGAATAGGAAAAGTCCATTCAGCCCCTCAAGGCTGTTGCATAGGAACAGGAGGAGGACCATTCAGCTCCTCGAGCCTATAAATTAGAAATAGGTGGAGATTGTTTAGTCACTGGATCCGGTTGCTTAGGATCAGGAGTAGGCCCATTCAACCGATCAATCATGTTGCATAGGAACAAGAGGAGGGCATTCAGCCTCTCGAGCCTGTTACATTGGAAAAGGAGGAGACCATTCAGCCCCTTGAGCCTGTTACATAGGACCAGGAGGAGACCATTCAACCCCTTGAGACTGTTACATAGGACCAGGAGGAGGCCATTAAACCTCTCCTGCCAATTGTATAGGAACAGCAGGAGGCAATTCAGCCCTTTGAGAATGTTACATAGGAACTGGAGGAGGTAATTCAGCCCTTCGAGAATGTTACATAGGAACAAGAGGTGGCCATCTATTCCATCGAGCCTCTGACCCAGGCCATTCAGTCCTTTGGGCCTGTTGCATTGTAACAGGAGGAGGCCCATCCAGCCCCTTGAAGCAGTTGCATAGGAACAGGAGGAGGCAATTCAGCACTTCGAGCCTGTTGCATATAACACATGATTAGGCCAATCAGACCTTTGGGCCTGTTGCATAGGAACAGAAGGTATCCCATTCAGCACTTCGAGCCTGTTAAATAGGAACATGAGGAGGCAATTCATCCCCTCGAGACTGATACAGTGGAACAGGAGGAGGCCATACAGCTGCCCTTAGCCTGTTACAATGGAACAGGAGGAGGCCATACAGCTGCTCTTAGCCTGTTACAATGGAACAGGAGGAGGCCATACAGCCCATCGAACCTGTTACATAGGAACAGCAGGTGGCCAATTAGCCAATCGAGACTGTTGCATAGGAATAGGAAGAGATACTTTCAGCACTTCGAGGCTGGTACATAGGTACAGGAGCCGACCATTCATCCCCTCGAGTCTGTTAAAATGGAACAGGAAGTTGCCAGTCAGCCCCTCGGGCCTGTTACACAGGAACAGGAGGAGGCCCATTTAGCCCCTCGATCCTGTTGTACAGGAACAGGAGGAGGCCAATTCAGCTCCTCGAGCCTGTTATATAGAAACAGGAAGAGGCCCATTCAGCCCCTCAAGCCTGTTACACAGGATCAAGAGGATGCCCATTCAGTCACTCGAGCCTGTTACACTGGAACAGGAGGAGGCCCATTCTTTCCCTCGAGCCTGTTCCACTGGAACAGGAGGAGGCCCATTCAGTCCCTCGAACCTGTTACTCTGGAACAGGAGGAGGCCCATTAAGCTCCTCTAGCCTGTTGCACAGGAACAGGAGGAGGCCCGTGCTGCACCCTGAAGCCTGTTATATAGTACCAGGAGGAGGTCATTAAACCTCTCTTGCCAGTTGTATAGGAACAGAAGTAGGCCCAATAACCATCTCGAGCCTGTAGCATATGAACAGGAGTCAGCTGATGCAGCCCCTCGAGCCTTTTGTTAGGATCAGGAGTTGGTCCAATCAGTCCCTCGAGATCATAGCACAGGAAAAGGAGAATTCCATACAGCCCCCTTGAGCCAGTTACATAGGAACATGATTATGCCATTTAGCCACTCGAGTCTGTTGCATAGGAACTGGAGGTGACCATTTAGTTCATCGAGCCTGTTACATAAGTGCAGGAGTAGGCCATTCAGCCCCTTGGGTGTGTTGCATAGGATCAGGAGGAGGCCAACCAGCCCCTCAAGCCTGTTACATTGGAAAAGCAGGAGGCCATTCAGCCCCTTGAACTGATGCATAGGAACATGATTAGGCCATTCAGCCCCTCGAGCCTGTTGTATAGGAACAGGTGGAGGCCATTAAGCCCATTGATCCTGTTACATAGGAACAAGAGGAGTCCATTCAGCCCCTTGAAACTGTTGCATAGGAACAGGAGGCCATAGAACCTCTCAAGACTGTTGCATAGGAATAGGAAAAGTCCATTCAGCCCCTCGAGGCTATTGCATAGGAAAAGGAGGAGGACCAATCAGCTCCTCGAGATTGTTACAAAGGAACAAGAGGACGCCATTCAGCCTCTCGAGCCTGTTACAAAGGAACAGGAGGAGGTCATAGAGCCTCTCGAGACTGTTGCATAGGAATAGGAGAAGTCCACTCAGCCCCTCAAGGCTGTTACATAGGAACAGGAGAAGGCCAATCAGCCCCTCAAAACTGTTATGAGGGAACAGAGGGAGGCCATCGTGACACTGGAGCCTACTGCTTAGGAATAGGGATACTGCTTAGGAATAGGAATAGGAATAGGCCATTCAGACCCTTCAGGCTGTTACACAGGAAAAGGAGGCGGCCATTGAGCCCTTCGAGGCAGTTACGTAGGAACAGGAGGTGGCCAATTAGCCCATGGAGCCTGTAACATAGGAACAGGAGGAGGCTATGCAGCCCCTCAAGTCAGTTGTATAGGAACAGGAGTAGGCCCAATAAGCATCCTGAGACTGTTGCCTAGGAACAGGAGGAGGACCATGCAGCCCCTTGAGCTGTTGCATAGGAAAAGTATGTCAATGAGCCCCGTGAGCTTGTTAAAAGGAACAGGAGTAGGCCCAATAAGCATCTTGAGACTGTTGCATAGGAACAAGAGGAGGACCAGCCAGCCCCTCGAGGCTTTTGCATAGGAACAAGACGAGGCCGAGCCAGCCCCTTAAGGCTGTTGCATAGGAACAGGAGGACGCAATTCTGCCATTCAAGGCTGTTGCATACGATCATGATTCAGCCATTCAGCCCCTCGAGCCTGTTACATATGAACAGCAGGAGGTCATTCAGCACCTCAAGCCCATATGTTGAAAGAGGAGGAGACCGTTCAGCTGTTGTGAACCTGTTACCTAGGTACAGGAGGAGACCATTCAGCCCCTTGAGCATGTTCATTGGAAAAGGAGGATTCCATTCAGTCCCTCGAGGCAATTATGTTGGAACAGGAGGTGGCCATTTATCCCATGGAGCCAGTAAGATAGGAACATGAGGAGGCCATTCAGCCCCTCGAGCCAGTTGTATAGGAACAGGAGTAGGCCCAAGAAGCATCCTGAGACTGTTGCCTAGGAACAGGAGGAGGACCATGCAGCTCCTTGAGCTGTTGCATAGGAAGAAGATGTCAATGAGCCCCGTGAGCTTGTTAAAAGGAACAGGAGTAGGCCCAATAAGCATCTTGAGACTGTTGCATAGGAACAAGATGAGGACCAGCCAGCCCCTCAAGGCTGTTGCATAGGAACAGGACGAGGCCCGGCCAGCCCCTTAAGCTGTTGCATGTGAACAGGAGGACGCAATTCTGCCATTCAAGCCTGTTGCATACGAGCATGATTCAGCCATTCAGCCCCTGGAGCCTGCTACATAGGAACAGGAGGAGGTCATTCAGCCCCTCAAGCCCATATGTTGAAACAGGAGGAGACCGTTCAGCTACCGTGAGCCTGTTACATAGGTACAAGAGGAGGCCTTTCAGCCCCTTGAGCATGTTCATTGGAACAGGATTTGGCCCATTCAGCCTCACGAGGCTGTTACTTATGAACACAAGAAGTCCATTCTTCCCCTCAAGAATGTTACATAGCTACAAGAAGAGGTCATTTAGCCCCTTGAGCCTGTTACATAGGAACAGGAGGAGGCCAATAAGCCCTGCAAACCTATTGCATAGGAACAGGTGTGGTACCATTCTGCCCCCTCGAAGATGGTACATACGAATAGGTGGCTGCTCATTTTGCCCCCTTGAAGCTGCTACAAATTAACAGCACAAGGCGATAAAGCATCTTGATCCTTTTACATAGGAAAAGGATTAAGCCAATCAGCTCCTCGAGTCTGTTGCATCGGAACAGGTTGAGGCCCCTGCAGCCCCATGAGGCTGTTACATATGCAAAGGAGTAGGTCATCAAGCCCCTCGAGCTATTTACAAAGGAACATTGGCCATTTAGCCCATCGAGCCCGTTTCACAGGCCATTCAGTTCTTTGGGCCTGTTGCATAGGAACAGGAGGAGGCCCATTCAGCCCCTCGAGCCTTTTACACAGGAGCAGGAAGAGACCATTCAGCCCGCCGAGCCTGTTACACAGGAGCAGGAAGAGACCATTCAGCCCCTTGAGCCTGTTACATAGGAGCAGGAAGAGACCATTCAGCCCCTCGAGCCTTTTACAGAGGAACAGGAGGTGGCCATCTAGTCCATCGAGCATGTGACACAGGCCATTCAGCACTTTTGGCCTGTTGCATCAGAACAGGAGGAGACAATTCAACCCCTCGAGCCTGTTACATAGCAACAGGAGGAGGTAATTCAACACTTCAGGCCTGTTGCATACGAACATGATTGGGCCAATCAGCCCTTTGGGCCTGTTGCTTAGGAACAGGAAGAGTCCCATTTAGTACTTCGAGCCTGTTAAACAGGAACACGAGGAGGCAATTCATCCCCTCGAGACTGATACAACAGAACAGGAGGAGGCCATACAGCTGCCCTTAGCCTGTAACAATGGAACAGGAGGAGGCCATACAGCTGCCCTTAGCCTGTTACAATGGAACAGGAGGAGGCCATACAGCCCCTCGAACCTGTTACATCGGAACAGCAGTTTGCCACTGAGCCAGTCGAGACTGTTGCATAGGAATAGGAAGAGATCCATTCAGCACTTCGAGCCTGGTACATAGGAACAGGAGGAGGCCATTCATCCCCTCCAGTCTGTTAAAAAGGAACAGGATATGGCCATTCAGCCCCTCAGGCCTGTTGTATAGTAACAGAAGTAGGCTGATTCAGCCCGTCGAGCCGGATGTTTTGGAACAGGAGTCAGCCATTGAGCCCCCGTGAGCCTATTAGTAGGACCAGGAGGAGGCCCATTCAGCAGGTCGAGACTGGTCCATAGGAACAGGAACAGAACATTCAGCCCCTCGAGGCTGTTTCAGAGGAGCAGAAGGTGGCCATTCAGCCCCTCGAGCCTTTTTCATAGGACCACGAGGTGGCCATTTAGCCCATCGAGCCTGCTTAGCAGACATTCTGCCCTTTGGGCCTGTTGCATAGGAACAGGAGGAGGCCCATTCAGCCCCTCGAGCCTGCTACACACAAAAATGAAGAGACCATTCAGTTTCGCTAAGCTGTTACAAACGAACAGGAGGAGGCCATTCACTCCCTCGAGCCTGTTACACAGGAACAGAAGTTGACAAATTAGCCCCACGGGACTGTTGCATAGTAACAGGAGGAGGCCCATTCAGAACCTTGAGCATGATACATAGGAACAAGATGAGGCCATTTAGCCCTGTGAGCCTGCTACACAGGAACAGGAGGAGGCCTTGCAGCCCCTCGCGCCTCTTACATCGGAACAGGAATAGGACCATTCAGCCCCCTCGAGGATGTTACAGATGAACAGTAGGAGTCCATTCAGCATCTTGAGCTTGCTACATAGGAACAGGAGGAGCCCATTTAGCTGACTCAAGCCTGTTACATTTGTTTTTTATTCGTTCATGGGATCTGGCGTTGCTGGCAAGGCCAGCATTTATTGCCCATTCCTAATTGCCCTTGAGAAGCTGGTGGTGTGAAGGATAAGCCATATTCAGAAAAATACACCATTCTATGAAAGAATTCTGGCCCCCTTGCACCAATCACATTGGAACAGGATGAGGCCATTTATCCTCATAAGCATGTTGCATAGGAACAGGAGAAGGCCCATTCAGCCGCTCGACCTTGTTCCATAGGAGCAGGAGGGGGATATTCAGCCCCTCAAACCTCTTACATAGGACAGGAGGAGGCCACACAGCTCCTCGAGCCGGTTACATCGAAACAGGTTGAGGCCATTCAGACCCTCGAACCTGTTGCATAAGAACTCGATAGAATTCGATAGAATCTGGAACAGTACCCATGGATTGGAGGGTGCCTAATGTTACCCCACTATTCAAAAAAAGGGGCAGAGAGAATACGGGGAATTACAGACCGGTAAGCCTGACATCAGTATTGGGGAAAATGCTAGAGTCCATTATAAATGATGTAAAAGCAGAGCACTTGGAAAACAGTGACAGGATCGGACAAAGTCAACATGGATTTACAAAAGGTAAATCGTGCTTGACTAATCTACTGGAATTTTTTGAGGATGTAGCTAGTAAAACAGATAAGGGAGAACCAGTGGATGTGTTTTTTTTGGACTTTAAGAAGGCTTTCGATAAGGTCCCGCATAAAGTTCAGGCACATGGGATTGGGGGCAAGGTATTGGTATGGATAGAGAACTGGTTGGCAGACAGAAAGCAAAGAGTTGGAATAAACGGGTCTTTTTCCGAATGGCAGGCAGTGACTAGTGGGGTACCGCAGGGATTGGCCCTTGAACCCCAGCTATTCAGAATATATATTAATGATCTAGACAAGGGAACTAGATGTAATATCTCTCAGTTTGCAGATGACACAAAGCTGGGTGGGTGTGTGTGCTGTGAGGAGGATGCCGAGAAACTGAAGGATGATTTGGACAGGTTGGGTGCTTGGGCAGAAGCATGGCAGATGCAATATAGCGTGGATAAATGTGAGGTTATCTGAGGAAGGATGTTCTTGCTATGGAGAGAGTGCAGCAAAGATTCACCAGGCTGATACCTGTGATTGCAGGAATGACGTATGAGGAGAGATTGGGACGATTGGGCTTGTACTCGCTGGAGTTTAGAAGAATGAGAGGGGATCCCATTGAAAATGATAAAATTCTAACAGGACTGGACAGACTAGATGCAGGAAGGATGTTCCCGATGGTCGGGGAGTCCAGAACCAGGGGTCACAGTCTAAGGATAAGGGGTAGGCCATTTAGGACAGAACTGAGGTGGAATTTCTTCACCCAGAGTGGTGAACCTGTGGAATTCTCTACCACAGAAGGCAGTAGAGCCCAATATATTAAATATATTCAAGAAGGAGTTGGATATATTTCTTAAAGCTAAAGGGATCAAGGGGTATGGGGAGAAGGCAGGGACAGGGTACTGAATTTGGATGTTCAGCCATGATCGCATTGAATGGCGGAGCAGGCTCGAGGGGCCGAATGGCCTAGTCCTGCTCCTATCTTGTATGTTTCTATGTAACAGAAGGCGGACCATTCAGCTCCTCAAGCCTGTAACATTGGAACAGGATGCGGTTGTTCAGTCCCTCAAGACAGTTGCATAGGATCAGGAGTTGGGCCATTCAGCTCCTCGAGACTGTTAAAAAGGAACAGAAGGATGCCATTCAGTTCCTCAAGCCTCTTACATAGGAACAAGAGGAGGCCATTCAGCCCTCGAGCCTGTTAAATAGGAAGAGCATGTCATTCAGCCCCTTGAGCCTGTTACATAGGAACAGGAGGAGGCCATTTAGCCCTCGAGCCTGTTGCATAGGAAGTGCATGTCATTTAGCCCCTTGAGCCTGTTACATAGGAACAGGAGGAGGCCATTCAGCCCCTCGTGCCTGTTGCATAGGAACAGCAGGCAGCCATTCAGCCCTCTTCAGTCTGTTATTAGGAACTGGAGGAGGCCCATTCAGCCTCTCAACACTATTACAAAGAGTAGGAGGAGGCCATTCAGCCCCTCTGTGCTTTTGCATAGTAACAGGAGGATACACATTCTGAGCTTCAAGCCTGTGCAGAGGAAAAGGAGGAGGCCATTCAGCCTTTCGAGCCTGTTACATAGGAACAAGAGGAGGCCATTGAGCCCCTTGATTTCGTTACATAGGAGCAGGAGGAGGCCATTCAGCCCTTGAAAGTGTTACACAGGAACAGAAGGAGGCCATTCAGACCCTTGAGCCTGTTGCACAGGAACAGGAGTAGGCCCAATAAGCTTCTCGAGGCTGTTATATAGGAACAGGAGCAGACCCATTCAGCCGCTTGAGCCTGTTGCATAGGAACAGGGGGAGGCCATTCAGCTCCTCAAGACTGTTACAAAGAGAGAGTAGGAGGCCATTCAGCCCCTCTTTTGGATCAGACATTAAACCGAGACATTTGCCCTCTCAGGTGGAGGTAAAAATTTCCCACATGCACTAGTTCGATGAAGGGCAGCGGAGTTCTCCCCCGTGTCCTGGGCCAATATTTATACATTAACCTACATCAAGAACAGATTGTCTGGCCATTCATCACACTGCTGTTTATGGGAGATGGTGTCCACAAATTGGTTGCACATGGGCAAGGAAACCTCCTGCTGATTATCACCTACCTTTAGCCAGAAGTGCAGAGTGGAAGATTCATTTCGGCCTCCTCCTGAAGTCCCACCATCACAGAAGCCAGACTTCAGCCAATTCGATTCACACCACGTAATATCAAGAAATGGCTGAGTGCACTGGATACAGCAAAGGCTGCAAACTCCGACAACATCCCAGCTGTCGTGCTGAAGGCTTGTGCTCCAGAACTGGACGTGCCTTTAGCCAAGCATTTCCATTTCAGCTACAACACTGGCATCTACCCAACACTGGAAAACAGCCCAGGTATGTCCTGTCCAGAAAAAGCAGGACAAATTCAATCCGGCCAATTACTGCCCTATCAGTCTACAGCCAGTCATCAGCAAAGTGATGGAAGGTGCCATCGACAGTGCCAACAAATGGTACTTACTCACAAATAACCTACTCACTAATGCTCATTTTTGGGTTCTGCCAGGCCCACTCGGCTCCAGACCTCATTACAGCCTTAGTCCAAACTTGGACAAAAGAGCTGAATTCCAGAGGTGAAGTGAGAATGACTGCCCTTGACATCAAGTCAGCATTTGGCCGAGTGTGGCATCAAGGATCCCCAGTAAAATTCTTCTCTTTCTATAGCACCTTTCATGACCTCAGGACGTCCCAAAGCACTTAACACACAATGAAGTACTTGTGAAGTGTAATCACTGTTGCAATGTAGGAAATGCACATGCCCTTATTAAAATTGAAATCATTGGCAACCAGGGGGACAACTCTCCACTAGCTGAACTTATAGCTAGCACAAAGGAAGATAGTTGTGGATGTTGGCGGTCAATCATCTCAGCACAAGGACATCGCTGCAGGTGTTCCTTCAGGCAGTGTCCTCGGCCGAACAATCTTCAGCTACTTCATCAGTGACCTTCCCTCCATCATAAGGACAGAACTGGGGATGTTTACTGATGATTGTAACTTTTAGTTCCAATCGCAAATCCTCAGATAATGAAGCAGTCTGTGACCGCATGCAGCAAGACCTGGATGATATTCAGGCTTGAGCTCTTATGTGGCAAGCAACATTTGTGCCACACAAGTACTGTGGTGTATGTACCTTTAAGAGCCCCTGTGTACTGTATTGCCGATAGTGGCCACTCGGGCTATATAACCTGTATAGTGTCTTGTATGTTTTAGTTCACCTTCAGACTTTGTTCAATAAACACCTATAAACCAACTCCTGCATTCCGTGTCTCCATTAACACACGGATACAACAGTGGTGATGAATTGGAAATGGACTTACCTGCAATTCGGCAGCACCTCAAGGAGATTGATTCCTCAGATGAAGGTCGAAGAAAAAAAAAAAAAAACTCTGGTTTCACCAGCTAGCCGTGCTGATGGCAGGTGCTGCACTAATCCTTCCTGGGCGGTGGGCTGGGGCTCGATCGGGTGGCTCTGCAGCGGGGCCAAGCAGCGAGTTGGAAGTCGGAGGCAAACAGAGACGGAGGGTGGAGCACTCGGGAGACGGCCGGTGCTGCAAAGCAGGTCAGCATTGGACCAAGCAGAGGGAGGGAAA
Source organism: Somniosus microcephalus (assembly GCF_052327205.1). NCBI lineage: Eukaryota > Metazoa > Chordata > Chondrichthyes > Squaliformes > Somniosidae > Somniosus > Somniosus microcephalus. The sequence continues at coordinate 32,731,280 of NC_141016.1, forward strand.
AGTCCCAGAGAGTCCGGCGGGAACGAGTCTCTGACTAGTAAAAATACCTGTGTAAATAAAAACCGTGGAGAACAGCGTTGTCAGCAGCGGCAGCGGCGGGAAAGCGCGGGAGGCGCCATTTGTTTCTCGGCAGGGAAGAAAGGAAAGCGCGGGAGACGCCATTTTTGATTTTCTGGATGCCTAAGACTGGCAATATTACTGCTTTCGTTAGTGGTATAGAGGATTGGACCACATATGTGGAAAGAGTGGAGGTATATTGCACAGCGAATGAAGTAGAGGATGATAAAAAGGCATCGATACTTCTAAATCTGATGGGCGCAAGGACATACGGGCTGTTACAAAACTTAATCACTCCAGCAAACCGATGGACAAGAATTTTAAGGAGATTGTTGATACCCTACAGGAGCACTTAAACCCAACACCGCTGCTGATAGCGGAACGATTCAAATTCTTCAGGAGGAATCAGCACAAGAATGAAAGTAACGCTGATCACCTCACCGAATTAAGAAAGCTGTCAAAGCACTGCCAATTCGGTGCAGGACTGGCAGATTCTCTACGAGACAAATTCGTCTGCGGTCTCCTAAGTGAAGGAACACAAAAAAGGCTACTTTCTGAGAAAGATTTGACACTGGACAAGGCTTTGAGTGTGGCTGTATCACACGAAGCAGCAGCAAGAGGAGCTGCAGAGATACAGCAAAAGCCACAGGACTTCGGCACCCATGAAATGACACGGTGTTTCGAGAGATGTTATCGCTGTGGCAGATCCACCCATGACCAGAGGGACTGCTGGTTCAAGGACAAAGCATGCAGGCAATGCGGGAAGATGGGTCACATTGAATTTGTATGCTGATCTGGAAACAAAAAATCCACTGAAGAAAAAAAATCAATAAGGAAAAGTACAGAAAGGTACAAATGATGATGGACAGTAGCTCCGAAGACCAGAAGAGCGATAGTGACTTCGGAAACAAGAGACTAAGCTGTCTCAAATTACATAATGTAATTGCCAAAGAAGATTACCAGACCATTTGGGTTACCCTCAGGATAGCGGGGTCCCCAGTTAAAATGGAGCTAGATACAGGATCAGCTCTGACCGTCATAAGTCGATGGGATTGCGAGCGGCTATTTCTGCATATACCTTTGAAAGACACATCCATTATCTTGAAGACATATACGGGGCAGAAAGTATACCCCAGAGGGAAAATAAGGGTGCCTGTTGTATACAACGGCAAGGAAATACAGAAGTTGTATTTATACGTTCTGCAAGATGGTGGTCCACCGCTGTTGGGACATGAATGCATCAGGAAGATACGTTTAGACTGGCACTCCATTCAGGCACTGACGGCGACCAGTAAGAAAAGAAATGATGATGACGTCAAACATGAACGATTAAAAGACATCTTGGCCAACGCCAAAGAAGTGATTCAACAGGAACTAGGAACCTTGAAAAGCGTCACCGCCTCAATAAAAGTGGAAGATGCAGCAATTCCCAAGTTTTTTAAGGCAAGGCCGTTGCCATACGCAATTCGTCCAGCAGTCGAAGCAGAGCTGGAGAATTTGGAAAAGGCAGGCGTGTTATCCAAGATAGATTGGAGCGAGTGTGCAACACCCATCATCCCGGTCATGAAGAAAACGTTGAATAATGATAAGTCTGAAGAACAGAGAAAAATTCGCATCTGTGGGGACTTCAAGGTGACTGTAAACCCGATCTTTCACATGGTACAGTATCCTCTTCCGAGGATAGAAGATATTTTCGCCTCACTATCCGGAGGGAAACATTTCACCAAAATTGACTTGGCACAGGCATATCTACAGATGGAGGTTGAGGAGGCCTCTAAAAAGTATCTCATGATAAACACACACAAATCGACTGGTTTTCGGAGTAGCATCAGCTCCAGCTATCTGGCAAAGAGCTATGCAGCAAGTCCTGCAAGGGATTCCGGGGACTCAATGCTACCTAGACGACATCCTTGTAACAGGAGAAAACGACAACGAGCACCTTGCCAATTTGGAGCAGGTGCTCACTAGGCTGAGAGAACGGGTCCTACGAGCAAATCGCCCCAAGTGCGAATTTTTCCAGAAACAAATATCATATTGTGGCCATATAATTAACGAAGAAGAGTTGCATAAGTCACCTGAAAAATTGAAGCTGTCATAAAAGCCCCAGCACCTGAAAATGTCTCACAATTAAGGTCGTTCCTCGGATTGATAAATTACTATCATAAATTTTTATCGAACTTGTCAACTGTTCTGCACCCACTTAACGCACTGCTACAAACGGGAGTGATTAGGAAATGGAGCGAAGACTGTAAACGTGCCTTCCATAAATGCAAAGGCTTGATCACGTCCAAGGAAGTGTTGGCTCATTACAACACATCACTGCCAATCAGACTGGCATGCGATGCATCCCCTTACGGCATAGGAGCAGTATTATCCCATAGATTCCCTGATGGCTCGGAGCGGCCGATAGCTTTTGCGTCACGCTCATTAAACTCAGCTGAGCGTAACTATGCCCAGATCGACATGGAAGCACTCAGCCTGGTATGGGAGTGAAGAAATTCAACCATTACCTACACGGACAAAACTTCACCTTGTTGACTGACCATCAACCCCTCGTCTCCATATTCAACCCTAAAAAGGGCGTTCCCATTATGACAGCGCAAAGGCTACAGAGGTGGTCCCTTTTCCTAGGGGCACACCAATATGACATAGAATACAAAAGATCAAAACAGCATGGGAATGCTGACGGTTTATCGCGCCTACCATTGCCAATGGTAGAAGAGGCACCTACAGTGGACCCAGTGGAGATGTTCCACTCAACCATAGTGGAATGTCAACCAGTAACAAATTCTACCATTGAAAAGGAAACGAGAAATGACCCGACTCTCTCACGAGTCAATGATTTAACGGTGAAGGGATGGCCAGCACATGGCAAACCACTGTTGCCAGCATTCTCGCAAAGAAGAGAACAGCTGTCAGTGTGCCGAGGAACCTTGATGTGTGGATCAAGAGTGGTGATTCCACACAAACTCCAGGATAAAGTGCTAAAGGAGCTTCACGAGGGGCATCTGGGTAGAGTGAAAATGAAGAACCTAGCCAGAGCGTTTGTGTGGTGGCCAGGTATCGATGGAGACATCAAAGAAATGACCAAGAGCTGTCTAGGATGCCAGAAGGTCCAAAACGCCCCACCACAAGCCCCTCTACATCCTTGGGAGTGGCCCTCATCTCATGCTGGTCCATTTATGGACTCAATGTTCTTAATCGCGGTTGATGCACACTCCAAGTGGCCGGAGGTAATAAAGATGTCCTCCACCACCACGGAAAAAACCATCACAGTATTAAGGACCATATTTGCCAGGAATGGGCTGCCTGAACAGATCTGTTCCGATAATGGACCGCAATTTGTGTCCGAAGAATTCAGGAAGTTCTTAAAAAACAATGGGGTTAAGCACTACACGTCCGCTCCATACCATCCTGCCACCAATAGATTAGCTGAAAGGTTTGTCCAGACCTTCAAGAAGGCCATAAAGGCCATGGGTAATGAAGACATATATCTACAACATAAGGGGGATAACTTCTTGTTTACATACAGGAATGCAGCACATGTGGTTACAAACCAAACTCCCGCCATGATGTTTTTCAATAGAAGACTAAGATGCCGGCTGGATTTGATCAAGCCAAACATCAGAAGGGACGTAGAGAACCGGCAATTTCAAGGCATGAATGAAAGGCCAACTAGAACCTTCCAGATAGGTCAACAAGTTTTGGCCCGGGAGTACCGTACCGAGAAATGGCAGCCTGGAGCTATTTGCACACGACTAGGACCGCTGATGTATACCATGGACATTGGAGAAAGCATAATAAGGCGCCATGCTGACCAGATCATACAGTCATCCGAAAAGGGATAACCTACACCACAACCCTATACGCCTAATGATGAAGCAGAGATACCCATAGTATCTACCTCCGATCCGGTGATACTGGATGTACAATATGATGTACTGGTTGTCTAATAGGGGAGGAATTGTGGTGTATGTACCTTTAAGATCCCCTGTGTACTGTAATGCCGGTAGTGGCCACTCGGGCTATATAAGCCTGTATAGTGTCTTGTATCTTTTAGTTCACCTCCAGACTTTGTTCAATAAACACCTGTAAACCAACTCCTGCATTCCGTGTCTCCATTAACACACGGATACAACAAGTACCAGGCAATGACTATCTCCAACAAGAGAGAGTCTGACCACCACCCCTTGACAATCAACAGCATTACCATCACTGAGTCCCCCACCATCAACATCCTGGGGGGTCACCATTGACCAGAAAATTGATAAAATGGCTACAAGAGCAGGTCAGAGGCTGGGTATTCTGCAATGAGTGATTCACCTCCTGACTCCCAAAGCCTTTCCACCATCCACAATATACAGGTCAGGAGTGTGATGGAATCTCTTCACTTGCCTGGACGAGTGCAGCGCCAACAACACTCAAGAAGCTTGAAGTCATCCAGGTCAAAACATGATTAACTGTGAAGAGGACTAATGGGACTTCAGGAGTACAAAGACAGACTGGGAGATTCGGCAGAGGGATGACATTTAATGCAGAGAAACGTGAGGTGATATATTTTCGGAGGAATAATGAGAGGAAACAGGCGCTAAATCATAGTGTCTTACAGCATAGAGGGAGCCCATTCTGCCCATCGTGTCTATGCCGACTCTTTGAAAGAGCCATCAAATTAGTCCCACTCCCCTGCTCTTTCCCAATAGCCCTGCAAATGTCTTCTCTTCAACTATTTGTCTAATTCCCTTTTGAATGTTATTATTGAATCTGCTTCCACCGCCCTTTCAGGCAGCACATTCCACATCACAACTTGCTGTGTAAAAAAAAAATTCTCCTCATCCCCACACCTGGTGCTTTAGCCAATTATGATAAATCATTGTCCTCTGGTTAACGACCATCCTGCCAGTGGGAACAGTTTCTCCTTATTTACTCTATCAAAACCAATCAGAATTTTGAATGCCTCGATGAAATCTCCCCTTAACCTTCTCTGCTCGCTTTGCTCGCTGACCTACAACATTGGTTCCTGGTGCAACAACGCTTCAATTTTAAAATTCTTGTTTTCAAATCCCTCCATGGACCTCTGCCCCTCCCTATCTCTATAACCTCCTCCAGCCCTTCAACTCTCTGAGATCTCTGCGTTCTTCCAAAATCAGGCCTCTTGCACTTCCCCGATTTCCATCACTCCACTATTGGTGGCTGTGCCTTCAGCTGCCTAGGCCCTAACCTCTGCAAATTGTTATTGTTGGTGTTGGTTAGATTTCTGTGGGTCCAGTTTTAGATATCTTACCTTAGGGAGGGTGTCTCGGCCATGGAGAGGGTGCAGCACACTTGCAATTATATAGTGCCTTTCACGACCTCAGCATGTCCCAAAGCACTGTTTGCTTTCAGCACCCATATTTCAACAACAACTTATATTTACACAGCCCCTTTAACATAGTAAACCGTCCCAAGGCTCTTCACAGAAGTGATTATCAAACAAAGATTTGACACCGAGCCACATAATGAGATATTAAGACAGGTGACCAACTGCTCAGTCAGAGATAGGTTTTAAAGAGAGTCTAAAAGGAAGAGAGTGAGGTGGAGAGCTTTAGGGAAAGAATTCCAGAGCTTGGGGCCGAGGCAGCTGAAGGCACTGCAGCCAATAGTGGAACAATGGAAAATGGGGGATGTGCAAGAGGCCAGAATTGGAGGAGCTCAGAGATGTCGCAGGGTTGTGGGGCTGGAGGAGGTCACAGAGTTAGGGAGGGGCCAGGCCCCAGTTGTTTCATATTCACTTGTTGGTTCTCCTGCATGCATTGCCAATTGAATGAACAACAGTCGTAGAGATGATTAGAAGCACGGCCCCTCCTGCAGCAGGCAATGGGATTGTTGGTATCTTCTCCAACCTTTTCCTAACTAAGGTAAGAAGAGGGAAAAAAGAGGACAACATAAGTGATAATGTACTTTGTTCCATTAATCTCTTGTGCACCCTCAAAAACATGAACCCAGCGAATCACTGTGCAGCAACCTGCGGCCCAATTGTGTAAGTGTCAGCCTTTTCGTCTGGCTATTCAACTGTAGGAGGACGCATTGCAAATGAGCTCAATCCTCTCAAGCCCTCTCGGGTGGACATTAAAGACCCCACTATTTCGAAGAAGAATGGGGGAGGAGTCCTGGGGCTGATATATAGGCCTCAACCAACATCGCTCAAAAAAAAACATGAGCCGATTATCTGGTCATTGCTGTTTGTGGGATCTTGCGATATGCAACTGTGGCTGCCCCCTTTACACAGTGACCATCCTTCAAAAGAAAAGTAACTAGGCTGTGAAGCGTCAGCCATGGCTCAGTGGGTTTAGCACTCTCGCATCTGAGTCAGAACATCTCTGGTTTCAAGTACCAGTGCACTGCCTTCTCAGAGGGGCAGTACTGAGGGAATGCTGCACTGTCGGAGGGGAATACTGAGGGAGCGCTGCACTGTCGGAGGGGGAGTACTGAGGGAGCGCTGCACTGTCAGAGTGGCATTACAGAAGGAGTGCTGCTCTATCGGAGGGGCAGTACTGAAGGAGTGCTGCACTGTTGGAGGGTGAGTACTGAGGGAGCGCTGCACTGTCAGAGAGGCAGTATTGAGAGAGCGCTGCACTGTCGGAGTGGCATTTCAGAAGGAGTGCTGCTCTTTCGGAGGGGCAATACTGAGGGAGTGCTGAACTGTTGGAGGGGCAGCACTGAGTGTGCGCTGCACTTTCAGAGGGGTAGCACTGAGGGAGCCCTGCACAGTCAGAGCGCCAGTACTCAAGGAGCACCACACTGTCAGATGGGCAGTACTGATTGAGCGCTGCACTGTCAGAGGGGCAGTAATGAGGGAGCGCTGAACTTTTGGAGGGGCAGTACTGAGGGAGTGCTGCACTGTCGGAGGGGCAGTACTGAGGGAGCCACTGCACTGTCGGAGGCGCAGTAATGTGGGAGTGCTGCACAGTTGGAGGGGCAGTACTGGTAGATCGCAGCACTGTGGGAGGGGCAGTACTGATGGAGTGCTGCACGGTCGGAGTGTCAGTATTGAGGGAGTGCTGCACGGTCAGAGGGGCAGTACTGAGGGAGCACTGTAGTATCAGAGGGGCTGTACTGATGGAGCGCTTCACTGTCAGAGGGGCAGTTCTGAGCGAACTCTACACTATCAGAGGGGCATTCCAAAAAGAGCGCTGCACTGTTGGAGGAGCAGTACTGAGGGAGTGGTTCACTGTCGGAGTAGCAGTACTGATCGAGTGCTGCACTGTCAGAGGGGCAGTACTGAGGGAGCGCTGCACTGTCGGAGGGGCAGCACTGAGGGAACACTGCACTGTCGGAGTGGAAGTACTGATAGATTGCTGCAGTGTCGGAGGGGCAGTACTGAGGGAGTGCTGCACTCTCGGAGGGGCAGTATTGATCGAGTGCTGCACTGTCGGAGGGGCAGTACTGAGGGAGCACTGCATTGTTGGAGGGGCAGTACTGAGGGAGCACTGCATAGTCGGAGGGGCAGTACTGAGAGAGCACTGCACTCTCGGAGGGGCAGTACTGAGGGTGTGCTGCACTCTCGGAGGGGCAGTATGGATCGAGTGCTGCACTGTTGGAGGGGCAGTACTGAGGGAGCGCTGCATAGTCGGAGGGGCAGTACTGAGAAAGCACTGCACTCTCGGAGGGGCAGTACTGAGGGAGCGCTGCATTGTTGGAGGGGCAGTACTGAGGGAGCGCTGCATTGTTGGAGCGGCAGTACTGAGAGAGCACTGCACTGTCGGAGGGGCAGTACTGAGGGAGTGATTCATAGACAGAGGAGCTGTACAGTCAGCAAACATAGTGTGCAACAAGGGTCCATGCTTCATCTCTCTGTTTCTTTGGTCTCCATGCATTTCCCAGGCATTTTTCCCCATTATAAGTTCCTATGTTAGCAGTTATAGATTACACTGCCTGTGTTAACAGTCGCGCTGTAATTGAGAGTTCAGACCTGAGTGGGAGAGGCAGCAGTGGAAGCGGCGGCAGCAGCATCAATGGAGAGGAGGAGAAGGCCCAGGACAGAGCGCGGGCCTGAGCGGGAGTGGCAGCAGTGGAAGCGGTGGCAGCAGCATCAATGGAGAGGCGGAGATTGCCCAGGACAGAGCGCGGGCCTGAGCGGGAGTGGCGTTAGCAGAATAAAGGGAGCTGAGCGGTGATTCGAAAAAAGCAGTGATGTCACAGGATAGCTGGTAACTGATTCGCTGGTAGAGGTCACACCGTTTTATTTCTCTTCAAGTTAGGTGCCCGGGGTTAACTAGCGGGTTAGGGATAACGCAGGAGCTTGGAGATGAGTTACTGTTAATACTACATTAAATTGCGAACTATTAATACAATATTAAATTATTAACTGTTAATACTATGTTATATTAATAACTTAAATTAGATACATTTTATTCTTAAGTTTCTGTAAAGTTAGTTAATAGTCGAATAAATAAATGCATGGCAGGTCAGCTCCGTCCCGTGGAATGCACATCCTGTGCCATGTGGGAAATCCAGCATGCTTCCCGTGTCCTTGACAACCACATGTGCAGGACGTGTCATCAGATGGAGGAGCTTGAGCTCCATGTTCCGGAGATTAAGCAGCAGCTGGCGTCACTTCGGTGCATCTGTGAGGCCTAGAGCAACATGGACAACACATTTCAGGACGTGGACACCCCAGAGATATGGAGTGCTCAGGCAGAGAGGGAATGGGTGACCACCAGACAGAAGAACAGGACCAGGCAGGTAGTGCAGGAGTCCCCTGAGTGCATTTCACTCTCCAACCAGTATTCAGCTCTGATTATTGGTGAGGGCAATGGTTCCTGTGGGGAGTACAGCCACAGCCGAGTCCATGGCACCACGGATGGCTCAGCTGTAGAGTGGGGTAGGGAGGAAGATAGAGAAAGCAAAAGTTGTAGTGGATTCGATAGTTAGGGGAGCAGACAGGCGTTTCTGCAGCCACAGAAGTGACTCCAGGATGGTATGTTGCCTCCCTGATGCCAGGGTTAAGGATGTCACCGAACGGCTCCAGAACATTCTGAGGGGGGAACGTGAACTGCCAGAGGTAATTATCCATATCGGTACCTACAACATAGGTAGGATGAGGGATGAGGTACTGCAGGCAGATTTCAGGGAGCTAGGAAAGAGATTAAAAAGCAAAATCTCAAAGGTAGTAATCCCTGGATTACTCCTCGTGCCACACACGAGTGAGTATAGCAATAGGAGGATAGAGCAGATGAATGTGTGGCTGGAGAGATGGTGCAGGAGGGAGGGCTTCAGATTCATGGGGCATTGGTACCAGTTCTGGGGGAGGTGCGATCTGTTCAGGTCGGACAGTTAGCACCTCAACAACACTGGCACAAATATCATCATGGGGACATTTGATGATTCTGTCAGGGAGGGTTTATATAAAGTTGGCAGGGAGATGGGCACCAGGATGTAGCATTAGAAAGGGGAAACAAAGCGCACAAAGGATTGGGAGAGATTGATAAAACTAAAGTAAAAATAGTAAAGTATTAAGTGCAGTCAGACTAAGAGAGAACACAGGATGGTCTAACAGAGGTTTACAGTGTATGCATGTGAATGGACAAGGCACAGCAAACAAGATTGGTGAGCTGCAGGAAAAAATAGCCAGATGGGAATTTGATGTCGTGGTGATAAGAGAGACCTGGCTCAAAAAAGGGCAGAATCGGGTATTAAATATTCCTGGATATAAGATGTTCAAGAAAGTTAGGGAAGGAAAGCTAGGAGGTGGTGTGGCAGTATTGGTTAAGGAGAATGTTACACTGCTGGCGGGAATAGTTGTCCTGGAGGGGGCAAGGACAGAATCTATCTGGCTCGAGTTAAGAATTAATAGAGGTGCCATTACACTACTAGATGTATTCTATAGACCTCCAACTAGGGGGATAAATATGAAGGAGCAAATTTGCAGAGATGTTACAGAGAGATGCAAGAACTATACAGTAGTGATAATGGGGGACTTCAACAACTTAATATAGACTGGGATATTAATAGTGTAAAGGGCAGAGAGGGGGAAGATTTCTGAAGTGTGATCAGGAGAACTTTCTTATTCTCTAAGTTTCCGGCTCAACGAGGAAGGAGGCATTGCTGCATCTGGTTCTGGGGAATGGATTAGAACAAGAGGAGCAAGTTTCAGTAGATGAACATTTAGGGAACAGTGTTCACTGTATCATAAGGTTTAGATTAGCTATGGAAAGGACAAGGAGCAATCTAGATTCGAAATATTTAATTGGAGGAAGGCCAATTTCAGTGGGATGAGAACAGATCTGGCCCGGTTAAATTGGAATCAAAGATTGGCAGATAAAATTGTAATTTCAGAACTTGCAGATGACACAAAACTTGGAATTATAGTTAACAGTGAGGAGGATACTGATCGACTTCAAGAGGAGATAGACAGGCTGATGAAATGGGTGGACACGTGGCAGGTGTAATTTAACACTGAAAAGTGTGAAGTGATACATTTTGGTAGAAAGAATAAGGATAGGAGATATAAACAATAGAATACAATCCTAAATTGGGTCCATGAACTGAGAAACCTAGGGGTATATGTGCACAATTCATAGAAAGTGTCAGGTAGGGTTGAGAAAGCAGTTAAAAAAGCATACAGTATCCAGGGCTTCATGAATTGAGGTACACAGTACAAAAGTGTGGAAATTATGATGAACCTGTATAAATCTCTGGTTTGGCCTCAACTGGACTATTGTGCTCAATTCTGTGCACCGCAATTTAGGGAGGATGTGAAAGCCTTAGAGACAGTTCGGAGAAGATTTACAAGAATGATTCCAGGGATGAGGGATTTCAGTTACATGGAGAAACTGGAGAAACTGGAGAAGCTCCTTAGAGCAGAGAAGATTGAGTGGAGATTAGATAGAGGTGTTCAAAATCATGAGGGGTCTGGACAGAGTAGATAGAGAGAAACTGTTCCTATTGACAGAAGTGTCGAGAACCAGAGGACACAGATTTAATGTGATTGGCAGAAGAACCAAAGGTAACATGAGGAAAAACATTTTTGCACAGCGAGTGCTTAGGATCTGGAATGCACTGCCTGAAAGTGGGGTAGGGTCAGACTCAATCACTTCTTTCAAAACGGAGCTGGATAAGCACCTGAAGGAATAAAAATTGCAGGGCTATGGAGAAAGGCCGGGGGAGTGGGCCGAGGTGAAGTGCTCTTGCAGAGAGTCGGCTCGGGCTCGACGGGCTGAAAGGCCTTCTTCCGTGCTGTAACCACGCAATGATTCTATGAGTCTAAATGTGGACACAGGAATTTAAATAACGGGAAGGGGGCGGGGAATGCAACTCAACAGGAAATAACGTTTTGGAGACACGAATTGTGCACAGATGTGAAATGTTTAATATATATACATCTGTACAAAACTGCATGAACATTCATTGTGTTAATAAATGTAATATAACCCATATGCTTCTTGCAATATTTCACAGCGTCAAAAAGATGCAATAAGCAGAAAGTACGTTCACATCACATATCAAAGTTGAGTTGCGCCACATTTCTGTTCCTTACTATTCGGCCATGTTGGCTGCACGCAGTTAGGCAGTACCTCCGTTGAGATGTGGCCACACAGCAGGGCTGGGGCGCTCCAGGTTCAAAGGCCATGTTTATTTGTTGGCTTGCAACGCTTTTATTGCACGCACACTGTACACCCTGTTGAAGGACTCACATTGGTCCCATTATGACTCCACTCAGATCAAAGTTACAACAGAACTTGCATTTATATAGCGCCTTTCACATAGTAAAATGTCCCAAGGTGCTTCACAGGACCGTTAATCGGACAAAAAAAGGACACCTAGTAAGAGAAGGAGATATTAGAACATGTGACCAAAAGCTTGGTCAAAGAGCTAGGTTTTAAGGAACATCTTAAAGGAGGTAGCGAGAGAGAGGCAAAGAGGTTTAGGGAGGGAATTCCAAAGCTTAGGGCCGAGGCAGTTGAAGGCACGTCTTCAAATTACAGAGCAAAGGAAATTGAGGAGTTCACGACTGAAGTAAGTCAGGGAGAGCATCAAAACCTGGGATTGAATCCAGGTCAAGGACTAGTGTCAAAACCTTGGAGTCATTCATGAGGCGGAGGGGTGGTCTGATGGAGGATCCCGGGGTTATGTGGAATGTTTAGCTAGATGGGACGAATGGCCTCTTTCATCTGTGCTTCCCACTGACCAGATGTTCACAGAGACTGTCTTTACGCAGAGGGTTGTTGGGATGTGGAATGTCCAGCCAGGCAAACTAGAGGAAGCAGAATCCAGATTAGATTTCAAACAAGAAGTGGCGAAATATATGGAATAAAACTTTTTTAAAATATCGGGAAATGGTAGGTGGAGAGTTATTTCAGAGAACTAGCACAGGGGAGAGGGGCCGAATGGGGGAAAGAGCAGGTGATTGGGACTAAGGTGAGAGATATTTCAGAGAATTATCATGGGGGGAGGGGCCGAATGGGGTAAGGGCAGGTGATTGGGACTAAGGGGCGATTTCTTTCAGAGAACTAGCACAGGGGAGAGGGGCCAAATGGGGGGAAGGGCAGGGGATTGGGACTAAGGGGAGAGTTCTTTCAGAGAACAAGCACAGGAGGTGAGGGGCCGAATGGGGGAAATTATAGGTGATTGGGACTAAGGGGAGAGTTCTTTCAGAGAATTAGCACAGGGGGAGAGGGGCCGACTGGGGGAAAGGGTAGGTGTTTGGGACTAAGTGGAGAGTTATTTCAGAGAACTAGCACAGGGGAGTGGGGCCGAATGGGGACAAGGGTGCTGGAACGGGACTAAGGTGATAGCTCTTTCAGTTGCGATGTGCCTATAGGCCTCCTCCTGTGCTATAGAATTCCCTGACTGTATGCAGTGAGCTCATATCACCACCTCCACCAATCACATTTGATGATTGTTCATGAGAGGTGTTTGTGTGGAGCGAGGCGAACATTTGAATCTCTTGCCCCAATGGGTCAGCATCAAGTTATCCCTGGACAAGCATTTCTTCCCAATCACGCTAAGTGCAAAACATTTCAGTCCCTTCCCTCTGGCTTTCTTCCAAACTATAGACCAAGTCAGGCGGATAGTTGTGTTATATGAGAAATTCTTCTTGCATTTTATTGATTTTCATAGAAGCATAGAAAGTTACAGCATGGAAGGAGGCCATTTCGGCCCATCGTTACTGCGCCAGCCAACGAAGAGCTATCCAGCCTAATCCCATGTCACAGCTTTTGGTCCGTAGCCCTGCAGGTTAGAGCATCCCAATGGCACATCCAAGTACTTTTTAAATGTGTTTAGGGTTCCTGCCTCTACCACCCTTTCAGGCAGTGAGTTCCAGACCTCCACAAGCCTCTGGGTGAAGAAATATCCCCTCAAATCCTCTCTAAACCTTCCACCAATTACTTTAAATCTGTGCCCCCTGTTTTTTGACCCCTCTGCTAAGGGAAATAGTTCCTTTCTATCCACTTTATCAATGCCCCTCATAATTTTATACACCTCAATAAGGTCTCCCCTCAGCCTCCTCTGTTCCAAGGAAAACAGACCCAGCCTATCCAGTCTTTCCTCATTGCTAAGAATCTCTACTCACGGCAACATCCTTGTAAACCTCCTCTATACCCTCTCTAGTTCAATCACATTTTTCCTGTAATGTGGCATGCAGTACTCTAGCTGAGGCCTAACTAGTGTTTTATACAGTTGAAGCATAACTCCCTGCTCTTGTATTCTATGCCACGGCTAATGGAGGCAAGCATGCCGTAAGTCTGCTTAAGCACCTTATCTACCTGGCCTGCTACCTTCAGCGATCTGTGGACATGCATTCCAAAGTCCCTTTGTTCCTCTACACTACTCAGTTTCCTACCATTTAATGTGTATTCCCTTTCCTTGTTAGCCCTCCCCAAATGAATTACCTCACACTTCTCCGGATTGAATTCCATTTGCCATTGTTCTGCACACCTGACCAATTTATTGATATCTTCCTGCAGTCTACAGCGTCCTCCTTCAGCATCAACCACACAGCCAATTTTAGTATCAACTGCAAACTTCTTAATCATACCACTATATTCAAGTCTAGATCACTGACATATATCACAAAGAGCAAGGGACCTAGTAGTGAGCCCCGCGGAACTCCACTGGAAACAGCCTTCCAGTCACAAAAACACCCATCAACCATTACCCTCTACTTCCTGTCTCCAAGCCAGTTTGGATTCCAACTTGACACTTTGCCCTGGATCCCATGGGCTTTTAACTTCGTGACCAGTCTGCCATGTGGAACAATATCAAAAACCTTGCCAAAATCTATATGCACTACATCAAACGCACTACCCTCATCTACCCTCCTTGTTTCCTCCTCAAAAATTTTTATTAGTCCATGCCGTATTTAGTGACTTGTATTATATATCATTATTTTCGCTGTGTTTTTGTCAATTTACTATTGATATATACATCTGTGTTGCATAACTGAGATGAGGAAACCGACAGGAGGGAGGTATGAGTTCAGGAACAGGCTACAATGTCCCTTTAGTGATCATCGCTGTGTCTGCTGCCCACAAGTCCTCCCACTGATGGAGAGGTACATGTCTGGCCCAACTGAAGTTCGCCAACTGTAACCGTCAAGACATAAACAGGCATCCCCGATTTTCATCGATACACCATTGACGGCCGTATCTTCAGCTGAGCCCTAAACTCTGGAATTCCCTGCTAAACCTCTCACCTCTCCACCTCTCTCCCCTCTTAAAATACTCCTTAAAAACCATTGGGGGAGAAATTGGGTTGCTTTGCGCCTCACGTTGGCGCTCCCAGAGGTGCAAACAAGGCACAAATGCCCTAGCACCTGGGTGCATCACCGCTAACACCTCCGGCAAAATTCAGTGGGAGCTTAACGTTGGCGGTGGCCGGTAGCACTCTGCTCCACTGCGATGATTGTTCTGGACCGATGGACATTCTGAACATTTTACGTGTGCAGATAGCACCCTCTGGTGACGGTTATTGTGTTAACAGTTTGTATGCTGGAAAGGTCATCTGACCTTTCTTCCTGTGTGAGGTCATTTGACCTGCTTACCTTTCTTCCTGTTGACCCCAGGAAGAACCTGACTTGAGTAATGGAGAATTTGCTATGAGAAGTTCCACTTACAATCTAATGTAATCTGACTTCATATGTTAGGCCAAACGCAATATCTGTGAGTATCTTTAGTTCTTAGCATAATAGCAATGTTGTCAGAGTAATATTTTGATAATACTATGTTTATAAAAGGTTAATATTTAATAGTTACAGAAGTTAGTTCAAATGTTAGTTAGTTATACAATTAGTCTATTCTACTGTTGTAAATATGTTTATATCTTGTGTAATATCGAATGTGTAGTACTCAGTTTATATACAAAACATACTTTGTCTTTGTTTACAGTTTCACAAATTTGTTCAAGTAAAAGCTTCAAAACAGCAAACGGCTTCAGGGAAGAATTATTTTGAATGAGTGTTTAACTTGCTGGATAGCTAGATAGGCGCACGTCTAGTGCGGCCAGTACAGTGAAAAGATATCAGTGAAAAGATATCAGTGAAAAGATATCAGAGAAAAGATAGCAATACGGCTAGCTGTGAAGAGCGGAGCAGGAGGAACCCAGAGTAAGCCTTAACCTCATAGAGCACATCTACCACACATCAACATGTCAGAAGATAATAACGAAAATGCTTTGCAGCAAGTAGAAGACCCTAAACAGGCAGACGAAACTGTAGAACGTGACAATCAGTCTATAAGCACCGGTTACTACAGGTCGCAAGTTGGCTCACGGTCATCGGGTGGTTCTAGAATAAGCATAGCCCTCGCCAGAGCATGGGCTAAACTAGTAGCAGCTCAAGCCAGAGCTGCGCATACGGACAGTGGCACACCAAGCAGAACAGACCCGACTCCAAGCTGAATTCCAAGTGGAACAGGCCCAGCACCAAGTGGAACGCCAGGCTGAACAGGCCCATCTCCAAGCCACATTAGACGCTCTGCAGCAACAAAAAGAGATAGATGCTGCATTAGCCGAGACACAAGTATTCGAGGCAATTTTGGAGGGAGCTGATCCCGAGACAGCTTACAAACCTTTAATTCCCGTTCCGTGGCAGAGTCTACGACTGCGCACCATAGATTACGTGAGCGACCTTGCCAACATACAGTTTACAGGAGAAAGGGATGGAAGCCCGCACATCTCTACAGACGCAAACACTTCGTATAGCATGCCACAAGTTGCCAACCAAGGTCAAAGCAGACGGCGTGCCTCAGGCCGCAGAGTCTCCACCAGCAGAACTGAAGACACAGTGCAAAGGAATAGGACGCCGAATAGGGAAAGTCGGAGGCAAATCCCCTCTCGGTCCCTTGAGGCCCCCAACAGAGCCCCCAGCCAAGGCAACCCTGGCCCAGGTCCCAGCACCTACGACCTCGCCAAATACCTTGCACGCACCCAGCTGGTGACTTCGGGGTTAATTAAGTTTGATGACAGGCCAGAGAATTATCGGGCTTGGAAGTCCTACTTCCACGATGCCATATCGGGCTTAGACCTGTCGGCAGGACAAGAGCTCGGCCTCCTTATCAAGTGGCTCGGCCCAGAGTCCGCCGGACAGGCCTGCAGGATAAAAGCGGCCAATGTGGGGCAGCTGCCAGAGGGGTTGAAGAAGGCTTGGGTGAGGCTGGAAGAAAGCTACGGCTCGCCCGAAGCCATTGAAAGGGCTCTCTTTGACAGGTTGGCGAACTTTCCGAGGTTGACGAGTAAGGAACACCAGAAGCTCCGCGACCTTGGAGATCTGCTGTCGGAACTCGAAGCCGCAAAGCAGGACGGCTACCTTCCCGGTCTATCGTACTTAGACACTTCCAGAGGGGTAAGTCCCATCATTGAGAATCTTCCAGTTAACCTGCAGGAGAAGTGGATAATGTTTGGATCAAAGTTTAAGCTAAAGCACAACGTGGCGTTCCCACCATTCTCTGCGTTCGTTAAATTCATCCGTAAAGAAGCCAAAGCCAGGAACGACCCCAGCTTCAACTTGTTCTCCTCCCACCCAGCACTTGCCAGAAGAGACAAGTTCAACAGACATGGAAAGACACCAATATCTGTCCACAAAATGCAAGTGTCCTCAACTGAGCACATAAAGATTCAGAAGAAACCTGAGGATATGAGCAAACAATGCCCTATCCACAACAAGCCCCATCCTTTAAAGAAGTGCAGAGGCTTCAGGGAGATGTCCCTGGAAGATCGGAAACAATATCTTAAAGAGAGCTCTATATGTTTCAAGTGCTGCTTTTCCACGAGCCATCTCGCCAAGAACTGCAAGTTGGATGCAAAATGCACTGAATGTGAAAGTGATCGGCACGTTTCAGCACTACACCCAGGCCCAGCTCCTTGGGAGTCAGAGTCATCTGCTCCCGCTTCAGAGCACGGCGGGGAGAGAGAGGGAGTTGCTGGTCCGGAGATTACATCCAGGTGCACCGAGGTGTGTGGAGAAGGACTGAGCGCAAGAGCATGCTCCAAGATTTGCCTCGTTAATGTGTACCCTGTAGGACGTCGCCAGGAATCTGAAAAGATGAAAGCACACTTCCTAGAATTTGTCAAGAAAATGCTCGTCAACGATCATGCAGAGATAGCTCCTCCACTCCAGGAAGGCCAAGAGTGTTGGTACCTCCCTTCCTTTGGAGTCTACCACCCCAAAAAGCCGGAACAGATCCGCGTGGTGTTTGACTCCAGTGCACCATATCAGGGCATCTCTCTCAACGACGTACTCCTCACAGGGCCTGATCTTAACAACAGCCTCTTGGGAGTGCTCATGAGATTCAGGAAAGAGCCCGTCGCCATCACTGCCGATATCCAGCACATGTTTCATTGCTTCGTGGTGAGAGAAGGCCACAGAGACTTCCTTCGCTTCCTGTGGTATCGGGACAATGACCCTAATAGAGACATTGTGGACTACAGAATGCGTGTCCATGTCTTTGGGAATAGCCCATCCCCTGCTGTCGCCATATACGGACTAAGGAGGGCTGCCATGGAAGAAGACGACGACTTTGGCAGTGATGTGAGAGGGTTCATCGAACGAGAGTTTTATGTCGACGATGCACTGAAGTCATTCTCGACTGAAGCAGAGGCCATCAGTACCCTCGGACAAGCCCAGGAACTACTTGCACTATCCAACCTCAGGCTGCATAAGATAGCCTCTAACAGACCAGCAGTGATGGAGACATTCCCCCCTGAAGATCGTGCTAAGGACGTCAAGGACCTAGACCTCTTCACTGATGACCTCCCCCTACAGCTTAGCCTAGGGATGTCGTGGAACATAGCAACAGACACGTTCACGTTCCAAGTCCTAGACGCCAAGAAACCCTTCACACGTAGAGGAGTGCTCTCTACAGTCAACAACCGATACGACCCTCTTGGCTTCTTAGCCCCTGTCACCATACAAGGCAGGCTGCTCCTCAGGGAACTCTCCACACGCGCTGAAGAGTGGGATTCACCTCTCCCTGAAGAGATGGAAGCAGAGTGGGACAGATGGAGAGACTCACTCCAAGACTTACAGGAGATCCGAATACCTCGCTGCTATTCGTCTTTCTCTCCCTTAAATGCCCAATTAAAAGAGCTTTGTGTCTTTGCAGACGCATCCGCTAAGGCCATTGCAAGTGTGGCTTATCTGAAGGTCACCACTCAAGAAGGGCAAAGCAAAATCGGCTTCGTCTTTGGAAAGGCCAAGTTGGCGCCCCAGCCAGACCTCACCATACCCAGATTGGAACTGTGCGCAGCAGTATTAGCAGTTGAGATTGCAGCGTTCATAGAAGACGAGATTGATCTGAAGTTCGACAGCATCACATATTATATAGACAGCAAAGTGGTGCTAGGATACATCCATAACCAAAGTACACGGTTTTACGTATACATGAACAACAGAGTCCAACGTATTCGACAGTCCACGTCCCCCGACCAGTGGAAGTACATCCCTACAGACCTGAACCCAGCTGACCATGGGTCTAGATCTGTAACAGCGTCCCTACTCAGTAGCACGACTTGGCTGTCAGGACCTGCTTTTCTTCAGGATCTGTTCCCACACTTCTCCGAAATCAATGAGTCATTCGACCTACTCAACCCTGTTTCTGACTGCGAGATACGCCCACAGGTAACAGCGAACGTTACTCAAATCTGTAAGAACCTGATGAGCACCAAATGCTTCGAGCGTTTCTCCAAATGGAACACTCTCATAAAGACGATAGCACGCCTAACCCATATAGCTCATACCTTCTCCCGGCCTACGCAAGGGAGTAACTGCCATGGGTGGCACATCGGTCGGAAGAGTCCCTCTGAAGAAGAGCTCAAAAGAGCCACAATCCTTGTGATAAAGAGTGTCCAAGACGAGTGTTATTCAGAAGAGTTGAAGTGCATAGCAGCAGAACACAACCTACCCCCTCACAGCAGTCTACGGAAGCTGCATCCCATCGTCGACACCGACGGCCTTCTCAGAGTTGGGGGATGCATATCGTAGTCTCAACTTGGAACGAATGCAACCAACCCCACCCTCATTCCAGGTCGTCATCATATGGCCATTCTGCTCATGTGTTACCATCATGAGGCCGTGAAGCACCAGGGCAGACATTTCACCGAAGGTGCCATCAGAGCAGACGGCCTCTGGTTGGTTGGAGCTAAGAGATGTATCAGCGGCACGCTTTTCAAAGTGTCACCTGCAAGAAACTCCGTGGGAAGACGGAGCACCAACAGATGGCAGAACTGCCAGCCGAGCGGCTACAAGTAGCACCACCTTTCACCTACGTAGGCGTCGATGTTTTCGGACCATGGGATGTGGTCTCATTCCGCACTAGAGGAGGGCACGCCAACAGCAAGAGGTGGGCGGTGATGTTCTCATGTATGTCCACAAGAGCTGTACACATCGAAGTCATAGAAACAATGGGCGCCTCCAGCTTCATAAACGCTCTGAGAAGGTTTTTCTCAATTAGAGGCCTGGCAAAGCAAATACGCTCAGATTACGGCACAAACTTTGTTGGCGCCTGCAGAGAGCTGAGGATGGATGGATCTAGTTCCAGCTCTCAGAGTGTGGAGAAGTATCTCCAAGAGCAGAAATGCACCTGGGTATTCAACCCCCTCACTCATCCCACATGGGCGGCGCATGGGAGCGTATGATCGGCATTGCCCGCCGTATCCTCGACTGCATGTTTCTCCAAGGTAGATCGTCGTGCCTCACACGAGGTCTTGACCACACTGATGGCTGAGGTCACTGCTGTGATGAATGCAAGGCCCCTCATTCCTGTATCTTCAGACCCAGAATCGCCTCTCATCCTCACTCCGGCCATGCTTTTGACCCAGAAGACAGGTGTTCCCCCTTGTCCTCCAGGGGAGTTTGGGGAAGGAGAACTCTTCAAGGAAGTAAGAAAACGAGTCCAGAGTCTGGCAGACACGTTTTGGAACAGGTGGCGAAGGGAGTACGTCACCACACTACAGAGACGACGCAAGTGGCAGGACAAGAGGCCGGATCTCAAAGAAGGAGATGTTGTCTTGATGAGGGACAATCAGGTAAAAAGGAATGAGTGGCCTATGGCTATCATCGTGAACTCCCATCCCAGCCAGGACGGGAGAGTGAGAAACGTGGACTTGAGAGTCATCAAAGAAGGAACAGCGAAGGTCTTCTCTCGGCCCGCCTCTGAGGTGGTTCTTCTTTTGTCGCCTGAGGACTCCAGTGACAAGTAGAGTTCGGACTATGTGGAGTCGTTAATGACCCCAGACGGGGAGTGTTCTGGACCGATGGACATTCTGAACATTTAATGTGTGCAGATAGCACCCTCTGGTGGCGGTTATTGTGTTAACAGTTTGTATGCTGGAAAGGTCATCTGACCTTTCTTCCTGTGTGAGGTCATTTGACCTTCTTACCTTTCTTCCTGTTGACCCCAGGAAGCAGTTTTGCCAGGAAGAACCTGACTTGAGTAATGGAGAATTTGCTATGAGAAGTTCCACTTACAATCTAATGTAATCTGACTTCATATGTTAGGCCAAACGCAATATCTGTGAGTATCTTTAGTTCTTAGCGTAATAGCAATGTTGTCACAGTAATATTTTGATAATACTATGTTTATAAAAGATTAATATTTAATAATTACAGAAGTTAGTTCAAATGTTAGTTAGTTATACAATTAGTCTATTCTACTGTTATAAATATGTTTATATCTTGTGTAATATCGAATGTGTAGTACTCAGTTTATGTACAAAAAATACTTTGTCTTTGTTTACAGTTTCACAAATTTGTTCAAGTAAAAGCTTCAAAACAGCAAACGGCTTCAGGGAAGAATTATTTTGAATGAGTGTTTAACTTGCTGGATAGCTAGATAGGAGCACGTCTAGCGTGGCCAGTACAATGATAATGGCCCGTATTTTCCAATTGCAGGTCTCCTGCAGGCGTAGGCCTGCGATCTGGAAAAATCTACGCCCTTACCCGAGGGTTCCCGGGACGCACACGCTTCCGATCCTGGTCCTCTCCAAATTCCCAGTGCGCAGGGCCCACGTAACCCAGAGGCACAGGTAGTTCGCAGTGTCCCTGGGATCACGTGGGCCATGGGGAGCCAATCAAAGAAGGGAATCTCACTTTATACACTTGACAGAATATATGAATGTAGATCACCCTAAAAAGATAGTCAAACTTTAAATACATTTTAAGAAACATCACATTTTCAAAATGACTTGAAATTACAATACATTAAGCATTAAGTATTTTGAACAAAAATTTAATTTGTTGAAAATAACAATTAACGTTTTTTACAGGGCTAAAAATAAACTTATAATTTTTTAAAGTATTTTTAAATGATAAATCAGTGAATGATATATTTTTTAAACTTTATTTTCAACTCTTTTCCGGGTAAAAGCAGGCCTTAAGTGTTATCTGCGGGAGGAGGGTCTCCAGAAAGCGGAATGATCCGCCCACAGAGGCCCTTCTCCAGGGCGGCCGGAGGATCTGTCTAGACAATTCTTGATGGACCGGAAATGCCGGTTTTCAGCGCGTGTGCTGTGCATGCCTGAAACCGGCATTTCCCATGTCACTACGGGTGAGTACACAGCGCGTGCCCACCCGTAGGGATCGCAATATCTGGGCCGATATCATCATCATGCACAGCGCCCTGGCCGCAGACTTCCGTTGCGCCCGCCCCCTGAATTATCGCCGGGCGATGGGACCAACAGGATCAGTCAGCGGTTTTGCAGCGGCAGTAGCGGGCGGAGGCACTACTTAAAGGGCAGGTGTCGGGCGGTCATTTATATTTTGGCCGACTGCCAGCATCTTCCCACCTTTAACATTTTGTATCTGGGGTGCCGGCCACAATCGCTCAGCCCGCCATTCCTCTTGAAAGCCGGGCTGTTTCCGCGGCACACCACTCCCTGGTGGTCCGGCAGGGCCCTGGTGCATGCAGCGCTAGGCCCCTCCCCTTTAATCAGGGGCGGAGACCTGCAATGACGCGGTGCTACGTTCCCCCGTGGGTGACGCTGCTGCATGTAGCGCCGCGACATTGAGTAGTTGCGCCCCAAGAAGGAGGGGGAGCACTTCGACCAACTTCTTGGGAAGCTACTACTGAATTAACGAGGGCGTGGCCCAGTTTCCCCCGATCTGTTTGACCAAGTGTTTGGTCACCTGGGCTAAAATCTCCTTCTGTGGCTCCGTGTCAACATCTTGGGTTGTCTGACTCAATTGAAAGCGCTATATAAATGCAAGTTGCTGTTGTTGTGGTTCCGATATTACGGGCAGCGGCTCGGTTGCGGAATATATGACCTCAATTAAACACTGGCAATGAAATGGTCATTTGCAGAAGGAAACTGCCGGCTCAATAGTCTTACTGCATTGACCAGTCCGTCTCCGGATTTCAGGGCATTGTTCAACGAAATTGAAAAAAATAGATACTTTTTAATGCCCCCGATGATATTTTCCCAGAGTTTTGCTTGCAGCCGTGTCCTGGAGATTATCCTTTCCTTACTGGAGAATCCCAAGCAATCCTGGAGGGTTGCCAAACCCTCGAGCTGGAGGAGCTGGGAATTGAAATGTAACAGAATCCCCGATACATCCACCCCTCTTTCCACCCCAATCCACAGAACTTCACCCGAATATGCCCACTGTCCTCTGAGGACACCAACTCCCTTCTCGAAGTTCAGATCTTCACTTGCCAGGGAACTTCTGGTCACTCACCAGGGCCGGTAAGAAAGCACAATATTCCTGTGCCGGCGGGATATTCCACTGAGGAGGGCTTCACATCCATACCCATCGTTGCTTTCACTCACTGTTCACACACAAGCGCACTTTCCAAGAGGAGAGAGATCGGGAGTAAGCAGGTGTAAGGCCTGTTTGTAACAGCATAAGATTTGAAAAAAGAAAAAAACCGCTCATTTATCATTTAAAAATGCTTTAAAAACAGGTAAGTTTATTTTAACCCAGTTTAGTTAGGTTAGTTATTTTTGTAAAAAAGTTAAATTTTTGTTTAAAATATTTAATTTTAATGTACTTTCAACTAATTTTAATAACGTGATTTAAAAAAAATATATATTGAATGTTTGATTGTTTTTGGGGTGATCTCGATTCATATATTGGACAGGTCTATCTGTCAAGTGTATGAAGGGAGGTTCCCTTCTTTGATTGGCTCCCCATGGCCCACATGATCCCAGGGACGCTTGCGAACCGCATGTGCCTCTGGGATACGTGGGCCCTGCACATTTCCAGTTGGAGAGGCCCAGGAGCGGAAGTGTCCGGACCTTGAGAACCCTCGGGTAAGACCGTGGATTTATTCCAGAACCGCACGCAGGAAACCTCCGAACGGAAAATACGGTCCTGTCAATCCACAGGCCGTTTCCCTTTATCTTTTAGTCATCATTGCATTGATATTACTGCTCAACTTATTGAAAGCACTTTGTACTTCCCTCAAATTTTCTGCAAAGTTGTGCATGTTTTCCACCGTCAATGTCTCTTGTATTGCCTGTTCTCTAATCCCATCAATCATGGGTATATCGATCCCAACTGCCTTCTCTCTATTTAATAGTGCTAAAATTCTCCTTTATCTGTTCCAACAGGCAGTTCCAGTTCCAACTTCCTCCAAGGACACTTCATACCACTCCTGACGTGTCGCTGCGATCTCTATGGTGAACTAGCCTGACAACCATGTAAGTGATATTGGGCATGTGAGTGATATTATTCGAGTATCAGATATAATTCATACACTAAATTACTAACTCCAGTAGTGATCTCAAAATATTCATAGGTTTCAATGTTCCATGCTGACACATTAATTCTTACAGGAATATGTACCCATATCTCATGGGTAGGTGTACCGTCTTTCTCGGGTAGGGGTACTGTCACTCTCTGGTAGGTGTACTGTTTCTCTCGGGTAGGGATACTGTCTCTCTCGGTTAGGGGTGCTGTCTCTCTCGGGTAGGGACACTGTCTCTCTCGGGAAGGGGTATTGTCTCTCTTGGGTAGAGGTACTGTCTCTCTCGGGAAGGGGTACTGTCTCTCTCGGGTAGGGACACTGTCTCTCTCGGGAAGGGTATACTGTCTCTCTCGGGTAGGGGCACAGTCTCTCTCGGGTAGAGGTAGTGTCTCTCTCAAGTAGAGATAGTGTCTCTCTCAAGTAGATGTAGTGTCTCTCTCAAGTAGACGTCGTGTCTCTCTCGAGTAAGGGTACTGTCACTCTCGGGTAGGGGTAAAGTCTCTCTTGGGTAGGGGTACTGTCTCTCTCGGGTAGGGGTACTCTCTGTCAATTCAATTCAAATCGCTTTATTGGCATGACAAGGTACATCTTATGTTGCCAAAGCATCGAATAACATTCACGGTTATACACAAAAATACAGATCTATCCATACAGTGTACAAACAGATGTATCCCTGAGTGTATAAGTATACATTCATATATTTTTTATATACTCTTTTCTTATATTTAGTGGTTGTCCCTCTGTTTATGGCAAGCTGTAACATAGTGTGCCGCTAAGGTTACACAATTTCTCTCTTCACCTAGTAGGTATGGGAATTTTGGGTCGTCATTCAAATTTCTGAATTCCGGGCATATTTTTGTGAATTTTGGGTAGAAATTCTCCCTTATGCCCTGATATTTTCTACACGCTGTGAGGAAGTGCATCTCTGTCTCCACCACTCCCTGACTGCAGTGAGAGTATATCCTATCCTCTCTTGGTAGCTGGGTCTGCCTGTGTCTACCTTTTTCGATCGCCAGGCTATGTTCACTAAGTCTGTACATTGTCAAGGTTTTTCTCATTTTGCTATGCTTTACCCTGGTCAGGAAATCAGCCAAGTTGTATTGTCTGTTTAGGGCCAAGTAGCAATTGAGTTTGCTTTGGGTTTTTGTTGTTTCTGCCCAATATGACATATTTTTCCTTTTGCTTAGCGACGATTATGTTGGGTCGAATTCTTTGTGTTACACTGTCACTGTCCTTGGGCTGGTTATTGTTAGTAGTGTTGGTAGTTACTTCACTGAGTCCCAGGACTAGTTGACTAAGGGTATTCTTCTTTATGGTCCTCTCTTGGCATTCAGGGCTTCGTAATGATAGCATTGGGGGTTGCTCATTTCTAGATGTTTCCAAAATTTGGTGGCGCTTTTTTGGATAGTGATTATTAATGGATATTGGCCTAGTTCTGCCCTGCATGCATTGTTTACGGTTTTCCTTTGAGTCCGGAGGATACTTTTACAGAATTCTGCATGTAGGATCTCAATTGGATGTTTGTCCCATTTTGCAAATTCTGTCTCAGGTAGAGGTACAGTCTCTCTCGGGTAGATCACAGAATCACAGAAACCCCACAGTGCAGATAGAGGCCATTTCGGCCCATCGAGCCTGCACCGACACATATCCCACCCGATCCCCGTAACCCCTGCACCAACACATATCCCACCCTATCCCCGTAACCCCACGTATTTAATCCCCCTAACACTAAGGGTCAATTTATCATAGCCAATCAACCTAACCCGCACATCTTTGGACTGTGGGAGGAAACCAGAGCACCCGGAGGAAACCCACGCGAACACGGGGAGAATGTGCAAACTCCACACAGACAGTCACCCGAGGCCAGATTCGAACCCGGGTCCGTGGCGCTGTGAGGCAACAGTGCTAACCACTATGCCACCATGCTGCCCCCTATGCCACCATGCTGCCCCGGTGTACTCTCTCTCCCGGTTAAGGGAACTGTCTCTATCGGGGAGGTGTTCAATCTATGGTAGGGGTACAGTGTCTCTCGGGTAGGGGCACTGTCCCTCTTGGGTATGTGCACTGTCTCTCTCGGGTAGGGGTACTGTCTCTCTCGAGTATGGGTATTGCCTCTCGGGAAGGGGCACTGTCTCTCTCGGGTAGGGGTAATGCCTCTCGGGTAGGGGCACTTCCACTCTCCTGTAGGTTTACTGTCTTGCTCATGTAGGTGTACTGTCTCTGTCGGGTAGGGGCACTGTCGCTCTCAGCTAGGTGTACTGTCTCGCTCATATAGGGGTACTGTCTCTCTCATGTAGGGGTACTTTCTCTCTCGGGTAGGGGTAATGTCTCTCTCAGGTTGGGGCAATGTCTCTCTCCTGTATGGGCACCGTCTCTCTCGGGAAGTGGCACTGTCTCTCTCGGGTAAGGGTAATGTTTCTCTCGGGTAGTGGCACTGTCTCCCTTGGGCACTGTCTCCCTCGGGCACTGTCTCATTCGGGCATTTTCTCTCTCGGCTGAGGTTCTGTCTCTCTGCAGAAGGCATAATATCTCTCACGGTAGTGGTACTTTCTCTCTCGGGAAGCCGAACTGCTTCTGTCAGTCAGGGGTGCTCTCTCTCTAACTTAGCAATGTTGTCTCTCACTCTCCTCTCTGGTAGGGTTACTGGCTCTCTTGTCTGGGGTACAGTTTTTCGAAACTAGGTTACTCCCTCGCTCGTGTAGTGTTGCGGTCTCTCTCGGGAGGATAGTCTCTCTCTATTGGGTAGGTGTACTGTCTCTCTAGTATAGGCTTATTGACAATTTTTGAGCGGGGTTACTGTCTCTCTAGTATAGGTATATTGCCAATCAATGGGGTAGGGGTACTCTCTCTCTCTCTAAAGTAGGGGTATTGCCAATCTATGGGGTAGAGGGACTGCCTCTCTAGGGTAGGGCTACTGCCAGTCTTTGGGGTAGGGGTACTGTCTCTCGAGGGTAGGGGTACTGTCAGTCTATGGGGTGAGGGTACTGTCTTTCTAGGGTAGGGGTACGGCCAATCTATGGGGTGAGGGTACTGTCTTTCTCAGAGATGGTTGCTGTCTCTGGTGAAGTGGGTCAGGATGAGAGACTTATCTTCTGTACTGGTCCTGCCACAGTCAGGTTTATGAGTGATGAAGTCAGTATGAAACTCCGCCGTGGGTTCTAATTGTTTCAGTTCTGGGAGACACATGAGCAGAACATCCAGACCCAGGTCTCCATCTTTTATAGCCACTGCAACCGTGTTGTGATTGCGTATAACCGGTGGGAAAGTAAGCTGTGAGGAGGACGTAAAGTGGCTGCAAAGGGATATAGACGAGTTAAGTGATTAGGCAAGAAGCTGGCAGATGGAGTATAATGTGTGGAAGTGTAAAATTATCCACTTCGGCAGGAAAGATGGGAAAGGAGAATATTTCGTAAAATGTCAGAGATGAGTACATGGTGATCTTGAGAGTGATTTGGGAGCCCTTGTACACAAATCAGAGGAAGTTAACATGCAGGTACCACAAGCAATTAGGAAGGCAAATGGTATGTTAGTCTTTTTTGCAAGCAGGTTGCAATATAAGAATAAGGAAGTCTTGCTGCAATTATATGGGATTTGGTGAGACTTTACCTGGTGTACTGTGCACAGTTTTGGTCTCCTTACCTAAGGAAGGATACACTTGCCTCAGAGTGGGTGCAATGAAAGTTCACTAGATTGACTCCTGGGATGAATGGGCTTTCCTATGAGGAGAGATTGAGTAGAATGGTCTATATTCTCTGGAGTTTAGAAGAATGAGAGGTGTTCTAATTGAAACGAATCAAATTCTTCGAGGGCTTGACAAGGTAGATGCGGAGAGATTGTTTCCAATGGCTGCAGAGTCTAGAACTAGGGGTCATAGTCTCAGGATAACGGGTCAGCCATTTAGGACAGAGATGAGGAAGAATTTCTTCACTCAGAGGGCTATGAATCTTCTGAATTCTCTGCCCCAGAGGGCTGTGGATCCTCAGTCGTTGAGTATATTCAAGACAGAGAACGATAGATTTTTGCACTCTGGGAAATCGAGGGATATGGGGATCGGGTGGGAAAGTGGAGCTGGTGTTGATGATCAGCCATGAACTTATTGAAAGGTGGAGCAGGCTCGAGAGCGGTATGGCCTAGTCCTGCTCGTATTTCTTATGTTCTCATGTAACCTCCTCTGTCACCTTTCCTGGGAATATCAGCAGTCGTTGGTGAGATTAAACAAGCAATCATTCGTCGTCAAATTGGAGCGGTGCCAGGACCACCCGCGAGGCCCGAAACCGTCAATCCCAGACCCCCATCTGTCACAATGTGGGCGGGGCTCTCAGACCCCCCATCCATCACAATGTGGGCGGGGCTCCCAGACACCCCATCAGTCACAATGTGGGCGGGGCTCCCAGACACCCCATCCGTCACAATGTGGGCGGGGCTCCCAGACCCCTCATCCATCACAATGTGGGCGGGGGTCTCAGACCCCTATGTCACAATGTGGGCGGAGCTCTCAAACGCCAGTGAGCGACAGGAGTGTTGCTGTGATCTAATTGGTCAGACAGTATTTGTGGGCGGGGTCCATTGCCCGGGTTTCCCCGGCATCAGGTTTTTGTGCTCCACCTTCCCGGGCCGGGTCCGCTCCCGCGATCCTGATTCCACCCAGGGCTGTGAGGCGGTGGATTCCAGATCCGGCCCCCAATTATCGCTCTGATCAGCCCCTCTGCTATCAGTGGCTCCACCTGCTGTTGCTGGTTGGGCTCCTCAAACCCGGCTATTTTAGGCTTGTTGCATCCCGGTGCCTATCTCCGGCTGCTCCACAGGCGAATCAGAGCCGCTTGTAAATGGGAAAAGCAGAGCGTTTGCCAGTGACATGATTCCTCCAGGCGCGGCTGCAGGGCAGGCTGAAGACCTCGAACTAGCGACTTTCTGTGAGACAAGTTACCGGCAGCCTGGGGCAGTTCAGGGACACGCGTCCATCAGCACCATAACCCATCACAATACTCAACCGGGACTTCACTGGGACTCTGCCTAGTCCCAGGAACCAAGGCCACCCTGATTCCTCCGGCTGTAGAGACTGCTGTAACTTCCCAACAACTGCTGGGGAGTTTTCCTGCCCTCTTGACCATGAGCGGGAATCGAGCGCCATTGTCCACAGGGAGGCTGAGAGGAAGAAGCCGTATCAGGTCCTCCGGCTGTATTTGCAGCCTGATCCTCACATCTTCCACCTGCCTAACATGCTCAAAGATCGATCACTTGTCAGGGTCGAACATCCCTCCATCCTTTGCTAATTCTTTTAAAATTTTCCCTGAGGTCGGAGCAGCATCTGCTGCAGCTGCTGGTGGCTCCACATTATCTGCATCTGCATCTGGGTATTGCAGGACTGACCGCAACAACCCCGATACCGGAGGCACCGGCCCCTGTCCTGATCTCTGCACTGCCTCTATCAGAAGCACATCACCCTCACTGTCAGATTCAGATCTCAAGCCCTGTCCCAACTGATTACCCTCTTTTACTAGCTCTGGGGGCAGCTACTGGGGGATACAGGGCAGCCACCGCTGATCGGCCCTCGGACACAGAGGCAGCGTATGTTGTCTCCATGTTACAGCTCGCCACACTACCCTTAGGCAGTCCCTCGGAACCGATGATGACTTGCTTCCACATTAAAAATGAGTTCACAGGTGACTGATGAGTCCAATGCGGGACCTACAATCTCTGTCACAGATGGGACAGACGGTGGTTGAAGGGGCTGGTGGGTGGGGTGCTTGGGTTAAAGTGCGCTCCTTGCGCTGCCTGCGCAATGCTTAAACTGTCAGACTCGAGGTGTTTGCCGCCTTCCCTGATGCCTCTCCTCCACTTTGAGCGGCCTTGGGCCAGGGATTCCCAGGTGTGAATGGGGATGTTACACTTTTTCAAGGAGGCTTTGAGGGTGTCCTTGAAGCGTTTCCTCTGCCCACCTGGGGCTCTCTTTCCATGCCGGAGCTCCTAGTAGAGTGCTTGCTTTGGGAGTCTCGTATTGGGCATGTGGACAATGTGAGCAGTCCATCGGAGCTGATCGAGCGTGGTTAAAGCTTCGATGCTGGGGATGTTGGCCTGAGCGATAACACTGACCTTGGTGCGCCTATCCTGCCAATGGATTTGTAGGATCTTGCAGAGGCAGCATTGGTGGTACCACTCCAGTGCTTTGTGGTGCCCGCTGTACATGGTCCATGTCCCTGAGGCATACAGCAGGGCAGGTATCACTGCTGCTCTGTAGACCATGAGCTTGCTGCTGGGTTTGAGGTACTGGTCTTCAACACTCCCTTCCTCAGGCGACCGAAGGCTGCACTGGCACACTGAAGGTGGTGTTGGACATCGTCATTGACGTCTGCCCTTGTTGACGGTAGGCTCCCCAGGTATGGAATGTGGCCCACGTTGTCCAAGTCCTTGTCATGGATTTTGATAATTGGGGGGCAGTACCGTGTGGCGGGCGCAGGTTGGCAGAGGACATTTGTCTTACGGATGTTTAGTATAATGCCCATGCACTCGTATGCTTTGATGAAGGTGTTGACGATGGTTTGGGGTTCGATCTCCGAGTGAACGCAAATGCAAGCGTCGTCTGCATACTGTAATTCGATGACAGGGAATGGGACGACCTTGGATCTGGACTGGAGGTGACGGAGGTTGAACAGTTTCCAGTTTGTTCTGTAAATTAGCTCCACTCCAGTGGGAGCTTAATGAGGGTGAGATGGAGCATTGCAGCAAGGAAGATGGAGAAGAGCGTTGGTGCGATGACACAGCCTGGTTTGACCCCGGTTCATATGTGAATTGGGTCTGTTGTGGAACCGTTGGTCAGGATCACGGCTTGCATGTCGTCGTGAAGCAGGCGGAGGATGGTGACAAACTTTTGAGGGCAGCCGAATTTGATGAGGTCACTCCAGAATCCCTCATGGTTGACAGTGTTGAAGGCCTTTGTGAGATCAAAGAAGGCCATGTACCCCTGTTCCCCGCTTTTCTCTTGTAATTGAAGTGCGGTGAAGATCATGTCCATTGTGCTCCTTATTGGGCGCAATCCGCATTGCAACTCTGGGAGGAGCTCATCGGCCACTGGGAAAAGGCGATTGAGGAGGATTCTTGCGATGTCTTTCCCTGTGTCAGACAACAGGGAAACTGCTCTGTAGTTACGGCAATCAGACTTGTCACCTTTCTTGAAGATGGTCACAATTATGGCGTCTCTGAGATAAGAGAAATGAGTTCATGAATTCACGCCAGTAGTGCTTGTCTGCCATACTTTAATTTCTCAGCGGGGATTCCATCTGCTCCTAAGGCCTTGTTGTCCTTCAGTTGTCGGATGGCCTTTTCAACCTCATGCCGGGCTGGGGTGCCATCACTTCTGTCCTGAAGCACCATTCTGAATGCTCGATCTAGCTCTGACACATCATCGCTCAGCTATGAATTCTCATGCTGGACTCATGCATTCACCTCCTCCAAACCTATTGTTTCATATTAACCTGGGGAGCCAGTAAGTCTGTTTAACCGACTGCTTCTCACTCTGCAAGCTTTGTTTCTCTGCTAAGTTAGCAGATTCCAGCTCATCACACTGGATTTCACACTCCTCTATCTGTTTAGAGAGAGCGTAACAGGCCATAAATAAGCTTTGGACCATCAGGCATTTTATCTTTATAATTTTGTTTTATATCTAAATCTTCCTCAAATCAAATTCTGACCCAATCTGATCGATCAGCTTGCAGGACAGTGTCAAGGGTCAAGTCCATACACTTATGTTGATGGATATACTTCTCCAAACATTCACTAATTTAGATTTAGGTATAGCATTGCCTTTAAAATAATGTCAGTGCAAAATGCAGGTACTAAAATTCGGAAGCAGGCACGGGTCCTGTTGGGGACGAAAATGTATCTGACAGTTTTAGCATTGAGCAGCAAAATCAGAATAAATGGGACACACGGGGTTAGAATATAATGAAGGAATTCGATAGCTCCCCACACCCGTGAAATGCGAACCCAGCTTGTGACAAAACAAAACCAGGGCGAGTTCCCAAGCATATTCCAATCTGTTAACATAAAGAACTGGAAAATGTTCTTTAAACAATTCAGCATAGTCACTGTTCCTAGAACCACAGCCGCCATTATCTCGGAGCAATAATTATTTTCGAGCTTTTGGCAACAAATGACCACAAATTGATCAAAGGTGAAAGTGACTGTGAACCAGACAGAACAACGCGTGGCTGCATAAAGCAGGACCGTGTGGATATTACACAGTGGAATGGACTCCACAAAACGAATCTGTTCCCAAAAAGCAATAGGAATCTGCCTCAATATCAGACTGACGATAAGGACCAGTAGATGCATCGTTGCCATGGCCACAAGTTAGCGAGTGATACATTTGGAGAGCCCGCACTTTCCCTGAGACAGAATCACATTGTCGTTAAGATAATTTATCTTCCTTAAAGTTATCAGGGTAATTATACATCAGGCTGGGAGCAAAAACAGAACTTTGATGGAGTTCGGGACAAATTTGCAGCCGGCCTTGATTTTAGTGGAGGAGGCGGGATGGAGCCGGGTTGCCTGGTGGGCGGGTTTCGGACCCGCTGCCGGTTTCAGCCGTTCCCGATGTCCCATTTTGATTTAATTGGACCAATTAGTCCCGTGGTGCGCGCTGCCTGCTGCAGTGACTGGGAGCGGGTCTGTTGGTCTGCACTGATGAGGTCACAGCTACACTTGTTTTTAAGGGCTCCATGTAGCCTCAGCCTCTCATTTCTCGTTACTGCTGCAGCTTGAATGGGCCAAGGTGACCCTGAGTGCTCAAAATCCAAGGCTGCTCCCCGATTCACTGAGGACTCGCTGCAAGCTCTTTTGCAGGGAGTAAGAGGACGCAGGGAGATTCTGTTCCCTAAGGGTGTAAGGACAATCCTAGTTACTACAGGCCGGTCAGTTTAACATCACTGGTGGGTAAAGTTTAGAAAAAATAATCAAGCCTAAAATTGGAGACGTTTAAGCTAATTACGGAGAGCCAACACGGACTTGTAAAAGGCAGATCATGTTTGACTAATCGAATTGAAATTGTTGATGAAGTAACGGAGGATCGATGAAGGGAATGCAATGGATGTTGTCTACATAGATTTTAGGAAGGCGTTTGAAAAAGTATCACATAGAAGGTTGTTAACAAAATTGAGGCTCATGGAATAGGTGGGTCAGTGGCAGCTTGGAAATGGACTTGGCTTAAGGACAGAAAACAGCGAATTGTGGATAATGGCTGTTT
Organism: Somniosus microcephalus; assembly: GCF_052327205.1. NCBI lineage: Eukaryota > Metazoa > Chordata > Chondrichthyes > Squaliformes > Somniosidae > Somniosus > Somniosus microcephalus. Next base: position 32,764,736 of record NC_141016.1, read on the forward strand.
TTCAGACTGGAGGATGGTAGACAGTGGTGTTCCCCTAGGGTCAGTGCTGGGCCCATTGATTTTTTTGATATATATAAATGACCTGGAAATTCTATATTTGCCGATGACACCAGACTTGGGGTGTAGCAAACAGTGAGAATGATACCAATCAACTGGAACAGGACATAGGAAAGCGAGCAGAATGGGCAGACAATTGGCAGATGGAATTTAATACAGAGAAGTGTGAGGTGATGCAATTTGGCAGAAGGAACCGGGAGAGGCAATATACACTTAATGGCACAGTTTTAAAGAGTGTGCAGGGTCAGAGGGACATGGGAGTTAATGAGCTTAGGTCCCTGAAGGTGGCGGGACATATTAAGAGTGTGGTTAACAAAGCATATGAGACCTTGTGTTTCATAAATAGAGATATTGAGTACAAATGTAACGACGCGATGCTGAATCTTTATAAAGTGCTGGTTAGGCCACAACTGGAGTATTGCGTCCAGTTCTGGACCACACACTTTAGGAAGGATGTGAAGACCCTTGAGAGGGTGCAGAGGAGATTTACCAGAATGGTTCTGGGGATGGGGGATCTTAGCTACAAGAACAGGTTGGAGAAGCTGGATTTGTTTTCATTATAGCAAAGGTGGCTGAGGGGTGATCTGATGGAGGTGTACAGATTATGACAGGTTTGGATAGGCTAACGAGGAAAGGCTGTTCCCACTAGTTGATGGTACAATGACACGGGGACACAAATTTATGATTTTGGACAAGAGATACGGGGGTGCTGTGAGGAAAAACCTTTTTATGCAGCGAGTGGTGAGGACCTGGAATTCGCTGCCGACGGATGTGGTGGAAGCGGAGACACTCGATGTTTTCAAGGGGAGACTGGATAGGCACTTGCGGGAAATAAACTTGCAGGGCTACGGGGATAGAGCAGGGGAATGGGGCTGACTGGATTGCTCTGCAGAAAGCCGGTCCGGTCTCGATGGGCCGAATGGCCTCCTTCTGTGCCGTTCTGACTCGATGAATCTATGACTCCTGAAGACCGGAGGAAGCCTCCTCACAGACCAAGGCTGCCTGGCTGGAGATTGCTGAAGAGGTTAATGCAAGGTCGCTATGTGCACACACCTGGCTGAATCAATGTGAAAAACCTCACATTTCCCTACATTATACTCCATGTGCCACCTTACTACCCACTCACTTAGTTTATCTATATCCCAGTGCAGACTGTTTCTCCTCACAGCTTACTGTTCCACCTAGCTTTGCATCTGCAGCAAACTTGGATACATTACACACGGTCCCTTCACCGAGGTCATTAATATAGATTGTAAATAGCTGAGGCCCCAATACTGATCCTTGCGCCACCACACTAGATACAGCCAGCCAACATGAAAAAGATTTTTTTATTCCTACTCTGTTTTCTGTATGTTAACCAATCCTCAATCCATACTACTATATTACCTCCAATCCCATGAGCCCGAATCATATGTAATAACCTTTGACGTGGCACCTTGTCAATTGCCTTTTGGAATTCCAAGTATACTACAGCCATTGGTTCCCCTTTATTTACCCTGCTAGGTACATGCTTAAAAAACACTAATGAATTTGTCAAACATGATTTCCCTTTCATAAAACCATGTTGACTCTGCCTAATCATGTTATGATTTTCCAAGTGCCCTGATACCACTTCCTTAACAATGGATTCCAGCATTTTCCCGACGACTGATATCAGGCTAACTGGCTTGTAGTTCGCTGTGTTTTCTCTCCATCCACAGTCGAGGGTCCTGTCAACCTCTGTGGAGGGGAATCCTTGGAAAGCAAAAAGGAGGGCATTGTTGAGGCACCAGTATTGAAGGTGGCATCATCGTGTGATACAGACAGAGAAACTGGGAGAATGGAATGGAGACCTTACTCGAAGCAGGTTTGGAGGAAGTATGATCAAGGTAGCTGTGGGATTCACTTTAAACAACCTAACCCAAGACATGTAGACAGGAAGTCAAGAACGGAAGGGAAGAGTTCGAGTTGGCCATGTGAAACGGTGGAATTTAAAGCAAAATTGATGAAATTTTTCAGTTCACGGCTTGAGCAGGAAGCCGCACAGACATCAACGCACCAGATAAAAGATGTCAAGGATGTGACCTGACTTGGTCTGAAGCAAGGAATATTCCATATATAACCTTAAAAGACCGGCATAGCTTGGACCCATATAGGTTCACCAGTGACAAATTTATTTGGAGGAAGTGAGCAGCGTCAAAGGAAAAGCTGTTTAATGTGAGACCGAGTGTGGCCAGGTGGAGGAGGGTGGTTGTGGATCAGGATTGGTTTAGCCGCCATGTATGGAAGAAGCGCAGGGACCACAGCCCATCCTGGTGATGTGGAGGTGTAGAGCGACTGGGCGTCCTGGTGGGAGTGAGGTTGTAGAAGGACTGGACATCTATGGTGAAAAGGAGACGGCTATGACCAAGAAACTGGAATGGTGAAAAAGGTGAATGGCGTCGGAAGACATTAGACAAGGGGAGAACATTTACAGTTGTGATTGGAAGAAATCAGTTCCGGGGGCATTAACAGGTTGATATGATTGTTCTACCGGCGGGGTCCTGTCTGTGGATGTTTGAAAGGAGGCAGCAGGGGCTGTGCCAGGTTAGTGGGCTATGAGTTTGGAGGCCGTGCGGTGAAGATCTCCAGAGGAGATGAGGTCAGTGCCAGTCTGGGAAAGGATTGCTTGATGTTCGGTGGTGGGGTCACGGTGCGGGGGAGGGACGAGGAGATGTCAGAGTTTGGGGTGTATTTTGCGACACCTACGGGTGTGTACGAGATGTGTACGTGACCGTAGGGGCCGCGCTGGTTCCAGATTTAGGCATCGGAATCTTCTTGACAGATCCTCCGTATCCCAGGGAGATGGGCCTCTGCCGGTGGAGATTTCCGCTATTTGCCCAACTTACGCCCGCTGAATGCCTGTGAAATTCTTATGCCTGATAAATGCAGGTGTAAGGCCTGCTGTTACCAGAATAAGAGTTTTAAAAAAGCTAAATAAAATGTTATCACACATTTATACATTAACAACCCTGTCCAATAAGTTAAGATTATTTTTAGTCCCGTTAATACATATTTGTTCAAAACATTAATTTTTCGATTACAATAGCATTAAAAGGCATTTTAATTAATATTAACTATGTAATTTATTTATTTATTTTATGAGTTCGTGTATTTTTAAAGTGATCCACATTCATATTTATGGGCGCTCCGTCCGCACGAAACTCCCAGAAGTATGAATGGGGATTCCCTTCTTTTATTGGTTGAGCTGGCCCATGTGATCCCAGGGGTGCTTGTGAGCCGCATGCGCACCTGAGATCCCTGGGCCTCTGCCCGCGCGGACCCGGAGAAGCCCAGGATCGCGAGCCTCCAAACCTCCCGGGCCACCAGGGAAATGCGGAGATTTTTCACAGGTCGGAGGCATCCACCCGCGGGAAGCCTCCGATCGCAAATTGTGGGCCTTTGTGTTTAGACTCCACAAGGTGGCGCTTTTTTCAACACACAACAACAGCGACTCCCTTATCAGCAGATTTAATGATAATGTCAGATTTGTACCTGAGAGAATGGAATGCTGCAAGTTCACAGGGGCATGGATCAGAGTGAGGGAAGCGAGGATTCACTGAATCACTCCTGCCCTCCATCCAATCACAGACATTCAGCCTTTTGATCTTTTCATGCCCCCTTTTCCCTGGCTCTTTATTTACTAAAAGCGGTTAATCTCTAACATTTTAGATTTCTGAAGATATCACTGACGTGAAACGTTAACTGTTTCTCTTTCCACAGATGCTGCCTGACCTGCTGAGTGGTTCCAGCATTTTCTGTTTTTATTTATAATAATGTTCGCCCTCTGCTGGTGGATACTTGCCATTGCAGTGGTCATACTGATGGAATAAGCATCGCCACCTGCTGGCGGACACTGCACGGTACAGTCGTTTTGCTGATTGAGTGACCATTGCTCACTGCGTCTGAATAACTGAAGTATTTAGCTTTTAGAATTAAAGTCCAATAACAGTGGCCGTGGAACTCTGATCAGATTCTCCGGGTCTCCCGCCATACGCCGAATTCCCAGGGGCAGGTGCCGTGCAGTAAAACAATATTCTGCTGTATCTAGGAATTTGTGTGTGTTTACTCATGGGACATAATAAAAACATGAACATCGACAAAGGCACAAATTTCAAACATAATATTTATAAAATGCATTTTATATTTTTAAACGCTATATACATCACTTGACCCCCCTGCAGGTTGAGAACCATCTTAAATAGAGGATGAAAAAGTGAAGCGGTTACAAAATGAAGTTCATATAAAACCTTCAACAATAAACATAGGTTCTTAATCTCTGTTACAGAGTTGATTAATCCACGCAGAGCAGTGTCTTACAGTATTAATATAGACAGAGCAATGATCCGAATACATTCTTTGTTTTATAATTTTAATTAAGCAGAACGCAGCCAAAATATAAAGAAGAGCTAAATCTATTTATTTCAAAACAAATTAACATGGCGATTGATAAACTAAAGTGTTGTTTATATCGTGAAGAGAAGCACATTCAGCATGTGCACACTGTTGGAAAAGTTAATGTATATTCTCTCAGATTTCACACACAATATTTTCCGCTACTCTGTGACACGCCCCGGGACATCGCATCCGGGATTTTCCGCTGACTTTTACCTGAAAGGAAAAAACAAACAGCTTGAGAGAGAGAGAGAGGATTAAACAATTCACCAACACAACATACAATCAAATGGAGTCTTTTTCACTACTCACAATATTCTCCCTGATATGTCACTTCTATTTGACTTTTATTTAACTAATAAATAAACATAATCTCTCTGATAGTTTCAATATAGTTTGCCGTTAAAGACACTCCCCACAATCACAGAATTGAATTAATTACAGCCAGTATAATGGGGTGTTTATTTCCACAGTAAATACACAGCATGTTCTCTCTGCTAGTTTCAGTATCACTAACGGTTGAACACACTGCCCATTGTCACACAGTAGAATCCACCCGGGACTGGACACTCACCCAGCACTGGGGCACAAACAATGCAACATATAATAAAACATTGCTCTTACCGGCTTGACGTAAATGTAACATTTTGAGCCACACAGTCACTGCCCATCGGTGGCGGAATGTCCGGGGTTGTGAACGTGTCACAGTGAACATGGTCATTGTTACCAGGAGTGGAAGGAACCGGTAAACCGGGATCAGTGCGGGTCTGAGAGCTGTACACTGTGGGAGAGACAGATTATGGGTTAATGATGGCGGTAAAACCCGCATCAGTGTGGGTCACATATATCTGTCAATTTGGTGAAGGGGCTGGACTTTGTTGGTCTGTGAGTGGAAGAGAATTGTTTTCTACCCACACCCCCGTGCTGTGTTTTACCGCTGGGTGACAGCAGACGAGGTGCATCTAATATCCGAGAATCGGGCGGTTCAGTTTGAGCACTGGAATGATTCCTGGTGCGAGTATTAACAAGGAAGATAATCCACACTGAACAGCATCAGGATCTCTTTTCTAGGACATCTCTTTTCTAGAACACTTCATTTCCTGTAATCACAGCATGGACTTAAATCAACCAACTCCCTGTGTCACCGCCGATTGAAAGGAATTTAAAACAGCGCCAGTCCATTCCTACACAGAGGGCTGGTGACTGCGGGGATGTCAGAGATGTAACTCACCGAGAGTGGAGAGATCACCGCCGGCACTTCTGAGTGTGAGGAGAACATCAGGACCACCGTCCAGCAGAAAGTGACTGCCCTGAGTGTCAGTGACTCCAGTCTCGACATCGTCATAATCGCCCGGAACCGGACCTGGGAGGAAATAGAGATTTCCACTGAAACCAAATGCCAGCACTGAGTGCTCAGAATGATATTATTATAAATCAATCTACCCGGGCCTTGCAGGGCGGGAGAGTGGACCAATGTGGTCTTCGGGTGAAGTGGGGTTATCTGGGGCAATGATTGGACCGTGTCGTGTCGGGGCAGTTTAGTCTCCGTTTTAAAGTCACACATTTCCCACTGAATCACCCACCCAACCTACACATACATTTCACATTTCACGGCCCATAGAGCCGTGTGAGGAAACACAATGAACTGAATGTTTCCTTCCATTATATCATTGGGGGAAGTCGATAAGATGTTATTTCAAATCAAAAGTATTTCCACAATATTCTGTAACTAAAATCACTGTCCAGTACTACGGATCCTTGGCAGTCTCATTTTTCGGCGAATAAGTTCTGATGTCTTTAGTTGTTGGTTTACGTGGTAGAGAGCTTGAAGTCGAAAATAAGATTATAGGAAGTAAAAATGTACCCACCCTGAAGACTGGAGGAGTTCCTTTCAGATATTTCTGAACCCGGATCATTGTCACCCAAAATGTCACTGGTGTAATATCCGATCTGATTGAGGGAGTCAATGGAACCCGAAACTGTCAAACACAAAAAATGGATGGTTATTGGAGAGATTGATTAGCACATAGGAGCAGACAACAAAATACCTTCATCGTCCCTGTTACAATATCCTGGAATTTGGTAACTGACACCATTGTGGGCGATCATTCACTACAAGGACTGTAGTGGTTCAGAGGAAGGCCCACCACTACCTTATCAGGGCAACTAGAGATGGAACATAAATGTCGGCCCTCCCAGCAGTCAGACTCAATAAGGTACAGTCCATTAGTACAGGTAAGACCTCCGGTATCAGAGCAGAGAAAATAGTGTATAACACAGTCGGTTAGTACAGAGAGAGTGAGCGGGGTTTCCTGATCATGATCCACCTTGAATACGACAGCGACACACCCAGCCCAGTCGACCCTGCAAAGTCCTCCTCATTAACATCTGCGGACTTGTTCCAAAATTGGGCGAGCTGTCCCTCAGACTAGCAAGCAACAGCCTGACATAGTGATACTCACAGAATCATACCTTTAAGCCAATGTCCCAGACTCCACCATCACCATCCCTGGGTATGTCCTGTCCCACCGGCAGGATAGACCCACCAGAGGTGGCGGTACAATGCAATACATTCTGGGGGGAGTGGTAATGGGAGTGCTGAACATTGACTCCAGAACCATGAAGTCTTATGGCTTCAGATCGAGCTGGGCAAGGAAACCAGCTGATGATTACCACATTGGCATCGGCCATATCCCAGGAGTCATCACACACCATGCCCCAACTGTTATTGGACAATATCTCCACTCTCCCGGAGCAGTTGGTGTTGCCTCCAACCAGGCGCAACGGTTGTCCCGAGTCTATCAAAGAGAATCATTTATTGTTATTTATTTAGTACAAGCCTGGAATACAAGTCAGATAGTTGGTATAATGAAGAGGTTGAAGCACCTGGTGAATGTTCATGTTTAGACCCAGATTCTCGATCGCAGACCCTTGAACTGTGGGATCTCTCCGGCACTTTGGCTTCTGTTAAGAGGAGAAATATGCTGACTGTATTGGACATCAATGTTTGAAATAATACCCGCACATTGAGAGGTTCCTTGTGTTACCTGAACAAGCAACACCTGCATCCTCCCCGTGATGACAGTTGTGTTCACCCCACGGGTCTGTCTGACACTGCCAAAGGAAGGATTCGTCCGAATCACACTCCATCTCATCGAGCCAAATGGGTCCGGATCCCGCTCCGAATAACCGAGTGTGATACTCAATAGATATGAGGGGGCCGCACTGTAACTGTTTACAGATCACTTCTGCATCATGTCGATCCAGTTTCTCCGAGCACACTGTTCCCCAGGTCCCATTGTAGAACACTTCCACTCTTCCTTCACAACGATGCTTTCCTTTCACCAGTCTCAGCTCCTTGTGCTCTGTCAATGAAGCAAGAAATATCCAGGTGGTTCAATTGATAACTCGCTGTGTGTTCATACTGCACAAAACATGTTGCACCGGGTGTGTTCACTAGTGTCGATAATTATTCAGAAATTTAATAGAAATACAGCTAGAAATCGAACATTAAACAAACAATAAAAATAGAACATGCTGGAAATACTCAGCAGGTCAGGCCGCATCTGTGGAGATAGAAACAGACTTAACGATTCAAGACGGTGACCCTTCGTCAGAACTGGAAAACGTTGGAGATGGAAAAGGTTTTTAAGGAAGTACAGGAGGGGGAAATTGGGGACGGCAGGAACAAAAGGGAAGGCTTGTGATAGGATGGAAGGCAGGACAGATTAAGAGACAAAATGGATGATAGTGCAAGGCAAAAGGAGATGGTAATGGGACAAAAGAAACAAAATATTTGTCTGGAGCAGGTGTTAATGGGAATAGCAGCATCATCAGCAATAGCTACTGCACGAAAGCATTTGGGCAGAGGTTATGATCTGATATTGTTGAACACAATGTTGAGTCCAGAAGGCTGTAAAGTTCCTTATTGAAAGATGAGGTGCTTTTCTTCGAGCTTACGTTGAGCTTCATTGACCAGTGTAGGAGTTTGAGGACAGAGAGGTCAGAGTGGGATTGGGGCATAGAATAAATATCACAGGTAAGTGGAAGCTTGGTGTCAGCTTGCAGACTGAACGGAGGGGTTCCACAAAGCGGTCACCAATCTGCGTTTGACCTCCCCTATGTGAGGAGACTGCATCTTGAGCAGTGAATACAGTATACTAAATTGAAAGAAGTACAAGTAAATTACTGTTTCACCTGGAAGGTGTATTTGGAGCCCTGGACGGTGGGAAGGGAGGAGTGAAAAGGGCAGCTGTTGCTTCTCCTGCACTTCGATGTGAAGGAGTTGTGGGAAGGGGAGGGGGTGTTGGGGTGATTGAGGATTGGACCAGTGTGTCATGGAATGAACGGTCCATTCAGAATGCTGAAAGGGGAGGGGAAGATGTGTTTGTTGGTGGAATCATGCTGGAAATGGCCGAAATTGTGGAGGTTGCTCTGTGAATGTGGAGGCTGGTGGGTTCGAAGGTAAAGGCAAGGGGAAGCTATCGTGGTTCTGCAAGGGTGGAATGGGATGAGCGCAGAGATACGGGCAATGGAAAGGACACTTTGAGGGCACTTTCAACCATGGTGGAGGGGAGTCCTCGGTTGAGGAAAAATGAAGACATTTCAGAAACACTAGGATGGAAGGTGGCATCAGCAGAACAGATGTGACGGAGATGGTGAAGCTGGGAGAATGGAATAGAATACTTACAGGAAGCAGCCTGGGAGGAAGTGAAGTTAAGTTAGCTGTGGGAGTTAGTGGGCTTATAGTGGATATTGGTCAATAGCTTTTCCCCAGAAATGGAGAGAGAGTTCTTGAGGAAGGGAAGGGAAGAGTCGCAGATGGACCATGTGAAGGCCCGGGAAGGATGGAAATTGTAAGTAAAGTTGATGAAATTTTCCAGTTCAGCACCAAAGGGGGAAATGGCATCAATACAGTCATCAATGTACCGGAAACAGACGTGAGGGTGAAGGCCTGAGTAGGAAAGAAACAAAGAATGTTTCACATATCCCACGAAAAATCAAGTACAGCTAGGACACATATGGCTTCCCACAGCAGAATCGTCTATTTGGAGCAAGTGAGTGGAGTCAAACGAGTTATTTTTCAATGTGAGAACAATTTCAGTCAGGCAGGGGAGAATGGTGGAGGATGAGGATTGGTTGACCCACTATTCAGGAAAGAAGTGGAGAATCTTCAGGCCGGCCTGGTGGGGGATGGGGTGTAGAGGGATTGGACGTCCATGGTGAAAAGGAGATGGTTAGTGCCAGGAAACTGGAAACGGTTCAAGTAATGGAGGGCGTCAGAAGATTCATGGATACAGGTGTGAAGAGCCTGGATTAGTTGAGAAAAAAGCGTCGAGATAGGAAGGAATCATTTCCGTGGGGCAAGAACAAGCTGAAACGTTGGGTGTACCAGAGCAGTCCTGTTGGTGGATCTTGAGATGGAGGTAGAATCGGGCTGTGTGAGGTTGGGGGATTATGACGTTGGAGACCATTGAGGGAAGAGGAGGCCATTGACCATCTTGAAAATGATGGGCTGATGTTCGGTGGTGGGGTCATGTTGCAGTGGGAGGTAGGAGGTGGTTTCAGAGAGTTAGCGTTCAGCCTCTGCAAGTTAGAGGTCAGTTCACCAATCAACAACAGCGCCACTCTTGTCAGCAGGTTTAATGACAATATTAGGAATTGATCCGAGAAAACGCATCGCCGCAAATTCAGTGGGAGGTAGATTAGAGTGAGTGAGTGGAGTAGAGAAATTGAAATGGCTGATGTCACGCCGGCAATTCCCAATGAAAATATCTAGAGCGTGTAAGAGTCTAGATGGAGGGATCCAGGTGGAACGAGAGTACTGAAGATGGAAGAAAGGATACTCTACGTGGGGGAAGATTCTGGCCAGAGAAGTGCGTATGGAGGTGAAGGTGATGGAAAAAGAGCTCAGCATTGTGCCGAGCTCGAAGTTCATTGAGATGGGGCGTAAGTGGATGCTGATCATACGGGGTCAGTGATGGGTAGGTCAGACGGGGTAGTGAAAACACAGCAAGGGATGAGATTGGAAGTTCAACGTTGCCTCGAGGAACAGCTCCGCGTCTATCGATTAGACACTTTTCAGCCTTCCGGACTCAATACTGATTTGAAAAATTTCAGATAATAAATATACCTGAATATTATCAGACAGCGGCCATTGCTGATGATTCTGCTATTCCAATTTACACCTTCTCTAGACCCATCTTTTGTTTCTTTATTGTCCCACTATCGTGACCTTTTGCCTTGCACCATCATCCCTTTTGTCATTTAATTTTTCTTGACTTACCGTTTGTTCTTTCCTCCCCTCCCCGCTTTCCTGACTCTGTAATTGCTTAAAAAACTGTTACGTATTTTTCCAGTTCTGACGAAAGGTCATCGACATGAAACGTTTGAATTTTCACATATGCTGCCTGACCCGCATAATATTTCCACGTTAATTGGTTTTTATTGCAGATTTCCTACATCCACAGTATTTTGCTTTTGTATATAATAAAGAATAGTCAGCACATAGAAATTTTAGAAAATAGGAGCAAGAGTAGGCCATTCGGCCCCTCGAGCCTGCTCTGCTATTCAATGAGATCATGGCTGATCATTCAAACTCAGTATCCTGTCCCTGCCTTCTCCCCATATCCCTTGATCCCTTTAACCTTAAGAAATATATCTATCTCCTTCTTGTATATATTTAATGAATTGGCCTCAACTGCCTTCTTTGGTAGAGAATTCTACAGGTTCACCACTCTCAGGGTGATGAAATTCCTCCTCATCTCTGTCCTAAATGGCTTTTCCCTTATCTTTAGATTGTGACCCCTGGTTCTGGACTCTCCCGCCATCCGGAACATCCTTCCTGCATCTAGTCTGCCTAGTCCTGTTAGAATTTTATAAGTTTCAATGAGATCCCCTCTCAGTCTGCTAAACACCAGCGAGTATAAGCTCAATCGACGCAATCTCTCCTCATACGTCATTCCTGCCATCCCAGGTATCAGTCTGGTGAATCTTCGCTGCACTCCCTCCATGGCAAGAACATCCTTCCTCAGATAAGGCGACCAAAACTGCACACAATATTCAAGGTGGAGTCTCACCATGTCCCTGTACAACTACAGCAAGACATCATTGCTCCTGTACTCAAGTTCTCTCGCTACGAAGGCCAACATACCATTTGCCTCCTTAACCACCTGCTGCACCTGCATGCTTACCTTCAGCGACCGGTGCACAAGGACACCCAGGCCTCGTTGCACTTCTCCTTCTCCCAATCGATTGCCCGTCAGATAATAATCTGCCTTCCTGTTTTTGCCACCAAAGTGGATAACCTCGCATTTATCCACATTATACTGCATCTGCCCAATCACCCAACCTGTCCAAATCATACTGGAGTTTCTCGGCATCCTCCTCACAGCACACACGCCCAGCTAGCTGTGTGTCGTCTGCAAACTTGATTTCAAAGAGAAGTTCATGCTTTACCAAACTACTTGAATTATTTGAAGAAGTTGCAGAAAATGTACACAAGGTTAATGTGGTAGATGTAATATACATGGATTTTAAAATAGCCTTCCATAAGTTAACACTTCTTAGAATCATGACTGACGTCAGACGATGTGGAGTCAGAGGACAAGTAGCAGAATAGATAGCCAGCTGGCTACAAAGCAGAAAATAAAGAGTTGCGGTTAAAGGTAGTTATTCAGACTGGTGGAAGCTCAGAATTGGTGTTCCACAGGGATCGGTGCAGGGTCTGCTGTTGTTCATCATTTACATAAACGATTTGGACTTGGGATTTGGAAGTACAATTTAAAAATTTATGGAGGTCACCAAGTTGGGGCTGTAGTTAATTCCGTTCAACATATTACAAAAAGGATATACACGCACGGGAGAAAGTGCAAAAAATGATTTACAAGAATAAAGCCAGAACTCAGAGGTTAGAATTATCAAATAAGGCTGAACAGGTTGTGGCTCTTTTCTCTAGAAAAGAGAAGGCTGAAGGTTGTCTCGATAGAGATCTTTAAAATTATGAAGGGGATAGATAGGGTAGACATAGATAATATGTTTCCAATTGTGGGGAGTCCAAAACTAGGTGCAATAAATGTAAAATAGTCACTAATAAATCCAACAGGGAATTCAGGAGAAACCTCATTACCCAGAGTGTGGTTAGAATGTGGAACTTGCTACCACATAGAGTAGTTGAGGCGAATAGCGTAGATGCCTTTAGGTGAAGCTAGATAAGTACACGAGGGAGAAATGAACAGAAGGATGTGCAGATAGAGTTAGATGAAGTACGGAGTGACGAGGCACGTGCGGAGCATAAACATCACACACACCAGTTGGGTCCAATGGCCGGTTTCTGTGCTGTAGATTCTATGTAAACACTCCCGAGTAAAGCCTCGCATATAACCCTGCAGAAAATGAGCAGATAGAAAGCGCCCTTACCTGAACACACCACCCTCACATCTTCTTTATGAGCACAGTCGTGGTTTCCCCACGGTGCTGAGGGACATTCCCAGAGAAACGATTCATTACCCGAACAGCGCAGTTCATCCAACCAAACCGGGCCTGAGCCTGGTCCACAAGCAGCAGGAAGTTCCATGTCCACCGCATTTCCGCAATCCAGCTGTTTGCAAACCACATCAGCGTCGGCCAGGTCCCAGGAATCGTCACAAACTAAGCCCCAGGTCCCACTGTAATAAACCTCCACTCGCCCAGCACATGGACTTCCACCGTCGGAGAACCTTAACTGCACGTCCTGTTAGAGAACAATGCAGGAGGATTATACTTCCAATATACATTTATCTAATCACTCAATCCAAACATTGCTGCTTCTGCAGTTTAATAAAAAAGTGCTTTTTATGTGTCTGTGACAGGTACATGATTTTATATCCCGGAACATCTCTCTGCACTTACATCTTACGTAGAATTATATAGAATGTACAGCACAGAGTCAGGCCATTCGGCCCAAAAATCCAACCCGGCATTATGGTCCACACGTGCCTCCTCCCTCCCCACTTCCTCTAATCCTTTCAGCATAACATTCTATTCATTTCTCCATCGTTAGATTTATTTCCTCCAGTTCTCCCGTTTGGTTTCGAATGTTGTGCACATTGTTGTACAGCCAATTTAACTTGTTTTTATTAGTTGTTCCACTCACTTTATTTTTAACAATCAATTTATATTTCTGCTCTATAATGTATCTGTTCCCTAACCGTTAATGTATCCAGTTTTCATTACCTTGGTCTGGCATTTACTCACATCTCCTATTTATTTTATCTTCAGGCCTATGTTAATTTCACCTGATTCCTCCCCCCCACCCGTCTTACTAGCTTACATTCTTATCCAGAGCTTTATTTATCATTTCCGCTGCTCATTGCATACGGCAGAATGCAACGTACGGAAGTACAAGCCCACAAAATCTGTCTACACGTAAATACAACATGTTGGAACTGACATCAGTCCGTAACCAAAATATATGTCCAAATTTACACACTGCATTATGCAACTTACACAAGTACATCTGAAGAACATCTGTCCACACTTATACACAGCATAATGAAACTTACACCAGTGAATCTCCAGCACATCTGTCTACACTTTTATGCTGCACAAAGGAACTGATTTGCAAACTCAGCGCGCATTTGACAGCCGAGCTGAACTTCCTATCCCACGTGCTCTCCGTCACAAAGACCGCCAACTTCCACCTCTGTATCATCGCTCACCTCCGTCCCTGCCTCAGCCCATGTGCTGCTGAAACGCCGTCCTCCCATCCTGCGCCCTCCATAACCTTCAGCTCAACCGAAAACTCCTGATATCCTGACCCGCACCAAGTCACACTCACCAGCTTCCCTCTGCTCACTGCTCTCCATTGGTTTCCTGTCCGCCAAAACCTGTAGTTTTAAATTACCATCCTCAGGTTCAAATATCTTCATTGATTCGACCCCCCCCCCCCCCGCTATCACTGTAACCGCCTCCATCCCTAATCATTTCGGGAACTCTACTGTTCTCCAAATGTGGCCTCTTGTGCATCACCGACTTCCTTCGCCCACAATTGGCGGCCGTGGATTTCGCCGTCTCGGTCCCAAGATCAGGAATTCCTTCCCTAAACCTGCCGCCTCTCCTGGTTTAATACCAGCTCTTGAAACCGACCCAAATGGCCAGGCTTTTAGTCGCCTGTCCTATAACCTTGGGCTTTCACTCTATGTCAGTTTTCTCCTTGTGAATCATCTTACGACGTTTATCTTTCGTTAAAGGCGCCATATAAATGCAAGTTCTTGTTATTTTTCAGTTCTGCCGGTGTGCTCTAGCTTTGCTGTCACCCCCTGAGTTAAATAAGTGGTTGGAGAGACAAAGAGGAATATGTGACCTGTATTAAAACAGTTCTCAGCAGATTAGATATTCCCCTTTATGGTTCTGTAAAATAGAACCATTTGTTCACCTGAACACAGGACCCCTACGCCGATGCTGTCATTGAGAGATGGATTCAATGTGAATGAGCTGCAGTTCCGGAGCTGAGACTCGTTTCCTTCACACTGGACATCATTCACCCACACGGGCCTTTCACTCTCTCCGTACTTTGAAGAGTTATAAGCGGCTATTGCAGAGCCGCAGCCCAGCTGTCTGCAGACCACGTTGGCATCATTTAGGTCCCAGAGGTTGTCCCGCACTCTCCCCCAGCTGCCGTTGTAGTAAATCTCCACTCGCCCGTCACAGCGGCTTCCCCGTTAGTCAGTCTCGGCGGCCAACCTTCATCTACAAAAAGAAACACATTGAGAGCAACGGTTAAACTGAGCCAAAATATCCCATAATATTATTAATTTTAATGATTACATTTCTGTAATAATTACCCACAAGGCTTGTAGGCAGATCCTCTCCGCCATTACCTTTTCTCGGTTAATTGATTTTAGAGAGATGTCGAGCTGCTTCTGGAGGCTAATCTGGGGAAAGCGGCTAAAAACAAATTGGGGGCGGGCGGCCCAGGCCGGCTATTGATATGAGCTGTGATCAAAGGCAGGAGCACGGGTTTGAAATGGGTTCTAGCTGCTCAAAGTTTATCTTATTCAATACGGAATTATACAGACAGAAATTTAAATTGGTAAAGCCTTTCAAAACTGCAGGACGTCCCAAACCGCTTCGCAGCCAGTGAAGTAGTTCTGCTTTATAGGCACTGGGGGACCGGCCGAAGGGTTGATGGGCCTCCACCTGTCTCCAGTGTTCCCATGTGCCAATGTGTGAAACGCCGAAGCGAATTTGCCCTGAAAACAGCACTGACATAACGGACCAGATGGCGGCGCTGGTGAGCGATCAGTGTGACCCAGGACACCGGGAGAACTGTGAGGTCCCGTGAAATAATCAGAGGTCCAGCACACTGATATATAACCTGAGGTATTTCAATCACTAGTAATTATATTGCACTCAGTGTATTGAATATTAAAATCACCTCATACTATTTATCGAGCAATATATTAACACTTGGCGTTTTCAATGACAATACAACTGATCTCTACGGGGAATCGCATATAGATTAATATTTTAAACTGGTAGCATTTAGAATGGTTTCAAGTATTATAATTTATTTACAGCACAGGAACAGCCCATTCGGCCCAACAGGTCTCTGCCGGTGTTTATGCTCCATAGGAATACCCCCTCCTTACTTGATCTAACCCCATTAGCAAATCCATCCATTCCTTTGTCTCTCCTGCACTTATCTAGCTTCCTCTTAAATGCATCTATGCTGCTCCCCTCAACTATTCATTCTGGTAGCTAGTTCCACGTTCACACCACTCTCTAAATAAAGAGTTTTCTCCTGAATTACTTACTGACTTCATTAGTGTCAAACTTACATTGATGTCCCCTAGTTTTGGTCATCCAAACTAGTGGAAACATCTTATCTACATCTATCGTATGGAACACCCTCATCATTTTATAGTGTTGATTCATATTTTAACTGGTATCATTTATTGTGGTTTCAATACAAATGCAGATTGACCATTCTATAGCAGTGTCGCCACTGTCGTTGTTTGAACGTTTTAGCCAATTCTGCTGAATTCTGGGTAATGCTCTGGAATCACCCGGACAGAGATAAACACCGGAAGACGAGGCAGTCATTGATTACACTTGTGCTGCATTGAAGCCCTTTGGTTCATTACTAACTCACTTGCGAGAAATCGATCGACAAACACTCGCTCAGTGGCAATGGAAACATCTACAGTTGGTGTATTTCAGTTCAATACACTGAGTGGACTCACCCGAGCAGATGACACTGGTGTCATTTCCATGTGAGCAGCGAAACTGATCCCAGGATGAAACCGGACAATCCCACAATCGGGACTCGTTCCCCTGGCAACTGTAGTTCTCCTTCCACACTAGGCCGGTTCCCTCCCCAAAGTGAGCTGCTCCCGGGGTTGCGGTGACTGCCCCGCACTGAAGGTGCTCACAGACCACGCTGGCGTCTTCTAAACCAAAGTAAACATCACACAGCGTCCCCCACTGGTCTCCGTGTAGCACTTCCACCCGGCCGGAGCACCCGGTGTCCCCGGATACCAGCCTGAGATCTCTGTGACCTAAATGTTAATTATAACAATACCAAGTAATATTATTATATTATTAAAAACGAATAACGTGTTAATTATCAGAGTCACAATGGAAAACACTTTAAGGTGGATTCACATCGCATCTGGTTCCAGCTCAACAACAATAACTATTACTACTCCCACCATTACTACTCCCACCATTACTACTTCTATGGAACTTCTGCCACCATTACAACTACTGCTAATCCCACCACTACTGCTAGTATTACTTGCACACTATTACTGCTACTGTTGCTTCTGCTACCATTACTATTAATACTGCTAATGCTCTTACTGCTGCTACAACTATTAGCTTCAGTATCAGTACTGCTGCTGTTCTTACCGCTACTATTACTGCCGCTACTGCTGTTACGACTACCTGTAATATAGGGACAGGAGTCGACTATTCAGCCCCGTGAGTTTGTTCATCCATCATGGCTGATCTGATCTGCACCTCAACTCCACTTTTCCTACTTTGCTCCATATCCCTTGATTCCCTTACTTAAGAAAAATCTATTAATCTCTGTCTTGAAATTCACAACTGCCTTTTGGGGAGGGAATTCCAGATTTATGATTTCTCTCCTGAATAACCGAGCTCCAACCTTAAGAATGTGCTCTTTGTGCTGGATTCCCACACCAGAGGAGATATTTTCTGCATATCTACTCATCGATCCTTTTATCATTTTAACCATCTCAAATACATAACCCCTCAACCTCTAACCTCAAGGGAATACAGACCAGATTTATGAAACTGTCCACATAATTTAAACCTTTTAGCCCTGGTATCGCTCTGGCGAATCTTCGTTGCACCCTCTCCAGGAACACTATATCCTTCCATGACTGAACACAACACTCCAGATGGGGTCTGACTAACAATGAAGCATCACTTCCTCTCAATTGTATTCCTGCCTCCTTGATATGAAGGCTGGCATTTCATTCGCCTTTTTTACTTCTTCTTGCACCTGTGCACTAGCTTTATTGTCTGGGCACCCAAACCCATTTGCTTCCCCACAGCTCCTGTTCTCTCACCATTAAGAATATATTTTGATTGGTCTTTCTTGGATGACTTCACACTTGCCCACATTGAACAGCACCTGCCACAGACTCGGTCACTCACTTGATCTATTTGTGCCCTGTTGTAACTTTCTGATCCCACCTGTACAACTTGTGCACCTGCTAACTTAGTGTCACCTGCAAGCTTGGTCATACTACTCTCCATTCCTTCATTCAAGTCATCACTAAATATGTAGGTAAAAAGTTAAGGCCCCAGTACAGTTCCGTAAAGAGCAAAACTTGTCTTAACCCGCTAATCAGAGCTACTCCCTTTATCCGTAATCCCTGTGTCCTACCTCTAAAACAATTTCCAACCCAAAAGAACATAAGAATTATGAGCAGGAGTAGGCCATACGGCCCCTCGAGCCAATTCCGCCATTCAATAAGATCATGGCTGATCATCCACCTCAACGTCACTTTCTTGTTCTATCTCCATATCCCTTTATACATCTAGATTCCAAAATTCTATCTCTCTCAGCCTTGAATATGCTCTTTAGGGAAGAGAATTCTAAATATTCATTACCTTCTGAGTGAAGAAATTCCTCCTCATCTCAGTCTTAAAATACCGACCTCTTATCCTGAGACTATGCCCTCTCGTTCTAGATTCTCCATACAGGTGCAACAATGTCTCAGCATCTATCCTGTCATACCCCTCAGTACTTTATATATTTCAATGAGATCACTTCTCAATCTTCTAAACTCCAGAGACTATAGACCCAATCTAATCAATCTCTCCTCATAGGACAACCCACTCTTCCCAGGAATCAAACTAGTGAATCTTCGTTGCACCACCTCTAAGGCAAGTATATCCTTCCATGGCTATGGAGATCAAAACTGTGCACAGTACTCCACGCCTGATCTCACCAAAGCCCTGTATAATTGCAGCAAGACTTCCTTAAATGTGTACTCTAACCCTATAGCGATGAAGCTATTTGTTTTCCTAATTGCTTGCTGTACCTGCATGCTAACGCACTGTGGGTCTTGCACTAGGACACATAAATCTCACTGAACAATATTCTGTTTTTTTATTCTTCCTACCAAAGTGAATTGCCTCCGATTTCCGCACATTATACCACATCTGCCACTTTGTTGCCCACTCACTTAACCAGTCTATGTCCCTTTGCACGCTCTATGCGTCCTCCTCACAGTTTACTTTCCCACCTAGCTATCTATCGTCAGCAAACTTGGACACATTGCACTCGGTCCCTTCATCCAAGTCATTAATACAGATTGTGAATAGCTGAGGCACAAACATTAATCCTAGCGGCACCCCACTAGTTACAAACTCCCAATCTGAAAATAACCAATTTTTCCCTACTCTCTGTTTTCTGTCTGTTAATCAATCCTTTATCCATTCTAATTCATTACAACTTCATCTTCAATATCGGACACATTTATTTATGCGAATAATCTCTTGTCCGAAGCCTTATCTAATGTTTTCTGGAAGACCATATAGGAACATCCAAAGCTGTCCTCCTTCTCAGGGACCTCCTCAAAAAAATCCACTACACCTCACCTACATTTATATAAACATAGAATGATACAGTACTGAATGACATCATTCGGCCATCGTGCCTGTGCCACCTCTTTGAAAGATAGAGCCATTTCGAACCACTCCCCAGCTCTTTCTCCATAGCCCTGCACATTTTTCCACTTCAATTATTTACCCAATGCCCTTTTGGAAGATATTATGGACTCTTCCTCCACCACCCTTTCCAGCAGTGCATTCCACATCTAAACAACTCGCTGCAGAAACAGTTTTTCTGATGTCGGCTCTGATTATTTTGCCAATTAACTTAATTCTGTGTCCTATAGTCACCAAATCTCTTGCCACTGGAAAAAGATTACGTTTATTTACTTCATCAATACCTTCATAATTGTGAACACCTCTATGAAATCTCCCTTAATCTTCACTGCTCTAAGGAGAACACCTTCAATTTCTCTAGTCTCTGCCAGTAACTGAAGTCTTTCGCCCTAGTACCATTGAGGTCAATCTCCTCTCCACACTCTCTAAGGCCTCGACATAATAACTAAAATGTGGTGCTCAGAATTGGCCAAAATACTCCAGCTGGGGCCTATTCAGTTTTTTTTATAAAGGATTAGCATAATGTCATTGCCTCTACTTTTAATCCCAGGGATCCCCGCTGCCTTCTTAACAACATTCTCAACTTGATCTGCCACCTTAAATGTCTTGCGTGCATAAACCCCTAGGTCTTTCTCTTTCTGCATCACCTTTACAATTGAACCATTTTGTTTATATTGCCTCTCCTCATTATTCCTACTAAAATGAATAATTTCACAGTGCTCTGCGGTACATTTCATCTGCCATGTGTCTACCCATTTCACCAGTCTGTCTATGTCCTCCTGAAATCTGTTGCTCTCGCTCTCACTGGTTACTGCATTTCCAAGTATTATATCATCTACAAGCTTTGAAATTATGCCCTCTATACACAATCGAGGTCATTAATATATTTCAAAAAGAGCAGTTGTCCCAAACCGACCCGTGGGGGACACCACTGCACACTTCCCTCCAGTATGAAAAACATTCATTTAACACCACTCTCTGTTTTTGTCCATTAGCCAATTTCATATCCACGCATCCACTACCCCTTTAATTCCTTGGGCTTCAATTTTGCGAACAAGTCTATTTAATTTTTATGTGGTATTTTATGAAACGCCTATAGAATGTCCATATACAAAACAACAACCAGAATACCATCATCAACTCTCTCTGGTAATTCATCAAAGATTTCAATCTGGTTAGTCAAATACGATTTTACTTTAACAACATTCGATGGAATCTGGAAGAGTACCCATGGATTGGAGGGTAACTAATGTTAGCCCACTATTCAGAAACGGTGGTAGAGAGAAAACGGGGAATTACAGACCAGTAAGCCTGACATCCGTAGTGGGGAAAATGCTAGAGTACATGTTAAAGATGTAATAACAGTGCACTTGGAAAACAGTGACAGGATCGCGCAAAGTCAACATGGATTTACAAAAGGTAAATCGTGCTTGACTAGTCTACTGGAATTTTTTGAGGATGTAACTGGTAAAATAGATAAGGGAGAACCAGTGGATGTGGTGTATTTGGACTTTCAAAAGGCTTTCGATAAGGTCCCGCATAAGAGATTAGCGTGTAAAGTTAAGGCACATGGGATTGGGGGAAAGGTATTGACTTGGATAGAGAACTGGTTGGCAGACAGAAAGCAAACATTTGTAAAAAACGGGTCTTATTCCGAGTGGCAGGCAGTGACTGGTGGGATACCGTAGGATCGGTCCTTGGACCCCAGCTATTCATAACATATATTAATGATCTAGACAAGGGAACTAGATGTAATATCCTCAAGTTTGCAGACGACACAAAGCTTGGTGGGCGTGTGTCCTGTGAAGAGGAAGCCGAGGAACGCCAGGATGATTTGGACAGGTTGTGTGATTGGGCAGCATCATGGCAGATGCAATATAACGTGGATAAATGCGAGGTTATCCACTTTTGTGTCAAAAACAGGAAGGCAGATTATTATCTGAATGGCAATGGATTGGGAGAGGGGGAAGTGTAAGGAGTCCTGGGTGTCCTTGTGCACCAGTCTCTGAAGGGAAGCATGCAGGTGCAGCAGGCGGTTAAGAAGGCAAATGGTATGTTGGCCTTCGTAGCGAGAGGGTTTGAGTACAGGAACAAGGATGTCTTGCTTCAGTTGTACAGGGCCTTGGTGAGACCACACAACTTGAGTATTGTGTGCAGTTTTGGTCGCCTTATCTCAGGAAGGATCTTCTTGCCATGCAAGGTGTTCAGCAAAGATTCACCAGGCTGATACCTGCGATGGCAGGAATGACTTTGAGGAGAGATTGGGTCGATTGGGCTTATACTCGCTGGAGTTTAGAAGAATGAGGGGGGACCTCATTGAAACTTATAAAATTCTGACAGGACTGGACAGACGAGCTGCAGGAAGGATGTTCCCGATGGTCGGGGAGTCCAGAACCAGGGGTCACAGTCTAAAGAAAAGGGGTAAGCCATTTAGTACAGAAATGAGGAGGAATTTATTTACCCTGAAAGTTGTGAACCTGTGGAATTCTCCTCCACAGAAGGCGGTGGAGGCCAATTCATTAAATATATTCAAGAAGGAGTTGGATATATATCTTAAGGCTAAAGGGATCAAGGGATATGGGGAGAAAGCAGGGACAGGGTACTGAATTTGGATGATCAGCCATGATCGCATTGAATGACGGAGCAAGCTCGAGGGGCCGAATGGCCTACTCCTGCTCCTATCTTCTATGTTTCTATGTTAACAAATCCATACAGACTTTCATTCATTAACTCATATTTTCCCCAGTGCAAATTCACTGTGTTGTGGATTATTGTCTCTAAAACACTCCCCTCCACCAGCATTAGGTTGACTGGCTTGAGTTGTCGCGCTTATCCCTCAGTCCTTTTTGAAGAGGAGTATAGTATTTTCTATCGTCCAGTCCTCTGACCCCACTCCCATATCTAAGCAGGATTGGAAGATTGGGGTCGGAGCTTCCTCAATTTCCAGCCTTACATCACATTCAGGCCCGGTGACTTATCTAGTTTGAGCACTGCCAACATTTTAATGCATCCTCTTTATTTTTATCCTATTCAATTGCTCTAGTACCTCCTCCTTCACTGTGACATTGGTGGCATCCTCTTATTTAGTGAAGCCAGATGCAAGCTACTCAGTTATTACCTAAGCCATGCCCTCTGCCTCTACAAGAAGATTTTATTTTGATGCGTAATTGGGCCCATGCTTCATTTGAATACTATTTTACTATTTATATGTTTAGAAAATTCTTTTATGTTAACTTGTATGTTACCCACTAATCTATACTGATGTGCTCACTTTGACTCCCTAAGTTCCTTTTTCAGTTCTCCCTGTACTTTTTGTATTCAGCTTTGCTCTCTACTAAATTATGAACCTGTCAGTTATCACAAGCCTCCTTTTTCTGTTTCATTGTAATCTCTATCTTTAGTCATCCAGGGAGCTCTAGTCTTGGATGCCCTTCCTTTTTCCCTCATAGGTACGTGTCTAGTCTGTACTCGAACTATCTCCTCCTGCTGGCTCGGATCACTTTCGCTCCCGGAATCCTGGAGCTTCCCAAATGCCTCATAATGACGGTCACCACTCGCAATATTGATCCGTGTCCTCTTTCTCTCCCGTGGATAAACACCATCCAGTCCTGGGTCATTGTTAGTTTTGAGCACCTATGCTTTTCTCAAAGCTGCGGGTTGTTTGCCGAAATAGGTAAATAATTGCATTGTTACTGAACAATTACTGGGGCTTGGGGAGGTCATCGTTTAGTGTATCATCTACTTTATAATCACCAATCCATCCTTTTGACCATATTAGCGTCTTCTCAGCCTTTATGTTACATTTCTGAACTTCTCATTGTTATCTTTTGTGGATCTGCGCCGCTCAATTCCATGTTCCTGATAATCTCTGTGCCCGCCTTTTTACAAAGTTTTGAATTACGTTAGATTCTTTTTTTCACAATTATTGGAGGTGAAATTGTTCTTGGGTGGAAGCACAAAACGGGCCACTTCATTGGAAAATAACATCGGGCGGAGTGTAAAGCGGGACACGGTCGCTCTTGCGCATTTTAGGCTCCTGCCTAAGATCAATTTCTACCTTTCTTTGTCTATTTCACTTCTGAATCACTGGTTGTTGTATTTATCATCATCATTGTTCATGGTTCTATTTCTTCTGAACCTAGGTTTGTGTTTACTCTATGACCAGCATCATTTACCTAAAGGCACTGTAATTGCCCACGTGTTGCTGCCCAACTCCGCTACCTCAAAATAATTTGAATAAACCCCTTCGTAGGTCCTTTGCAGTGAATCAGTTTAAGCAACATTCCATGTTCCTGGCCTTACGTAGTTCAAAATCGCAGGTAACAATCCACTTGATTATATTATGGCGTGCTCCCCCAGGCCGCCGCGCATCCATTTTGCATGCCTTGTGGCAGGTTCTCTTGAATTACCACGTCAAGCTGCACACACACATTCCTCGCTTCTCTGAAGCTTTGGGCCTTATATTTGTCATCAGTTTCACCTGTGGCTCAGTTGGTAGCACACTCGCCTCTGAGTCGGAGGTTGGGGTTTCAGAGTCCCACTCCAGGGACATGAGCACATACAGCTAGGCTGACACTCCAATGAAGTGCTGAGCGAGAGCTGCACTGTCGGTGGTGTAGCTCTCTTGTGGATGAGATGTTAAACCGAGAGACCGTCTGGTCAGGTGGATGTAAAAGATCGCCTGACACTATTTCGAAGAAGAGCAGGGGAGTTATCCCCGGTGTCCTGGCCAACATTTATCCCTCAACTAACATAACAAAAGTAGATTATCTAGTCATTATCACATTGCTGTTCGTGGTCATCGTTGGGCGTAAACTGGCTGCCGCGTTTCCCACATTACAACAGTTACTCCACCTTGAAATGTAAAGCGCTTTGGAGCGTCCAGTGGTCGTGAAAGGCGCTATATAAATCCAGGAATTTCTTTCTTTTTATCAAGTCCAACTCCCAACAGGTGGAGTATTGTCAGTTTGTATTAGGCTGACTGAAACCCGGTTGAAATAACATTCTTTTCTTCACACACACTTCTCTATTCTAATTTCAGTGATTTAGGGGAATATTGACTTGGCTTGATGATATAAATCTGTGATAGTGAATCTGCAGCTCATTTTACATCTCCCCTTATTTTTATATCCATTGATGTCTATAGAAATAAAAATCCGGAGACACGTAAAATGGGGAGCATAATTGCTGTTGCCGATTTCACATTATTGCACAAATGTAAAAATTGGATCTGCAAACTTGGAATTAATTCGTCAGAGATGGTTCAGTTTGTTTCTGTCCCATGAACATTATCTGAAATTGATGAAGCACATGCTCAGATTTAAACCAAGAAAGATCACCATGGAATCATTTTAACTTTGGGCGATGGCGTGATCCGGGCAACATGGAACTGAAAGGCAAATATTCACTTCGCCTGATTTTCCTTTTGTACTGAAGTCAATGAAATGTGAAATCGGCCGATGTATATAATGAACGGCCAATTCCAAACTGCTCATTTCCTGGGATGTGAGGTTGTCTATAACTGATTAAACAATAATTAATTCTGCCCCTTTAGACATCGGAGAGAAACTCTACAGAATAATTAAATGATGCAAGTTTTTTATTGCTCTATTAACCGATTGTGACGGGATGATTCAATATACTTACAAAGTTATAAATTATTTACAGCACAGAAACAGGCCATTCGGCCCAACAGGCCCATACCAGTGTTTATGCTCCACAATAGGCTCCTCCCACCACTCCTCACCTCACCCCATCAACATATCCTTCTATTCCTTTCTCCCTCCTGCGCTAATGTAGCTTCTGCTTGACTGAATCTATGATATTCACCTCAAGTACTCCCTGTGGTAACGAGTTCCAAATACTCACCACTCTCTGGGTAAATAAGTTTGTTCTCAATTCCCTTTTGGATTTATTAGTGACTATCTTATTTTTATAGCCTCTAGTTCTGGTCTTAGTCATAAAGTGGAATCATCTCCTCTACCTCTACCCTATCAAACATTTTCATAATCTTGAAGACCTCTATCAGGTCACCCCTCAGTCTTCTCTTGCCTACAGAAAAGAGCGCCAGTCTATTCAATCTTTCTTGATAGATATAACCTCTCAGTTCTGGGATCAATCTAGTATATCTTGTTTACACCTTCTCCAGTGCCTCTATATCCTTTTTATAATATGGAGATCAGAAATGTTCTCAGTACTCCAAGTGTGGTCTCACAAAAGTTCTATACAACATTAAGATAACGCATAATTTTGTGTCCTCTGCAAATTTAAAATTGTGCTCCCGATTCCAAATCATTAATGTAAATGGTGAACAACTGAAGTCGCAGCACCGCTCCTTGTGGAACGCCTCTTCCCACCATTTGCCAAACTGAGTAACTACAGTTAACCCCTACTCTGTTTTCTCTTCTGTAGCCAGCTAGCTATCCATATATACTTAAAAATCAAGCGCTTCAGTGGTTGTGTTTTGCTTTTCCGGGTTATACATTGACTGTTAAATTAACTAAATAATGAAACTCTGCTGTGTTTAATATTCCTTTCTTGAGGTATAACAACAGTATCAATTGTTTAAAAATATTTTTTAGTGGAATTTGAGATGGGATTAAATATAATAAATTAATCAATCATTGCTGGATTCTACTGCTGCTTTTACTGGAAGTGAATTGGGTATTAAAAATAATAACATATTTGAACATTGCTGATTATCCCTGCTCTTTCTAACGGTGCAGTTTTTCCGTAATTCCTTGGCAGAATGTTTATTATGTAGAGGAACCCTACAGTGATTATATGTAATGGTTCAAATATTGTCATGTTCATAATGTTGGGCATTGGTCGCTGCTCCTGTCACAGAAAGCAGTATCTGGGCTGTGGAAAACTTGTAATCTTTGGGCTTCAGGAGGTGAGTAGTGTTCACTGGTTCAGCTGTTTCAGAATTAGAAAGGAACAGAGCCGCTGTAATGTCTTAGATTGTTGCAGGAAATAGTTAATAAAAAGAGAGCAAATGTAATCAAAAGTAAACTTACGTCTGCCTCTGGAGTATTTGGATTGACCGGAGGACACTGTTGTGATGTTGAAATTCTGAAAGGTTCAAAAATCATTGCAATCAGGTCGTTCCCCAGGTGTGCAAATATCCAACTCGCTGGGTAATCTCTGTATTATCCGGTGAAAATTATAGGGGGAGAAATTCTATACCTTATTACCTCCTGCTAGAGCATTATCCCTGGGGTGAGCCACAGCGATTCCAGCGCGGTGGGGCAAATCTCGCCATCAACCCACCCGCCACCCCCTCCCCCCACAACGGCGCCGATACTTTGGGCAGTGTGTGAAGATTATGGAATCGATGGCGCTCTGTTGCATTTGTTGAAGCATTTGTTCACTCTGACCACCCGAGTGAGGTAGTTAAATTTCTTCCTCCACTGTGTGTCGATTCTGGGGACCACAGTACTGCCCAAGATGTATTCCGCTACCTCCCTCCACATGGTATGCAAGACTTGTGATGAGGGCCTCCTGCCACTTTCTGGGCAGAGCACCAGCCTCCGTCTCTCCACAGCAAAAAGCAATGCCTCCAATTCTTCATTGGAGAAACTGCGGCTCTCTCCCTGGGACATGGATCTGACATGAGCACACCTGGTTCAGTCCTTTGGCTACTTCTCCTTGTTCTGTTTCTGCTTGCTGAGGCAGCTGCACAGCCAGCAATGCTGAGAATGAGGTGCTGCAGCAACAATGAACCTCCCCTTTAAGAAGTGAAAATAGCCTGTGACAATGATGATTTGCGATTAGACTACAGTCAGTATTGGTAAACCCTTTGAGTGTAGTCTTTTGATTGGGTGCTTAAACAAATTGACTGTAAATTAATAAAGCTTTAAATAACACAGCGCCAGGGACCCGGGTTCGAATCCGGCCTCGGGCGACTGTCTGTGTGGAGTTTGCACATTCTCCCCGTGTTTGCGTGGGTTTTCTCTGGGTGCTCCGGTTTCCTCCCACAGTCCAAAGATGTGTGGGTTAGGTTGATTGGCTATGATAAATTGACCCTTAGTGTTAGGGGGATTAAATACGTGGGGTTACGGGGATAGGCTGGGATATGTGTTGGTGTAGGGGTTACGGGGATCGGGTGGGATATGTGTCGGTGCAGGCTCGATGGGCCGAAATGGCCTCTATCTGCACTGTGGGGTTTCTGTGATACTCTGATTCTGTGAAAACTTAACAAATCAAAATAAAATTTGGTTCTTCAAATTGATAATGCACTCCAGTCCCCACACCGCCCACCGGTCGCGAAAAGCCTCAAGCGTGCCGGTGGACACTGTGTGCTCCATCTCCAGGGCCACCCGGGCGCGAACATGGACGCGGAAGAGTGGCAGGCAATTGGGCCGAACAATCCCCTTGACCGCCCGCTGCCTGCACCAATTGATGGCTTTTTTGGCCAGGCCCAGGAGCAGTCCTATGAGGAGGTCCTCTAACCTGCCCGCTCCCCTCCAAACCGGGTGACCAAAGATCAAGAGCGTGGGACTGAAGTGCAGCCAAAAATCGAGGAGCAGCCTCTTCAAGTAGTGAGAATAACCTCTCACATTCTGCATAGACATGAAACACGGACTCCTCCAGGCTGCAGAAAATGCAGGCAGCCTGGGAGTCCATGAACCTATTTAAAACCATATTGCACGGGACTGCTTCGTGCAACACCCTCCAGGCCAAGTCCCCGATTGAACAAGGGAGGACTCCCGCATACGGAGCCCTCCATTGGGTGCCTCAGCCTCCGCCGGATGGCAACATGGCACACCAAGGCGTGTCTGGATGGCAGGCAAAGATGGCAAAGTGGAGAGTGTGCAGGAGCAGCCCATACAGGGAACACCTCCGTGCGGAATGAAAAGGCACGGAGGATATTTCCTCGAGACGGCTCAAGTTGTGAGGCGCCGGTTCCCAAGGGGACTTTCGCGGCCAGGCGCCGATGAGGAATTCCATCTGAATGTGGGAAAGCTTGGACGGGATTGCCCCATGTGCTTGAGCCACCTCGATACACCCAGTGGAGTCGGGGCCCAGTGCCACTTTCACCGACTCGATGGCTTTGACTGTGAGCCAGACGTTGGCCCAAGACAGGCGCAGCACCAGCTCCTGTGGCGCCATTAGCCCGCTCCTCCGCCATCGAGCAGGTCCCCGACTCTAGTCACATTTCCAGGCACAGCCCACCCTTTGAGTGTACTCTTTTGGATTAGGTGCTTAAACAAATAAACTGTAACTAATAAAATTTTAAATGAACCTTAACAACTTAAATTAAAATTGTGTTGTCCGGTTTGGTAACGCACTCCAGTCTCTGCAGCGCCCACCGGTCGCGGATGTACTCAAGTGTGCTGGTGGACACCGCATGCTCCATCTCCAGGGCCACCCAGGCGCAAACATGGCCGTGGAAGAGAGGCAGGCAATCTGGCTGAAAGACCCCCTCGACCGCCCGCTGCCTGGACCAAATGATGGCTTTTTTAGCCAGGCCCAGGAACAGTCCCACGAGGAGGTCCTCCAACCTGCCCACTCCCCTCTGCGCCGGGTGACAGTAGATCAAGAGCGTGGAACTGAAGTGCAGCCAAAAATCGAGGAGCAGCCCCTTCAAGTAGGGAAAGACGGGCTGCAACATCTCAAATTCTGCATAGACATAAAACACGGATTCTTCCAGGCCGCAGAAAATGCAGGCAGCCTGGGAGTCCATGAACCTATTGAAAACCATATTGCACGGGACTGCTCCGTGCAACACCCTCCAGGCCAAGTCCCCGATTGAACAAGGGAGGACTCCCGCATAGAGAGCCCTCCATTTGGGGCCTCCGCCTCCGCTGGACTGCAAGATGGCATGACAAGGCGTGTCTATACGGTAGGCGAAGATGGCAAAGTGGAGAGTGTGCAGGAGCAGCCCATACAGGAAACACCTCCGTGCAGAATGAAAAGGCACGGAGGGTATTTCCTCCTGATGGCTCAAGTTGTGAGGCGGCCAGTTCCTGAGGGGAGATTCAGGGCCGGGCGCCGATGAGGAATTCTGTCCAAACGGGGGAAAGCTCGGACGGGATCACCCCACGTGCTTGAGCCAACTCGATACACCTAGTGGAGCCGGGGCCCAGTGCCACTTTCACCGACTCGATGGCTTTGACCACGAGCCGGCCGTTGGCCCAAGACAGGTGCCGCGTCAGCTCCTCCAGCGCCATCCTGCCCGCTCCTCTGCCATCGAGCAGGTCCCCGACTCTGGTCACCTTGCCAGTCACAGCCCACTCTTTGAGTGTACTCTTTTGATTGGACCAAAAACAAATTGCCTGTAAATTAATCAAACTTTAAATAAACCTTAACAAACCAAATTAAAATTGTGTTGTCCGAATATAATATGCACTCCAGTCCCCACGGTGCCCACCAGTCACGGATGTACTCAAGCTTGCCGGCGGACACCGCGTGCTCCATATCCAAGGCCACCTTGGCGCAAACATGGCCACGGAAGAGAGGCAGGCAATCGGGCTGATCGACCCCCTCGACCGGCCGCTGCCTGGACCAATTGATGGCTTTTTTAGCCAGGCCCAGGAGCAGACCCACGAGGAGGTCCTCCAACGTGCCTGCTCCACTTCGCACCAGCTGACCGTAGATCAAGAACGTGGGACAGAAGTGCAAACAAAAATCGAGGAGCAGCCCCTTCAGGTAATGAAAGAGGGGCTGCAACCTCTCACATTCCGTGTAAACATGAAATATTGACTCGTCCAGGCCGCAGAAAATGCAGGCAGCCTGGGAGTCCGTGAACCTATTTAAAACCAAATTGCAGGGGACTGCTCCGTGCAACACCCTCCAGGCCAAGTCCCTGATAGAACAAGGGAGGACTCCCGCATAGAGAGCCCTCCATTGGGGACCTCCGCCTCCACCAGCAGGCAAGACAGCATGCCAAGGCGTGTCCGGACGTCAGGCGAAGATGGCAATGTGGAGAGTGTGCAGGAGCAGCCCGTACAGGAAACACCTCTGTGCGGAATGAAAAGGCATGGATTGTATTTCCTCGAGATGGCTCAAGTTGTGAGGTGCCGGTTCCCGAGGGGAGTTTCGGGGCTGGGTGCCGATGAGGAATTCTGTCCGAATGGGGGAAAGCTCAGACGGGATCGCCCCACATGCCCGAGCCGCCTCGATACACCTAGTGGAGCCGGGGCCCAGTGCCACTTTCACCGACTTGATTGCCTTGACCGCGAGCCGGACGTTGGCCCAAGACAGGCACCACACCATCCATCCCGCTCCTCTGCCATTGAGCAGGTCCCCGACTCTAGTCACCTTGCCAGGCACAGCCCACCCTTTGAATGTAACGCCAATGAGCTTGGGTTTTAAGACTTGACTTAGGACTCCAATCATTTCTTTGAACAGAGAGCACGAATTTTGCATGCAGTCCAAAGCATTAGTGCCTGCCGCTAATTCTCCAACTTTGCTAATGCCACCGCCAACTCCTGAGCTATAATTAATTTCTAGCCCTCGTTTATTATCGCTTCCCCACAGATTGTTAAAAGCAGAACATATTTGTATTATTCTTACTGTGATTTCTAACTTTATCGTTTTAATTAAAGGGTGAGGTAAGACCACAATTGTCACTCGAACAGTGACTGCCCACTCAACAGCTGAAGCAGTGAAAACCCAGTCAGCAGCTGGAGCAGTGAAAACCCAGTCAATATCTGGAGCAGTGAAAACCCAGTCAATAGCTGGAGCAGTGAAAACCCAGTCAATAGCTGGAGCAGTGAAAACCCAGTCAATAGCTGGAGCAGTGAAAACCCAGTCAACAGCTGGAGCAGTGCTCACCCAGTTACTAGCTGGAGCAGTGAAAACTCAGTCAATATCTGGAGCAGTGGAAACCCAGTCACTAGCTGCAGCAGTGAAAACCCAGACAACAGCTGGAGCAGTGCAAACCCAGTCAATAGCTGGTGCAGTGAAAACCCAGTCAATAGATGTTGCAGTGAAAACCCAGTCAACATCTGGAGCAGCGAAAACCCAGTCAACAGCTGGAGCAGTGAAAACCCAGTCAACAGCTGGAGCAGTGACAACCCAGTCAACAGCTGGAGCAGTGACAACCCAGTAAACATCTGGTGCAGTGAAAACCCAGTCAACAACTGGAGCAGTGAAAACCCAGTTAACAGCTGGTGCAGGGAAAACCCAGTCAATATCTGGAGCAGTGAAAACCCAGTCAACATCTGGTGCAGTGAAAACCCAGTCAACAGCTGGTGCAGTGAAAGCCCAGTCAACAGCTTGTGCAGGGAAAGCCGAGTCAACAGCTGGAGCAGTGGAAACCCACTCCACAGCTGGTGCAGTGAAAGCCCAGACAACAGCTGGTGCAGGGTAAACCCAGTCAATAGCTGGTGCAGGGAAACCCCAGTCAATAGCTGGTGCAGTGAAAACCCAGTCAACAGCTGGTGCAGGGAAAACCCAGTCAATAGCTCGTGCAGGGAAACCCCAGTCAATAGCTGGTGCAGTGAAAACCCAGTCAACAGCTGGTGCAGGGAAAACCCAGTCAATAGCTGGTGCAGGGAAACCCCAGTCAATAGCTGGTGCAGTGAAAACCACTCAACAGGAGATATAAGGAAAGTCCACACAACAGGAACTTTATTAAAGGCACTGAGACCGCTGGGCACAAGGTGCAGTGCCGGCACAAACAATAGCAGGTGCAGTGAGGGCCCGCTCAGCAGCAGGGGGATCAAATGCCGACCCCTTCTCAGCTCTGTGAAACTGCCCTATTCTCTGCACTGATCAAGACATTTTAGCTGCACGTGGGAGGAAATTGAACATTCCGTCTAAGAGTCGCGGTTCACTGACCTATCTGTAGTGTCCCGTCAAGGTAATAGGATTGAAAAATAGCAACTAACTTATGATTGGACAAATCAGCCAATGTTAGCAGTGAATTATAACGGCCATGTGTAGAACATTCTGTCTTTTCAACTGAAAGTGAAGAAATGTAAAACTAAACGCTGTTTAAGTTTCCCCTCCCCCCCGCTCCCGTTTATCGAGATGAGAATATTTCTAATCTTTCGCTATCAACTCGAGGCGGCCGCACACTACTTGCTGGTAACCCGTATGTTTCCATAACAATCAGTTTGTACCTGAACAGATTACTCCAACATCCCGCTCGTGTCCGCAGCCAGGCGGACCAATAACAGGCCCTGATCCTTCTCCAAAGTGAGCATCAAGCGGCGCTGCTGCTGCAGAGCCACAGCCCAGCTCGTTACAAACAGCTTCCGCATTCGGTAAGAACCAGGTCCCATCACCGCAAACTGTGCTCCAGGTTCCAGTCCCGTAAATCTCTAGTCTCCCCGCACAGGGACTGCTCCCATTCACCAGTCTGGGCTTGGCACTTCCTGCCAATTATATTGAAATAAACAGTGAGCAATTTAAGGCGCTTTATATTAAAATGTGGTGAGAGTTTCTGTAATCTCATCAATAATCCGATTGTCCTGTTTATTTAGTCAGGTGAGACAAACCTTAAACATTGGCTTCATTGTGTCAACATGTGAGGGGAAATGTTGTTGTTATCAATTCCTGTCTTATCGCCGTGTATATTATGAATGTTTTTAGATAGTCCCATCTATCCGCTGGTTTTCATTTGAACGTTGAAAATTTAATCCAGGGACGGCAGCATTATCGGCACTAAGACAGTGAAATGTTGATGAAATTAAATCAAATGTTTCGGTCACAAAATAGAGGAAGTGTCTAATTATTGTGGGCTGGTGAGGCGTTTAGCTCACTCACACGGACGGATCTTTCAGAGTGCTGAGTAGTGGGAGGACTTAAACTGAATCGCGAGATATGCAGTAATCAGATTCGGCAAATTCAAGAATGAAATGGATAAAGACCTGAAGAAAAACGGACCGAGGGCTGGGAAATATCCAGGAGCAGCAGAAGCTCCAGATATCCAGGTATTCCCGGTCCTGTACACCTCTGTGTACTTACTTGTTGGGTGAATTGTTCTAATATAATCCTTCTGGGAAATTAACATCCATTCACCAGTCTCTATACCGGCATTTTTCAGGGACATGTTGAGCACAGCATGATGCCACGACCGGCAAATGGAGTAAATAGATAATACATCTGTGTTAACAGTGACGGGGCGTGAGATATGGGCAAGGCTTGCAGGAGAATTCTCCACTCTTTTACCAGCAGTTCCATGGGATGGTGTGTATTTATTGGAACCGTTTACTGATCTTCTCTAAGATTCTGTCCTTATTGCCGTTTCATTATCTATCTAAGTGTCAAAATAGTAAATTCAGGCAGCTGTGGGGTCTTACAGTGTAGTTCCTCCCGTGCTGCCCACAGTAACCGCGGACCCATTGCCCAGGCTCCCCGAGGCTGAGAAACCTCCCTCCCCAGTCTCAGATTCACAGTCTGTGGAAAATATCAGATCGCACAACAAGCGATTAGCGCAGGTGCACAGCCGGGCTCACGGCGCATGCCCGGTAGCGGCTGTTGGGTTGAGAATGGAGAGTTGGATTGAGATTGTGACATTTCCAGCCGGTCAGCTCAATCACTGCGGCTTTGGGGCAAATCTCAATGGAAACTTGTTATGTCTGCATTGTAAATGTGCCGAGTGTCAGTTATTTACTGTTCCCGGTGGGGGTGTTTATTATATATAATAACTAGCTGAAGTGCCCAGCAGTGCCGAGGGTCTTTTGAGGGCATGTTGTTGTTGGAAGAGAGAGAGAGAGTGACTGGGGGGAAGAGAGAGAGCGACTGGGGCGAAGAGAGTGAGCGACTGGGGGGAAGAGAGAGCGCGACTGGGGGGAAGAGAGAGAGCGGCTGGGGGGAAGAGAGAGAGCGATTGGGGGGAAGAGAGAGAGAGAGACTGGTGGGAAGAGAGAGAGCGACTGGGTGGAAGAGAGAGAGCGACTGGGGGAAAGAGAGCGTGACTGGGGGAAAGAGAGAGCTCGATTGGGGGGAAGAGAGAGCGCGACTGGGGGGAAGGAAGGGGGGAAAGGGGGTAATGGGGGGAAGGGGGGAAGGGGAGGGGGGAAAGGGGAGGGGATGGGGGAAAGGGGAGGGGGGAAAGGGGAGGGAATGGGGGAAGGGGGGAGGGGAGGGGGAAGGGGGGAGGGGAGGAGGGGAGGGGGGAAGGGGGGAGGGGTGGAGGGAGGGGAAAGGGGAGGGGGTGGTGAGGGGGAGAAGGAGGGGGGAGGGGGAGGGGAAGGGGAGGGGGGAGGGAGGAATGGGGAGGGTGGCAGGGGTGGAAGAGGGGAGGGGAGGGGTGAGGGTGGAGGGGGGGAGAAAGGGGAGGGGGGAAGGGGAGGGGGGAAAGGAGGGGAAGGGGGCAGGGGAAGGGGAGGGGAGGCGGGGGAAGGGAGGGGAGGGGGAAAGGGGATGGGAGGGTAGGGAAGGGGAGCGGGCGGGGTGAAGGGGGAGGGGGGAAGGGGGGGAGGGGGAGAAGGCGGGGGGGAGGGGTGGGGGGAGTGGGGAGGGGGGAGGGAGAGGGGCGTAGCGGGGGGAGGGGGATGGGAGGGGGAGAGGAGGGGAGGGGGAGAGGGGGAGGGGGAGGGGAGGGGGTGAGGGGGAGAGGAGGGGAGGGGTGGGGGAGGTGGGGCAAGGCGGGGGGGCGAAAGTGAGGGGGGAGCCAGCAGACCGTCTCCGCTCTTCCGGCGATGGCTCCACTGAGCTCCGTACCACCCCACGCACTGACATGTCGAGCGCAGCGCCCCGGTCAGCCCAAGCCCCCGCCCTCCCGAGGCTGGGCCAGGCGGCTTGAGATGGCCGATTGCCGCTGGCCGGGCCCGGTTGCCTTGGTAACCCTCCTCCCCTCTCCGCCTCCCGATCTCCGGGACCGGGCCTGGGCCTGAGCGGCTTGAGATGGCCGATTGCGGGTGGCGAGCCCGGTTGCCAGGGTATCCCTCTCCACTCCGCCTCCCCTCCCGAGCCCCGCCCCCCCCCCGAATGAAGCGCCAGGAGTTTGCAGTGAGCCCAGCCAGCCTTTACCAAGATGGCTGGCCGCTGGTTCGGAATCGGGCCCAGCGGGGGGGGGGGGGGGGGTGATGGGTGGGAGGAGCTTGCCACAATACAATTGCCTCGGGTCCAGCATGGCTGGCAACAGACGCCCAGGCTTCGAGGCCTACCTGCAAAAACTGGGAAAGGTAGGAAAATTAATGAGATTAGATAAAAGATTTAGAAAGTAATTAACTTTAAATAAAAAAAATATTTGTTTTAAAAGCAACTTTTTTTTTAATAGACGCAGAAAGCGGGAAAAAGAAATGTAAAGTTTGGAATCAAGACGGTGGCGGCTCACCTCGGTTCAGAAGGATAAGGCCTGCCCACACACGCACCGATTGGTCGACCATCAGGTCACCGAAGCATAGGATTGGTCAATCGTCCTGTCACTCGACTCTTGGAGGGCCCGCCCGCATGCGCGACGAAACCGCCCCCGCCACACAGCGATTGGTCGACCATCGGGTCGCTCGACCGTACGATTGGTCGACCTTAATGTCACTCTATGCTAATGAGTGGATAATGAGATGCTAATGAGCGGAATTTGGACTTTTTTTGATACAGCGGCTGCAATTTCTTTCTCGCCGAAAAGTAAATACGCTTATGACCGTATCGGAATCGTAAGCTATCCTATGATGGAACGCACGTGTCGGTATGCTCTATAACTTTAGAGTGTATAGCTGGACAGACACACCGAAGGACAGACAGACAGACAGACAGACAGATCTATCCTTTTATATAT
Source organism: Somniosus microcephalus (assembly GCF_052327205.1). NCBI lineage: Eukaryota > Metazoa > Chordata > Chondrichthyes > Squaliformes > Somniosidae > Somniosus > Somniosus microcephalus. The sequence goes on from NC_141016.1 coordinate 32,801,070, forward strand.
ATAGATGCCCGGCGGTGCCGAGGCTTTTGAGAGGGCATGTTGTTGTTGGTATTGAGAGAGAGAGCGACTGGGGGGGAAGAGAGAGAACGACTGGGGGGAAGAGAGAGAGCGACTGGGGGGAAGAGTGAGAGCGGCTGGGGGGAAGAGAGAGAGCGACTGGGGGGAAGAGAGAGAGCGACTGGGGTGAAGAGAGAGAGCGACAGGGGCGAAGAGAGAGAGTCATTGGGGCAAAGACAGAGAGCGACTGGGGCGAAGACAGAGAGCGACTGGGGGGAAGACAGAGAGCGACTGGGGGGAAGACAGAGAGCGACTGGGGGGAAGAGAGAGAGAGTGACTGGGGGGAAGAGAGAGAGAGAGCGACTGGGGGGAAGAGAGAGAGCGACTGGGGGGAAGAGAGAGAGCGACTGGGGGGAAGAGAGAGAGCGACTGGGGGAAGAGAGAGCGCGACTGGGGGGAAGAGAGAGAGCGACTGGGGGGAAGAGAGAGAGCGACTGGGGGGAAGAGAGAGAGCGACTGGGGGGAAGAGAGAGAGCGCCTGGGGGGAAGAGAGAGAGCGCCTGGGGGGAAGAGAGAGAGCGACTGGGGGGAGAGAGAGAGCGACTGGGGGGAAGAGAGAGAGCGACTGGGGGGAAGAGAGAGAGCGACTGGGGGGAAGAGAGAGAGCGACTGGGGGGGAAGAGAGCGAGCGATTGGGGGGAAGAGAGAGAGCGACTGGGGGGAAGAGAGAGAGCGACTGGGGGGAAGAGAGAGAGCGACAGGGGGAAGAGAGAGAGCGACGGGGGGAAGAGAGAGAGTGACTGGGGGAAGAGAGAGAGCGACTGCGGGGAAGAGAGACAGCGACTCGGGGGAAGAGAGACTGACTGGGGGGAAGAGAGAGAGCGACTGGGGGGAAGAGAGAGCGCGACTGGGGGGAAGAGAGAGCACGACTGGGGGGAAGAGAGAGCGCGACTGGGGGGAAGAGAGAGCGCGACTGGGGGGAAGGGGGGAAAGGGGAGGGGAGGGGGAAGGGGGCAAAGGGGAGGGGAGAAAGGGGAGGGGAAGGGGGGAAAGTGTCGGGGGGAAAGGGGAGGGGGAAAGGGGAGGGGAGGGGAGAGGGGGAGAGGGGGAAACGGGGGAGGGGGGGAAATTGGGGGAGGGGTTGGGAAAGGGGAGGGGAGTTGGGGGAAATGGGGTGGAGGAGGGGAATGGGGGAGGGTGGAAAGGGGTGGGAGGGGGAGGAAATGGGGGTAGGGGGAAAGGGGGGAGGGGTGGGAAGGGGTGAGGGGGAAAGGGGGGAGAGGTGTGGAAAGGGGGGGAGAGGTGTGGAAAGGGGGGGAAAGGGGGAAAATGGGATGGGAGAGGGGGGAAATGTGGGAAAGGGGGGGAGGGGGGGAAAGGGGGGGGAAAGGGGGGGATGGGGAGAGGGAGGGGGGCTCTCCCCTCTGCTGGCGATGGCTCCACTGAGCTCCGTGCCGCCCCACACACTGACATGCCGAGCGCAGCGCCCCGGTCAGCCCGAGCCCCGCCCTCCTGAGGCCGGGCCAGGCAGCTTGAGACGGCCGATTGCGGCTGGCCGGGCCCGGTTGCCGGACTAACCCTCTGCGCTCCCCCTCCCCTCCCGAGCCCCGCCCACCCACCCCGAATGAAGCGCCAGGAGCTTGCAGTGAGCCCAGCCAGCCTTTACCAAGATGGCTGGCCACTGATTCGAAATCAGGCCCAGTGGGGGGGGGGCGGGGGGGTGGGGGGTGAGGGGTGTTGGGAGCTTGCCACAAAACAATTGCCTAGCGTCCAGCATGGCTGGCAACAGACACCCAGGCTTCGAGGGCTACCTACAAAAACGGGGAAAGGTAGGAAAATTAAAGAGATTAGATAAAAGATTAGAAAGTAATTAACTTTTTTAAAAAACAATATGTGTTTCAAAAGCAACTTTTTTTTTATAGACGCAGAAAGCGGGAAAAAGAAATGAAAAGTTTGGAATCACGATGGTGGCGACTCACCTCGGTTCAGAACGATAAGGCCCGCCCACACACGCACCGATTGGTCGACAGTCAGGTCACTGAAGCGTAGGTTTGGTCAATCGTCCCGTCACTCGACTCTAAGAGGGCCCGCCCACACCACGCAGTGATTGGTGGACCGTCGGGTCGCTCGACCGTACGATTAGTCGACCTCGACGTCACTCGATGCTAATGAGCGGATAATGAGATGCTAATGAGAGGAATTTTGAAAGTTTTTTGGATACTGCGGGTGCAATTTTTTTCTCGCCGCAACATAAATACCCTTACGACCGTTCCGGAATCGTAAGCTTTCTTTTGATGTAACGCACGTGTAGGTATGCTCTATAACTTTATAGTGTATAGCCGGACAGACACACCGAAGGACAGACAGACGTATCCTTTAATATATATAGACTAGCTGAAGTGCCCGGTGGTGCCGAGGCTTTTTCGAGGGCATGTTGTTGTTGGAAGAGAGAGAGAGAGAGCGACTGGGGTGGGGGGGAGAGAGAGAGAGAGCGTGACTGGGGGGGGAAGAGAGAGAGCCACTGGGGGGTAGAGAGAGAGCGACTGGGGGGTAGAGAGAGAGTGCGGGTGGGGGGAAGGGAGGGCGGGGGGGGAAGGGAGGGCGGGGGAGAAGGGAGGGGCGGAAGGGAGGGCGGGGGGGAAGTGGGGGCTTGGGGAAGGGAGGGCGGGGGGGAAGGGAAGGGGGACGGGGGCGGGGGGGAAGGGGGGCGGGGGGGAAGGGAGGGGGAGGGAGGGCGGGGGGGGCGGGAGGAAGGGAGGGCTTGAGGCTGAGAGACAGGCACAGCCACGCCCGATTGCCGGGGTAACCCTGCCGCGCCGCCCCGCACTGCCGAGAGCCGCGCTCTCCGAGCCCCGCCCCCCCCGGCCGAGAGCCGCGCTCTCCAAGCCCCCCCCCTGGCCGAGAGCCGCGCTCTCCAAGCCCCGCCCCCCCGGCCGAGTGCCACGCTCTCAAGGCCCCGGACCCCCGGCCGAGAGCCGCGCTCTCCAAGCCCCGCCCCCCCGGCCGAGAGCCGCGCTCTCCAAGCCCCGCCCCCCCGGCCGAGAGCCGCGCTCTCCAAGCCCCACCCCACCGGAGAGCCGCGCTCTCCAAGCCCCGCGCCCCCCCCGGCCGAGAGCCGCGCTCTCCAAGTCCCAGCCGGCCCGCACTCCCATTGCCGGGGTAACCCGATCCGCACTCTCGAGAGCCCCGCACCCCCCTCCCCACCCGAGCCGAGCGCGGAACAGAGTCTCACCTGCTCCTGCTGCGCGCGCACCCTGACCCTCGTGGCTGACGCCGTTGCCCCGGGTAACGTGACACGGGGGGGGGGCTGTGTGGTAAGGAGCTTAGCAGCAGCCCAGTTACCTAGCTCGGGCCTGGCTGGGCAAGAAAGGCCCAGGCTTTCAGGCCTAATAAAAAAGCGGGCAAAGGTAGGAAAAAGAATCTTCAGGTGAGACAAAATATTTACAAATGAATGATTTATTTTAAAAGAATTTAATAAATTGAATTTTATTTTGCTGGAAATGTATATTTGAAAACAAAGACGCAGAAAGCAGGAAAAAGAATGGAAGCAAGATGGCAGCTACTCACCTTGGTTCAGAACGAAAAGGCCCGCCCACACACGCACCGATTGATCGACCGTCAGGTGAACAAAGCGTAGGATTGGTCAATCGTCCCGTGACTCGACCGTAGGAGGGCCCGGCCACACGCGGCAGCAAGCCGCCGTACGATTGGTCGACCTCGAGGTCACTCTGTCGCTAATGAGCGGATAATGAGTTGCTAATGAGCGGAACGTTGAAGGTTTTTCAGATACCGCGGGCGCGATTTTAGCCCGGCCGAAACGTAAATACGCTTAAAACCGTCTCGGAAGCGTAAGCTTTCTTTGGAGGTAACGCACGCGTAGGTACGCCCTGTAACTTTCGAGCGCATAGCCCGACAGACGCACAGGCGATGACAGACAGAATGACAGACAGAATGACAGAATGACAGACAGACAGACAGACAGACAGACAGATGTACCGATTTATATATATAGATAAGTAATATAATTTAACACAAACAGTAATCCTAATATTAATAATATAAATTTAATAATAACCAGGGAATACCAGAATTATAATCTCTCGCTTTCCGGGGATGGACAGACGCTGTTTATTTTACTTCCGCTTTCTTCCGTAAATGATCAGAGGCGGTGGGAGATGAGAGACAGAAGAAAGATTTTTACCTGCGCAGATGACGCCGGCATCCCAGGAGTGTGACAAGGAATAGTGACCCCATTGAGCCAAATCACACTTCCGCAGAGTGGCCTCGGTCCCGCCGCAGTGAACATTCCACGTCACAATGGGTCCGGACCCTTCCCCAAAGTGAGCCCCGCCCGGTCTTGACAGCGCGGCCCCACAGCCCAGCTCCTGGCACACAACAGCGGCGTCCCATAGGTCCCAGAGACCACCATACACAGTCCCCCACTGTCCCCTGTAGTGAATCTCCAGTCTCCCAGCGCACAGACTGCCCCCATTCACCAGTCTCAGCTTCACCGTCTCTGTAAAATATCAGAAATAACATCAAGCGGTTAGAGTGTATTAAACCCACAGTCTCCCAGCGCACGGACCGTCCCCATTCACCAGGCAAGAGGGACCATGTGAGGAATCAGTGGGAACATCAGGCTGTGCCCAGACCCCGAATAAAACCCAGAGTAAATATTAAACATGGCAAAAGGGAGAGGAAAATACTAATTAACGGTGTAAACGAGCAGGGAACCGGGAGTCAGCGGGAAGTTCCCAGCAGCAGAGGGGCTCCCACGGGGTCGGGGTGGCGATTGGCTCAGAATATATTCCAGCCTCCAGAGGTTGAGAAAAAGGCGTGGCTGCAATGGTCAGCTGTCCATCATGATCAGTACCGATTGGCCAAGGTAGTGCGAGCTCAGCCCCAGTGAGGATTGGAAGAAATTCCCCCCAATCCCCGGAGACAATAGAGGAAGAGGCGGGGCTGGATGGTCATGTGATCCTAATGTCAGCACTGATTGGTGAGGTGGAAAGTGAGAGCTGCTGTGGGACCGGCAGCAGTGTCAGTGGAGCCGGCCCTTCACACTCTGCCCTTCAGGGCCCCGTTTATTGTCGCTCTGCATGAAGGGAGCAGCCGCCTCTCAGCTGGAATTAAAGATCTTTAGTAACAGTCCACGGGAAACAATCTTCCCGTCCGATGGACACACGAGGAGCTGGTTAATCGGTGATCGAAGAGACGCTGAGATTGTCACCCAGCCTTAATATTCAATGGGATGGATCAGAGCAGAGAGATACCAGATAAAGTAAAAATGAAAAGCGATTACCTGACGGGTCAGCCTGACTGTTCCCAGGTCTGCCTGAAATGAGACATTGAGAATTATAGTTCGCTGGGGCAAGAAATTAATAAAAATGTCAGAAAGAAAACGCACACATACAACGAACTGTGGGGTAACAATTCCAGTCTCGTTGTGAAAATCTGAAACGGGGCCTGTGATTTCATCTGTTCTTCATTACTTATAAAACCTCAAATACAATCTATGTAGCAAGCTGACATTTGTAAAGTGCCAACAGTTTATCGAGAATTGTTTTCACACAAACACACACTGACACCTGGGCACACTCTCTCCTTGTGGTGACAGTGCTCGGGCCCCATGTATTACCAGTGTTTAGGTGCCCAGAGAAGGCGGTGGTGATGGACCTGCTCCTCGTAGAATCATAGAATGACACAGCACAGATGGAGGACTTTCGGCCCATCCTGCCTGTGCTGGCTCTTTGAAATGCGATCCAATTAGTCCCTGCCCCCTGCCCTTTCCCCTTAGCCCTGAAAGTTACTGGTGACGGTGCTCTGACAATTTTTTGCCCGTGTGTAGTTGCCCTGAGCAGGCGGTGGTGATGATGAGCATTGCAGCTCTTTTAACAGCTGCAGTGCTCTTCATCTTCATATTAGGTAATCCCTCGGAACTGAGGATGACTTGGTTCCGCACTAAAAATGAGTTCTCAGGTGACTGCTTACTCCAATTATGGACCTACAGTCTCTGTCATAGGTGGGGCCGACGATGGTTGAAGGGGCTGGTGGGTGTAGTTCTCGGGTTGACGTGCGCTCCTTCCACTGCTTGTGCTTCGCTTCTGTTTGCTCCTGGCAAAGAGACTCGAGGTGTGCGGCGATTTCCCGAATGCTTCTCCTCCACTTTGTGCGGTCTTGTGCCAGGGATTCCCAATTGTCAGTGGAGATGTTGCACTTTTTCAAGGAGGCTTTGAGGGTGTCCTGGGGCTCTCTTGCCGTGTCGGAGCTTCGAGTAGAGCACTTGCTTTGGGAGTTTCGTATCAGGCATGCGGACGATGTGGCCCATCCATCAGAGCTGTTCAAGCATGGTCAAAGCTTCGATGCTGGGGATGTTAGCCTGAGCGAGAACACTGACTTTGGTGTGTCTATGCTGCCAATGGATTGGCAGGACCTTGCGGAGGCAGCGTTGGTTTTATCTCTCCAGGGATTTGAGGTGCCTCCTATACATGGTGCATGTCTCTGAAGCTTACAGGAGGGCGGGTATCACTACTGCTCTGTAGACCATGAGCTTGGTGCTGTGTTTGAGGTCCCGGTCTTCAAACACTCACTTCCTCAGGCGACTGAAGGCGGCGCTGGCACACTGGCAGTGCTGGACTTTGTTATCGACATCTGCCTTTGTTGACAGTAGGCTTCCGAGGTATAGAAAGTGTTCCACATTGTCCAAGGCCTCGTCATCGATTTTGATAATCGGGGAGCAGTACTGTGTGGCGGGGGCAGCTTGGTAGAGGACCTTTGTCTTATGGATGTTTAGTGTAAGGTCAATGCTCTCGTAAGCTTCCATGAAGGTGTTCACAATGGTTTGGAGGTCGACCTCCAAGTGCGCGCAGACGCAAGCATCGTCTGCATACTGTAACTCAATGACAGGGGATGGGTCAACTTTGGATCTGGACTAGAGGTGACGGAGGTTGAACAGTTTCCCGTTTGTTCTGTAGATTAGCTCCACTCCAGCAGGGTACTTACTGAGGGTGAGATGGAGCATTGCCGCAAGGAAGATTGAGAAGAACGTTGTTGCCATAACACAGCCTTGCTTGATACCGATCCATACATGAATTGGGTTTGTGTTGGATCCATTGGTCAGTGTAATGCCTTGCATGTCATCATGAATTATGCGGGGGATGGTGACAAACTTTTGGGTGCAGCCGAATTTGAAGGCGCTCTCACAGTGACTTTAAGTAGCGAAGTATAGGATTCCCATGCAAAGTTCAGGATGGAATATTAGTATAATTTAAATTAAATTATAGATTATCTTATTGTGTGATGAGTTTCAGAGCCTTTAAGTTTAATTCAATGTTTTCCATGTGGAAACGTCAAAGCTTCCATAAAGTTGTAATTGGAAGTTTCTGAAACAAATCAAAATGAACCATTGGTTAGACGGGTTCACACCTCCTATCTCTGTGCTAGCTGTTCCTCAATAGGTTCCAGCTGAGCGAATTCTCTTGTAACCTGTCCTTGCCGATTGGTCCATCATTTTACCCGTTAATGATGTTCGGTTAATGGTCCTCTCATTTACTGGTTAATCTTTGCTCCTTTTTAAAATGCAGCCAATATGTTGACCTGCTCCCAGCCCCCCTGATGATACTGTGTCCCACAGATCTCCAGGTCTCTTTCTATTCTAAATGTTATATACTAGAGACAGTGTGTTGACCTGCTCTCAATCCCCCTGATGATATTGTGTCCCACAGATCTCCAGGTCTCTTTCTATTCTAAATGTTATATAATAGAGACAGTGTGTTGACCTGCTCCCAGCCCCCCTGATGATACTGTGTCCCACAGATCTCCAGGTCTCTTTCTATTCTAAATGTTATATACTAGAGAGAGTGCGTTGACCTGCTCCCAGCCCCCCTGATGAAATTGTGTCCCACGGTTCTCCAGGTCTCTTTCTATTCTATAAGTTATATACTAGAGACAGTGTGTTGACCTGCTCCCCATCCCGCTGATGATATTTTGCCCTCCAGATCACCTGGTCTCTTTCTATTCCCTAGGTTATATATTACAGACAACGTGACACCGATTCTTGTCCTCAGCTGCGTTTGTCAAGGATTCTTGATTGAGAGCAGTTTCCAAACAGAATCTCTCTGGTCTCGTTCAAGTCCGGGTTCTGAAAAGTTGACAGAGCATTACAAGCTTCCACTCCAGGAGAGCCTCAGCAGTCCTGAACAACACTCTCCTGTCCTGCACATTCATCATTTATTGTTATCCATTGACAGACTAGTGGGAATAATCTTTCTGTATTTACTCAAAAACTTTAAAAACTCAACGCTTCTGTTAGAATTGATGATTGTGAGACTACAAAATAGAGTCAATACACAGCGTTTATATGAAAGTTCTTCTCCTGTCAGATTATCAGGTGTGTCGAGAATTACAAAAAATTATTTTATATTAAACTATATCAAGTCCAACTTGAACAACATTCACAATTAAATGAGTTCCCGTTGGGTTTATGAAGCAAATGAATTGAAAATCTTTAATTGCACGTTAAAACCTCCAGTAAAACACCAGAGGGAGCTCACACCAAACAATCCCGACTCTGAGCATCAACAGCGCAAAGAGTAATTTCTAACAAAATATCTCCATAGCCCTTAACTAGTGCCTGGATATAAGTTACCATGGTTAGAAAATCAACAAAGACGCATCGAATATTGACAAGAACAGGACAAAGTGCTCTGATCGCTATCTGCCGTAGTTAAATATACAAACAAAATCAGGATTTGTTACACAAAGCCACCAGAGCATGGGACATGTGGAATGAGATAGAGAAACAATCCCGCTATCTCATTAAATACTACATGACACTATATAAATCTATGGAGCAATTGGAGGAATAATAAGAAACAAGTCCCTATAACTCATTAAACAAAACATGACACAGCATATAAAGTATGGGACATGTGGAAGGAGATTGAGAAATATATCCCGTTATCTCATTAAACACTACATGATTCTGTAGAAAAGTTATGGATCATTTGGAAAGAGACTGAGAAACATTAATTATTACTTGACATTGTTCATCCAAATGTATGAAATAGAAAGCTTAATTTAATATAAAAAGCTCATAGCTCAGACGATCCTCACTAACTAAACAAAAAAACTCATACAGCAAATCCTAGGGAGGTTTAGGATATTTCAATAGCCTCATTTTTGACGAGTGTACTTGAAAAGAGCTCAATTAATAATGATTACTAACTGAAGCAATATAGGTTTCACCTCTAGTTAATATCTAACTTTACAATATATATAGTCCTTGTCCAACACTCCAACGCTGAACAAATTATCTTTTAAAAAATAGGTCAATTCTCTGTATCACATGCGGTCAGACAGCACTTCTAGTGAGAAATATCTGTGACAGAAATGTGTGTGTGTGTTCAGTCGGCAGTAGGTGCAGCTTTGACTGGTGTTCTACACTCAGAGAGTTCACTTACACCCCAGACTCCGATACATTCTATTCTAACAGTGAATGCGCTCTGCTTCCAATAGGCTCGGTTTTAAACCCCACTGGAATATCAACTCCAGTCTGCTCTGTCTATACGGGAGCCGCAGGGAACAAAATAGAGCAAACTGGTGTGGAATTTGTGCTCGATTTCGATTTTAAATCTAAATTTGGCACAAATCTCCTCTGAAAATTAAAGTAAGTGTTAATCAGATGCAATATATAATACACCTGTTTATTGACACAGACAGAGTTGAACAATTGTTTGCAATTTGAAGTTGATGGAACTTTCAAATCAATGAACAACCCAAAATATATATTAAATTAAAATTGTACAAATTAAATAACACATTGCAATATTCACTTCATACGATCCCAATGAATGACATTAATATGCCCATTATCTGTCAATTGAATTTGATCAGCACGCGATTTGTGAAAATGATTCAGGGAGTGATGTACACTTCATGTTTTTTCTCCGTTCTATGATTTGCAGAAAATGTTCTTTAAATCTACAAAACAGAATTTTAGTTTCCAATCAGTTTTATTATATCAAATAAAATGAATCACGGTAACATATTTCTTTAAATGTAAAATGTATCTGATAACAGTGCGAGAAGGTTTCCCTGTCAGTAAACCAGATTTTGTTAAAGAAGGAGATTAATAAATATAACTAAACACACACTGGAAACAGCGAGAAAATGACTGAAGTAATCGACCGACAAACTCAGCAAAAGGTATCGAGCAGTAGGAAGGAGATTGAGAAACCAGTCCCGAAATCTCATTAAACACTACATATAAATATATGAAATAGAATGATTAATTTCAGATAAAAGTTCATAATTTTGAAGATCATCACTGACTAAACAACAATATGCACAATCCCAGAGAGTTTGGAAATTTCAGTAACATTTTTTGGAGGGTAAACTTAACAATGATTATACTGTTAATTAATGCAAATTGAAACAATATTGGTTCCACGTCTAGTTAGTATTTAACAATATTGAAATTAATTCTCCAACGTTCTAATACTGAATAAACTATTTAAAATAGTTCAGTTCACTGAAACATACGGGGTCAGACAGCACTTCTGGTGAGAAATATTTGTGACAGAAATGTGTATGTGGGTTCAGTCGGCAGTAAGTGCAGCTTTGACTGGTATTCTAAACTCAGTGAGTTCACTTACACCCCAGACTCTGATACACTCTATTCTCACAGTGAATGCGCTCTACTTCTAGCAGGCTTTGTATAAATAATCCGATTAGAATTTTAACTCCAGTCTGCTCTGTCTGTGCAGGAGCCTAGGGGGACAAAACAAAACAAAACTGCTGCGGTAGTGTCTTGGTTTCTGTTTAAAAACTAAATTTTACTCAAGACTCAGCTGGGAATTTAAAATAAGTGCTATTCAGATGTAAAATATTCTTACATCTGAATAGAATGACATTGACAGAAATGGGTAAAGTTTCCCTATTTGTAGTTGATGGAATTTAAAATGAATCAACCCAAAATATGTTTTAAATGAGAATTCTTCGAATTGCATAAAGCATTTCAATATTCACTTCACACGATCCCAATGAATGACACATTTGAATAAAATATGACTGTTTATTTCAGATTGAATTTGATCAGCAGGCGATTTGTGAAAATGATTCAGGGAGTGAGATTCATTTCATGCTTTATTCTCCGTTCTATGATTTGCAGACAATGTTCTTTAAATTATCTACAAAACAGGATTTTAGTATCCAATCAGTTTTATAAAATAATAAATTTAACCACAGAAATATATTTCGTTAAACTCACAAAGTATCTGATAACAGTGAGATAACGTTTCCCTGTCAGTGAACCAGCATTTGTTATTGGTGGAGATTAATAAATATAACCAAACACACACTGGAAACAGAGAGAAAATGAACGGAATCACCGACCAAAAACCTCAGCAAAAAATATCGAGCATCTGGCAGGAGATTGAAAAACAAATCCCGAAATATCATTAAACCTTACATGACACTGAAAAAATAGTATGGAGCAGGTGGAGGGAAATTGAGAAATAAGTTCCAATATCTCATTAAATTCTACATGATTCTGTATGAAAAGTATGGGGCATGTGGACGGAGACTGAGAAAGCGTCATTATTACATCAGTCTGTATATGTAAATGTACAAAAAATAGTTTAATATTAAAAGCTCATAATTTTGAAGATATTCACTAACTAAACAACAACACTCACAGAACAATTTCTGCAATGATTTAGGGAATATTACGAACAACAATATTTGGAGACTTTATTTAATTATAATTGTAATAATGGTTAATGCTAATTGATACACTATTGGTTCCGCCACTAGTTACTATTTTATTATACAATATTTGTAAACCTTATCCAACATGCTAATGCTCAATAAAGTTATTTTAAATAGATCAGTTCACTCTCTCACACGGGGGTCAGACAGCACTTCTAGTGAGAACTATCTGTGACAGAAATGTGTGTGGGTTCAGTCGGCAGTAGGTGCAGCTTTGACTGGTGTTCTACACTCAGTGAGTTCACTCACACCCCAGACTCCAATACACTCTATTCTAACAGTGAACGCGCTCAACTTCCAACAGACTCAGTTTACATAATCCTATTAGAATTTCAACTACAGTCTGCTCTGTCTGTACAGGAGCTGCAGGCGGAAGGCGATGGAGAACCCAGTCCCGATATCTCATTAAACGCTACATGACGCTATTAAAATTCAAGAAAACAACATTTACATTCCACATCACTTCAATGCGTAGTAAAGAACAGTAATTTTATTAATGAGGTACATATTATGAGAAAAAAAGCTTATCCATAGATAAACTAAACAACAGCACCCACACAGTAAATTCCCCAGAGATGAAGGAAGTTTTAGTGACATATTCTTTTTGGATAGTGTAGTTAAAAATACTAAACATGCATGCTAATTGAAACAATATTGGTTCACCTCTAGTTAATACTTATTATACAATATTAAAGACCTTGTACAGCACTCTAATGCTCAACAGCCTAACATGATAATTCCAGACTCGGCAAAACACTGGGGTCAGACATCACTTCTAGTGAGAAATATCTGTGACCGAAATGTATGTGTGGGTTCAGTCGGCAGTAGGTGTAGCTTTGCCTGGTGTTCTACACTCAGTGAGTTCACTCACACCCCAGATTCCAATACATTCTATTCTATCAGTGAAAGCGCTCTACTTCCAGCAGGCTTGGTTTAAATAATCCGGATAGAATTTCAACTCCAGTCTGCTCTGTCTGTACAAGAGCCGCAGGGGACAAAATAAAGCAAAATTGCCGCGTTATTGTGACCGATTTCGGATTTAAATCTAAGATTGACACAAATCTCGACTGGGAATTTAAAGTAAGTGTTAATCAGATGAACAATATTCTGAACGCGCTGATTGTCAACAACAGAAATTGATAATTGATTCCCTATTTCAAGTTGATGGAACTTAAAATCAAACAAACAGCTGAAAATATATATCAAATGAATATTCTACAAATTAAGTAATAATTTCAATATACACTTCATGCGATCCCAATGAATGACAAATTTGAAGAAAATATGCCCGTTTTCTTCAGATTGAATTTGATCAGCAGGCGATTTGTGAAAATGATTCAGGGAGTGATATACATTTCATATTTTTTTCTCCATTCTATGATTTGTAGAAAATGTTCTTTAAATTATCAAAAAAACAGGATTTTAGAATCCAATCAGTTTTATAAAATAAAATAAATTAAACCACAGAAATATATTTTGTTAAACTCACAAATTATCTGATAACAGTGCGATAACGTTTCCCTGTCATGTAAACCAGCATTTGTTATTGATAGATGTTGATAAATATAACCAAACACGCACTGGAAGCAGAAAGATACTGAACGGAGTCACTGACCAAAAATCTCAGCAAAAACTATGGAACATGTTTAAGGAGATTGAGAAAGAAGTCCCAAAATCTTATTAAATTCTACATGACACTGTATAAAAAGAATGGAGCAGGTGGAGGGAGGCTGAGAAAGCATCATTATTACATCAGTCTGTACATATTCATGTATTAAATTGAAAAAATAGTTTAATATTAAAAGTTCATAACTTTGAAGATAACCACAAACTAAACAACAAAACTCACACAGCAAATTTTCCAAAGATTTAGGAAATGTTACTAACATTAACATTTGGAGAATGTATTTAATTGTAATTATTCTAATGGTTAATGCTAATTGTTACAATATTGGTTCCACCAGTAGTTAATATTTTCTTATACAATATTTATAAACCTCATCCAAAATTCTAATGCTGCTAAAAACGTTTTTAAGTATTTCAGTTCACTCTATCACACCGGGTCAGACAGCACTTCTAGTGAAAAATATCTGTGACCGAAATGTGTGTGTGTGTTCAGTCGGCAGTAGGTGCAGCTTTGACTGGTGTTCTACACTCAATGAGTTCACTTACACCCCAGACTCCGATACACTCTATTCTATCAGTGAATGCGCTCTACTTCTAAAAGTCTCAGTTTAAATAATCCAATTAGATTTACAACTCCAATCTGCTCTGTCTGTACAAGTGCTGCAGGTGGAAGGCGTTTGAGGAACCAGTCCCGATATCTCATAAAAGTCCACATGACACGTTTAAAATTCAAGACAACAACATGTACTTTGCACATCACCTCAATGTGTTCAGTAGTAAAGACCAATAATTATATTAATGAGGCACATATTATAATAATAATCAACGATGACTCACATTTGAGAAGCTGCAGTAAAAAGAGAGTCATGAAGGACCGGGGCATCGTCGCCGGTGCTGGTTACAGTGACGGGACCTGAACATTAACAGAATGTTGTTTGCAGATACCGAGCCGGCCCTCCAGCACCTTCCGACGCCCCGACAGAACTGGAACTTAATTCTTTGAAAACAGTTTGTACAGAAACCAACGTTTCTTTCAAAATAACCAATAGATTTTGAAAGGTGTTAACCGTGAATTGCAGTCTGGTAAAATACCCCAATGAGAAGGAACCTGCCCATTAATAGAAGAAAACAGCCCAGGTTCCATCCACTGCTGTTGAGCTGTGTGAGTCTGATAAGCGAAATGCGTCACCGACCCCGCATCTGGATCACATATTCATACAGAACAGAAGGAGGCCATTCGGCCCATTACACCTGTACCGGCTCTTTGAAAGAGCTGTTCAATTTAGTTTCACGTTCCTGCTTTTTGCCTATAACCCGATAATACTTTCTAAAGTGTGGTGCGCAGAATTGTATCCAATACTCCAGCCGAGGCATAACCAGAGATTTGTAAAGTTTTAGCATTATTTTCTAGTTTTTTATATAATCAATGCCCCTATTAACAAAGCCAATTACACATACGCTTTCTAAACCACCATCTCAACTTACCCGGTCACCTTCAAATATTAGTCAATATGCACCCCAGTTCCCTCTGTTCTTGCACACCCTCAAAATAGTACAATTTAGATTGTACTGTCTCTCCATATTATTCCTCTCAAAGACCAACATTTTATACTTAGCCATGTTAAATTGCATTTTCCTTGCGTCTGCACATTTCACCAGTATGTCTATGTCTTTCGGAATTCTGCTACTATAATGTTCACTATTTAATATGTTGTGTTAATTTATATTGCCGCAATATTTGAAATTGTATTCCCTATACACAAGTCCAGTTCATTTATAGACTGCAAGAAAAGCAATGGTCCTAATACCGACACCTGGTGTACACAATTTCAATATTCTATCCAGTCACAGAAAAATCCATTCACCACTAGTCTCTGCCTCCTATTCGTTAGCCAATGTACTACGGAAGTTACCACCATCCCTTCAATATCATGAGCATCTATTTTCGGAATTAATCTTCGGTGAGGCACTTTTGAAAGTCCATAGATACAACATGTACTGCAGTACCTTCATCAGTCAACTCTGTTAATTCATCAAAGAACTCAGGTTATTCAGACGTGAATTAAGTTTAACTATTAAATGATGGCTGTCCGTTATTAACCTATGCTTCTCCAAATGAGAATTAATTTTGTCTTGACAATGGTCTCTAGTAGTTTTTTCCAACCACCACTGACTTTAGACTGCCAGGCCTGTAGTTTCCTGGTTCATTCCACTCTGCTTTTTTGAACAGGTGTGTGGCATTTGCAATCCACCATTCCTCTGGCACCACTCCAATATCCAAGGAGATTGACCGCTTGTGGTCAGTGTGTCTGTTATTTCCAGCCTAGCTTCCCTTAGCAACTTAGGATTTGTAGGGGGGTGGCATGTGCCCAGTCAGCCCTGCCCCTGACTGTCCCTGAGCGATTCGAATTGCTCCCACACCCCTGGGTTCCAGACACCAGACTTAGGTACAGGCAGTGATACAGAAAATCGAGTAGAAAAGTGGTTTGGTACAAGAAAACCGTGAATTTTATTGAAAAACAATGCAACACAATCTTACTGAGAATTACTGATATAGTTACAGGCATAAAACAATTACACTTAGATGGGAATGGGGAACACATGGCACATCGAGGGAAACAAATGCATTAAATCCCCTTAACCTTATCCCACCCCCACTACCTAACTAGATTAAGCTATGAGGGGCCAGGAATTCATGCTCACCAATTCGAAACCTGTTGATTTAACTGGTAATGGGATTTGAGGTTCACTCGTGTTGTCCGTTGGGGTTCACTATAGTCACGTGGTCGCAGGGCACGGCGATGGAGTCATCTGAGTAAATTACCCCTTTTCTTCTCCTCCGTTAATGTCTTTGTTGATTCGTGATGGGTCTTCTTCTTCTTCCTCGGGCAGTTTGGTTTCCGACGGGTTTTACGATGATTGGGGCTCGGGTGGCGGTTTATATTGTCAACTTGATTTCACTACCTATGCTTCGAACACCATCATAACCTTAAATGGGCTTGACTGTCCAATTTTTCTGTCCCGGCTTTAAATGCTAGGTTATTCTCAAAGGCTTTGAACGCCAACTTATTCTCACAAACGCCAGCTTATAACTAGGCTGTTTGTCCCCCAATGCGTATTTCCGCTGCCCTTCTCTGCCTTTACCGGTTTACCATTTGATTCATCTCGTCTTGTCTGGCCGGTTGCAGCCGGTTGAAGTGACAGACCGAGAGAAGAGCTAAGAGAGTGATCACTACCGATGGGCCTACAGTTATACCCGATTCTTCACCCCTTATCTGCGCGCCAAATCAGGTCAGGTCTTTGTCTAACTTTTTGTGGGCTCGTCTAAATGATTACAGTCATTTATTTTAACAACTTCTGGGGGGGTGGTCTCCTTGTTTTAATGGCTTCAATATCCTGGTTGTGTGTTATTTATGAAAAATAATCGGGTTTCCTGGCTCGGCAGCTGCCTGTGAGCTTTTCCCGATTATGTATGCAAAAAGGTTGATTAGGTCCATTCTTACTTCATCTGTTCCAAGATGTAGGATGCACATTCTGTGTTTCCCTAGCTGTCTGGCTTTACAAAATCTCTCCACAGCTTTATGCATGTTATGTTTCGCTTCAGGGCCTGCCATTTTGCGTTTAAAATTCTGTCCATTTTGGTCACAAGGTTTCAGAATCCATTTTGGGTACCCTTTTTTAATAACTTGTCCATACAGGGTCCCTTTATTCATAACTTTTGGGGAATGTGGGAATGTTGAGAACCCTACACTCCCCCCTGTTGATACTAAACTCGCTTTAAGTATCATCCTGACAAGATGAGCAAAATTTCCAACCCTCCATAGTCAATCTTCCCCTGTAATTACCTACACTAATGATACCCACGGCACATGCACTTCCCAATCTGTAAAAATGTAGTGTACATAAGCATACATAGAATAATTACAGTCTTTTACACTCACCCAAGCATGGAGGTTGTCCAACAACCCTGCACCACTTGGTGCACATACATCTTTATTAAAACAACACGACAAAAATCTTTATTAAAAAAGCAATAAAAGAACACAAAAAAACAATCTTTAATCAGAAATACAAAAACTCAAATTCAAACAGGTGTATCTCCCTCCACCTTAACATAATGTTCCTTCCAGGTCCTTTGGTTTCGGAATTCTAGTATCTGACCTTTTCCCTTGCACTGAGTGCATACCAGGTAAAATGCTATTCCCAGCTGGCAAACCACGAGAATGTGTGAAGCCAGTCTAAACCACGAAGGGGCCTCTATGTTTTCAAAATGTCCCACCAGGGTGGAACTACAATATCAAATATCTTAGTCCCTATCTCTACTGTTTCCTGCTCCAGAGTGTTGAAATGTTTCTGGGAGACTATTACTGCTTTGAGTATTTTGGTAAGGTGTTCTGGGAGAGGGGGGATTTCGCTGCTGAAATGCGCTATGTGCTTTTGCAGGTTGTGAGATTCTCTTTTACAGTCAGGTAAACAGTGGAGGGTTCAGGAATGGGGACAATTCGTTCCTGGGCCACTGGAACTTCTGCCTCGTGTTTAAAGCTGAAACTGCTCTCACTTACCAGACACCAGCTATGCTGTCCATGCTGGTAGTGGGGCGCACCTATGGTGACACAATATGTCCCATCTCCTATATATGCTACCTGTGGGGGAACATGGTCCTGTGCCATTAACTCCATGGTACAATTTATAGGTTTTGCGCCAACAGCTTTAAACCTGCACTGTGGTTTTGAATAGGCGTTCATGTGCTGGGGACACAGTATTGTGTGCTCCCTGGCTCTGGCAACCCGAGAGGTCAGTACCTGTCATAGCGTGCTCCCACTTTATGACATAAGGTGGGACCACTGTGAAACGGATGTGTGCACCCCCTAGAATGAGCCCAATGTTCTCTACCCTGTATACCAGCGCGGGTCAGGCTGTCCTACCCATGACCGGCATTCTCTCTACTATACCTATGATCGTGTGGTTGGACCACCCACAATCTACTGGGACTGGGTAGGCCTCAGAAGCTAGCCGGAGTTGACACGGGCTTAATGCATTCCCAAATGGATGGAGAGATGCGAGGTGTTTGTTGCTGATCCAGGAGGGGACTAAACCATGTATTAAATCCTCCAGATTACTGCGGCCCTCGCACAGCATCCATGCCCTGTACAGCATGCACACCTCGTTCTGCGCAGCCTGATCCGAAGCATTTCTGTCCTCTCTCATGAGGGCATTTACGGTCTTTGTGTGCCTTTCCAGCTCGGCTATATTCTCTTTTAAATGGACCGTCATGGCCTGGTCCTCATGCAACCCTGAGCCTACTACCCTGTTCTCATCCATCAAGATTTTCTTTAACTGTGTTTTTAAACCGTTTATTTGGGTTTGCAATTCTATGTCATCTAAACTGTTGATGACAGAAGACCCTGTGTTAAACGCAGTAAAAACATAATTCCAAGCTCCCCTTCTTTGTCTCCCTTTATTACCCAAAAACTCACGGTGTGTGGTGTACAGCTCGGTTTTGTCTACATTAGCAAAATCGAACTCATAAAATTTTCTAAACTTCTCCTTTAACTTGACCTGGTATAGTTGTTCCATTTCTCTGGAGCACCACTCCGGTAAATGTACCTCGGTGAGATTTAAAATCACGGAGGCTACCGCATAGCGTACCCCCTGGTACAGATCCTGATCTGCCGACACTAGTACCAGCCCATTCCCTGGTCACTTGGTGATGGCGGGGCACCCCTCCCTGTGTGTCCTTGCTGCCTGAGTCGTGGGCAGGGGCTTTCCGGAGCGGGTTACAATTTCAGTGGCTATCACTGGGATCGGGGAGTATGGGACTGCGCACGCATTCAGGCTGGAATCCCACTCCAACCCCATTCCGGCATCTTGGCATTGCCAGTGGAGAATGATGAATATGCCTGTGGGGCAGACCTTCTCTGACCCCCACATACAGACATAAATCCCCTGATCCCGTTCCCAACAATTGTCCCAGGATAAACTCAATCCCCCGTGAGTCCCTGTAATCGTCCGATGGGTATTGTTCCCCAATCGTTCCCACCTTACTGTGGGTTTCCCAATTTTTTGCTCAGTTTCCCGAGCCATCACCACCTATCCAACGGAAACTGTCCCTTGCATGTAAAACATACACTTTTCCCTACGGTGACGCTGACGCTTGTGGCAATGACCTGTACCCTGGGGCACAGGAGGGTGGCCTCCCCATACGTGAACCCGGTCTGGCTGGAGTACTGAGTCGAATTGGACCCCAACTACCCTGCCCACCTTCCCTCGTGGAAGTAAACGGCGAGCTCATCTGCATCCAGTTCGCCACTTCCATCGGTCACTATCAGTGCTCTATCTCCTGAACACCCATAGACTTGGGAGTGCTTCACATCACCTCGCTTTCCAATTCTCATTCCTATCATGGCGAGTAGGAGTACACCCCCCTTCATCCTGAAATCCTTGCCTGTGAAGAGATACAAGAACATACAGCCAGGTCCCGAGGAGATTTTCTGGCTTGGGTGAAGCATAGTCGTGTCTTGCGACCTCGACTCAAATACAAACACTCTGAACAATACTACCAAACTACCAATCCTTATTTAAACTTAAACTAAACACACAAACTTCACAATACCAACCTTAATATTACTTAACTATATATATCCACTGCCCATCTCCGGGCGGCCAGCCTAATCCCTGTTTGGGCTGCGGCACACGACTCCCTTCGGTGTGGGCGCACTGTCCTGTACTTCCGGTCCCTCGCAGCCTGTGGCTGCTGGCTGGGGACCTCTGTCCTTGGACTTAACCCTAACTCGGGGGGCTGCCCCCTTAAAATGGGGAGCCGGTGACCATGGTTTCCTTGGCTGGGGCGTCCGTTGGGACCTTCTAGGGACTTTGGCTGGTGGGGTTTTCTTGGCTGGTGGGCCTTTAACCCGAACCGCTGCCCCCTCCGGTGCAGTGTGTGGGCTCACCGCTACCACTGGCTGGGGATTTTCTTCCTCAGGCTTTACCTCTCCGGAACCTGGGCTACGGGCAGGTAACTCTTTGCAACCTGTTGCTGCGGGCTGAGGGTCTCCGCCCCCAGGTCACAAATCTGGGTCCGGGGCAGTGCCTTCACTCTCAGGTCACTACTCCTATAAACCTGGGTCAGGGGCGTCGTCCTCGCACTCGGGTCCCTCCTCATCTGAATCCCAGAAGAGTGGGGGAATGTCCAAAGCGGTGGGTGAGATGGCAACTCCCCTTAAACAAGCCACAGCGCCTGCCTGTGCAGTCTGTGAACTTGTTCCCACTGCTGGATGAGGATCTCTATCCTCAGACCTTACCCCAACTGACTGTTCTCTCTTCTCGGATTTAAACAGTTTACATTGATTAATATGGGATCATTTGGTGCGCCGAGGCATTTTAATGGCATATAACATGGGGCTTGCCTTGTCTACAATGCTGTAGGGCCCCATGTGTAATGGTTCCAGACTCCCTCTCCGAGCAAAATTCCTCACCATGACCTGATCCCCTTCTTCCCACTCGTGGTGTTTTCGGTGTTCAAACAGCAATCGCTTGCTCCAATGCTGCTTTCCCATGTTCCCAGCAGACTGCCCGTGGACCGGCTTAAGTTGCTCGAAGAGGTTTCAGGCGAACCTGTCTCTGTTTACCTCCCTGAGCTGACCTTCTGTGAGCACCGGGGCTAGTACATGGGTGGGGGTCCACATAACCCTGCCAGTCATCAGCTCGTGCGGGGAGTACCCCGTGCTTTTCGACTGGCTGGCCCAGATCCCCATCAGGACTAACGGTAGGACGTCGGGCCATTTTCGAAGCGAGTCCACCGTCTCTTTCCTCAACCTTTCCTTTATGGTCCTATTCATTCTCTCCACAATCCCTGATGACTGTGGGTTGTGGGCATCGTGCCACTTCTCCTCGATGCCGAGCAGCATAAGAATGATCTGCATTACCTGCCCAGTAAAGTGACTCCCTTGGTCGGACTGCACATACTGTGGTAGCCCCCATCGTGAGAACTTGTCCCGGACCAGGATCCTGGCTGTACCCAGAGCTGTGGCTGTTCTGCAAGGAAAGGCTTCTAACCATTTCGTGAACAAATGTACCAGGACTAGGCAGTACTTATAGCCTCCCTGGGCGGTGGGCAGAGGCCCGATGTAGTCGACCTGTATCGACTGCCATGGTCCCTCTACCCTCCTGATGTGTCCCATAGTTACCTTCCTTTGGTGGGGGTCAGGGTTGTTAGCAGCGCACACCAGACAGCCGGCACAGAACTCGCGGACATCTTCCCTGAGTCATGGCCACCATCTCGCCTGTTCCACCTGCTGCCAGGTGGTCTCAGGCCTTTGATGCCCCGCTCCTGGACCCTCATGGGGCAGTTGAAGGAATTCCCTCCGGTGCTGCTGCGACACTACCCATTTTTCTCCCCTAAACAGCATGCCTTCTTTTACGGGGAGGGCTGCTGTGCCGTAAGCACCCACTGCCCTTTTCCCCTCAGTCACTGCACTGAGGACAGCCTTGAGCACGGGGTCTTGGCTTTGGAACGTCTTAAGGTCCAGGGCTAACGCTACCATTGCACTGCCTTTTGTTCCGTCCCTACCCCTGAGTGCTGCCATGGGTCTGGACCCATATGGGCTCCAGAAAGTGCCTGTGCGGGCACCCTCCTTGGCTAGCATTTCAGCCTGCTGGTTACCTTGACTACGGGGTTCTGTGGAGGAATGGGCTTTCACCTTATGGATGACAACCTCCCCTTCCTCCCCCACTGCTGCTAAGATTAACTCCAGCAGGGGTTTCACTGTGAGGGGCCTCCCGTCGGTGGAGTTGTATCCACGGCGGAACCAGATAGCCAGGTACTTCATACACGAATTGCACGTTAACATGCTGTGTGAGCAAATCGTGTATGGGGTTGGGAAGATTTTGGGGTGTGTAACAACGTACACTACCGCGGACGGTTCAGCCTGCTAGGCGCTCATGGTGCTGGGGGGCTTAATTGCCAGGGCAATGTTTGCCGCTGGGTCATAAACTCCACACTCTGTGAGTCACTCACCAGCAGATACCGTGCTGGAGCCGTCCACATAGATTTCGCGGTTTGTGGGGTGTATCTCAGCCCGCAAACGTATGTCCACTTCCCAAACCCCTTCTATGGAACACGGGTGGACTGTTCCAGGGTAAAGCAGGTTGGCTGCGAGGTTTGGCTCGCAGAGACCCTTCACCTTTAGGTCCGTCTGTGAGAGGAGCAGGGCCCAGTGAGCAATGCGGGCACTGCTCATGGTCCCATCCTTGATCCTCCCATCCAGGAGCATCTGGCATGGTGTGTGATGGGTGAGGAGGGTGATGGGAGAGGTGCCTGTGAAGATCAGCGATCTTTTCACAGTCCAATGTGTGACCAAGAAGTACCTCTCACAATTGGTGTAGCTCCTCTCCACATCCGTGAGTTTCCTGGAAGAGTAGTCCACCGGCCTCAGCCTGCCATGCCGCTCTTAGGAGCATCATAGCACACAGGCTGTCCCCGCTGGCTGCTACCTCCAGGAAAATCTCTTTGCCCCCAACTATGGCCCCTGGAGTTGGTGCGGTCTGCAAGTCCTTCTTGAGCCTGACAAATGCTGCCTGGCAACCCTCATACCAAGCTCACTCCACTCCTTTATGTAGGAGTCGGAGCAGAGGGGCTGCTTTGGTAGCATAGTCCTCAATAAAGTCTCTGCAGTACCCGGTTAGCCCCAGAAACGAACTCACACCCGTGACTGTGTTGGGGACTGGTAACTCTTGTACTGCTTCCCTCCTAGCCTTATCAATGGCCCTTTCCCCAGCGCATATGGTCAGGCCCAGGAATTTCACCTCCTGCTGGATGATCTGCGCTTTCTTGGGGTTGACTTTAAAACCCTCTTGCCTGAGCAGCTCCAGCAGTTCGGCCAGCAGTGGGCCATGCTCCTCTCGCGAATCAGTGAACAGGAGCAGGTCATCCACATACTGTACCAGCTGACTGGGCTGGCTGAAACCCTTTAAACTGTTTGCCATGCACTGAAGAAAAATGCTGGGGCTGTTGTAGAAGCCCTGAGGCAAACAGTTCCACGTGTACTGTTGCCCTTTAAACGTAAAGGCAAAATTGTACCGATCCTCCCTCCTTTAAGGGATGGACCAAAACCCTTGGAAATATCCAGCACCGTGAAAGTGCTCGCCGATGCTGGAATACTTCCTATCAGGTTGGCAACTGCTGCTACCGTGGGTGCACAGGCTGGGATGTTAAAGTTGAGCACCCGATAGTCCACTGTGGCCCTCCAGGAATTATCTGGCTTTCTAACCGGCCACAGTGGAGATTTTACGTGGGTGGCTATCGGTCTCAGGACTCCCTGCTGTACTAAATAGGACATGGCTGCTTCCATGTCCGGCTCTGCTTCCCTGGGGAATTGGTACTGTTTCTGTGGTCGGGTCATGGGGTCCCTGTCGACGCTGATCTCAAACCCATTGACCCTCCCGTAGTTGTGTTTGTGTGTTGCAAATGTGGCTAGGTGGGCTTGCACAAATGCCTGGAACTCCTTCGGGGTATTACTGACCATGAGCTCGAGGTTATAACCCTCTTTGGACTTCATGCTGCACACGGTCCCCTTCCCTTCTTTCCCTGGGATGACTACCACCTCGCCGCCCTTTCATGTACTTGCCCCACATAGGCAATAATTTCTTAAATCGACCAGGATCCCGTGGCCTACAATAAAGTCGACTCCCAGGACGCCTCTTCCACCCTCCAATTCCCACTTCATTAGGACAAAGGTTCACTTAGAGTGTAGTGGGCCTAAACGAATGACGAGCGGGATGGAAAACGAGCCGGCCTGTTCCTTGCCTGTGAATCGCGACAGACTGTATGGGACTCCGTTAAATAGAGGTGAGATGGTGGGGTTAGCTGAATGGACCACAGTGCATGATGCGCCTGCATCCAACAGATAGGTCCCCTTCATCTTTTCTACCTCCATCTCCACGAGAGGTCTCTTCCATTCATCATAATGAAGGGAACACAGTTGAACAGGCTGCATTGGCTCTTATCATGGCTGTGGGTTGGATGGGGCTGACAGGGACAGAGCAACAGTAGCGGCTGCTACTCTCCCGTGGCCAGTCAATAAGGACCTCATGGTGCCTAAAAATGACTCGACCACAGCGGGAGGGATTCCTCCATCTGCCTTTTGGGCTGGGCCTGTGGAATTATTTCCCTTGTTATCTTTCCAAGGGTTTTTGCACTCCTTCCTCCAGTGTCCATCCTTCCCACACCCGTAACAATTGTGCTTTGTGCTAGAAGGGTTATTCCCTTCCTGATGCCACTCATTCCTAACCTGTCCGGATTTTACCTCATGCACCTTCCCGTTTGGTGGGTGTGCATCGGCTCCCCTACCGTTCTTATAAGCTAGCGCCATCTGTCTGATCACCATAAGTTCGGTGGTCTGGGGATTTTTGTGTTCGAACCAGACTTCCGACTTGCTGCGGAACTGTGGCAAGCTGTTTGCCACCAGGCAACAGAGCCAATGGGCCAGCTGATCCCTGTTCAGGAATGCCCGGTTAGGTGCCCCAGGACATGCACTCCTATAAACCAACCATAACCTGTCCGTGAAAGCCTGCGGGGTTTCCCCCGTGAGCTGCACAGTCTTCTCCACACGGGAGAAAGGACTTCCCTCATTCATCCCCATGGACTCCAGAACTTCATCCCTGTGCTCCTCATACCCGCTCTGCCCCTCCTTACACATGTCAGAGAGGGATTGGAGGAGTCTACTCTCCACGGAGAATAGCAGCATTTTGGCCTGCTCAGAACCATCGCAGTCGTTGATGCTGGCTGCCTGCTCTACTTCCCTGAAGTGGATCGAGGGGTCGCCCTTTTTGGAGAGCTTTGGGATATGGCTCACCATAGCCCTAAGCTGTTGAGTGCTATAGGTTAATACGAAATGGTTTTGGAGGGGTCCCTCATCCTCGCCATTAATGGGGGGGCCGAACCTCCGATGCCAGGCTGGGCACATCAGGCCTGGCCCCGGCCTCTCTTGCGTGGGTGGCTCCACTTCCACTCCTACCCCTGACTCCACCCACGTTGCCTCCAGACCTCGCTAAAATCTGGCACTACGGGTGGTGGTCGTGGGACCTCCTGTTCCTCAACCATGTCGCCCCTTGTCACTACCAATGATGTATGGACAGTTCTCCCCTCGTTCCCTATAAAATCCGATAGCAAAATACTGCAGATGTTGGAAGTCCGAAATAACAACAGAAAATGCTGGAAAAACTCAGCAGGTCAGGCAACAGCCATGGAGAGAAATTTGAGTTGACGTTTCGGGTTTGACTCTTCTTCAAAACTGGAGAGAAAAGGAACTAGATTGAAGGCAGGGCTGCGATCGGACAAAAGAATAAAAGACCCAAAAGAAGTAAAAGAGATTAGAAGCTAGACGAGATGGTAATATGCTGGGATTAGGTGTAAAGAGTACTGGCAGGGCGAAAGATAGCTGCCAGGTGTGAGAGAGAAACAAAAGGAAAGGGGGGGGATGAAAGGAGTGGAAAAATATAAGTAAAAATGAAATAGGGGCCGAGGTTATGATCTGAAATTGTTGAACTCGATATTGAGACTGAAAGGCTGCAGAGTGCCTAATCGGAAGATGAGGTGCTGTTCCTCGAGTTTACGTTGAGCTTCCGTGGAACAGTACAAGAGGCCAAGGACGATGAGGTCTGAGTGGGAATGGAGCGGTGAATTGAAATGACAGGCGGCCGGAAGCTCGGGGTCACCCTTACGGACTGAACGGAGGTGTTCCGCAAAGCGGTCACCCAATCTGCGTTTGGTCTCCCCAATGTAGAGGAGACCGCATCGGGAGCAGCGAATACAGTATACTAGATTGCGAGAAGTACAAGTAAATCGCTGTTTCACCTGGAAGGGGTGTTTGGGGCCCTGGACAGTGGGGAGGGGGGAGGTATAGGGGCAGGTGTTACATCTCCTCCGCTTGCATGGGAAGGTGCCAGGCGAAGGGGAAGGGCTGTCTGGGGTGATAGAGGAGTGGACTAGGGTGTCTCGGAGAGAGCGGTCCCTGCGGAATGCTGAAAGGGGAGGGGAAGGGAAGATACGTTTGGTGGTGGGATCACTTTGGAGGTAGCGGAAATGCCGGAGGATGATCCATTGAATGTGGAGGCTGGTGGGGTGAAAGGTGAGGACAAGGGGAACCCTATCGTGGTTCCGGGAGGGACCGGCAGGGGTGAGGGCAGAGGTGCGGGAGATAGAACTGACACGGTCGAGGGCAGTGTCAACCACGGTAGAGGGGAATCCTCGGTTGCAGAAAAAGGAAGACATGTCTGAAGCACTGGTGTGGAAGATGGCATCGTCAGAGCAGATACGGCGGAGGTGGAGAAACTGGGAGAATGGAATAGAGTCCTTACAGGAAGCGGGGTGGGAGGAAGTGTAGTCCAGGTAGCTGTGGGAGTCAGTGGGCTTGTAGTAAATATTGGTCGATAACCTATCCCCAGAGATGGAGACGGAGAAGTCGAGGAAGGGAAGGGAAGAGTCAGAGATGGACCATGTGAAGGTGAGGGAAGGGTGCAAATTGGAGGCAAAGTGAATGAAATTGTCAAGTTCGGGGCGAGAGCAGGAAACGGCACCGATACAGTCATCAATGTATCGGAAAAAGAGGTGAGGGAGGGGACCCGAGTAGGACTGGAACAAAGATTGTTCCACATAGCCCACGAAAAGGCAGGCATAGCAAGGACCCATGCGGGTACCCATGGCAACACCTTTGATTTGGAGGAAATGAGTGGAGTTAAAGGAGAAGTTGTTCAATGTGAGAACAAGTTCAGCCAGGCGGAGGAGGGTCGTGGTGGATGGGGACTGGTCGGGCCTCTGTTCAAGGAAGAAGCGGAGTGCCCTCAGGCCATCCGGGTGGGGGATGGAGGTGTAGAGGGATTGTACGTCTATGGTGAAAAGGAAGCGGTTGGGGCCAGGAAACTGGAAACTGTTAAAGTGGCGGAGGGCGTCCGAAGAGTTGCTGATGTAGGTGGGAAGAGACTGGACAAGGGGAGAAAAGATAGAGTCAAGATAGGAAGAGATAAGTTCCGTGGGGCAAGAACAGGCTGAAACGATGGGTCTACCAGGGCAGTCCTGTTTGTGGATCTTGGGAAGGAGGTAGAAGCGGGCTGTGCGGGGTTGGGGAACTATGAGGTTGGTGGCAGCGGGGGGAAGATCTCCAGAGGAGATGAGGTCAGTGACAGTCTTGGAAACGGTGGTTTGATGTTCGGTAGTGGGGTCATGGTCCAGGTGGAGGTAGGAGGAGGTGTCGGAGAGTTGGCGTTCAGCTTCCGCTAGGTAGAGGTCAGTACGCCAAACAACAACAGCACCACCCTTGTCAGTGGGTTTAATGACAATGTCAGGGTTGGATCTAAGAGAATGGAGTGCTGCAAGTTCAGAGGGAGGTAGGTTGGAGTGAGTGAGGGGAGCAGAGAAATGGAGACGGCCGATGTCACGTCGGCAGTTAGCGATCCTATAAAATCCGCCTGGCCTGCCTTCGGGCTTATGAGGCACACCATGCACTTTGCCTTCCTTAGGGACAGGCTTAGCTACTCTATCTGTTCTTTGCAGGGGCCATGATCTGAGTCTGCAAACCCCTGTTTACTCGGTAGCTTGTAAGCTGCCTTTATATTCTTCACTTTCCCCTCCTGCTCTCTTAATTGTCTCGCTAAGCAAGCATTCTTTTCCCACAACATCAACTCATTACCCTTGGCTTCAGTGACTTGGCACTTCAGAAATTCCAACCTGGCCTTATGTTCTCCCAGTAACTGTACCCTTTCCTGATTCAGGGCCTGCAATGCTATCAGTAACTTCTCCCCTGCTAGAGCCTTGTCCTGGAACTGCAGGGCTGACTCATTTACCTCGGCTGCCTGTGCTGCAACGAGCCTGTCCAAAAGCTGGGCCTCCTTCTTGGAACCCATCAGCCAGACTGCCTTCTCTAGGG
The DNA here is from genome assembly GCF_052327205.1 of Somniosus microcephalus. Taxonomy (NCBI): domain Eukaryota; kingdom Metazoa; phylum Chordata; class Chondrichthyes; order Squaliformes; family Somniosidae; genus Somniosus; species Somniosus microcephalus. The sequence goes on from NC_141016.1 coordinate 32,829,383, forward strand.
ATTTCCTGTGCTCCTTCCCTTCTGTCCAATTAGCTGCGGCATCAACCAGATGCCCAGCCTTTAACAGATTGGTGATCCACTTCTTCGTGATATTCACCTTGCTAAACACATAATCAGAAAAACTTTCCTCCATCACGGTTTGCTCATCCGAACCATTCAAAATCAAATCTAAGTCAAATCAACTTTTATTGTCATTGTTAGTGCACAAGTGCAGTACAAAGAAATGTAGGCTTGCGGCTCCCAAGAGTGTACATTTAGATTAAGACATTTAAATATTCAACATACATTTGGCTTGTAATACATTAACATAAACATAACCATAATAAAGTGCATTGGCAGATGTGCAGGCTTTAGAGTTTATTTGTGGAGTTCAGTAGGATGACAGCCCTGGGAAAGAAGCTGTTCCTAAATCTGGTCGTACGGGTGCGAATGCATCTGTAGCATCTCCCAGATGGCAGGAGGGGGAACAGACTGTGGCTGGGGTGGGTAGTGTCTTTGATGATGGACCGTGACCTCCGTAAACAGCGTTTCTGGTATATGTGCTCTATGGTCGGTAGCCGGGTGCCGGTAATGCGTTGGGCTGTTTTGACTTCCCGCTGCAGGGCTTTCCGGTCATAATAGCTACAGCTGCCATACCATACTGTGATACAGTTTGTCAGGATGCTCTCTATTCTGCAGCGGTAAAAGTTAGAGAAGATCAGGGGTGACAGGTTACGTCCCTTCAGCCTCCTTAGGAAATATAGGTGCTCTTTCGCACTCCTGCTGCTGGTGTCCTGCCCTGGGCGCCATTTCTGTAGGGGGTGGCGTGTGCCCAGTCAATTCTGCCCCTGACTGTCCCTGAGCAGTTCGAATCGCTCCCACACCCCTGTGTTCTAGACACCGGACTTAGGTACAGGTGGTGATGCAGAAAATCGAGTAGACAAGTGGTTTGGTACAAGAAAACCGTGCATTAAAAAAAAAAATATAAAACAATCTTACTGAGAATTACTGCTTTAGTTACAGACATAAAACAATTACACTTAGATGGGAACGGGAAGCACACGGCTCTTCGAGGGAAACAAATGCATTAAAATCCCCTGATCCTTATCCCACCCCCAATACCTAACTAGATTAAGCTATGAGGGGCCAGGAATTCATGCTCACCAATTCGAAACCTGTTGATTTAACTGGTAATGGGTTTTGAGGTTCACTCGTGTTGTCCGCTGGGGTTCACGATCGTCATGTGTTCACAGGGCACGGCGATGGAGTCATCTGAGTAAAGTACCCGTTCTCTTCTCCTCCGTTAACATCTTCGTTGATTCACGATGGGTCTTCTACTTCTTCCTCTGGCAGTTTGGTTGCTGACAGGTTTTATGACAGTTGGGGCTCGGGTGGTGGTTTATATTGTCAACTTGATTTCACGACCCATGCTTCGAACACCATCATATCCTTAAATGGGCTTGACTGTCCGATTTTTCTGTCCAGGCTTTCAACGCTAGTTTATTCTCAAAGGCTTTGAACACCAACTTATTCTCACAAACGCCAGCTTATAACTGGGCCGTTTGTCCCCCAACGCATCTTTCTGCTGCCCTTCTCTGACTTTCCCAGTTTACCATTTGTCTTGTCTGATTTCGTCTGGCCAGTTGCAGCCTGTTTGTCCTGTGCTCGTTTGGTTCGGTTCTGTCCTTCTCCCGCGTCTGGCCCCCGGTGTTGTAATCGGCGTCCTCAGTGTTGAGCAGCACGGGGATGGAGAAGAGGAAGCGAGAGACCAAGAGAAGAGCTAAGACAGTGATCAGTACCGATGGGCCTACAATTATACCTGGTTCTTCACCCCTTATCTGCGCGCCAAATCAGATCAGTTCTTTGTCTAACTTTTGGCGGGCTCGTGTAAATGATTAATGTCATTTATTTTAACGACTTCTGGGGTGGTGGTCTCCCTGTTTTAATGGCTTCGATATCCTGGCTGTTTGTTATTTATGAAAAATAATTGGATTTCCTGGCTCGGCAGCTACCTGTGAGCTGTTACCGATTATGTATACAAACAGGTTGAATAGGTCCATTCTTACTTGATCTGTTCCAAGATGAAGGATGCATATTCTGTGGTTACCTAGCTGTCTGGCTTTACAAAGTCTTCCCACAGCTTTATGCATGTTAGGTTTCGTTTCAGGGCATGCCATTTTGCAGGGCCTTGCTTTTAAATTCCTGTCCATTTTGGCCACGAGGTTTCAGAAGCCATTTTGGGTACCTTTTTTTAATAACTTGTCCATACAAGGTCCCTTTATCCATAACTTTTGGGGAATGTGGGAATTTTCAGAACCCTACAGATTCCTCCCATCTGGAACGGGTGAATTGTTAAATTTGAGTGATGCCAACATATTTAGCAACATAACCTTTTCATCCTATCCAAGATCTCTACTCCCCACTCTTCTTTTGTGCAGATAATTGCAAAGTATCCATCCAATAGCTCAGTCATGCCCTCTGCCTCTACAAGAATATTCCCTTTTTTGCCCCTATCCGGCCTCACAATTCCTTTAACTATCATTTCACTTTTTATAGGTTTATAAAAGATTAGTGGCTCCCTTTACCAATAAAAGCTAATATTTTCACATACTCTCTTTGCTCTTATATCATTTTTTAATTGCCCTCTGCACTCTCTGTATTCTGCCTCGTTTTCAATTGTATTCTGTACCTTAAATAACCACATTTTTCTGTTTTATTTTAATCTCTATTTCCTTTGTCATCCAGTGAGCTCTAGATTTAGATGCCCCATTTTCCCTCTTTATGGGGATATGCTTGTATTCTACACGACCTGTTTCCACCTTGAAGGCCGCTCATTGTCCCTTTATTAACTTCCCGGATTTTTTTTGGTCCAAATGTGCTAGGACCCTTCACAAATCAGTGAAATATTAGCTCTCTTCCATTTGCTAATTTCAACTTTGATTTCTCTTGGAGCATGTTCATAACAACTTATGCATAATTATATTATGATCACTATTACCCAGATGGCCTCACTCTGAATCACACTGGACTTCCCCAGCTTTGTTTCCCAGAACTAGGTCCAGTACTGTTTCATTCCTCAGAAATGTAACAGGTTATTTTCTGTTCCTTAATCCTAAGCTGAAAGATTCAGTGGTTGTACTATCTAGTATATCGTCCCTCTTTATTACTGTAATATTATCCTTGATCAAATCTGCCAGCCATCCTTTCTTTTCCCCTTCCCTCTCCCTCCTTACTACATTATCGCCATGAATGATCAGTTCACATTCCTGCCCATGTTTAAGCCAAGTTTCCATCATAGTGAATTTATTATGTGGTAACATGCACCTGTAGCTCGTCATCCTTATTTACATAGAAACATAGAAGATAGGAGCAGGAGTAGTCCATTCGGCCCCTCGAGCGCGCTCCACCATTTAATGAGATCATGGCTGATCATCCAAATTCAGTACGCTGTCCGTGCTTTCTCCCCATATCCCTCGATGCTTTTAGCCTCAAGAAATATATCCAAATCCTTCTTGAATATATTCAATGAATTGGCCTCAACTGCCTTTTGTGGAAGAGAATTCCACAGGTTCAGCACTCTCTGGGGAAAGGAATTCCTCCTCATCGCAGTCCTAAATGGATTAACCCTTATCCTTAGACTGTTACCCCTGGTTCTGGACTCCCCTGCCATCGGGAACATACTGCCTGCATCTACTCTATCTAGTCCTGTTAGAATTTTATATGTTTCAATGAGATCCCCTCTCATTCTTCTAAACTTTAGCGAATATAAGCCTAATCGACCCAATCTCTCCTCATACGTCATTCCTGCCATCCCAGGTATCAGTCTGGTGAATCTTCGCTGCACTATCTCCATGGCAAGAACATCCTTCCTCAGATAAGGCGACCAAAACTGCACACCAAACTCAAGGTGTGGTCTCACCAAGGCCCTGTACAACTGCAGCAAGACATCCTTACTTGTGTATGCAAACCCTCTCGCTATGATGGCCAACATACCATTTGCATTCTTAACCGACTGCTGCACCTGCATGCTTACCTTCAGCGACTGGTGAACATGGACACCCAGGTCTCGTTGCACTTCCCCTTATCCCAATCTATTGCCATTCAGATAATAATCTGCCTTCCTGCTTTTGCCACCGAATTGGATAACCTCGCATTTTTACACATTAACTACATTTGCCATGCAGCTGCCCAATAAACTAACCTGCCCAAGTTATACTGGGTTTTCTCTGCATCCTCCTCAGAGCATACACGCCCACCCAGCTTTGTGTTGTCAGCAAAATTAGTAGCAGTCCTCGCACGAACACACATGCATTCCAACACCATGCTAGTCGGCTTTGTATTCTTTCTCCATTTATTTACTGCTCTTACTAAGCTATTGTTTGTTCTGTTGCTGTTTGTCCCTCCCAGGTTTCTATGCACCTGGTCTCTCCTCTCTGCTGCTGGGTCCTGGTGATCTTTCTCCGGCCAAATTAGTTCAAACCCTCGCCTAGAGCACGAACTAAACTCCCCATGAGGACATTGGTTCCAGCCCTGTTAAGGTGCAACCCGTCCTGCCTGTACAAGTCCCCCTACCCCATAACTGGTCACAATGCCCCAGGAATCTGAAACCCTCCCTCCTGCCCCACTTCTCCAGCCACGCATTCACCTGCACTATCTTCCCGTTTCTGTGCTCACTGGCACTTGTCACTGGGAGTCATTCAGAGCAGACCACCTTTGAGGAGCTGTTCTTTAATATTTTTCCTAACTTCTGGAAATCTGCCTGTTTGACCTCAGCCCTTTTCCTGCCAATGCCATTCCTTCCAATATGGACCACAACTTCTCCTGTTCCCGTTCCACTCGCACCCCTTCAATTATATATTTTACCTCGGCACCAGGGAGGCAATACACCATTGGGAACAGAAACGCCTGTATATTCCGTTGACTATCAAATCTCCAATGGCCCGCCAGAGCTACACTCTTTTGTGCCCCACGGTGCAGCCCAGACTCCCACAGTGCCTGCATTTGCTTCTGACTGCAAGCCCCCGAGCTAACTTCACCCGGACTGTTATTCAACATTGAATACCGGTTTGTGAGTGAAAATATGGGTCAATCAGGGAAACACGGACGTAAAACCACATGAGAGATAACATTGGTCTCAGACCAACTTTACTGATCGTTATTACTGATATCATTTTATTACATATAAAGACGAGTGAATCCGCTCACTTTCTGATGTGCTGCAGCACTTTCCCAACATGGAAGTAAATGTAATAGGATTGAGTGATTAAACACCGATAATCAGATGAATTCAATCACAGTTAATGGCTTTCCCAAGAGCGGTTCATAATGGAGCGGCGCTCACTTTTTTTAAATTGACTTCACGGATACAGAGAGGAGAATGTGAGGTCCATGAACACTCCGTGCCGGGAGATCCCCGAGTCGGGCCGGCCACCATTCCCGCTGGCGGTCGGCACCAGCCGGGAGCAGCAGTTGCTTTAAATTATAAAATATTGAGGTCATTATATATAACCAGTTAATATGAAATCATTCTCCATTCCGCATAAATAACGTGATAGTTATTCACCCGGTAGAATTCCCTTCGTCCCTTACATGCACTAAAGCTGGAGCTTAATATCAGTGATCGGTCCCAGAATGGGTCCAATGGCTCCCCGCGGTACTGCAGCTATAATGATCTCACTTTGAACAGAGATTCAGTCTTTGGTTTATTCACTTTAACAGCGTCCCCGAGTGTTCCTCGCCCTGGACTATACAGGGGTAGAGAGCCGATCCACGGACAATCCCCCTTTAGTTGGCGGCATATATGACTGGGTCTGGTGAAAAAGGAGACACAGACTAAACTGTTGCTCTGGTCCATTTGTTTTGCCCGATGTCACATCTGACACCTTCTGCCTCTAATGTAAAATATCTGCTAAAGAACAAAACGGGATTTACAATCACAGGGTGAATGAAAGTCGCTTTCACACAACTTTTCAATCTCACGAATATAAAGCGAAGCAGAACAAGAGCCTCCAACCCCAGTGGTCCTTTCGAGTCAATACTAAATGTGATGCGATAATTAGGACAGCTCCATACAAAGAAAGGGAACGTAGTCAGGGAGAATGCAACAAGATTTTTGGCTCCTCAGAAATTTGGAGAAACTGTGAAAGGTAGGGACACCAACAGACTCATTTGGAGCCGGACACTGCAGTGCTGGTGTGTCAGAGACACAGAGCAGTATGGCGGAGGGGCAACTGAGAGACCAATGGTTCCAGTAAACTGGTGTCAAGAAGTAAACACAGGTCGAGATAGGGATTCCAAACGCTCCCCCTGGCACAGACAGACTCTATTGACCAGACTGCAGAGAGTGTAGATGCATTTTGACAGAACCAAGGGTTCGGGACCTCTTGTGTCCAAATGTTCCACTGGAGTTTATCCAGCGGACCGGGGCCGTCTTCCAGTACAGAGCACTGGGAGGGTTCTTCAGACTACAGGTAATGCCTCCAGCGTTGTCCCCAGAGTCTCAGAGATTCCCCTTTACACATAAGACGGGACAACTGCCTTCAGCACGGTGGATGCTGGGACACAGGGCCGCTGGCAGGGTGTCAGTCTTCTTGATGTTCTAGAAGTTTACATTCAGCACCATTTACCAGACTCACGCAGCACCAACTACGGAATTGAAAATACACGGCCCCGTGTTAGAGGGTTTAATAGAAGTGTTCTCATTCTGGGATTGATGGCCCCCACGGTTGCTATGTCACAGTCTGCCAATTATCTTACCCTGTGTCCTGCCTGCATGAAACGGGTTCCATTTTTGCCCGGAAGCCGCATCGTAACTTGGTCGCGGATCTTCTACATGGAGCAGAGGGACTGCTTCTACTGCATGTCTAGGAGGTCAGAACAATGAAGTCGAACATGCAGCACACCTGTATGATTCGGCCATTCCCTGCCGCACTCTATCATCCCAATCATTCTGCCCAGCACAGTCTATTTTTCTCATAAAATCTTTAACGTCGGTGTATGTCTGCCGTATGTCATTAAATGAGCGTGAAGAGAAAGCCCATGAAATGTCTTTCCCAGTCTTTCTCCTTCTTTTACCTTTCCCTGAAATCGGCCTCTACCGGTTGTGCCACTCTGTCCTGATCTTATTAAATCCTCCTGACCTTTTCCCCGCTTATCACCCCGCCTGCTCCAGATTCTCTGTTTCCATCTTTCTATTGTCTTGTGGTCTCTCTCTCTCCATTCCTCTGATTGGTGATCTGTCATTCTCTCTGTCTATCTGTCTGTCTCTCGCTCTCTATCTATCTATCTATCTGTCGCTCTGTCTCTCTGCCTCTCTGTCTCCCTATCTATCTATCTAACTATCTATCTCTCTATCAATCCATTCCTCTGATTAGGGTACAGGTTTTTCGCCTGCTCTAGTTCCGTGGTTTCCATCTCCTCTCTCTGTTTCTATATCTCTCACTCTCTCTCTCTGTCATCTCGCTCTCTCTGACTCTCTCTCTGCATTTTAACATTTTTCTCCCTCTTTGTTAGTTTCTCTTTAACGTTCTCTCCATCCCGTTGATTCTTGTACAGGGCCGCCTCGTGCTGTAGTTAAATGTGTTCACTCTCCTCATCTCTGTCTGTGTCTGTCTGCATTGCTCTCTCTGCCTGTGTCTCTCTATATCTATTCGTCTCTGTCTGTCTGTCTCTCTCTCTGTCTCTCCATCCCTCTGTTAAAAGTAGTGTCACTACATGCTGTAGATCAAAGCTTTCACTCTCCTCTCTGTGTCAATCTCCAGTCCCACTCACTCCCACCGCTCACTGTTTCTCACATATTTTCTGTTCTACCCTCGAGCGGTGGAACTGCTGCTCCGGGAAGTTCAGGCTCCAGTAGTTAAACCAATATGTTTAAATAGGTTCATGTTTATCTAAACACTCTTCTGTGAGTTTCGCCGATGGGCAGTTCTACTCAGATATTGTTTTGGTAAAACATATGGTCGATTCGCATTGTTTCATTTAGGCTAAATAATTTCATGAATGTTTTTCGTAGATGATACATAACCAAGAGCATAAAGTTCTGGTTCATTACATATATTTCTCCATACAATAAGCGAGTACTGAAATGACTATATTTGCTGTTGGGTTGAAAAGATTGAGAGGCGCGTGACTGTGAATGTAGTTCCCAACAGTGAGCTCTGTGGTGTCCGCTCATTTATTAAAGGCTTTATGAAAAATACTTGTATAATTATCTATTCTGGGAACAGGTCCGGTAGAATCGCATCATTAGATTTAGTTATTCGTCTTTGTCTAATGTGGCCCGCTGAATATCTGGGCCTATCTATCCGCAATCTAACTGTGTGTCTTGTCATTTAATACAGTCTGAATCCAACACCACAGGTCGCGAATGTATTGCGATCATGTTTGTTCTTCAGTTTAGGCAAATGGAATAATACTATTGAACTTTAACAATAACTGGAATAAAACAACATCTATACCGGGCCTATAACATAGTAAAACGTCCCATGACGCTTCACAGGTCCGCTAACAAACAAAAATTAACACCGAGCCATATAAGGAAATAGTGGCCTGGAAATTGTGGTCGGAGGCTTGCTGCCACCCGCGTACACCTGCAAACCGCAAGAAACCTCCGTACTTACCTGATGGCTCCGGAGCTTCGGACTCTCGCGGTCCTGGGCCTGCACCTGCATAAAGGCCCACGGATCCCAGGGGAGCAGGCTGTTCGCAAACGGCCCTGGGCTGAATTAACCAGGCCAATCAGTGACAAAGTTGGCAAACTGATCCATTTACGGACGGAATCTCCATAAGCAGAGTAGGAATCACCTGATAAATACATTTTCACAACACAGAAATAAAATTAAATAATCACAGGTTCAAAGTTAATTAAATTACCCTTTAATTAAACATTAAAAATACATTGAATTCTTTGAATCATAAATTTAAACATTTTTAAACGGGAGAAAAATAACCTGAACTCATTTTAAAAGTAAGTGAATGTTTAAGTCATTAAAACATTGTTTTAACATTTATTTAAATGCTCATGCTGGTAAAAGAAAGTCTTACGCCTACTTTTGCCAGGCTAAAGGGTTTGGTGGGTATTCACTGGGCAGTAGTTGGGCAAATAGCCCAAATCTGCACCACCAAAAGTGAAATTGTAGCGGCTGGGTACGATCTGTCAACAAGTTCTGAGTTATCGCCCATCAGTACCTCTCCGAATTGGACACCACTTGGAAGAACCACCGAGAGAAACAAGCACACAGAACATACACTGGTTGGGGACTTCAATGTCCATCACCACGAGTGCCTCGGTAGCACCACTACTGACCGCGCTGCCCGACCACTGAAAGACATCTTCGCCAGTCAGGGCCTGCGACATGTAGTGAGAGAACAAATAGGAGGGCAAAACCCACCTGACCCTGTCATCACCAATCTACATGTCGCAGATGCATCTGTCCATGACAGTATTTGTTGCAGTGACAACCGCAGTTATTGTGGATACGAATTCCCGTCTTCACACTGAGGACACCCTCCATCGTGTTGTGTGGCACTACCACCATGCTAAAAGGGATAGATTCAGAACAGATCTAGCAGCTAAAAACTGGGCATCAGTGAGGAGATGTGGGCCTTCAGCAGCAGCAGGATTGTATTCCACCAAAATCTGTAACATCATGGCCTGGCATATTCATTAAGTTAACATGCCACCAAGCCAGGATACCAACCTTGGTTCAATAAGGAGTGTAGAAAAGCATGCCAAGAGAAGCACCAGCCGCACCGAAAACAGGGTGCCAATATGGGGAAGCTGTAACACAGGACTACATGCATGCTAAAAAGTGGAACAGCAAGCTACAGAAAGGGCCAAGCGATCCCACAATCATCAGATCGGATCAAAGCTCGGCAGTCCTACCACATCCAGTGGTATACCATTAAACAACTAAAGGGAGGTGGATGTTCCATGAATATCCCCATCCTCAATGATGGTGGAGCACAGCACGTGAGTGCAAAAGACAAGGCTGAAGTGTTTGCAACATCTTCAGCCAAAAGTGCTGAGTGGATGATTCATATCGGCCTCCCCCTGACGTCCCCACCATCACAGAAGCCAGTCTTCAGCCAATTCGATTCACTCCATGTGATATCAAGAAATGGCTGAGTGCCCTGGATACAGCAAAGGATATGGGCCCCGACAACATCTAAGCTGTGGTGCTGAAGACTTGTGCTCCAGAACCTTCTGTGGCTGTAGCCAAGCTGTTCCAGTACAGCTAAAACACTGGCATCTATCCAACAATGTGGACAACTGCCCAGGTATATACTGTCCACTAAAAGCAGGACAAATTCAATCTGGCCAATTACTACCCCATCAGTCTGCTCGTAATCATCAGCAAAGGGATGGAAGGTGTCATCGACAGTGATAACAAGCGACACTTACTCACCAATAACCTGCTCACTGATGCCCGGTTTGTGTTCCACAAAGACGACTCAGCGCCATACCTCATTACAGCCTTGGTCCAAACATGGACAAAGGAGCTGAATTCCAAAGGTAAGGTGAGAGTGACTGCCCTTGACATCAAGGCAGCATTTGACCGAGTCTGGCATCAAGGAGTCCTAGTAAAACTGAAGTCAATGGGAATCGGCGGGAAAACTCCCGATTGGTTGGAGTCATACCTAGCACAAAGGAAGCTGCTTGTGGTGGTTGAATGTAAATCATCACAGCCCCATGACTTCGCTGCAGGATTTGCTCAGGAGAGTGTCCTGGGCACAACCATCTTCAACTGTTTCAGCAATGAACTTCCCTCCAACATAAGGTCAGAAATGGGGAAGTTCGCTTATGACTGCAGTGTTCAGTGCCATTCACAACTCCTCAGATAACGAAGAAGTCCATGCCTGCAAGCAACAAGACCTGGACGACGTTCAGGCTTGGACGGATAAGTGGCTGGTAAATTTGACGCTACACAAGTGCCAGGCAATGACTATCTCCACCAAGCGAGAGTCTAACCACAGCCCCTATCTTTCAACGACATTATCATTGCTGAATCCTCCATCATGAACATCCTAGGGGTCACCATTGACCAGAAACTTAACTGCAGAAGCCAGATCAATATTGTGGCGACAAGAGCTGGTCAGAGGCTAGGTATCCTGCGGCGAGTGCCTCACCTCCTGATCTCCGAACGTCTTTCCACCATCTACAAGGCACAATTAAAGCGTGTGATGGAATACTCTCCACATGCCTGGATGAGTGCAGTACCAGAATCACTCAAGTAACTCGTCACCATCCAGGACAAAGTAGCCCGCTTGATTGGCACCCTGTCCACCACCTTAAACATTCACTCCCTCCACCACCAGCAGACCATGGCTGCAGTATGCACCATCTACAAGATGCACTGCAGCAAACCACCAAGGCTTCTTCGGCAGCACCTCCCAAACTCGCGACCTCTTCCAACTAGAAGGATAAGGGCAGCAGGCACATGTGAACACCACCACCTCCAAGTTCCCCTCCAAGTCACACACCTTTCTGAATTAGAAGTATGTCGCTGATCCTTCATTGTTACTGTGTAAAAATCCTGGAACTCCCTACCTAACAGCACTGTGGGAGTTCCTTCATCACATGGACTGTAGCGGTTCAAGAATGTGGCTCCCCACCACCTTCTGATGGGCAAGTAGGGATGGGCAATAAACTCTGGCCTTGACAGCAACGTCTGCATCCAATAAACGAATGATAAAAAAGTGGCTTAAGAAGGGAATTCCAGAGCTTAGGCCCTTGGCAGCTGAATAGCCTCTAACTCCAAGAGCTGCATCAATGGAAGTGAATTGCACTGCAAGTCCGACCTTTTTGAGGACATTGAACAGAAACTACTGATTAATTTCAACTGTAGAGTCGAGTATTGATGGGAAATGGGTGCGTTTTTGTAGAGTGGTTTAATTCCATAGCAAGCTGGTGTGTCATTTCATTATTTACATTATTTCAGTAGAATTAAAATCAGCCAGGTTCTGGACAGGGTGTGCCATCCGCCCGTCAGATTAATACCCAGAGGGTGAGGATGAAATTTCACCAGAAATGTACTGGACAGACAGTATATAGTTAGAGGGGCACAGGGATCAGGCAGAAATCTCACCTGAAATTTAATGGGCAATGTAAGGCAAAGGGGATTATTCTACTCCAGCTACAGGGGCTGTTTAGAAAGGAGAGGGGACTTTTTCGCTGGCAATAGCGCAAAAAGAACACTGTTCAATCTTATAATATATTCGCATAACATCATTCTTTTAATACAAAAGCAAAATACTGCAGATTCTGGAAATCTGAAGTAAAAACAGAAAATGCTGGAAACACTCAACAGGTCATAGATTCATAGAAATTTACAGCACAGAAGGAGGCCATGCGGCCCATTTTGTCAGTGCCAGCCGACAAAGAGCTATCCAGCCTAATCCCACTTTCCAACACTGGGTCTGTAGCCATGATGGTTACGGCACTTCAAGTGCATATCCAAGTACTTTTTAAATGTGATGATGGTTTCGGCCTCTACAACCCATCATCCCCGACAACATCCCGGCAATCATGCTGAAGACCTGTGCTCCTGAACTAGCCGCACCTCTAGCCAAGTTGTTCCAGTACAGCTACAAAACTGGTATCTATCTGCATTGTTGAAAACTGCCAAAGTATGTCTTGTCAACAAAAAGCAGGACAAATCAAACCCAGCCAATTACCGCCCCATCAGTCTACACCACTCATCAGCAAAGTGATGGTCAATTTCATCAAAAGTGCTATCAAGCGGGACTTAATCACAAATAATCTGCTCACTGATGCCCAGTTTTAGTTCCGCCAAGACCACTCGGCTCCAGACCTCATTAAAGCCTTGGTCCAAACATGGACAAAGGAGCTGAATTTCAGAGATGAGGTGAGAGGACTGCCCTTGACATAAAGGCAGCACTTGACCGAGTGTGGCATCAAGGAGCCCTAGTAAAACTGAAGTCAATGGGAATCGGGGGAAAACGCTCCACTGGCTGTAGTCATACCGAGCACAATGGAAGATGGTTATGGTGATTGAAAGTCAGTCATCACAGCCCCAGGACATCGCAGCAGCTGTTCCTCACGGCTGTGCCCTAGGCCCAACCATCTCCAACTGCTTCATGAATGAACTTCGCTCCAAAATAAGGTTAGAAATGTGGATATTCGCTGACGACTGCACATTCAATGGCAATACCACCATGGAATACCCCACCATCAACGTCCTGGGGGTCACCATTGACCAGAAACCTAACTGGGCCAGCCACATAAATACTCTGGCAACAAAAGCATGTCAGAGGCTAGGTATTCTGCTGTGAATATATCACCTCCTGAATCCCCAAAGCCTTTCCACCACCTACAAGGCACAAGTAAGGAGTTTGATGGAATACTCTCCACTTGCCTGGATGATTGCAGCTCCAACTCAAGAAGCTCGACAATATTCAGAACAAAGCAGCCCATTTGATTGACACCCCATCCACCAGCTTAAAAATACACTCCCTCCACCACCAGCGTACAGTGGCTGCAGTGTGTACCATCTACAAGATGCACTGCAGCAACTCGCTAAGGCTTCTTCGGCAGCACCTCCCAAACACACACCCTCTTCCACCTAGAAGAACAAGGGCAGCATACGCATGGGAACACCAACACCTCCAATTCCCCTCCAATTCATAAACCACCCTAACTTAGAAGTATATCACCGATCCTTCATCGTTGTTGGTTCAAAATCCTGGAACTCACTACCTAACAACAACGTGGGAGTGCCTTCACCAAATGGACTGCAGCGCTTCAAGAAGGCGGCTCACCACCACCTCCTCAAGGGCAACTAGGGATGGGCAATAAATGCTGGCCTTGCCCACGACACCCAGATCACATAAGCGAATAAAAAATAACCCACTGAGGCAGTGAGTTCTAGTCCACCACCACACTCGGGGTGAAAATATTTCTCCTCAAATCCCCTCTAGACTTCCTACCAATTACTTTAAATCTATGCCCCCCTGGTTATCGATCCCTCTGCAAAGGGATATAAGTCCTTCCTGGCCATTCTATCATGGCCCCTCATAATTATATACAACTCAATTAGATCTTCCCTTAGCCACGATTGTTCTAAAGAAACCACCCCAGCCAATCCAATTTTTTTTCATATCTAAAATTGCGCAGCCCATGCAACATCCTCGTAAATCTCCTCTGTACCCTCACTGGTGCAATCACATCCTTCCTCTAATGTGGTCACCAGAATTGCAACAGTATTCTAGCTGTGGTCTAACTACTGTTTTATGCAGTTCAAGCATAGCCTCCCTGCTCTTATATTCTTTGCCTCGGCGAATAAAGGCAAACATCCCATATGCCTCCTTAACCAATTATCTACCAGTTCCACTTCCTTCAGGGATCTGTGGACAGGCACTCCAAAGTTCCTGAGATCCTCTGCACTTCTCACTGTCCTACCATTTATGGTGTATTCCCTTGCCTTGTGAGCCATCCCCAAATGCATTACCTCACACATCTCCAGATTGAATTCCATTTGCCACTGTTCTGCACAAAAGACCAGTCCATTGATATCTTCCCGCATTCTGCAGCTTTCTTCTTCATTATCAACCAAACGGCCAATTTTTGTATCATCTGCAAACTTCTTAATCATACTTCCTACGTTCAAGTCCAAATGACTAATACATACAACAAAAAGCAAAGGACCCAGTACTGAGCCCTGGCGAACCCCACTGGAAACAACCATTGAGTCACAAAAACACCCTTCGACCATTACCCTTTGTTTCCTGCCTCTGAGCCAAGTTCAGATCCAACTTCCACATTACCTTGGATCCCATGGGCTTTTGCTTTCGTGACCAGTCTGCCATGCGTGACATAGAAACATAGAAGATAGGAGCAGGAGTAGGCCATTCGGCCCCTCGAGCCTGCTCGCCATTTAATGAGATCATGGCTGATCTTCAAATTTCACTACCCTGTTTCGGCTTTCTCCACACATCCCTTGATCCCATTACCCTTAAGAAATATATGTAACTCCTTCTTGAGTATATTAAATAAGTTGGCCTCAAATGCCTTCTGCAGTAGAGAATTGCACAGGTTCACCACTTTCTGGGTGAAGGACTTCCTCCTCATCTCTGTCCGAAATGGCTTACCCCTTATCCTTAGACTGTGACCCCTGGTTCTGGACTCCCCCGCCATTGGGAGCATCCTTCCTGCATCTAGTCTGTCTAGTCCTGTTAGAATTTTATGAGTTTCAATGAGATCCCCTCTCATTCTTCTAAACTCTATAGCGAGTATAAGCCCAATCGACTCAATCTCTCTTCATACGTCATTCCTGCCATCCCAGGTATCAATCTGGTGAATCTTCCCTGCACTTCCTCCATGGCAAGAACATCCTTCCTCAGATAAAGCGACCAAAACTGCACACAATACTCAAGGTGTGGTCTCACCAAGGCCCTGTACAACTGTAGCAAGACATCCTTGCTCCTGTACTCGAATCTTCTCGCTACGAATGACATCATACCATTTGCCTTCTTAACCGCCTGCTGCACCTGCATGGTTACCTTCAGCGGCTGGTGCACAAGGACACCCAGTTCTCGTTGCACTTCCCCTTTTCCCAATCTATTGCTGTTCGCATAATAACCTGTCTTCTTGTTTTTGCCTTCAAAGCGGATAACCTCGCATTAATCTACTTTGTACTGCATCTGCCATGCGTCTGCCAAATCACCCAACCTGTTCAAATCATAGTCGAAATCCTTGCTAAAATCCATATAGGCTACATCAAACGCACTACACTCATCGATCCTCAGGCATCATCTGCGGAGAGAAAAACAGAGTTAACGTTTCAGATCAATGACCCTTCATCAGAGATAGAAAATCGTATACATGTAACAGTTTTTAAGCAAATACAGAGACACGGAAAGGGAGAGGGGAGGAAAGAAAGAAAAAAAGGAAGGGTGGAAAGCAGGAGTGATTAAATGACAAATTTGATGATGGTGCGAGGCAAAAGGGGGTCATAATGGGGCAAGTAAAGAAAGAAAATATGGGTCTAGATGAGCTGAGAATGAGAAAAGCAGAATAATTACCAGCAACTGCTGTGCAAAAAAATGGGAGCAGTGGTTTTGATCTGAAAACGTTGAACTCAGTGTTGAGTCCTGAAGGCTCTAAAGTGCTGAATCGAAAGATCAGATGCTGTTCCTCGTACTTCCATTGAGCTTCACTGGAACAGTGTAGGAGTCCGAGGACAGTGAGGTCAGAATGGAATTAGTGCGGAGAATTAAGACGACGGGTGACTGGAAGCTGAGGATCAAGCTTGTGGACTGAATGGAGGTGTTCCACCAAGCGATCACCCAATCAACGTTTGGTCTCCCTAATGTAGAGGAGTTAGGATCGTGAGCAAAATGTACTGTATATTAAATTGAAAAAAGTATAATGAAATTCTAGGAACCACAATTTAGGAAGGAAGTGAAGGCTTTAGAGAGGCTACAGGAGAGAGTTACTAGAATGGATCCAGGGCTGGGTGATTACAGTTACATGGATAGACTGGAGAAGCTTGGTTTGTTCTACTTCGAGCAGAGAAGGCTAAGAGGAGTTTAGAGAGTGTAACTGAAGAGAAACCATTTCCAATGGCAGAACTATCTGTAGTGTATGCACCTTTAAGAGGAACTATGTTTTTTTGAAGCCCCTGTGTACTGTAGTACCGGTAGTGACCACTCGGGTATATAAGCCTGTATAGCGTCTTGTATAGTTCAGTTCACCTCCAGACTTTGTTCAGTAAACACTTGTTAAATTAACTCCTGCATTCCGTGTCTCCATTAACACATGGATACAACAGTGGTGACGAGATGGAAACGAACTTACCTGCAATTCGGCAGCACTTCAAGGAGATCGATTCCTCAGACGAAGGTCAAAGCAAATAAACAACTGTGGTTTCACCAGCTAAACGGGCTGGTGGCAGGTAGTGCACTGATCCTTCCTGGGCAGCGGGCTGGGGCACGATCAGGTGGCTCTGCAGCGGGGCCGGTCAGCGAGTCGGAAGGCAGAAGCAAACAGAGACAGAGGGTGGAGCACTCAGGAGACGGCCGGCGCTGCAAAGCAGGTCGGCGTTCGGACCAAGCAGAGGGAGGGGAAAGTCCCAGAGAGTCCGACGGGAACGATTCTCCAAGTGACGGAGAAACTGTTTAAAATATATGTGTACATAAAAACCGCAGAGAACAGCTTTGGCAGCAGCGGCAGCAGCGGGAAAGCGCGGGAGGCACCATCTTGACTCGGCAGGGAAGAAGGTACAGCGTGGGAGGCGCCATTTTTGATTTTCAGGATGCCTAAGACTGGCAATATTACTGCTTTCGATAGTGATATAGAGGATTGGACCACATACGTGGAAAGACTGGAGGTATATTGCAAGGCGAATGAAGTAGCGGATGATAAAAAGGCATCGGTACTTCTAATTCTGATGGGCGCAAGGACATACGGGCTGTTACGAAATTTGTTCACTCCAGCCAAACCGATGGACAAGAATTTTAAGGAGATTGTTGATACCCTACAGGAGCACTTAAACCCAACACTGCTGCTGATAGCGGAATGATTCAAATTCTTCAGGAGGAATCAGCACAAGAATGAAAGTAATGCTGATTACCTCACCGAATTACGAAAGCTGTCAAAGTACTGCCAATTCGGGGCAGGACTGGCAGATTCTCTACGAGACAAATTGGTCTGCGGTCTCCTAAGCGAAGGAACACAGAAAAGACTACTTTCTGAGAAAGATTTGACACTGGACAAGGCTTTAAGTGTTGCTGTATCATACGAAGCAGCAGCAAGAGGAGCTGCAGAGATACAGCAAAAGCCACAAGACCTCGGCACCCATGAAATGACACGGGGTTTCGAGAGATGTTATCGCTGCGGCAGACCCACCCATGACCAGAGGGACTGCTGGTTCAAGGACAAAGCATGCAGGCAATGCGGGAAGATGGGACACATTGCACGTGTATGCCGATCTGGAAAAAAATCCGCTGACATTAAAAAGGTCAATAAGGAAAAGTACAGAAAGGTATAAATGATGACGGACAGTAGCTCCAAAGACCAGAAGAGTGATAGCAACTCCGGTAACAAAAGACTAAGCTGTCTCAAATTACATAATGTAATTGCCAAAGAAGATTACCAGACCATTTGGGTTACCCTCATGATAGCGGGGTCCCCAGTTAAAATGGAGCTAAATACAGGATTAGCTCTGACCGTCATACGTCGATGGGATTATGAGCAGCTATTTCCGCATATACCTTTGAAAGACACATCCATTATCTTGAAGACATATACGGGGCAGAAAGTGTACCCCAGAGGGAAAATACGGGTGCCTGTTGTATACAACGGCAAGGAAATACAGAAGTTGTATTTATACATTATGCAAGATGGTGGTCCACCGTTGTTGGGACGTGAATGGATCAGAAAGATACATTTAGACTGGCACTCCATTCAGGCACTGGCGGTAACCAGTAAGAAAAAAAATGATGATGACGTCATACCTGGACGATTGAAAGAAATCTTGGCTAACGCCAAAGAAGTGTTTCAACAGGAACTAGGAACCCTGAAAGGCGCCACCACCTCAATAAAAGTGGAAGATGCGGCAATTCCCAAGCTTTTTAAGGCAAGGCCAGTGCCATACGCAATTCGTCCAGCAGTCGAGGCAGAGCTGGAGAGTTTGGAAAAAGCAGGCGTGTTATCCAAGGTAGATTGGAGCGAGTGGGCAACACCCATCGTCCCGGTCATGAAAAAAACGTTGAATAATGATAAATCTTAAGAACAGAGAAAAATTCACATCTGTGGGGACTTCAAGGTGACTGTAAACCCGGTTCTTCATACGGTACAGTATCCTCTTTCGATGATAGAAGATATTTTCGCCTCACTATCCGGAGGGAAACGTTTCACCAAAATTGACTTGGCACAGGCATATCTACAGATGGAGGTTGAGGAGACCTCTAAAAAGTATCTCACGATAAACACACACAAAGGCCTGTACCAGTACAATCGACTGGCTGTCGGAGTAGCATCAGCTCCAGCTATCTGGCAAAGAGCTATGGAGCAAGTCCTGCAAGGAATTCTGGGGACTCAATGCTACCTGGACGACATCCTTGTAACAGGAGAAAATGACAACGAGCACCTTGCCAATTTGGAGCAGGTGCTCAAGAGGCTGAGAGAACGGGGCCTACGAGCAAATTGCCCCAAGTGCGAATTTTTCCAGAAACAAATATCATATTGTGGCCATGTCATTAACGAAGAAGGGTTGCATAAGTCACCTGAAAAAATTGAAGCGGTCGTAAAAGCCCCAGCACCTGAAAATGTCTCACAATTAAGGTCGTTCCTGGGATTAATAAATTACTATCATAAATTTTTACCGAACTTGTCAACGGTTCTGCACCCACTTAACGCACTGCTACAATAGGGAGTAATTTGGAAATGGAGCGAAGACTGTATAAGTGCCTTCCATATATGCAAAGGCTTGAGCACGTCCAAGGAAGTGTTGGCTCATTACAACCCATCACTGCCAATCAGACTGGCGTGCGATGAATCCCCTTACGGCGTGGGAGCGGTATTATCGCATAGATTCCCTGATGGCTCGGAGCAGCCTATAGCTTTTGCATCACGCTCATTGAACTCAGCTGAGCTGAGCGTAACTATGCGCAGATCAACAGGGAGGCACTCAGCCTGGTGTGGGGGGTGAAGAAATCCAACCATTACCTACACGGACAAAAATTTACCTTGTTGACTGATCATCAACCCCTCGTCTCCATATTCAACCCTAAAAAGGGCGTTCCCATTATGACAGCGGAAAGGCTTTCCTAGGGGCACACCAATATGACATAGAATACAAAGGAACAGAACAGCATGGGAATGCTGACGGTTTATCGCGCCTACCGTTGCCAACGGTAGAAGAGGCACCTACAGTGGACCCAGTGGAGATGTTCCACTCGACCATAGTGGAATGTCTACCAGTGACAAATTCTACCATTGAAAAGGAAACGAGAAATGACCCGACTCTCTCACGAGTCTACGATTTAATGGTGAAGGGATGGCCAGCACATGGCGAACCACTGTTGCCAGCATTCTCACAAAGAAGAGAACAGCTGTCAGTGTGCCAAGGAACCTTGATGTGTGGATCCTGAGTGGTGATTCCACCCAAACTCCAGGATAAAGTGCTAAAGGAGCTTCACGAGGGGCATCTGGGTGGAGGGAAAATGAAGAACTTAGCCAGAGCGTTTGTGTGGAGGCCAGGTATCGATGGAGACATCGAAGAAATGACCAGGAGCAGTCTAGGATGCCAGAAGGTCCAAAACGCCCCACCACAAGTCCCTCTACATTCAGCAAATGTGTAGATTATTGTTCTTGTTAAAATGTTAATTAATGATTTCTTAAAATGTTATGTACTATTTATCTAAAAGGGGAGGAATTGTAGTGTATGTACCTTTAAGAGGAACTATGTTTTTTTGAAAACCCTGTGTACTGTAGTACCGGTAGTGACCACTCGGGTATATAAGCCTGTATAGCATCTTGTATAGTTCAGTTCACCTCCAGACTTTGTTCAGTAAACATTTGTTAAATTACCTCCTGCATTCCGTGTCTCCATTAACACATGGATACAACACTATCGATAACCAGAGGTCAGAGATTTAAGCTGATTGGCAAAAGAATCAGGGGTGACATGAGGCAAAACTTTGTTACGCAAAGACTGGTTAGGATTTGGAATGCACTTCCTGATAGGGTGGTGGATATAGATTCTACAGTAGCCTTCAAATCGGAATGTGATACATACTTGAAGGGGAAAATAAGTGCATGGATATGGGGCAAGAGTGGGGGAGTGAGACTAACTGAATTTCTCTTCCAAAGAGCGGACGCAGACACGATGGTCTAAATGGCCGCCTTCAGTGCTGTACTATTCAATGATTCTATAAATAGCTGTTTAACATGAAAGGTGTATTTGTGACCCTGGATGGTAGGAGTGGAGGAGGTAAAAGGGCAGGTGTTTCATGTCCTGCGTTTGCACGGGAATGTGCCGTGGGATGGGGAGAGAATGTTGTAGGTGATTTAAGAGTGAACCAGGGTGTCGTGGAGGGAACAGTCCCTTTGTAATGATGAAATGGGAGGAGAGGGGAAGATCTGTTTGGTGGTCGCATCACGCTGGAGATGGCGGAAATGGCAGAGGATGATCCATTGCATGTGGAGGCCAGTGGGATGGAAGATGAAGACAAGGGGAACCCTATCATGGCTCTGGGAGGTAGGGTAAGTGGTGAGATCACAAGTGCAATTAATGGGATGGACACGGTCGAGGGTCTTGACAACCACGTTGGAGGGGAATCATCGGTTGAGGAAAAGGGAAGACACATCAGAAACAATGGTATGGAAGGTGCCATCTTCAGAATAGATGCAACAGAGATGGAGAAACTGGGAGAATGGAATATAGTCCTTGCAGGAAGCGGGATGGGAGGAAGTGAAATTAAGGTGGGTGTGGGACTCAGTTTGCTTATCTATGATATTGTAAAACAGCATATCCCCAGAAATGGAAATGAAGAGGTCGAGGAAGGGAAGGGAAGGATCGGAGATGAAGCATATGAAGGCGAGGGAGAGGTGGAAATTGGAAGCAAGGATGATGGTATTTTGCAGTCCGGTGCAGAGCAGGAAGTGGCACCAATACTGTCACCAATGTCCTGGAAATAGAGGTGAGGGAGGGGTTCTGACTAGACCTGAACAACGAATGTTCCACGCATCCCACTAAAAGGCAGGCATAGCTAGGACCGATACGGTTTCCATTAGGAACACCTTTTATTTGCAGGAAGAGAGTGGAGTCAAAGGAGAATTTGTGCAAGTTAAGGGTGGTGGTGGATGGGGATTGCTTGGGTCTCCGCTCAAGGAAGGAGCAGAGGATCCTTAGGCCATCCTGGTGGGGGGTGGAGGTGTAGAGGGACTGGATGTCCATGATGAAAAGGAGATGTATCCTGCCAGGAAAAGTGGCGGAGGGCGCCGACCTGAAACGTTAACTCTGTTTGTCATTCCACAGCTGCTGCCTGACCTGCTGAGTACTTCCGGCATTTTCTGTTTTTATCATCCTTTTAATCCTGGATGTAAATATCATATTAAATGTAGACAACTCAATAGTCTCGAAGACAGTTCTTCCATTATGTCTGAGCGCTGTAATATTTTACAGTTTAAACCTAGTGTGTTTCCCTTTTTCTCTTTTTATATCCTGATTAAAATCAGTGTATTACCTGAGAGAGCGTGTGGTTTACAGCGTTTACTGACAGTCACAGACTGCAAGGTCTTTAACCGAATGTTAAACAAGCCATTAAAAACACAGACAAAAGCTGACCTGAACCATTCAGACCTATTGTACAGTGGCCTTTATATCATGTTAGAAAATGACAGCGATAACCAGCTGAAATATCTACTTAAAGTTTCTGTTCTCCTCTCGGTGATCTAAAGGGGCCGTTCAAAAGGACCACAATTAATCAATTGTGCGGGGATTGATAGTGTTGTGTTTGGACTAGGATTTGTGTGCCTCATTATTATAAATTCCGTTGGATTCTCCACAATCTCAAATCAGTCTCTTTAGTAGAAGAAACAGAGGAATATGGAGAATTCACAGCAAAGTTCTTCAGAGATACTCAAATGGTTTGATTTGCATTTCAGAGAGGCCAATCACTCCAGCAGGGAACCTTTAGCAAGCTATTGGGTTGACCTTCAGTCTGAATGTGATCTGAAGCTCAGAAGGTATAGTTTTGCTAGGATCGATTATTAGGAACGTGGTAACAGGGCAATTAGAACATCGAAATATGCTTAGGCTGAGTCAACACTGTTTTATGTAAGGAAATTCGTGCTTGACCAATCTGTTACATGTTCTTGAAGAAGTAACTGGTCGGATGGATAAGGGAGAGCCAGTGCATGTTGTGTAATTGGATTTTAAAAAGCCATCGATAAGGTGGCAGACAAGAGGTTATTACACAAAAATAGGACTCATGGACTAGGGTGTAGTATATTGGCATGGATTGAGGATTGGTTAATGGACATGAAACCGAGAGGAGGAATAAACGGGACTTTTTCGGTTTGGCAGGCTGTAACTAGAAAAGTACCACCAGGATCAGTGCCTGGGCCTCAGCTGTTTACAATCTATAGTAATGACTTAAATGAAGGGACTGAGCATAACGTATCAAAGTTTGATACAATGTTCAGTGGGAAAGTTAGCTGTGAGGAGGACGTGAAGAGGGTACAGAGAGATATAGACAGGTTGGCTGAGCGGGTAAGAACATTGCAAATGGAATAAAATGAGGGGAAGTGTGAAGTTGTCCACTTTGGTAGGAAAAGAAAGCTGAATATTTTTTGAATGGTGAGAGTCTGGGACATTATTGCATTCAGTGGGACCTGGGTGTCCTTGTACATGAATAACAGAAAGTTGACATGCAGTTGCAGCAAACAATTAGGAAAGCAAATAGTATGTTAGCTTTTGTTACAAAGGGCTTAATGTATAACAGTAAATAATTCTTACTACAATTATACAGGGCATTAGTGTGGCCACACCTGGAGTACTGTGAACAGTTCTGGTCTCCTTACCTAAGGAAAGACATACTTGCCTTCGAGGGAGTGCAATGAAGGATCACTAAACTGGTTCCTTGGATGATGTGATATTCCTATGAGGAGAGATTGGGTAGACTAGGATTATATTCCCAAGAGTTTAGCAGAATGAGAGGTGATCTAATTGAAACATAAAATTCTTCAGCGGCTTGACAGGTGTAAATCTGATAAAATGATTCCCCTGGCGGGGTCACAGTCTCAAAATAAGTGGTCGACCATTTAGGATTGAGATGAGGAGAAATTTCTTCACTCAAAGGGTTGTGAATCTTTGGAATTCACTACCCCAGAGCACTGTGGCTGCTCAGAGGTTGAGTATATTCAAGACAGAGGTCAATTATTTTTGGGGGAACTAAGCAAATTATGGGATATGGGGATAGTGCGGGAAGGTGGAGTTGAGGAAGAAGATCAGCCATGATCTTGTTGAATGGTGGAGCAGGCTCGAAGGGCCAAATGGCCTTCTCCAGCTCCTATTTCTTGTGTTATTTTGGTGCTTCGAATAGCGGGTGCCTGCTCTATGGGTATTTAGTTCTTATTGTTAAATCGTGAGGGACAATTCAGTGCAGTGATTCGGCTCATGTCCTTTTTTGTTTAGTTCTTCTTAGATTTTGAGTGACGGTTCAGTACAGTGATTCAGTCCCTGTCCCTTGCTATCTTTAGTTCTTTCTGCATCGGTTCCATTGTGTCCCAAGAGACAATTTTAAACACATCGGTTCACTCCATACTTGGATAATTTTCCATTGTTTTTACAGTGATTGCCAATAGAAGTTCGATCCACAAATCAGGTCACCTTTTAGAGAGCGAGTGTCCAATGAACGATCTCTGCAGTTGTCTCTCGAGGCTTATCTCATTTGTCTGCTATTGAACACCTGCTCTGATTTTTCATTTTGGTGGAATGATGCTGAATTTCGACAATAGTTAAATATTACATCGCACCAGAAAACTTATCTTCCTGTCCACTCCCATTTAAACATTCCGAAAGGACTGTTCCCTCCATGACACCCTGGTCCACTCTTCCTTCACCCACAACACCGGCTGCACTTCCCAAGGCACCATCCCAAGCAAGCGCACTAGATGCAATACCTAGCCTTAGGAATTCAGTTGGTAGCACCAGCCGCTAGCGCCTTAAGGAAGCTATAAGTAGGGTGCAAAGTAGCTAGGGCCCGGGCACGGCGTGACCTGCGCCTCTCGCGAAATTGAGCGGACATTTTGCAGCAGCGCAAAACCGCAATGCCCGCTCAGCTGCGCATGCAGATCCTGATGTCATTTCTTCGTGCAACACCCTTGGTGTGCCCAAAACCGGAAATTCACTGGTGCGCCCCTACTTTGCGCCTGGCGCTCCCAGCGACTGGTTGACTGGATCGGTACCCAGTCGCTGTGGGGCTGTGGGGGGGGGGCACTATTTAAAAGGGGCTGTTCCTGGCTTCTTTGTGGTAGCCATTTTTGGACCACTCCTTCTGTGTGAGAGTGAGAGAGATTTGCAGAGAGACAGAGGGAGGGAGCTTTCTGCATTGACTCAGCGCTCGCACAGTTTCTTCTGCCTTCAGCCAGAACTTTGAAGTTGGATTGATTTTTCAGTGCCACAGCCTTGAGTGGCCACATATTATAGGGGATGCAATGGGTGGAAACGTTGTGTTTCTCCATTGCATTGAGGGGGCTCAGAGACACCGAGAGAGAGTGCCAATCATGGCCAGATGGAGGAGGGCCAACAGGCGCCGGCACAGGAGGCCTTACCCTCCCAGGGTATTCCACCAGCAGTTCTCATACCTCAACATGTCTGAGGAGGAGTGTATTCGGAGTCTTCAATTCAGAAGGGAGGTGGACACTGAGCTCTGCCACCTGCTTCAGAGAGATCTGCAGCCTCAGCTGAGGAGCAGGACGTCTCTGTCGGTGGCAGTGAAGGTGAAAGTGGCTCTCAACTTCTATGCCACCAGCTCCTTCCAATCCGCTACTGGGGACATTGGCAATGTCTCCCAGTTTGCGGTGCATTGCTGCATCCGTCAAGTCATGAATGCCCTCTTCAAAAGGAGACGTCAGTACATTTCCTTCCCCATCACCCTGATCAAGCAGCAAGAGCGCGCAATGGGATTTGCAACAATAGCGGGCTTCCCCATGGTCCAGTGCACCATTGACTGCACGCATGTGGCTTTCCGGGCGCCTCTAGAGAATAACATGGATTACTGCAACCGGAAGGGGTTCCAATCGTTGAAGGTGCAGTTGGTGTGTGACCACAGACAGCTGATACCAGCTGTCAATGCCCGCTTTCCAGGCAGCAGCCACGATGCCTTCATCCTGCGCCAGACTTCTGTGGCAGACCTTTTCGAAGCCCCGGCTCACCCAGGAGGTTGGCTTCTCGGGGACAAGGGCTATCCTTGCTGCACCTGGCTGATGACCCAGTACAGTGCGCCCATCACCCCCGCTGATGAACGATACAATGACAGCCATCAAGCGACCAGGAACATCATTGAGCACAGAATCGGCGTGCTAAAGCAACGGTTCCACTGTCTGGACCATTCTGGGGGAGCCCTTCAGTACTCACCTGAGCGAGTCTCCCATTTCGTTGTAGGGTGCTGCCTGCTGCACAACCTGGCAATCCTCAGGACTCAGCCACTGCCAGAAGACATTGCGGCACCACCAGAGGAGAAGGAGGAGGAGGAGGAGCACAAAGATGGGAGGGAGGCACAAAGTGCAAGGGCCGTCCGTCAGCGGCTCATTGCAAGTCGGTTCTGGGCCCCCTCTGAGGGAATGGCTTGTGCCATTGAAAGAACAAGAATGCAACCGGTCCGCAAACCATGAGTCAGTCAAGGCAACAAATAGTTCAAAGAGCAAACATGCACAATCTGAATAAAGACAATTATTTATTCAACAAACTCTGTGCCCTTCCCGCATGATAAACAAATACAGAGACAACCCAAAAAAAACAGTCAGACACATAACTGGCTCTCACCACCTGGAGACAAAGTACAAAAGAGTTAACCAAAAATGACCATGATCCTCGGCCTTCAGTAAAAAAAAACGAATATTGCCACACCTCCTAGTTTTTCTCCTGCGGGGGTGATCTGCCTCGGTTGCACGATTGGCCCCTTCCCACCCTGCAGCTCCTTCGCAATGGGACCCCAGTGGCAGCAGCAAGGCTAGGGGAAGGCTGCTGTTTGTCAGATAGTGAGTCGGCAGATGCCCTTGGGTGATGGCCTGGACCAGCTCTGGGCCTGGAGAGCCCGGTTGCTGACTGCTCCAATTCTGCATGGGTGGCAGCAGCATGCCCTACAGGTGGTGACAGCTGCAGTGGAGGAGTGACAATGTTGCCAGCAGGAATGCTGCCAACCTGACAGAGCACAGGCACTCCCTGGTCGGACGAGACACTGGCACTCGCATGGGGCAGCACTGAAGCATGCGCAGCAATCTGCTGAAGCACAGACTGCTGGCGTGCTGCAGCGCGGCGAGGGCCCCGGCGAATCCTGCCCAATCCAGCGAGGGTGGCTGCAGTTAGTGCTCGTGTGGCCCTGATCTGGGACTGCATCAGACCAGCCAGTGACTGCATGTCATGACTAAGCATTGGCTGGAATCCGCCTGTGCTGCACCAAAGCCCTGCAAACTCCATGCCTGTGCTGTCCCGAACTCCTGCAGACTCCTTGCCTGAGCTGCCCCGAAGTCCTGTACACTCCTTGCCAGTGACTCTATGGAGTCAGGCATCCTTGTCACTGCAGCCAAGAGCTCAGTGTGCCTGCGCTCAGCCTGGGTGGCCATTTCAGCAAGGAGCCGCACCTCCTCAGTGCTCACTGTAGCAGGACTGGAGGCCACACTCTCCCTCCAGGGAGAAGGCCGCCGAACTTCCCTACCGCCACCCGCCCCCACGTTGCTGCAGCCCGCTGGGCCCCGGAGCTTCACCCTCCTCGGACCCTTCCCCCCTGCTCCCCTTCAGGGAAGACGTATCCCCATTATGGCCATGACCTGCCTCGGCTGAGGGTGGCACTGATGTTCCGGCTTCCTCTTCCTCCTCCTCGCCTTCTGAATCAGTCCCAGTGGCAGCTTGATGGCCCGCCTTCTCACCTGGCGATTCAGTGTCTGAAAGCAGGGCGGTACAAGAGTTGCTTTAGCGTGAGGACAGGGCGGCAGCAAGGGAGGCATGAGTGCTGCAATGCATTGCATTGTTTCGATAGTGGCAAAGGATGCTGGTGTGAGGCACAAGTGGAAAGAGAGAGGACAAAAAGGTGATGACCTTACCATCGATTTCCAGAACGGGCTCAGCATCTCCAGTGGCGACGGGGCCGCTCAGGCGGCCTGCCATAATACGCACAACATGCTGCACCAGATGGCTCAGGTCTTTCAGTTCAGGACGGCATTCCCTGGTCCGTTGCTTCTGCCTCCCATGGTCGACTAGCCCTTACAGTGTGAAGCCCTGATCTTGGCTGCACTGCATCCCATGGTCGAATAGCCCTTACAGTGTGTGAATTGGTGAATGTGCATGTGAGTTTCATGACAGGCCTATAGGTGTTGGATGAGGGCTGGGCATTGGGGCTTTCAGTACCCATTGGCCATAAAGTAAGGTGCACATGCAGGGATGAAGAGGATACTGGAAAGGGTACTCACCCTGACAACACGAGTGAGGTCGTTTAAATTCTTCCTGCATTGCGTCGGGGTCCTAGGCACCATGCTGCTGGAGGTCTCTCTCTGTGCCACCTCCCTCCAAGCTTGTCAGTACTCGTTGGGCAGCGGCCTCATGCCACTGTCCGGAAAGGGGATCTGGTGCCTGCGCTCCACTGCACCAATCAGAACCTTCAGCGGCCCCTCACTAAATAGCTGCGCTTGCTCGTTGTCCTAGCAATGTCGCAGCAGGTCAGTCCACGCCGAGAATCAGGGCTCCAATGTGCAGGGCATGGCTGCAAGCCAAATCGACCCTCACCCTTTAACAGCTGACTGGCACCAGCATGTCTGCATTCAATCGCTAACTGGCCGCACCTGCGCTGTGCCCGCCCTCGGCGGTAGCGCCTTGCCTCTCCGGCATAACACCTTAGGATAGTCGTGCAGCACCTGATTTATCGCACCAAGAACCTCTTGGGGTGATGCAAGTCAATTTCACTGAAGATGGCGATAATTTGCACCTGGCGTTAAATTTAGCGCACGCTCGACTATAGCACCCCAAACGTGGTGATACTGAATTTCTAGGCCCTACTCTTTCACCTCCTCCCTTCCTACCATCCAGGGCCCAAAATCCTCCTTCCACGTGAAACAGTGATTTTCAATTCTTTCAATTTAGTATACTACATTCACTGCTCACGATGTAGTCTCCTCTACATTTGGGGGACCAAACACAGATTGGGTGATCGATTTGCTGAACACTTCCATTCTGTCTGCAATCATGACCATGAGCTTCTGATCACACGCCATTTTAATTCTTCATCCCACTCCCACTCTGACCTCTCTGACAGTGACCTTATACACTGTTCTCATGAAACGGAAGCTCGAGGAACAGCACCTGATCATTCGATGAGGTATTGACAACGTTCCAGACTCAACATCGAATTCAACAGTATCAGAGCATAACCACTGCTCCGGTAAGCCTGACATCGTTAGTTGGGAAAATGCTAGAGTCCATTATAAAAGATGTAATAGCAGAGCACTTGGAAAACAGTGACAGGATCGGACAAAGTCAACATGGATTTACAAAATGTAAATCACGCTTGACTAATCTACTGGAACTTTCTGTGAATGTAACTGGTTAAATCGATAAGGGAGACGAGTGGATGTGGTGTATTTGGACTTTCAGAAGGCTTTCGATAAGTGCCCGCATAAGAGAATGGCATGCAAATTTAAAACACATAGGATTTGGGGTAAGGTAAAGATTGGATAGAGAACAGTTTGGCAGAGAGGAAGCAAAAAATTTGGAATAAAGGGGCCTTTTTCTGCGTGGCAGGCAGTGACTAGTGAGGTACTGCAGCATCGGTGCTAGGACCCCAGCTACTCACAACATATATTAATGATGTAGACGAGGGAACTAGATGTAATATCTCCAAGTTTGCAGATGACACAAAGCTGGGTGGGTGTGTGTGCTGTGAAGAGGATGCAGAGAAACTCCAGTATGATTTGGACAGGTTGATTGATTGGGCAGGTACATGGTAGATGCAGTTTAATGTGGATAAATGCGAGGTTATCCACTTTGGTGTCAAAAACAGGAAGACAGTTTATTATCTGAACGGCAATAGGTTGGGAAAGGGGGAAGTAGACTGAGACATGGGTGTCCTTGTGCACCAGTCACTGAAGGTAAGCATGCAGGTGCAGCAGGCGGTTAAGAAGGCAAATGGTATGTTGGCCTTCATAGCGAGAGGATTCGAGAACAGGAGCAAGGATGTCTTGCTGCAGTTGTACAGGGCCTTGGTGAGACCACACCTTGAGTATTGTGAGCAGTTATTGTTGCCTTATTTGAGGAAGTATGTTCTTGCCATGGAGGAAGTGCAGCGAAGATTCACCAGACTGATACCTGGGATGGCAGGAATGACATATGAAGAGAGATTGGGTCGATTAGGTTTATATTCACTCGAGATTAGAAGAATGACAGGGGATCTCATTGAAAATTATAAAATTCAAACAGGACTAGACAGATTAGATTCAGGAAGGATGTTCCC
Source organism: Somniosus microcephalus (assembly GCF_052327205.1). NCBI lineage: Eukaryota > Metazoa > Chordata > Chondrichthyes > Squaliformes > Somniosidae > Somniosus > Somniosus microcephalus. Next base: position 32,859,551 of record NC_141016.1, read on the forward strand.
GATGGCGGGGGCGTCCAGAACCAGAGGTCACAGTCTAATGATAAGGGGTACGCCATTTAAGACTGCGATGAGGAGGAATTTCTTCACCCAGAGAGTGGTGAACCTATGGAATTTACCACCATAGACGGCAGGTGAGCCCAATTCATTAAATATATTAAAGATGGAGTTAGATACATTTCTTAAAGCTAAAAGGATCAAGGGTTAGGGGGAGAAATCAGGTACAGGTTACTGAATTTGGATGATCAGTCATGATCTCTTTAAAGGGCGGAACAGGCTCATGGGGCCGAATGGCCTACTCCTGCTCCTATCTTCTATGTTACCTATTTTTTCGGACAGCGGTTGCGGGTAATGAATCTGTTGTTCATTTAAACATTCCTGCCTTCCACCCTATTACAGATCTTCTCTTTTGTTATATCCCCGCCAACTTCACTTACTTTGAGGTGGTTTATATTGTTTGGGGGAATGAGGAGGCCATTTACTCCTTGGATGGTAAGAAACTAAATGGGGTAGAGGACTAAAGAGATCTGGGAATATACATACACAAATCACTAAATCTATCAACACATAAAGGCCATAAAGAGTCCAATGTGCTGGGTTCATTTCTACAGGCAGAGAATACAAAAGCAGGGAGGTAATTTTAAATTTAGATAGAACCTTGGTTAGACCGCTTGGAGCAATGTGCGCAGTTCTGGTCACCATATTATAAAAATGATAATGAAGGACTAGAGAAAATGCAGATAATGGTGTCAAGAATTTTACGTGAAATGAGAAGATGCGACTATCAGAAAGATTAGGCCGGCCAGGGCTCTGCTCTCTGGAAAAGAGAAGACTAAGAGGAGGCAGTTGAGAGATCTTCAAAATTATGAAGTAGACTGATTGGGTGAATGAAGAGAAACTGTTGCTGCTTGTGGTTGGGTTCATGACAAGGAGGCATTAATATAAAATAGCCTCTAACAGATCAGATAAAGCAGTTAGGTGGATTTATTGTTCACACTGACAGTGGTGAGAATGTAGAACTCGCTGCCACATGGGGTCGTCGTCGTACATGTCTTCACACTGTTCCCTTTGGGGAACTGTATGAAGTGGTGGAAGGATTTCTGCCGCAGTTAACGCTCTTTCCGTGAACATAACCATCTTCGTACCAGCCATTAGGGTGGTTAGTCCTATGGCGGGAGGGATATAGGGGCTCCCAAAACCCATACGAGTGGGGTGGGGCCCACACCCACGGGCGCAAGTATCCCGCTGGATGTCAACCCAGAATTTAGAGCCGGAGCTCCAACTCCACTTGCCAGGACTGTCTGGAGTGGGGTTCAAAACCCTACGCCTTCTGACCCAGCGGTGGGAATGCTACCACTATGCCAAAGGCCCACTCCGCCACATGGGGTGTTTGATGTAGATAACATTGATGCATTCAATGGGAGGCTTGATACTTAAATGAGAGGGAAGTTAATGGACGGGTACGGGGCATGGTGGGTTGAGGTCATTAGAGTGGAAGGATGCCGGTGTGGAATTTCCACACCGCCATAGTTCAGTTGCGCCAAGCTGCCTTCTTGCTGTGCTGTAGATTCTAAGAAGTTCTTTGTAATTGTTATCATTGTATGTTCAATTTGTATAAAGCCAGTGTTTGAATCAGTTCACTCTGAAGACTTACTGCCCAAAAAGTGTTTCTATGCAACACAGCCCCATCACAAGGATCACCGTTCTAAATGATTGTTCATTGATCTTCACTCATGATTTGCTCTTGTTACATTATTTTACACATAATTTGTTTTTTGTGTACTTATCATTGCCTGCTCATACATATTTTATTTCCTGAAATTTTTGTTTATTTTTTAACAGTTTTGTATTGGAGCTCACCCTGCTCTGACTGTTATCACTGACTGCAGTGATTCTACATTTACCCACTATCCGGCGACCTCCATTGTTTATTGCCCAGTTTTGCTGCATTTACCCAATGTACAGCGACCCCTTTGTTTATGGCCCAGTTTTGCACTGGAGCTGACCCTGCTCTGACTAGTATCACTGACTGTTGTGATTCTACAGTCACCCACTGTCCAGGGACCATCATTGATGCTTTCACAGTTTTACTGCATTGATCCACTGTAAAGCGACAGTGTGTCTGAGCCGTGCCGCTCAGAACTGCTTCAGAGTCACAGTCCATGACTTTGCAACTTTTTGGGAGAAGTTGCCAGATATTTGAGGAAATGTGTTTCAACCACTCAGTGAGACTCTCAGAGAGAAGCAGAGACCACAGACATATTTACTTGTAATCAGAAGATCTGAATTTTCACCATCGATGCACTGTACCAGGGACAGATGTGATGTGTTCCCTTTAAACAAAAAGGCAAGTGTTTTATGTACGGTGATCGCTGGGAACCTAGGATGACCTTCCGTAGCCCCACTGTGTGAAAAGCCGCTCGCAGTCTGCAGAGCCTCAGAGAAGTCGCTGTGTGTTTTGCTGTTCTGCTGAACTGACAGGAAGCACCTGGCTTTGTGGTGGTTTCTGTGCTCGTGTTTTGTTGAATGCTCCCGTGAAATATTGACGTACTGCTGCTGGACATTTCATCTGGGGGTTTGAACATAGGCTGCATATCATCAAGCGGGTCAATGTATCAGGATGAAGCATATCTGGGTAATGACATTCATTCACTGGAAACACATGACAGCTTAGTGTCTGCAAATAAACTTATCCCTTATCGCAAAGTCTGCATCAGAGTACAAGATGACCGTAATCTGTGTTTACTTTCCTAAATCTATAACAAAAAATTCAACAGCTCAGGATAAATAGACTCTTACTGTGTCCAAGCCTATCAGTAAATTCAGGTACAACAGGAGCAACAATTCTCCCTGTAGTTTTGAAGTGAATTAGAAGAATCCAGGAGCGGTTTATGCTGATTTATTATCTGTGTATATAGGTCAATGAAACATTAAAGCTCCAACGTATCTAACACAATCAGGGGAGTGAGGCCTGTATCACTGTAAATGGGTAACTCGTTATGATCCAATTCAAAGAGGGGATCTGAAGGTAGACGGCTGTTTGCAGAAACTGTCCATTGTAACTCATTAAATCAATTTAAATGTGACTCTGATTTCTGCAAGAGTGAATGTAGAGCTGGAGAATGAAAAGAGCTTGAATATTTAATACAGTTCAATGAATGGACACATCGGACGTGTTACTACATAGGTACCACGAGTCTAAAACTGGCAAATAATTCACTCCCCGGATGTCTCGTGGAATGAAACAACTCACCAGAAATGTACATTTAACTAAAGAATTCCCCAACCCGTATTGTCAACAAGATGAAAATCAGTTAAAACAGGGGAAAGCCAGTCATAACTCTGCCCGCACTCACAGGTTTCTGCAGGGGTATCCGGTCCTGATCCGATCTGATAGACTGGGACCCCTGAGGTGAGTTCTGTAGATATCAAACATACTTACAATACTGTGAGTGTGAGCTCTGGGTGATGGCAACAACCGGTTGTCACAGCAACTTGAAGCACTCGCGCAGAAAGATGGAGGTGGGAAATATTTGGAGTCGGTCTCGTGTATCTCGGAGGAGTCAATCACCTTGCTGCTCTGGTGGGAGGGAAATGTGCCACTATAAGTGAAGATGGGAACTACAAAAATAGGCAAACCTTTCCAGCGTGCACATATATCACCGTACATTTATCGTCACTTGGACAAAACACGTGAATTCTCCACCTAACAGCATCATGGTAACACCATTACCATAAGGACAGCAGGAATCAAGAAGAAGATCCAGCACCACCTTCTAAGGGCAGCTCGGGAATGGGCAATAAATGGTCCAGAACACCATCACCATAAGGACTGCAGTGGGTCAAGGAGAAGGCCCGCCACCATCTGCTGAATGCAACGGGTGATGGGCAATAAATAGGAAAAGAGCACGAGATCAAATGGAAAAGTGCTGCAGGGGATGATTCTGGGACCCCGCCACACCTACAAACACTTACAAACAAAGACAGGAAAATACACTCTGGTCCGTCCAGCATGTCCCACACAAGTGTGATAACTTGTCTGTCACAGTAAATACACTTTCCACTGCACCCGCCATCATGTGATTTCCTGGGAGAGGCGAAAAACCAGCTGAAAACCATGGCCAATTTGGGGGTAAAAATCTCGGAAATTCCTCTCCTATGCAATCGAATCTAGTCCAAGAGATCACTCCGTCTCTGATAATTCTATACAGTACCAACCTTTTCTACAAATTGATCTCCAGCCCGGCCAGATACAGGTCCAGCTCTCACTTGAAGGAAGTCAGCGAATCGACATCCACCGCTCGAGCCGGCAGATGGTTCCAGAGCCCCACTATTCTCGGGGAAATGTCCCACCCCTGACATCTCAGCTAGTGCTGGTCTTGTACTTAATAGTTACAACTTAAAATTATGACCCCTGGTCCTACTTAACCAAGTTAAATATCATTTGCCAATCACAAGCCCAGACCCCCAAAACATCAAGAGCGGCCTGAAGCAATCGAGCATGATCGGCAGTCCTGACACTTGCAAAAATCTTAGTACCATCTGCAAACTTGCAGATCGTGCCCCCAACACCTATATCTAGATCCATAAGAAAAATGGTCAAGAGCAAAGATCCCAATACTGATCCCAATGGGACATCACTGGTGACTGGTCTCCAAACAGATCCAAATCCATCCTTAACTACTTTCCGCCTAAGACCTTCCAGCCAGTTCTCACTGCAGCTCAATATCTTACCAGTAATACCAAAGGCTTCGATCTTGTACAAACGAACTCCTAATTTGATGAAATGCTCTCTATATAGAAGCTTGCCTTCTATATGATGTGATCTCTACCCCAGTAAATAAACGGTACAGCTCCTTCTTGGAAGTATACAAAGAATCAGCACCCAACAACACCAGGTTGCAATGTATTCTACAGGCTTACTACTCTCTGGGAAAAGAAGAACCGTCAAACACCCCGTCATTTGCTACTCTTACATCATCTAAACCGTGTCCACTGATCCGTTCCGATCTGTTAAACTGAAATAGTCTATCAATAGGCATGCTATCCAGCCTTTTAGTTATTTCATAGACATCCATCATGTCATCTCTGAGTCTACGCTGCTCTAAACTGAATAGACCAAGGCCCTTGAGACTATTCCAGTAGCTGATGTTCTTCTCGTAGCTCTGCTGTAGATCTTTTCAAAGTCCAATACATCACCACCGTGTGGGGGTGCAGCGGGGGTGGGAGGGAATCAAAATTGGGCAGAGTACGCCAGATGCATTGGTTGTGATCTTCCAAAATTCCCTAGATTGAGGAAAGGTCCCTCCGGATTGGAAGATAGCAAATCTAACCCCGTTATTCAAGAAAGGAAGGAGAGAGAAAACCAGGAACTACAAGCCAGTCAGCCTGACACCAGTCAGGAAATTGCAGGAATCCATTATTACGGATTTGGTAACAGGGTATTTAGAAAAGCATAATGGGCTGTAATTTGCGACCCCTGTGGGCATGTATGAGGTGTGAACGCCCATAACGGCTGCGCAAATTCCGGGTATTCACGTGTGAAGTGCATGCACGATAAAACCAGATATTGTGATCAGTCAAGAATTTTCCTGACAGATCCAGTGCATCCCCAGGAAAAGGGCATCCACGGGCAGAAAGTTGGAATATTTGCCCAACTTCTGCCCAGCAAAAGCCCATGAAATTCTTGTGCCTGTTATAAGCAGGTTTCAGGCCTGATTTTTCCAGCGTAAGTGTTTAAAAAAGCATAAACATAATTTTTAATCAATCATTTATACATTTAAAAACCTGTGCAATAAGATAAGTTTATATTTAGCCCCTTTAAACATTTAAACTTATTTTTCAGAAAATTACATTTTTGTTTAGATATTTAATAAATTCCATTTTAATTAATTTTAAATATGTATTTTTTATTTATTTGCTGTGTAGATATATTTTTGGGAGTATCCCCATTCATGCTTATGGGGTTTCCATACATACAGACTCCCCATAAGTATGAATGGGATCCCATTCTTTCATTCATTGGGCAGGCCCACGTGATCCCGGGGCACTTGCAAACCACGTTAGCCCCTGAGGTACGTGAGCCTCTACCCACCGAGTACCCGGAGAAGTCCAGGACAGTGAATCTCCAAACCTCCCGGACCAACAGGTATGCGGGCATTTTATTTGCAGATCAGAGGCAATTCATTTAGGGAAGCCGAAACGGCAAATTAAGGGCCCATATGATTAGGCAGAGGATACATAGTTCATGAAATGTAAATCATGTTCGACAAATTTATTAGAGGTTTTTGAGGATGTAACTAGCAACGTAGATAAAGGGGTACCAGTAGATATAGTATATTTGGAGTTCCAAAAGACATTCAATAAGGTGCCACATAAAAGGTTATTAAGCAAGATAGCGGCACATGGGTTTGGGGGTAAGGTATTAGCATTGATTAAGGATTGGTTAACAGAGGGAATACAGAAAGTAGGGATAAATGGGTCATTTTCAGATTGCCAGGCTGTAACTAGTGTGGTGCTGCAAAAATCAGGCCTTGGGACTCAGATATTTATAAACCCAGGAGCTGGAATAAAAGTTCGAATTCCAGGAGTAACCCAGGTGGAAATTCGGTTCCAAAAGTAAAATACTGCAGATGCTGGAAATCAGTAATAAAAACAGAAAGTGTGGGAAACACTCAGCAGAGCAGGAAAATATGTGGAGCGAGAAACCGAGTTAACATTTCAGGTAGATGAACTTTCATGAGGCTGCTCTCCCAGGTCATACATTGCTGACCATATGGAATCATTTGTTAAGGGTTTGGAATCAGGGCACTTAGAAAATCATAACCTGATTAGCATAGTCAATATGGTTTTATGAAATGGAAATCGTGTTTGACAAATTTATTATTCGGAGGATATAGCTAGCAGGGTAGATAAAGGGGATGTAGCATATTTGGATTCCCAAAAGGCATTCAGTAAGGTGCCACATAAAAAAGGTTATTAGACAAGAGAAGGGCTCATGGGGTTAGTGGTAATATAGTAGCATGGGTAGAGGTTTGGTTAACAGACAAAAATCAGAGAGTGGGAATAAACTGGTCTTTTTCGGATTGGCAGGCTGCAACTGGTGGGGTGCCACAAGGTCAGTGCTGGGGTCTCAGCTATTTACAATCTATATGAATGACGTGGATGAAAGGACCGAGTGTAATGTATCCAAGTTTGCTGATCTTACGAAGCTAGGTGGGACAGGAGGCTGTGAGGAGAAAACAAAAAGCCTGCAAAGGGATACAGGTAAACCACGTGAGTGGGCAGTAAGTTGGCAGATGGAGTATAATGTAGATGAGGTTATTCGCTTTGGTAGGAAGATTTAAAAACACAGTGTTTTTTACATGTTGAGAAACTTTTAAATGTTGGTGTTGAGGGAGATTTGTGTGTCCTCGTTCAGGAAGCACAGAAAGCTAGCATGCCGGTACAGCAAGCAATAAGGAAGGCAAATGGTATGTTGAGTATTGTTGCAAGCAGTTTGGAGTACAAGAGTAAGGAAGTCATGTTACAATTGTACAGGGCCTTGGTGAGAGCACCCCTGGAGTACTGTGCACAGTTTTGGTCTCCTTATCTAAGGAAGGATATACTTCCCATGGAGGTGGTGCATTGAAGGTTCACTAGATTGATTCCTGGGATGAGAGGGCTGTCCTATGATGAAAGTTGCTGTAGAATGGGCCTATATTTTCTGGAGATTAGAAGAATGTGAGGCGATCTCATTGAAACATACAAGATTCTGAAGGGGATTGACAGGGTAGATGCTGAGAGGTTGTTTCCCCTGGCTGGGTTGCCTAGAACTAGGGGGCATCGTCTCAGGATAAGGGGTAGGCCATTTAAGACAAAAATGAGGAGTAAGTTCTTCACTCAGATGTATGTGAATTTTTGCAATTTTCTGCCCCAGAGGGCTGTGGATGCTGAGTCTTTGAGCATATTCAAGGCTGAGATAGACAGATATTCGGAATCTAGCGGAATCGAGGGATGTGGAGATCAGACGCGTATCTGGAATTGAGGGCGATGATCAGCCATGAACTTATTAGAATAGAATAGAATAGAATAGAGATAGGAACAGGAGTAGGCCATTCGGCCCTTCGAGCCTGCTCCGCCATTCAATGAGATCATGGCTGATCTTCGTCTGAGGTCTTAGCTGATCTTACCAGTTCAGTACCCCGTCCCCGCCTTTTCTCCGTAACCCTTAATCCCCTTAGCCTTCAGAAATATATCCAATTCTCTCTTGAAAATATTTATTGAATTAGCCTTCACAGCCCTCTGTGGCAGGGAATTCCACAGGCTCACCACTCTTTGAGTGAAGAAATTCTTCCTCATCTCTGTTTTAAATGATTTGCCCGCTATTTTTAGACTGTGGCCCCTGGTTCTGTGCTCCCCTGCCATTGGAAACATTCTCTCTGAATTCAGCCTGTCCAGGCCTGCCATAATTTTATATGTTTCGATGAGATCCCCTCTCAATCTTCTAAACTCCAGTGAGTACAAGCCCAAACTATTCAATCTCTCCTCGTAGGTCATTCCCGCCATTCCAGGTATCAGCCTGGTGAATCGCCGCTGCACTCTTTCCATGGCAAGAACATCCTTCCGCAGATGGGGCGACCAAAACTGTACACAATACTCCAGATGCGGTCTCACCAGCACCTTGTACAGCTGTAGTAAGGTATCCCTATTCCTATACTCGAACCCCCTTGATATGAAGGCCAACATACCATTTGCCTTCTTAATCGCCTGTTGCACCTGCATGCTCTCCTTCAGTGACTGGTGCACAAGAACACCCAGGTCCCTCTGCACTTCCCCATCTCCCAATCTATTGCCATTTAGATAATAATCTACCCTCCTGTTTTTACCCCCAAAGTGGATAACCTCGCATTTATCCACATTATAATGCATCTGCCACGTATCCGCCCATTCCCCCAACCTGTCCAAATCGCACTGTAGCCTCCTGACATCCTCATCAGAGCCCACCGCTCCTCCTAGTTTAGTGTCGTCAGCGAATTTGGAAATATTGCATCCAATTCCCTGATCCAGATCATTTATATATATTGTGAACAGCTGGGGTCCCAGGACAGATCCTTGCGGCTCCCCGCTGGTCACTGCCTGCCACTCCGAAAACGAGCCGTTTATTCCAACTCTCTGTTTTCTATCCGCCAGCCAGTTCTCTATCCACGTTAATACTTTGCCCCCAATCCCATGAGCCTTAATTTTGCATGATAATCTTTTGTGTGGAACCTTATCGAAGGCTTTCTGGAAGTCAAGGTACACCACATCCACTGGCTCTCCCCCATCTATTTTACCAGTTACTTCCTCAAAAAATTCCAGCAGATTAGTCAAACACGATTTACCCTTTGTAAATCCATGTTGACTCTGTCCGATCCTTTCCCCATTTGTCAAGTGCTCCGCTATTTTATCCTTAATAATGGACTCTAGCATTTTGCCCACAACCGATGTAAGGCTTACTGGTCTATAATTCCCTGCTTTCTCTCTACCCCCCTTTTTAAATATTGGGGTAACATTAGCTACCCTCCAATCCACGGGTACTGTTCCCGAGTCAATGGAGTTCCGGAAGATGATCCTTAGAGCATCTGCTATCTCCAGGGCCACCTCCTTAAGTACCCTAGGATGTAGTTTATCAGGCCCCGGGGATTTGTCGGCCTTCAGTCCCCTCAACTTACCCAACACCATATCCCTAGAGATACTAATTTCTGTCAGCTCCTCCCTCTCATTAGTCCCTATGTTTGCCGATATTCCTGGGAGGTTATTTGTGTCCTCCTTTGTGAATACAGAACCAAAGTATGAGTTTAATTGGTCTGCCATTTCCTTATTCTCCATTATATATTCTCCCGAATCGGACTGCAAGGGACCGACTTGGGATTTTACCAGTCTTTTCCTCCTGATATACCGATAAAAGCTTTTGCAGTCTGTCTTTATGTTTGCTGCAAGTTTACTTTCGTATTCTATTTTCCCCTTCCTGATTAATCCCTTTGTCCTCTTTTGCTGTATCCTGTACTGCCCCCAATCTTCCGGTCTGGTGCTTTTTTTTGCCAGTTGATATGCCCTTTTTTTTGATTTTATGCTGTCCCTAATTTCCCTCGTTATCCACGGTTGAGCCACCTTTTTAGGTTTATTTTTATGCCAAACCGGTATAAACATGTTCTGGAATTCTTCCATTCTATCTTTGAATGCTTGCCATTGTCTATCCACTGTCAATCCCCCCAGAAACACCACCCAATCAATCTTACCCAGTTCCCGTCTCATACCCTCGTAATTCCCTTTATTTAAGTTCTGGACCTTAGTCTCTGATTCAATTTCCTCACTCTCCATCTCGACTGAGAGCTCGATCATATTATGATCGCTCTGACCCAAGGGGCCTCGTACAAGAAGATTGTTGATAAGTCCCTTCTCATTGCACAATACCCAGTCTAAAATGGCCTGATCTCGAGTCGGCTCCTCGACATATTGGTCCAGATAACCGTCCCGAAAACATTCCAGGAATTCCTCCTCCTCAGAATTTTTACTAATTTGGGTAGTCCAATCAATATGTAAATTAAAGTCACCCATGATGACAGCTGTGCTCTTATCGCACGCTTCTCTAATTTCCCTTTTTATGCCTTCCCTCACCTCCATATTACTATTTGGAGGCCTATATATCACACCCACTAACGTTTTCCTCCCCTTGCTATTTCTCATTTCTACCCATACAGATTCCGTTTCATCCGAGTTAATATCCTTCCTTTCCATTGCATTAATCCCCTCCTTTACCAGCAATGCTACCCCACCTCCCCTACCTTTTTGCCGATCCTTCCTAAATATTGTATATCCCTGGATGTTAAGTTCCCAGCCTTGCCCACCCTGCAGCCACGTTTCTGTAATCCCAATCAAATCATACTTGTTTACCTCTATTTCCACAACTAATTCATCCACCTTGTTCCTAATGCTTCTAGCATTAAGATACAAAGCCTTCAGGCTTGCTTTTTTCACACTCTCATTATGAATTAGTTTGGCCCTTTGTGTTTCTCTCCTTTGCTTATTGCTTCTCACCTTTCTACCATCTATTTCTGACTTCATATGACTTCCCTCTTTTCCACTATCTAGGTTCCCATCCCCCTGCCAAATTAGTTTAAATCCTCCCGAACCGCCCTAGAAAATATTACCCCGAGGACATCGGCTCCTTCACAGTTCAGGTGTAGACCGTCCCCTTGGTACAGGTCACTCCTCCCCAAGAACTGGTTCCAATGCCTCAAGAATTTAAATCCCTCTCCCTTGCACCACTGCTCAAGCCACGTATTTAGCTTATCTATCTTACTCTCTCTAAACTTATTAGCTCGTGGCACTGGTAGCAATCCAGAGATTACTACCTTTGAGGTCCTACTTTTCAATTTAGCTCCTAACTCCCTAAATTCAGCTTGTAGGACCTCCTCCCTCTTTTTACCTACATCGTTGGTACCTACATGTACCACGACAACTGGCTGATCCCCCTCCCCCTTCAGAATGCTCTGCACCCGCTCCGAGACATCCTTGACCCTTGCACCAGGGAGGCAACATACCATCTTGGAGTCTCGGTCTCGGCCACAGAAACTCCTATCTATCCCCCTTACAATTGAATCCCCTATCACTATAGCCCTATCCCTCTTTTTCCCGCCCTTCTGTGCAGCAGAGCCAGTCATGGTGCCCTGAACCTGGCTGCTGGTGCCTTCCCCTGATAAGTCATCTCCCCCAACAGTACCCAAAACGGTAAACCTGTTTTGGAGGGAGATGACCGCAGGTGACTCCTGCACTACCTTCCTGCCTTTACCCTGCCTTTTGGTCACCCATTTACTGTCTGAGCTAGCCTTTACCTGCGGTGTGACCAACTCACTGAATGTGCTATCCACAACATCCTCAGCATCGCGTATGCTCCAGAGTGAGTCCATTCGCAGCTCCAGCGCCACCATGCGGTCTGCTAGGAGCTGCAGCTGGACACACTTCCTGCACACATAGTTGTCAGGGACAGTGTCCCTGATTTCCCACATGGCACAGGAGAAGCATGACACGGGTCCGAGCTGCCCTTCCATGACTTAACCCTTACAATACCCTTTTATTTACTACGATTTAGCTTAATTATTGAATTCTACTTAGAATAAGTTTGTGAAAGTACTCACCAACCAGTCACCTACCTGTTTTCTGGTGTTGCATTTTCACTGCCGCCTCCTGTCCTGGAACCTTCTCCACCTAGGTTAGGCTCCTGAAATAAAATAAATTGAACCTACCTTTTCAACTTCCCCTAACCCCTAAAAGGTTAGAGGAGGTGGAAGGGTGGGAGACACTACACTGTAGTGTTTCGGGTTTAGCAACAGCTCCACCTATATAAGAGTTACTGGCCTCCTGCTCTCCCGACTGCACCAGCTGTGAAAGAAAAAGCCCGCGAAAGGTGAGCTTTTAAACTCACCAGTTACTGGCCTCCTGCTCTCCCGACTGCCCCAGCAGTTACTGGCCTCCTGCTCTCCCGACTGCCCGAGCAGTTACTGGCCTCCTGCTCTCCCGACTGCCCCAGCAGTTACTGGCCTCCTGCTCTCCCGACTGCCCCAGCTGTGGTCTCGGGCCTCGCCTCTCTCCGGTTTTTATACCGGGCTCTGACTCACTGCTCCCGACTGGTCTCGGGCCTCGCTGGTCGCCGGGTTTTCTCCCGAGCTCCTCCTCGCTGCTCCCGCTGGTCCCGACTGGTCTCGGGCCTCGCCTCTCTCCGGTTTCTATACCGGGCTCTGAATCACTGCTCCCGACTGGTCTCGGGCCTCGCTGGTCGCCGGGTTTTCTCCCGAGCTCCTCCTCGCTGCTCCCGCTGGTCCCGACTGGTCTCGGGCCTCGCCTCTCTCCGGTTTTTATACCGGGCTCTGAATCACTGCTCCCGACTGGTCTCGGGCCTCGCTGGTCGCCGGGTTTTCTCCCGAGCTCCTCCTCGCTGCTCCCGCTGGTCCCGACTGGTCTCGGGCCTCGCCTCTCTCCGGTTTTTATACCGGGCTCTGAATCACTGCTCCCGACTGGTCTCGGGCCTCGCTGGTCGCCGGGTTTTCTCCCGAGCTCCTCCTCGCTGCTCCCGCTGGTCCCGACTGGTCTCGGGCCTCGCCTCTCTCCGGTTTTTATACCGGGCTCTGAATCACTGCTCCCGACTGGTCTCGGGCCTCGCTGGTCGCCGGGTTTTCTCCCGAGCTCCTCCTCGCTGCTCCCGCTGGTCCCGACTGGTCTCGGGCCTCGCCTCTCTCCGGTTTTTATACCGGGCTCTGAATCACTGCTCCCGACTGGTCTCGGGCCTCGCTGGTCGCCGGGTTTTCTCCCGAGCTCCTCCTCGCTGCTCCCGCTGGTCCCGACTGGTCTCGGGCCTCGCCTCTCTCCGGTTTTTATACCGGGCTCTGAATCACTGCTCCCGACTGGTCTCGGGCCTCGCTGGTCGCCGGGTTTTCTCCCGAGCTCCTCCTCGCTGCTCCCGCTGGTCCCGACTGGTCTCGGGCCTCGCCTCTCTCCGGTTTTTATACCGGGCTCTGAATCACTGCTCCCGACTGGTCTCGGGCCTCGCTGGTCGCCGGGTTTTCTCCCGAGCTCCTCCTCGCTGCTCCCGCTGGTCCCGACTGGTCTCGGGCCTCGCCTCTCTCCGGTTTTTATACCGGGCTCTGAATCACTGCTCCCGACTGGTCTCGGGCCTCGCTGGTCGCCGGGTTTTCTCCCGAGCTCCTCCTCGCTGCTCCCGCTGGTCCCGACTGGTCTCGGGCCTCGCCTCTCTCCGGTTTTTATACCGGGCTCTGACTCACTGCTCCCGACTGGTCTCGGGCCTCGCTGGTCGCCGGGTTTTCTCCCGAGCTCCTCCTCGCTGCTCCCACTGGTCCCGACTGGTCTCGGGCCTCGCCTCTCTCCGGTTTTTATACCGGGCTCTGAATCACTGCTCCCGACTGGTCTCGGGCCTCGCTGGTCGCCGGGTTTTCTCCCGAGCTCCTCCTCGCTGCTCCCGCTGGTCCCGACTGGTCTCGGGCCTCGCCTCTCTCCGGTTTTTATACCGGGCTCTGAATCACTGCTCCCGACTGGTCTCGGGCCTCGCTGGTCGCCGGGTTTTCTCCCGAGCTCCTCCTCGCTGCTCCCGCTGGTCCCGACTGGTCTCGGGCCTCGCCTCTCTCCGGTTTTTATACCGGGCTCTGACTCACTGCTCCCGACTGGTCTCGGGCCTCGCTGGTCGCCGGGTTTTCTCCCGAGCTCCTCCTCGCTGCTCCCGCTGGTCCCGACTGGTCTCGGGCCTCGCCTCTCTCCGGTTTTTATACCGGGCTCTGAATCACTGCTCCCGACTGGTCTCGGGCCTCGCTGGTCGCCGGGTTTTCTCCCGAGCTCCTCCTCGCTGCTCCCGCTGGTCCCGACTGGTCTCGGGCCTCGCCTCTCTCCGGTTTTTATACCGGGCTCTGAATCACTGCTCCCGACTGGTCTCGGGCCTCGCTGGTCGCCGGGTTTTCTCCCGAGCTCCTCCTCGCTGCTCCCGCTGGTCCCGACTGGTCTCGGGCCTCGCCTCTCTCCGGTTTTTATACCGGGCTCTGAATCACTGCTCCCGACTGGTCTCGGGCCTCGCTGGTCGCCGAGTTTTCTCCCGAGCTCCTCCTCGCTGCTCCCGCTGGTCCCGACTGGTCTCGGGCCTCGCCTCTCTCCGGTTTTTATACCGGGCTCTGAATCACTCCTCCCGACTGGTCTCGGGCCTCGCTGGTCGCCGGGTTTTCTCCGGAATGTCGGAGCAGGCTCAAAGGACCATATGGCCGACTGCTGCTCCTATTTCTTATGTTCTTATATTCTTATATCCTGTTAGTACTACAAGTAAACCGATGGATTTCCTGCGGCTCTCCCTCTCTGGGTCACTGGGACTCTCCCCACTGCTGTGGCACCGGAATCTCCTGCGGCCACTAAAATGTGTCTGACGTTTAAAACATTCAACAAAATCAGAAACAATCAAAACGGGTAGGAACATGGCAAAGAACTTAGAATGCTGCCCACACTGTGAAACTGAACTTTGTCTGTTACATAACAAAACCATGGATTATTAGAAAGCCTGTATTGACTTGTACGCAAAACATTCCTGAACATGTTCTTTAAACAGGACAGCACAGTTACTGCTCCGAGAACAACAATCGCCATTTGCTCGGTGCAATATTTTGCTTTCAGATTCTGGAAACAAATTCCACAAATCGATCAAAGGTTAAAGTGACTGTGGACCAGACAGAACAGTCTCTGGCTGTGAAAAGCAGCACGGCAATTTGAATATAGATCCGCCGTTGCCATGGCCACCAGATAGCGAAGGACACAGTTGGAAAGACTGCACTTACCGAGATAGGATCACAATCGTCATTAAGTTTAATGTAAGGAAGGAAACAAACAGGGAAATTATACGTCAGGATTGGAGCAAAAGTGACAGTTTGATGGCGTTCGGGGTGAAATTTGCAGCTTTGTTACTGCATCCAGTGCTGTGTTCGAATCATTTGAGCTATGACAGGATTGTGTGCTGGAGAGCGGGAAAAATAAATGAACTGCATAAAGGAAAGCATCAGTAATATCAGGTATATAGTAAAGCAGAAAACGAGTCATAACGGAAGGGGTTTTTCTTTATGCCAGTTGATAAATGTAATTACTGGCCCGACAAGAGGTTTCCCAAAATGCACAGTCTTAGGTTCAGTTCTCACCCTGGATCAGGTTGGAAGTTTGATAAAATCGACCTCACTGGCCCAGACTTAGTAATGTGCAAAAAAACAGAGGCAGGATTCCTCTGATTGTCCTTTAACTAATCCATGCTGACATTCATTTATTAGCCCATACTTTTCCAAATGTCAATTACTTATGTCCCGGATTATTGTCTTTAAATGTTCCCCCACCAACGTTAGGCTGACTGGTCTGTAATTGAAGGGTTTATCCCTCTCCCCTTTTTTAAATGGGATGTCGCATTTACTATGCTTCAGTCCTCTAGCTCCATCCCCATATCTAAGGAGGGTTGGAAGATAGTGACTAGAACTTCCCCAATTTCCAGGCTTACTTCACTCAGTAACCTAGAACCCATCTGCCGAACATCCCAATCCTCCCACTGTTTGAGCCAGGCTTCCGTTATTGCCACTATATCATAATCCGATGTGGTAATTTGTGCCTGCAGCTCACCAACCTTATTGACCACCTTCTGTGTTTTTACACTTATGTACTCCGAATCCCAACTTGTCTGCCTCTCTTTTCCCCTTCTATGATCCCTCCTATTTCAGAGCTACTCTTTATTCTAATGCTGTTTGCCACTCCGAATCCTCTGTGCACCTTGTCTCTCCTTATCCATTGCTTCATCTCGGTGCCCCTCCCCCGCCAAATTAGTTTAAACGCTCACGTGTAGCACTCGTTAACCTCGGCGCAAAGTCATTGGTCCCTGCCCGACTGAGGTACAACCCGTCCATTTTGTACAGGTCACTCCTGCCCCAGAACTAGTCACAATCCCCGAGGAATGTGTAACTGTTTCTCCTGCACAATTTCTCCAGCCACCATCATCCTGCCTTATCTTACTGTGCCCACCCTCACTGGCACGTGGCACCAGGAGTAATCCAAAGATTTCCACCTTTGAGGTCCTGCTCTTCAACTTCCTCCCTAGCTCCTGAGACTCGGACTGCAGGACCTCAAAGCTTTTCTTCCCTCATTCCAACATGTACCACGACATCAGGCTGCTCCCCTTCCCCCGTGGAATGTTCTGCACCCGTTCTGTGATATAATTTACCCTGGCGCCAGAGAGGCCACAGACCATGTGAGACTCACGTTGGCCGTTGCAAAAATGCATGTCTGCCACCTGACTATTAAATCGCCGACAACCACTGCATTCCTACGCTTCGCTGTGCCCCCCATGCAGTGATTTGCCCCATGGTGCTGTCGATGTGATCTGGACTGTACTCCTTCGAGGTGTCGCCACCCTCACCGGTATTCAGCACTGAAAACCGGTTTATTTGCTCAGTCGGAGTTTCTGACAATGTGTTACTAAATTAAAACCAGAAAATACTGGAAATACTCAGCAGGTCAGGTAGCATCTGCGGAGAGAGAAACAGAGTTAACGTTTCAGGTCGATGACCTTTCATCAGAACTGGAAAAAGTTAGAGCTGTAACAGTTTTAAGCAGGTACAGAGGCAGGGAAAGTGGAGGGGAGGAAAGAACAAAAGTGGAGGTCTGTGATAGGGTGGAATGCTGCAATGATTAAATGACAAAAGCGATGATGGTGCAAGGCAAAAAAGGATGGGTCTAGAGGAGCAATAAATGGCAACAGCAGAACCATTACCAGCACCTGCTCTCTGAATAAATGGGAGCATTGGTTATGATCTGCAATTGTTGAACTCAGTGTTGAGTTTAGAAGGTTGTAAAGTTCCTAATCCAAAGATGAGGTGCTGTTCCTTGAACTTCCATTGAGCTTCATCGGAACAATGGAGCAGGCCGAGTACAGAGAGGACAGAGTAGGAGGGTGATGGAGTATTAAAATGGCAAGCAATTGGAAACACAGGTTCACGCTTGCACACTGAATGGAGGTGTTCAGCAAACCGATCACACAATCTGTGTTTTATCTCCCCAATGTAGAGGAGACTGCATTGTGAGCAGTGAATACAGTATAATACATTAATAGAAGTACAAGTAAATCTCTGTTTCACAAGGAAGGAGTGTTTAGGGCTCCGGATGGTGGGAAGGGAGGAGGTGAAAGGGCAGATAATACATCTTATTCTTCTTTTGTATTAGTTTTATAGAAACATAGAAAAATAGGAGCAGGATTAGGACATTCGGGCCATAATCATGGCTGATCCTCGATCTCAATACCATATTCCCAATCTCTCCCCATTCTCCTGATTCCTTGTGTGTCAAGAGATCTATTTATCTCCTTCTTAAATGTATTCAGTCACTTGGTCTCCACAGCCATCTGTGGCAGAGAATTCAACAGGTTCACCACCCTCAGAGTGAAGTGATTTCTCCCCATATCCTGAGACTGTGACCCCTCGTTCTAGACCCCCCCAGCCATGGCAAACATCCTCCCTGCATCCAGTCTGTCTAGCCATGTTACAATTGTATACGTTTCAATTAGGTCCCATCTCATTCTCCTCAACTCTAGTAAATACAGACCTAGTCGACCCAATCTCTCCTCATACGACAGTCCTGCCACCCCAGGAAACAGTCTGGTGAACCTTCGCTGCACTCCCTCTATGGCAATTGTATCCTTTCTTAGGTAAGGTGACCAAAACTGCACACGTACTCAAGCTGTGGTCTCACCAAGGCCCTGTGTCTCCAAAAATATTTATAAGCTGCAGAATTGTATTCCACCACAATCTGTAACCTCATGGCCCGGCATATCACTCAGTCTATCATTACGAACAGGCCAGGGGACCAATCCTGGTTCAATATGGAGTGTAGAAGAATATGCCAGGGGTAGCGCAAGGCGTGTCTAAAAATGAAGTGCCAAACTGGGGAAGCTGCAACACAGGACTACATGCATGCTGAAAACCGGAGGCAACATGCTATCGACAGAGCGAAGCGTCCCACTATCAATGGATCAGATCAAAGCTCTGCAAATCTTCCACATCAAGTCGTGAATGCTGGTGGAGATTAAACAACTAATGGGAGGAGGAGGCTCCATGAATATCCCCATCCTCATAGATGGTGGAGCCCAGCACGTGAGTGCAAAGTACAAAGCTGAAGCATTTGCAAACATCTTCAGCCAGAAGTGCTGAGTGGATGATTTTTATCGGCCTCCTCCTGATGTTCCCACCACCACAGAAGCCAGTCTTCAGCCAATTCGATTCACTCCATGTGAAATCAAGAAGCGGCTGAGTGCGCTGGATACAACAAAGGCTGCAGACCCCGACAACATCCCGGCTGTCGTGCTGAAGACTTGTGCTCCAGAACTAGTTGCCCCTCTAGCCAAGCTGTTGCAGTACAGCTGTAACACTGGCATCTATGCAACAATGTGAAACTCTGTCCAGGTAAGTCCTGTAAACAAAAATCAGGACAAATCCAATCCAGCCAATTACTGCCCCATCAGTCTACTCTCAATCATCAGCAAAGTGATGGAAGGTGTCGTTGACAGTGCAAACAAGCAGCACTTAATCACCAATAACCGGCTCACTGATGCCCAGGTTGAGTTCTGCCAGGACCACTCGGCTCCAGATCTCATTACAGTCTTGGTCCAAACATGGACAAAAGAGCTAAATTACAGAGGTGAGGTGAGAGTGACTGCCCTTGATATCAAGTCAGCATTTGACCGAGTGTGACATCAAGGAGCCCTTGTAAAACTGAAGTCAATCGGAATTGGGGGGAAAAGGCTCAACTGGCTAGAGACATACCTAGCACAAAGGAAAATGGTTGTGGTGGTCGAAGGTAAATGAGCACAGCCCCAGGACACCGCTGCAGAGTTCCTCAGGGCAGTGTCCTAGGCACAATCATTTTCAGATGCTTCATCTTTGACCTTCCCTCCATCATAAGTTCAGAAATGGGGATGTTCTCTGATGACTGCACAATGTTCAGTGCCATTCGCAACTCCTCAGATAATGAAGCAATCCATGCCCGCATGCAACAAGACCTGGACGACATTCAGGCTTGGGCTGATATGTGGCAGGTAACATTAGTGTCACACAGGTGCCAGGAAATGACTATCTCCAACAGGCGATCGTCTAACCACCGCCCATTGACATTCTACGGCCGAAACCCACACCATTAATATCATGAGGGGTCAACATTGACCGGAAACTTAACTGGACCAGCCACATAAATGCTTTGGTAACAAGAACACGTCAGAGGCTGGGTATTCTGCAGCGAGTGTCTCACCTCCTTACTCCGCAAAGCCTTTCCACCATCTACAAGACACAAGTCAGGAGTTTGTTGGACTACTCTCCACTGGACTGGATGAGTGCAGCTCCAACAACTCTCAAGAAGCTTGACAACATCCAAGACA
The DNA here is from genome assembly GCF_052327205.1 of Somniosus microcephalus. Taxonomy (NCBI): domain Eukaryota; kingdom Metazoa; phylum Chordata; class Chondrichthyes; order Squaliformes; family Somniosidae; genus Somniosus; species Somniosus microcephalus. Next base: position 32,879,508 of record NC_141016.1, read on the forward strand.
AAGCAGCCCGCTTGATTGGCAAATCATCCATCACCTAAAACATTCACACCCTCTGCCATTGGCATTCCGTGTCTGCAGTGTATACCATCTACAAGATGCACTGCAGCAACTCACCAAGGCTTCTTCGACAGCACCTCCCAAATCCGCGGCGTCTACCACCTGGAAGGACAAGGGAATCTGGTACATGGGAACACCAGCACATCCAAGTTCCCCTCCAAGTCACACACCATCCTGACTTGGAATTATATCGCCGTTCCTTCATCGTCGCTGGGTCAAAATACTGGAACTCCCTCCCGAACAGCACTGTGGGCGTACCTTCACCACCGGGACTGCAGTGGTTCAAGAAGGCTGCTCACCACCACCTTCTCAAGAGCAACCAGGGATGGGCAATAAATGCTGGTTTTGCCAGCGATGCCCACATCCCATGAACGAATGAAAACAACAGGCTCGAAGGGCTGAATGGCCCCTCCTGTCAAAATCAACATTCTCGAGGGTCTGAATGGCCTCCTACTTTTCCTCTCTAACAAGCTCAAAGGGATGAATGGCCTGCTCTTGTTCCTAATGGTAACAGGCCCGAGCAGCTGAATGGGCCTCTTCCTCTTCCAGTGTGGCAACGGAAGTTCAACCAAAAGCTAGAAATATGGAAGGAACTCAACGTTTGCAGTTTTACGCCATTGCCTCCAACCAGGGAGTTTCGTTGTCTCTGGTGGAAAGTCCGAATATCTGCCTCCCTGTGCACCTTAAATCACTTAAAGGCAAGTGGCCAGATCGGCAGAAAAGCGCCTGGTAGAGACTAGCTTTTACTATTCTGCTTCAGAAATATTCCTTAACATCGCCCAATCTTGAAAGGACAAGTGCAGCAGGTGCATGAAAATACCATAACCTCCAAGTTGCCGTCCGAGTCAGAAACACCATCCCGACTTGGAGATATATCGGCCGTTCCTTCATCGTCGCTGGGTCACAGTCCCGGAACTCTCGGCCTAACCGCACTGTGGGAGTATCTTCACCACACAGACTGCAGCAGTTCAAGAAGCAGGCCCACCTCCACCATCTCAAGGGCAATTAGAGATGGGCAATAAATGTCGGGCTTGCCAGTGATGCCCACATCCGAAGAATAAGTTAAAAAAAGAGTGAACCCAAGGTAGATTACTATTGAATCTGCTTCAACACACTTTCAGGCAGGACATTCCAGATCACAACAACTCCCCGCAGGAAAATTATTGTTCTCCTGGTTACTTTCCCAATTACTTTAAATCTGTGTCCTCTAGTTACGTACCGACATTATGCCAGTGGAAAAAATGTCTCCTTATTTACACTATCAAAACCCTTCATCATTTTGAACACCTCTATTAAATCTCCCTTTAAACTTCTCTGCTCTAAGAAGAACAATCCCAGTTTCTCTAACTCTCTTCGCATAACGGATTTCCCTCTTCACTGGAACCATTCTGGTAAATAATCTCTGCACTCTCTCTTAGTCCTTGACATCATTCCTAAAGTGTGTGGTGCCCAGAAGTGGACACAGTATTCCAGCTGGGGCCTAACCAGTGATATACAAAGGGTTTAGCATGACCTCCTTGCTTTTGTACTCTGTGCCTTTATTTAGAAAGCCCATTAACCTGTGTATGATTATCTCATCTTCTGGTCAAACCTGACCCTAGGGTATCTCAAAAAGGGATGGGCTGCTCCTGATGCAGTTGCCGAGGGCATTGTTTAGGAAAATAAACTTGCATTCCACTCGTTGCCATCTCACAACCTGTTCCTGCAACCGAAATAAAATTTACTGTGAATTACGGACAAGCTGGTAGCTGGACGGGTCTGTGAAAGTCTCATCCTTTAAGCCATGGAAATCCACATAGCAGTAATACACGGCAATGTCATCAAGTCTGAGATTGTTGAAACTCAAGGAGCAATTCATCTGCTCCAGATCTCGACCCAAGACTGAAAGAAAAAAATTGAAAGCAGATTTAATATTATCTTTCAATAGGCACGATGGGCCGAATGCCCTCCTTCTCTGCTCTATGATTCTATGATTCGATATCTGCTCTCTTTAAGTTTGAAGGCCAAGTCAGTTTTTTTATTCGTTTCTGTGATGTGGGCGTCGATGGCAAGGCGAGCATTTATTGTCCATCCCTAATAGCACTTCCCAAGGTGGTGATGAGCAGCCTTCTTGAACCGCTGCAGTCCATTGGTGAAGGTACTTCCACAGTGCTGTTAGTTCGAGAGTTCCAGGATTCTGACCCAGCGACGATGAAGGGTCAGCGATATATGTCTAAGTCAGGATGGTGTGTGACTTGGAAGTGGTGGTGTTCCCAGGTGCCTGCTGCTCTTGTCCTGCAGGGTGGAAGAGCTCACGGGTTTGGGAGGAGCTTTCGAAGAAGCTTTGGTGAGTTGCTGCATTGCGTCTTGTAGATGGTACAGACTGCAGCCAGGGTACGCCAGTGGTGGAGGGAGTGAATATTTAAGGTGGTAGATGGGGTGCCAATCAAGCGGGATGCTTTGTCCTGGATGGTGTCGAGATTCTTGAGAGTTGTTGGAGCTGCACTCATCCAGGCAAGTGGAGATTACTCCATCACATTCCTTACTTGTGCCTTGTAGATGGTGCAAAGGATTTGGGGAGTCAGGAGGTGAGACACTCACCACAGAATACCTAGCCTCTGACCTGCTCTTGTTGCCACAATATTTATGTGACTGTCCCACTTAAGATTATGGTCAATGGTGACCACTAGGATGTTGATGGTGGGGGATTCGGCGATGGTAATGCCGTTGAATGTCTTCATTAAGTGGTTGTTCTCTCAATCGAAGGGCTATAATGAATCCAATTTCCTGAATTCAGATCAGAAAGTAAATTGTACCTGGTAGCAAGCGGAGAAAGATAGAAATGCTTCATGTAGTGCTTCTCACAATCTTCCTTCGACTACTGATCCGCCATGGTCGAATTGAATGTCAGAACAGTCTCGAGGGGCTGAATGGTCTCCTCCTCTTCCCATGAATCATCAGGGAATGAAAAAACAAATCTGGAATGTTCATTTAAATTGAATTGTTAAAGAAAGACAAGGGGACACAGGTTCATACTGGCAGAAGATAAATTTAGGACTGAAGCCAGCAAACTCTTTACACAATGGGTGATCGACAATTGGAATGAACTCAACGAGAGTAGGGGAAACAATCCTGGCATTATTTACTAAAAGGCTAGTGGCTGCAATGCCGGGAGTTTAGGGTCTCTCTCGATGACTGAATGTCTGATCCGCAACTATCCTTTGATCCTGTGTTTACAGCTCGGAGCTGAGAACTAAACAGATCAGAGCTTTATTAACATTGGGCCAATTGCTCAGCGAATTATTCTGAGGCCCCCATCACACACATACACTCACTCTCACTCTCACACGCACAAACACTCACACACATATTCACTCTCACTCTCACATGCACAAACACTCACACACATACACTCACTCTCACTCTCGCACGCACAAACACACACACATTAACTCTCAGTCACACACACTGCACAAACACAGTCACACAGACACACTCATTCACTCAAACACACTCAAAGGCACACACAGACACACTTATCCACATTCATATGAACTGTAATGTTTTCATGAAAGTTTGAAAAGGTTGTGGGACTGTCGATAATATAACTGCTAATGATCTACAAGCTGTACGGAGCTCCGCAATTCACACCATGATCTGATCTGTGAGAGTTCTTATGGGCCAAGCAGCTTCTGCAGTTTAATCTTTCTGCTAACTCTTACACCCCTTCCGCCCTGACATTGGGCGATGTTGCTGACAATGTATATACATATACATCGGGACTGTGAGTTAATCCTGGGAATTTATCAGATCTGTTGCTTGTACAGACTCAAATGGTTATTCTCTGCTTGTTTTCCCCCTTCTGTCTCCTATTTGTCGCAAAGCTGAACTTCCGACCCCATATCCTCAAAATCATCAAGACCGCCTACTTCTACCCCCGTAACATCGCCCGTCTCTGCCCCTGCCTCAGCTCATCTGCTACTGAAACCCCCATCCGAGCCTTTGTTCCTCCAGACACGACGATTCTAACGCTCTCCTGGCCGGCCTCCCATCTTCCCCCTCTGTAAAGTTCAGCTCATCCAAAAATCTGCTGCCCCATATCGTACCTCGCACCAAGTCCGGTTCACCCAGCACCCCTGTGCTCGCTGACCTACATTGGGTCCCAGTCTGGTAATGGCTCGATTTTAAAATTCTCATCCTTGTCTTCAACTCCTTCAATTACCTCGTTCCCCTCCCTAACTCTGTAACCTCCTCCAGCCCTACAACCCTCTGAGATCTCTGCCGTCCTGCAATTCTGGCCTCTTGTGCATCGCCGATTTTCATTGCCCAACAATTGGCGGCCGTACCTTCAGCTGCCTCGGCCCCAACTCTGGAAATCCCTCCCTAAACCTCTCCGCCTCTCTCTCCTCCTTGAAGAAACTCCTGAAAACCGACCTCTGACAAGCTTTTGGTCATCTGTCCCAATATCTCCTTATGTGGTTCGGTGTTAAAGTTTTGTCTGACCTACGATCCTGTGAAGCACCTTGGGCCATTTTACTACAGTAAAGGTGCTGTCTAAATGCAAGTTGCTGTTTGTTGGGGATTAAACTAGACAGGTGTACGGTCTCAAGCAATGAAAAAATTATGTCTCTACAAATTGGGAGCCTGCAGGATTATTGGAGCCTACTTGAAAAGGGGCAAGCTTATCTTTTAACACTTTAAACAAAAGCACTGATAAAGGAATGTTACAAATCTATCACACACTTTACAAGGTGTGTGCGCGCGCTGCCTGCGATATTGCTCATCAGCACTAGAAGGCGCTATTTGTGTAAAAACGCATTACTGTTGAAAAGGTCTCACCACACACACGATATCTGTTAAAAGACAGAACTTGCATTTATATAGCGTCTTTCACAACCTCAGGATGTCGCAAAGCACATTACAGCCAATGAAGCACTTTTCAAAGGTGGTCACTGTTGTAGAAAGCGTGGCAGCCAATTTGTGCAATGCAAGATCCCACAAGCAGCAATGAGATAATATCCAGATAATCTGCTATTTTGTGATGCTGGTTGAGCGATAAATTTTAGCCCCACTTCACTGGGAAGAATTCCCCCGTCTCTTCTTTCAAATAGTGGCCGTGGAGTCCTTTACATCCACCTGAGATTGTAGATGGGGCCTGGAGATTGGATACCTCCTGGGTGACAATAGAATGGTGAAAAACACAGGCAATCAGGCTCACCTAAGGGTGGAGGAAGGTTAGATTGCAGGTGAGCAGAATGATAGAATCACAGAATAGTACAGCACAGAAGGAGTCAATTCAGCCCAGCGAGCCTGCACCAGCTCTTTTGAAGAGCAATCCAGTTAGTCCCACTTCCTCGCTCCTTCCCCATATCGCTGCAAATTGTTCCCCTTCCATCACTTATCCAATTCTCTTTCGAAGGCTACTATTGAATCTGTTTCCACTGCCTCATCAGGAAGTGCATTCCAAATCCTAACCACTCGTTGTGTAAAGAAAATTTTCCTCATGTCTCCTCTGGTTCTTTTACCAATTACCTTAAATATGTGCCTCTGGTTATCGACCCTTCAGCCAGTTTATCTTTATTTACTGGATCTAAACCCTTCATGATTTTAAGGAACTCTATCAAATCTCCAATTAGCCTTGTCTGTTCTAAGGAATAGTTAGAAGTGATTTTGTTTAATCTAGCAGGATGAGCTATTGATGTGTGGGGCTGCTCAATGTGATCGTTACTGTCTGTTACTACATGAAAACAAATCATACTCATTGAAATAAGTGAATCCGATTCACAAAGAAAACACCAGGGCTGAGAGGTTACAACGATCGGGAAGGACTGAACAAGCTGGGGCACTTTGCTCTAGAAAAAAGAAGGCTGAGGGGTGAACTGATAGAGGTCTTTAAAATTATCAAGGGTTATGATAGGGTAGACGTAGAGAAGATGATTCCACTTGTGGGGGAGTCCAGAACTAGGGGTCAAAAATATAATGGGCCAGTAATTACATTCCCAACACGTGAGTATGGATGGTGTACTCACGCGTGTGGCCAGAGGAATTGCCAGATTCCAGCATGCACAGCGCATGCGCGGGAAACTGGCATTTCCTCTCCATCGAACTAATGGGTTAAGAGGTCCAACGTGTGCGCGAAGGACTCTGCGCACATGCGTTCAACTTCCATCGTTTTGACAGATTTGCGCGTGTGCAAGGGCCTGGACTTTTTGGAAATGAAAAAAGGTGAAAGGAGTGGATTCTTGAAGGTAAGTAGTCTATTATTTAAAATTATGACATTTTTTCCACAGCTTCATTGTTTGTAAGTTTATTTTTAGACCCGAATTCGTAAAAAAAAAATTCAAAAATTTTATTAATTGGTTTAAATATTGTTTTAAATTTATTTATAGTTTATTTAATTATTGGGATGTTTTTTAAAATTTTAATTAAAGTTAAACTAGTCTTTTGGGCGCCCGTACTTTTCATGAGTTTGACAGTCTTTACCATCAAACTTATGAATGAGTTTCCCCTCCCCTGATTGGCTGCAGAGTGCTCACCTGATCCCAGCCGGCACATCACACTAACTGCACCGCTTGATCAGGTAAGCACAGCGCGCCGACATCGGAACCGGGCCAGGGACAGGAAATGCAAGCAGGCCCGGGCTTCAGATTTCAGCGCGCAGGATGAGTGCAGATCAGGGGCTTGCACGCGCGGCAAGCACCCGATCCTAATTTCTGGCTCAATATATAGCCACTAATAAATCCCATAGGGAGTTCAGGAGAAACTTCTTTATCCAGAGAGTGGTGAGAATGTGGAACTCGTGACCACAAGGAGTAGTTGAGGTGAACAGCATAGACATATTTAAGGGGAAGCTAGAGATGAGGGAGAAAGGAATAGAAGGATATGCTGATAGGATTAGATTAGCTTAGATAGGGTGAGATGAAGAGGGGTGGGAGGACGCTCCTGTGGACCTGTTGGGCCGAATGGGCTTTTTCTGTGCTTTAATTTCTATGTATTGAATAACAACAACAAATTGCATTCATTTAGCGCCTTTAATGTCGTAAAACGTCCCAAGGTGCTTCACAGGGCGTTGACAAACAAAGTTTGATGCCGAGCCACATGAGGAGATATTAGGACAGGTGACCAAAACCTTGATCAAAGTGGTAAGTTATAAGGAGCGACTTACAGCAGGAGAGCGAGGCGGAGAGCTTTAGGAAGGGAATTCCAGAGCTTTGGGCCTCGGCAGCTGAAGGCACGACCACCAATGATGAAGTGATGGAAATCAGGGATACACAAGAGGCGAGAATTGAAGGAGAGCAGATATCTCGGCGAGTTGAAGGGCTGGAGGAGGTTACAAAGATAAGGAAGGGCAAGGCCATGGAGCGATTGGAAAACAAGGAGGAGAATTTTAAAATCGAGGCGTGGATCAAAGGTGAGCCAATGTAGTACAGCGAGTACAGAGGTGATGGGTGAATGGGATTTGGGGCGATTTATTATACTTGCAGCAGAATTTTGGATGACCTTAAGTATAGGGAGGATGGAAGATGGGAGGCCGGCCTGGAGAGGTTTGGAAGAGTTAAGTCTGGAAATAACAAAGGCATGGATGATGGATTCAGCAGCAGGTGAGATGAGTCGGGGTGGAGACGGGTGATGTTACGGAGGTGGAAGTAGGCGCTCTTGGTAATGGAGTGGATATGTGGTCAGAAGCTCATCACTCTAGCGACTTGAGCACATAAATCTAGGCTGTGCAGTGCTGAGGGAGTGCTGCACTGTCAGAGCTTCCGCCTTTCAGATGAGATGTTAAACCGAGGCCCCGTCTGCCTTCAGGTGGACGTAATAGATCACATGACACTTTTTGAAGACGAGCTGGAGAGTTCTCCCCGGCGTCCGGGCCAATACTTATCCCTTAATCAACATAACAAAAACAGTTTATCTGGTCGTTATCACATTGCTGTGTGTGGGAGCTTGCTGTGCGCAAATTGGCTGCTGTGTTTCCCACATTACAGCAGTGATTACACTTCAAAAGTACTTCATTGATTGTACAGCGCTTTGAGACATCGGGTGGCCGTGAACTTAAGAACATAAGAAATAAGAGCAGGAGTCAGCCATATGTCTCCTCAATAAGATCATGGCTGATCACCGACCTCAAATCCACTTTCCTGCCCGATCTCCATATTCCATGAATCCCCCAGAGTTCAAAAATCTATCTATTTCTGCATTGAATATACTCAAGGACTCAGCATTCACAGCCCTCTGTGGCAGAGAATTTCTCCTCATCTCGGTCTTAAATGACCTGTCCCTTAGCTTGAGACTATGCCCCCTAGTTCTAGACACTCCAGCCAGGGGACACCACCTCTCAGAATCTACCGTGTCAGAATCTTGTATGTTTCAATGAGATCACCTCTCATTCTTCTAAACTCAGAGAGTATAGGCCCATTCTGCACAATCTCTCATCATAGGACAGCCCTCTCATCCCAGGAATCAATCTAGTGAAAATTGTTGCACCGCCTCTAAGGCAAGTATATCCTTCCTTAGGTAAGGAGACCAAAACTGTGCACAATACTCCAGCTGTGATCTCACCAAGGCCCTGTACAATTGTAGCACGACGTCCTTGCTCTTATAGTCCAACCCCCTTGCATTAAATGACAACTTGCAATTTGCCTTCCATATTGCTTGCTGCACCTGCATGCTGGCTTTCTGTGTTTCTTGCACGAGGACACTGAAATCTCTCTTAACATCTACATTTGAAAGTTTCTCACCATTTAAAAAGTATTGTGTTTTTCTATTCTTCCTATCAAAGTGATGAAACCTCATATTTCCCTACATTAAACTCCATCTGCCACCTTACTGCCCACTTACTTAGGCTATCTATATCCCTTTGCAGCCTGTTTGTGTTCTCCTCACAGAGGCGCTACAGAAATGTAAGTCATTCTTTCTTTTACTGCAAAGCAACAAGTGCCCGGGCAGCTCACGGTCTCCACCCATTAGAATTCCCACTGAATGTGAGCACTTTTAATTTTGATTAAAATTAGTTCCTGCATTTTGACGTTGATCAAAAATAAACTGAATGTCTTGTTCTGTAATACAGAACATTGCACTGCCGGAGGGGCAGCACCGGGGAGTGCTGCACTGCCGGAGGGGCAGCACCGGGGAGTGCTGCACTGCCGGATGGACAACACTGGGGAAGTGCTGCACTGCCGGAGGGGAAGTACTGAGGTAGTACTGCACTGTTGGAGAGGAAGTACTGAGTGAGTGCTGCACTGTCGGAGGGGCAGTACTGAGGGAGTGCTGCACTGTTGGAGGTGCCATGTATCGGGCTGAGACGTTAAACCGAGGCCCCCGTCTGCCCTCTCAGGTGGACGTAATATATCCCACGGTTGCTATTGCAAATAAAAGCAGGGGAGCTACTTCCCGGTGTCCTGGGGCAAATATTTATCCCTCAACCAGCATCACCAAAGGAGAGATTTTCTGGTCATTGTCACATTGCTGTCTGTGGTCACTTGCTGTGCGCAATTTGGCGGCCGTGTTTCCCTACAGTACAACAGTGACTAAGAAGTACTTCATTGGCTGTGAAGCGCTTTGGGAAGTCCGGAAAATAGCTGCAGAAATGTAAGCTCTATCTTTCTCCCATCAGTGGGCTCCAGCCCCCCGCTTCCGTGTCGCGCTTGGCTGCCCCGAGATCAGAAGGCGCTTACCCCAGACATCACAAGCTGTGCGTCGCACTTTGGTCTAACTGTGGGATCAGCTGACATTTATTTCTACTCCTCAGCTCCATTCTGAAATGTTCTGCAGGATTTGTGCTGATTGCTCTGCTGATTAAGCGGACCACATTCAGCCTGATAAAAGTTGCAGCAAAATATAGAAGAGGTGTAGAGTTTACCGGAAAGACTGAACAGCAAATTCCTGACTAAAATGTCTCAACATCATCAGCAATAATGTTGAACGGACAAAAGGAACATGTATTTTTATAACGCCTTTCATGACCTCAGGATGTCCCATAGCGCTTCACAGTCTTTGAAAGTACAATTAGCATCGACCTTCATGGCTCAGTGGATGGGTGGAACCACGTTGTATGACACCGAATTCAGAGGCCAAGATCCTAGATCCTGGTTCTGGTCTGTGTTAGGTTAAAAGATCTCAACCAGGTGCTTGGGTCAAGGAGTTGGAAATCAGTAACGCTCCCGCTCTTAATCTGTAACCGGTGAATCCCTCTGTTAAACGTGGGTCGAGTGAAGACAGATTCAGGATCACGGGAGCTGCCCTCCATGGTCAAACAGCCCGTTTGTGAGCCAACATGTGTAGAACGACTACCTGGTTTAGGCACCGTGCACTGCAGCACCTGCGGAATTGACCCAACCATCATTCACTTCCTGAAGAGCAGGAGAACACTAATGTAACGAAGATGTACACAGAAACAGGGGGGCTATTGTAGCAGAATATCACGGGAATGGATACGTGTCCAATCGAGTTGAGAATAAGGCTCAGGGGAGGATCTTCTGTGGTTGGTGTGCGTGACATTGGAAACAGAGCCCTCCTGGAGCGTAGCGGGAGTGCTGGAGCAGAATTTCTATCCTCGAGGTTGCTGATGATATTGCATCCATACACAACAGCCCCCATTTGGACATCGAGTGCCAACAATTGGCGACTTGCCTCCGGGAGGTCAGAAAGATTGACTCTGACGCCAATAGAATTGGGTTGGCACAAGACAAGATTGGTCTTCTTGGGTTTTTCTTCAATTCATTCTCGGGATGTGGACGTCGCTGGCAAGGCCGGCATTTATTGCCCATCCCCAGTCACCACTTGAGAAGGTGGTGGTGGGAACCACTGCAGTCAATGTTGGGAAGGTGCTCCCATACTGCCGTTAGGCAGGGAGTGCCGGGATTTTGACCCAGCAATGAAGGAACGGCAGATATATCACCAAGTTGCGATGGTGTGTGTGCGACTTGGAGGGGAACTTGGAGGTAATGGTGTTCCCATGTGCCTGCTGCCCTTGTCCTTCTAGGTTGGGTGAGGTTAAGGAAAATTTTCGAAGCAAAATAGTAAGAGATTTACTCCCGATCTGACCACTTGCTCTTCAGTGATCTGGAAGTGCTCTGGGAGGCAGATGTTCAGAGGTTCCACCAGAGTCAAGGGGCCTCACTGCTTGGAGGTGTAGTGTATGTGCCTTTAAGAGCCCCCTGTGTACTGTAATGCCGGTAATGGCCACTCGGGCTATATAAGCCTGTATATTGTGTTGTATCAGTAAGTTCACCTCCAGACTTTGTTCAGTAAACACCTGTGAAACCAACTCCTGCCTTCAGTGTCTCTATTAACAAACGGATACAACAGTGGTGACGAATTGGAAACGGACTTACCTGCAATTCAGCAGCACCTCAAGGACATCGATTCCTCAGACATTCAAAGTCGAAGAAAAGCAAGAAAAAAAACAAAAAACTGTGGTTTCACGAGCTAGCCGAGCTGGTGGCAGGTACTGCAATAATCCTTCCTGGGCGGGCTGGGGCTCCATCGGCTGTCTCTGCGGCGAGGCCAAGCAGCGAAGGCAGAGGCAAGCAGGAACAGACAGGGGGGAGCACTCGGGAGACGGCCGGTGCTGCAAAGCAGGTCGGCGTTCAGACCTAGCAGAGGGGGGGAAAAGTCCCAGAGAGTCCGGCGGGAACGAGTCTCCACCAGTAAATAAAAAAAATTAAAAACATTTTTAAGAAACGCGGAAAACAGCGTTGTCAGCAGCAGCAGCTGCGGGAAAGCACAGGAAGCACCATATCTTTTCTGCAGGAAAGAAAGTAAAGCACGGGAAGTGCCATTTTTTTTCCAGGATGCCTAAGGCTGGCAACATTGATGCTTTTGATAACGATATAGAGGGTTGGACCACATATGTGGAAAGAGTGGAGGTATATTGTACAGCAAATGGAATAGAAAATGATAAAAAGGCGTCAGTACTTCTAAATCTAATGGGCGCAAAGACATACGGGCTGTTACGAAACTGAATCACCCCAGCCAAACCAAAGGACAAGAATTTTAAGGAAATTGTTGATACCCTACAGGAGCACTTAAACCCAACACCGCTGCTGATAGCGGATCGATTCAAATTCTTCAAGAGGAATCAGCACAAGAATGAAAGTAAAGCTGATTACCTCACCGAATTAAGAAAGCTATCAAAGCACTGCCAATTCGGGGCAGGACTGGCAGATTCTCTTCGAGACAAATTCGTCTGCGGTCTCCTAAGTGAAGGAACACAGAAAAGGCTGCTTTCTGAGAAAGATTTGACACTGGACAAGGTTTTCAGTATGGCTGTATCATACGAAGCAGCAGCAAGAGGAGCTGCAGAGATACAGTAAAAGACACAGGACTTCGGCACCCATGAAATGACACAGGGTTTCGAGAGATGTTATCACTGCGGCAGATCCACCCATGACCAGAGGAAATGCTGGTTCAAGGACAAAGCATGCAGGCAATGCGGAAAGATTGGACACATTGCACGGGTATGCCGATCTGGACAAAAAAAATCCACAGGCAAGAAAAAAAAATCAATAAAGAAAAGTGCAGAAAGGTACAAATGATGACGGACAGTAGCTCCGAAGACCAGAAGAGTGATAGCGACTCCGGAAACAAGAGACTAAGCTGTCTTAAATTACATAATGTAATTGTCAAAGAAGATTACCAGACCATTTGGGTTACCCTCACGATAGCAGGGTCCCCAGTTAAAATGGAGCTAGATACAGGATCAGCTCTGACCGTCATAAATCGACGGGGTTACGAGCGGCTATTTCCGCATATACCTTTAAAAGACAGATCCATTATCTTGAAAACATATACGGGGCAGAAAGTATACCCCAAAGGAAAAATAAGGGTGCCTGTTGTATACAACAGCAAGGAAATACAGAAGTTGTATTTATACGTTCTACAAGATGGTGGTCCACCGCTGTTGGGACGTGAATGGATCAGGAAGATACGTTTAGACAGGCAATCCATTCATGCACTGACGGTGACCAGTAAGAAAAAAATGACGATGACGTCATACCTGAACGATTAAAAGGCATCTTGGCCAACGCCAAGGAAGTGTTTCAAGAGAAACTAGGAACCTTGAAAGGCATCACCGCCTCAATAAAAGTGGAAGATGCGGCAATTCCCAAGTTTTTTAAGGCAAGGCCGGTGCCATATGCTATTCGTCCAGCAGTCGAGGCAGAGCTGGAGAATTTCGAAAAGGCAGGCGTATTATCCAAGATAGATTGGAGCGAGTGGGCAACACCCATCGTCCCGGTCATGAAGAAAACGTTGAATAATGATAAATCTGAAGAACAGAGAAAAATTCGCATCTGTGGAGACTTCAAGGTGACTGTAAACCCGGTCCTTCACACGGTACAGTATCCTCTTCCGAGGATAGAAGATATTTTCACCTCACTATCCGGAGGGAAACGTTTCACCAAAATTGAATTGGCACAGGCATATCTACAGATGGAGGTTGAAGAGGCCTCTAGAAAGTATCTCACGATAAATACACACAAAGGCCTGTACCAGTACAGTCGACTGGTTTTCGGCGTAGCATCAGCTCCAGCTATCTGGCAAAGAGCTATGGAGCAAGTCCTCCAAGGGATTCCGGGGACTCAATGCTACCTAGACGACATCCTTGTAACAGGAGAAAATGACAACGAGCACTTTGCCAATTTGGAGCAGGTGCTCACTAGGCTGAGAGAACGGGGCCTACGAGCAAATCGCCCCAAGTGCGAACTTTTCCAGAAACAAATATCATATTGTGGCCACATAATTAATAAGGAAGGGTTGCATAAGTCACCTGAAAAAATTGAAGCGGTCATAAAAGCCCCAGCACCTGAAAATGTTTCACAATTAAGGTCGTTCCTGGGATTGATAAATTACTATCATAAATTTTTACCGAACTTATCAACTCTTCTGCACCCTCTTAATGAACTGCTACAAACAGGAGTAATTTGGAAATGGAGCGAAGACTGTAAACGTGCCTTCCATAAATGCAAAAACTTAAACACGTCCAAGGAAGTTTTGGCTCATTACAACCCATCACTGCCAATCAGACTGGCGTGCGATGCATCCCCTTATGGCGTAGGAGCGGTATTATCGCATAGATTCCCTGATGGCTCGGAACGGCCGATAGCTTTTGCATCACGCTCATTGAACTCAGCTGAGCGTAACTATGCCCAAATCGACAGGGAAGCACTCAGCCTGGTATGGGGAGTGAAGAAATTCAAGCATTACCTACACGGACAAAAATTTACCTTGTTGACTGACCATCAACCCCTCATCTCCATATTCAACCCTAAAAAGGGTGTTCCCATTATGACAGCGCAAAGGGTACAGAGGTGGTCCCTTTTTCTAGGGGCACACCAATATGACATAGAATACAAAGGATCAAAACAGCATGGGAATGCTGATGGTTTATCGCACCTACCATTGCCAACGGTAGAAGAGGCACCTACAGTAGACCCAGTGGAGATGTTCCACTCTACCATAGTCGAATGTCTACCAGTAACAAATTCTGCCATTGAAAGGGAAACGAGAAATGACCCGAATCTCTCACGAGTCTGCGATTTAACAGTGAAGGGATGGCCAGCACATGGCGAACCACTGTTGCCAGCATTCTCGCAAAGAAGAGAACAGGTGTCAGTGTGCCAAGGAACCTTGATGTGTGGTTCCAGAGTGGTGATTACACCCAAACTCCAGGATAAAGTGCTTGAGGAGCTTCACGAGGGGCATCTGGGTGGAGTGAAAATGAAGAACTTAGCCAGGCCATTTGTATGGTGGCCAGGTATCGATGGAGACATCGAAGAAATGACCAAGAGCTGCCGAGGATGCCAGAAGGTCCAAAACGCTCCACCACAAGCCCCTCTACATCCATGGGAGTGGCCCTCATCTCCATGGCAAAGGGTACACATCGACTTTGCTGGTTCACTTATGGACTCAATGTTCTTAATCGCGGTTGATGCACACTCCAAGTGGCCGGAGGTAATAAAGATGTCCTCCACCACCACGGAAAAAACCATCACAGTATTACGGACCATATTTGCCCGGAATGGTCTGCCTGAACAGATCTGTTCTGATAACGGACCTCAATTTGTGTCCGAAGAATTCAGGAAGTTCTTAAAAAGCAATGGTGTTAAGCACTACACGTCTGCCCCATACCATCCCGCCACCAATGGATTGGCTGAAAGGTTTGTCCAGACCTTCAAGAAGGCCATAAAGGCCATGGGTAATGAAGACATAAAACTTCAGCATAAGGTAGATAACTTCTTGTTTGCATACAGGAATGCAACACATATGGTTACAAACTAAACTCCCGCCATGATATTCTTCAATAGAAGCCTAAGATTTGATCAAGCCAAACATCAGAAGGGACGTGGAGAACCGGCAATTTCAAGGCATGAATGAAAGGCCAACTAGAACCTTCCAGATAGGTCAACAGGTTTTGGCCCGGGACTACTGTACCGAGAAATGGCAGCCTGGAACTATTTGCACACGACTAGGACTGCTGATACATACCGTGGACATTGGAGAAAGCATAATAAGGCGCCATGCTGACCAGATCACAGAGTCATCCGAAAAGGGACAACCTACACCACAACTCTATACGCCTAATGATGAAGTAGAGATACCCATAGTATCTACCTCTGATCCGGTGATACTGTAACCAGATGAACCTGACACTGGCATTCAAGCCGAATCAGCCTTGCCAAAAGAACCTACTACACCACCAGAAACTACTACACCACCGAGGCATTATACGGACCGAGTCAGAAAGCCTCCAGAGAGACTGACTTATAATTGATTAACTGCAGCAATGTGTAGATTATTGTTCTTGTAACATGTAATTAATGATTACTTAAAATATTATGTACTGGTTGGCTAAAAGGGGAGGAATTGTAGTGTATGTGCCTTTAAGAGCCCCCTGTGTACTGTAATGCCGGTAATGGCCACTCGGGCTATATAAGACTGTCTATTGTGTTGTATCAGTTAGTTCACCTCCAGACTTTGTTCAGTAAACACCTGTGAAACCAACTCCTGCCTTCAGTGTCTCTATTAACACACGGATACAACAGGAGGCAATGGTGTAAAATGGAGGACAGAGATTTTACAATGTGTGAAATGAGCACAGTGAGCTCATTACAAGGACTGTTGCTGTTTCACCTGTTGTTGAGATCTGTGAGATTTATGTTGGCTATTTCTGCATTAAACATCTGGCAAACTTGAGTTCCTCACATATTTCTGGCTTTTGGCTGCACTTCAGTTGCCCCATAGGAGCAGGTGGAAGCCATTTAGTCCCTCGAACCTGTTCCAGCCGTGCCACAGTGGGCAGCACCCTCGCCTCTGAGTCAGAAATGTTGTGGGGTCAAGACACACTCCAGGTACTTGAGCACAAATATCTAAGCTGAGACTCCAGTACCGAGGGAGTGCTGCAGTGTCGGGGGTGAAGTCTTTCGGATGAGAGATTGAACTAAGGCCTCGTCTACTCTCTCAGCTGGAGGTGAAACATCCTATGGCACTATTTCGAAGAGGAGCATTGGCTGTAAAACGTTTTGGGTCATCTGGTGGTCATGAAGTGTGCAATATTACTTTACATAAGAACAGGAGGAAATCCATTCAGACCTCTCGAGCCAGCTGTATAGGAACAGGAGTAGGCCCAATAAGTATCTCAATGCTATAGCATAGGAGCAGGAGTTGGCCCATTCAGTCACTTGAGCTTGTTACATAGAAAAAGGAGGATGTCATAAAGCCCTCTTCAGTCAGTTACATAGGAACATGATTAGGCCATTTAGCCCCTCGAGCGTGTTGCATAGGAACAGGAGTAGGCCATTCAGACACTTGGGCATGCTGCTTAGGAACAGGAGGAGGCCATTCAGGCCCTCGAGTCAGTTGCAAAGGAAGAGGAGGCGGCCATTGAGCCCGTCAAGCCTGTTACATAGGAAAATCAGGAGACCATTCAGCCCGTTGGAACTTTTGCTTAGGTACATGATTAGGCCATTAATCCCCTCGAGCCTGTTGCATAGGAACAGGAGGAGGGCATTCAGCCCTTTGAAACTGTTGCATAGGAACAGGAGGATGGCCATTCAGCTCCTCAAGCCTATAACGTGGAAACAGGTAGTGATTGATCAATCACTTGAGCCCGTTGCATAGGAACAGGAGGAGGACCATTCAGTCCCTCTCGAGCCTGTTATATAGGGCTCTTGCAGCCCCTCGGTCATGTTACACAGGAACGGGAGGAGGCCATTAAGCCCCTTGAGCCTGTTGCATAGGAACAGGAGTAGGCCAATCATCCAATTGAGACTGTTACATAGGAAAAGGAGGAGGCCATTCAGTCCCTCGAGACTGTTAAAAAGGAACAGGAGGAGGCCATTCATCCGCTGGAGCCTGTTACGTTGGAAAAGCAGGATACTGTTGAGATACCGCGGCAAACGTGGGAGTCGAGACCAGAGTTGATGGAACACAACTGCTTTAATTTACATCATGGCAAAAACAAGTGCTTAAAAAGCCCGCTGAAATAAAGAATAGATTTGCCTTTCTAATCTAGGCTTTATTAACTTTAAAAACACAGTAGCACATCTTTCAACACCAGTCTCCAACAATGACTAGAGAGAACTGAATTTAAGATGGCCACCACAAATCACCTGACATCCACTCCCAATGAGATTACAACATATATCTCAAGGTAGAAACAAACAACCAATTACAATACTTCTTACTAATACAGAGAACAACCACCCCATTCACCAATCACAATACTTCTTATTAAACATAGGAAATAATCACCACATTCACCCCTCCTTTTAAAACATGCTCCAACCTAAATAACCTTTACAATTTATAATTAATTTATTTACAACTAAAATACAAATATAATATTTCAATAACTTTAAAACATTACTATCAATTTAAAAGTCCATTTTCAATCGGTCGACCGGATATCTTGTTCGTGTCGACCTTCTTAACCTTGGTGAAATTCCTTGCCCTCCCACACCCGGAGGCACCGAAGTATCTTCTGCAGACAGGCTATCCATATCCCGATTATCAACGGTTTCCGGATTGGAAATCCCATTAGGAAGTAAACTAGGACGGTCATGAAAATCCATCAAAGGCTGACTAATAGAAGTACAATTATCTGCAATAGGATTGGAAACATTCGTAGTATCTATAACAACATCCACATTATCTGAATCATGACTATTATTAGTATCCTCGGAAGAGGGCTGGCCACCACAAGGAGCCAAGTCTTTAATTGAAACAGAACTTTCTTTCCCATCTTGGAATCGAATATGAGCATATTGGGAATTTGCCTCCAACAGCTCCACCTCCTCCACTAAAGGATCATATTTTGACAATCTAACATGGCGTCGAAGCAACACAGGTCCCTGCATAGTAAGCCATGAAGGTACCGAATATCCCGTAGTAGATCTCTGTGGGTAATTAAAGAGCCTTTCATGGGGGGTCGCATTAGTAGCCGTTGAAAGCAATGATCTAATGGAATGCAGGGCATCAGGCAGTACCATTTCCCACTGTGTATTCTTAAGATTCCGGGATGTCAAAGCCAACATAACTGCCTTCCAGATCACCCCATTGTATCGTTCACACTGTCCATTACCCTGGGGGTTATACGGGGTAGTTCTACTAGTAGAAATTCCCCGACTCTGAAGGTATTCCTTCAACTGGGAAGACATAAAAGAACTTCCCTGATCCGAATGGATATACGCAGGCATCCCAAAGATGACAAAAAGTTGAGTCAGACATTTGATAACTGTAGCAGCTGATACATCTGTGCAAGGAAAAGCAAAAGGAAACCTTGAAAACTCATCCACAACAGTAAATATGTATCGATTTTGAGTCGTTGAAGGAAGAGGCCCCTTAAAATCAACGCTCAAACGTTCAAAAGGAGAAGTAGCCTTTATAAGATGAGCTCGTTGAGGCTTAAAGAAATTTGGTTTACACTGAGCACAGATAGAACATGATGAAGTCATCCGCTTGACGTCTTCAACTGAAAAGGGCAAATTCTTACTGCGTATGAAGTGTATCATCCTCGTAACCCCAGGATGACATACAGCATTGTGAAGATTAATAAGCGTATCTCCGTGAATCACAGAACAATAAGCCCTCGACAGTGCATCAGCAGCAACATTATCCTTCCCCGGACGATAAACTATATCAAAATGGTAACATGCCAACTCAATCCTCCACCTCATTATTTTATCATTTTTAATCTTTCCAAAATGTTTAACATCAAACATAAAGGACACAGATTTTTGATCGGTTGCCAACGTGAAATGTCGCTCCGATAAATAATGTCTCCATTTACGCAGTGCTTCTACTATTGCATATGCCTCTTTCTCTATTGAAGAATGCCTTTTTTCACTATTGTTCAAAGTACGTGAGAAAAAGGCCACAGGTCTTCCATTTTGGTTCAGAGTAGCCCCAATTGCAAAATCAGAAGCATCCATCTCAATCACAAAGGAAACCTGCTCATCAATAGAATGCACAACTGCTCCTAGGATATCCTTTTTAAATTTATCAAAACATGTCCTGGCCTCCCATGATAGAGGATATGTCGTAACCCGTATAAGGGGCCGGATCTTCTGCGAAAAGTTTGCAATCCAATTAGAATAGTGAGAAAACAGTCCAACAACTCGTTGCAAAGCCTTAGAATTAGTAGGATAAGATAAATCGATCAATGGTCGCAGACGTTCTGGATCTGGTTTAATCTTATTTCCCGAGATAATATACCTCAGTAGATTTACCTCAGTAGTCGAAAAGATACACTTCTCTTTATTAAAAGTGAAACCAACTTTTTCCGCAGCTTGAAGGAATCTTTCTAAATTAGAATCATGCTCCACCCTTGATTTACCACACACCGTGATATCATCTAAATATGATAAGGTGTCAGAGAGAGAGTTATCACTTATAAAAGCATCCATTGCCCGTTGAAAACAAGCAACACCATTAGTAACACTAAATGGTATTCGGCAAAACTGATACAGCTTTCCACCAGCCTCAAAGGCTGTATATGGTTGATCCCTCTTAGCAATAGGAATCTGATGATAAGCACTCTTTAAATCAATAGTGCTAAAAAACTTATACTGAGATACTTTGTTGATAAGCTCATCAATCTTAGGCAAAGGGTACGCATCTAATTGAGTATACCTATTAATAGTTTGAGAGTAGTCTATCACCATTCGTTTCTTATGCCTCTCGTTAGTGGTGACAACTACCTGAGCCCGCCAAGGCGAACAACTAGGTTCAATGATTCCTTCCAATAAAAGACGTTGGACTTCAGAATTAATAAATTCTCTATCCTGACTGCTATACCTTCTTGACTTGGTAGCAATTGGCTTACATTCCGGCATCAAATTGGAAAAAAGTGATAATGGAGAAATGGATAAAGAGGTTAATCCACAAATGGATAAGGGTGGCTTAGTCCCTCCAAACGAAAGACTAAGACTCTTGTGTAATTTAAGCACATCATGACCAATCAAAATATCCGCACAAAGATTAGGCAAAACAGATAGGCGTATATCAGTATACGTATTACCTAGAAGAATCAATTTCACAAGGCAACAACCAGCTACTTGTGAAGTAAGGGTCGTCTGAGCCATACACACCTGATAAGTAACAGGCAAGATTTTCAAACACTTTTCCTTCACAAACTGAAGACTTATAAAACTCTCGGTACTGCCCGTATCTATGAGAGCCTTCACTTCTAACCCATTAATTTGGGCCATAACTATAGCTTTGTTTAGGCCATGAGCAAATGCAGCAGAAATTGATGCAATAAACGCCCTCTCTACGGGTTGAATAGTCACAGAAGAGGAGGTAATTGAACCTAATGACTTACAAACACGTGCATAATGACCTCTCTTGCCGCATTTACTAAATACAGCCTCCTGGGCAGGACACTTCAAACGAGGATGCCGGACGTTCCCACAAAAATAACACTTCTGAATCCTAGAGGCAACAGCCGCCAAAGTAAAAGGTGGAGCTGTTGGAGTAGAAACCATTTCAGAATCTAGTAAACCACTCCCATTAAGTCCACCTAATTCCTTTTCGTCCGGAACTGCCGAAACCACAGTCACAGGCTGATTAGAAAGAGCATAAGAATCCGAACTTCTCTGAGCCATATCCAATGTAGAAGCTTGCTCAAAAGCACTCTTGAGATCCAAAGTCTTATTTTCTAACAACCGCTGACGAATTGATCTAGACAGTAGTCCATTAATAAAAGCATCCCGTACCGATTCTTCCTTATATTCTTCGGCCGTCACAGCTTTATAATTACATTTAGCACCAAGGTGCCGAAGTGCTTGTAAATAAGTATCCAAAGATTCTCCCACCTGCTGCCTACGGGCAGATAGAAGGTAACGTGCAAATACCTCATTCTTTGGTTTAACAAAAATCTTCTCCAATGTAGAAATAGCCAATTCGTAAGTTTTACTGTCCAAAATATACTTATACACATCCGGAGCAATGTAGTTGATCAGCATATTCAGCTTATTCAGAGACTCTTGTTCCAACACACCCAAAAAGTTTGTAAATGTACAATACCAATGTTTCCATTTATCATCCACTCCTGCAGAATTAGGGTCAGCATTGAATCGTTCCGGTTGAAGATATCGCTCCATTCTGATACAAAGTTAATAAATTGAAATAAAGAATAGATTTGCCTTTCTAATCTAGGCTTTATTAACTTTAAAAACCCAGTAGCACATCTTTCAACACCAGTCTCCAACAATGACCAGAAAGAACTGAATTTAAGATGGCCACCACAAATCACCTGACATCCACTACCAATGAGTTTACAACATATATCTCAAGGTAGAAACAAACAACCAATTACAATACTTCTTACTAATACAGAGAACAACCACCCCATTCACCAATCACAATACGTCTTATTAAACATAGGAAATAATCACCACACCCGCGCAACCACTTAAATACTCCCCAGAGAGGAAGTGCTCCCGGCAGCCTGTCCCTGCAGGAAACAAGTTGCCGGAGGAAAGGGCCCATGGCTGGGGGCTGCTGCAGCCGGCAGTGCGCCTGTGTAAACTGTCTGTGCCGCCGTGAGCGGATTATATCCAATGGTGGCATGTTGCCACAGAGCTCCCCCCAGAAATCGCTTAGGAGGATTGGACGAGTCGTGATGGTGGTCTAATGGTTCTGCCGGAGCAGCTCTGAGTGGCCGCCTGTCTAGTTGGTGGGGCCGGGCAGTTCGCCGCCGGCTGTGCTAGCTTGCTGGCGGGACGGCCTCTAGTTGGAGGTCGGGCCACGGGGACCTGTTCCCCTGGTTCTGTGTGTGCTGGTTTGAGTCGGTCGATGGAGACCGTTTTGACCTTGTCGCCGAGTCGCAGCTTGAAGACCTTGTCCCCGGTTTGTAGTACCTCGTACGGTTCATCATACGGGCGTCGCAGGGGTCCGCGGTGTGCGTCGTGTCGCACGAAGCCGAAGCGTGCCTGCTGTGAGTTTGGTGGAACGTGAGGTGCGAGTTCGCCGTTTCGGTTGACCGGAAGTGGGGCGAACTGTTGAGTGGAAGAGAAAGAGTTGAGCCGCTGCTGTTCGGCCGACCAAGGCGTGTTAGCCTCCAGGAGGAATTTGCCCGGTACGCGCAGTGGTTGTCCGTAGACTAACTCCGCTGCTGAGGACTGGAGGTCTTCCTTGACCGTGGTGCGTAGGCCTAGTAGCACCCATGGTAGGTGGTCAGTCCAGCTACTGTCCTGCAGGCTGGTGCAGAGTGAGGCCTTGAGTGACCTATGGAAGCGTTCACACAGCCCGTTGGCCTGCGGGTGGTACGCCGTGGTTCGGTGCAGCATCACCCCGAGGTTGCGTGCTGTGGCCGTCCAGAGTTCGGAGGTGAACTGGGCACCTCTATCAGAGGTTATATCGGCCGGTACGCCGAACCTCGTGACCCAAGTGTTAACAAACGCCCTGGCGATGCCGGCTGTGGTGGTGGAGGTCAACGGCACTGCCTCAGGCCAGCGTGTGTAGCGGTCGACCATCGTGAGAAGATAAGTTTGGCATTGCGATGGCAGCAGAGGACCGACGATGTCGACGTGTACGTGGTCGAAGGTATGGCTGGGTACCTCGAAGTCTCCCAGGGGTGCTTTTGTGTGCAGCTGCACCTTAGCCCATTGGCAGGCGAGGCAGGAATTGGCCCAAGTCCGAACATCTTTGCTGAGGCCACGCCAGACGAAGCGCTGGGAGAGGAGTTTAACAGATTCGCGGGAACCCGGATGGGAGAGCCTGTGGAGCGCGTCGAAGATGCGGCGGCGCCAGGTTGCAGGGACGACCGGCCTGGGTTTGCCGAGTGAGACGTCGCAAGTGACTGCCATGGCTTCGGGCCCATGCGCGACCTTGGCTAGGCGTAGACCTGGCAGGCTGGTAGCTGCCGAGAGGAGGTCTGGTTCCGTGAGCTGGGCCGCTGCTAGTTGCGCGTAGTCGACCGCTTGGTGATTCGCGCAGATGGCGGGACGGGACAGGCAGTTGGCGACAACATTGTGTCTACCGGAGACATGCTGGATGTCCATGGTAAACTCGGACATGGCCGCGAGCTGGCGTTGCTGCCTAGCGGACCAAGGGTCGGTGTTCTTGGCCATCGCGTATGTGAGCGGCTTGTGGTCCACGTATGCGGTAAAGGAGCGGCCCTCCAAGAGGAACCTGAAATGGCGGACCGACAGGTGGAGCGCGAGGAGCTCGCGGTCGAAAGTAGAGTATTTGACCTCCGGGGGGCGCAATTACGGCTGTAGAAGGCAAGTGGCTGCCACGCGCCATTGACCCACTGCTCAAGCACAGCTCCGACCGCATGGTCAGAGGCGTCAGTGGTGAGTGCATTGGCGAGCGCGTTTTTGGTGGCGTCGAACGCGGCTGACATGTCAGCGGTCCAGACTACGGCCATCTTGCCGGATTTACCTCGAAGGGAATCGTATAGGGGCTTCATGAGTGCTGCAGCTCTGGGGATGAACCTGTTGTAAAAGTTCACCATCCCGAGGAACTCCTGGAGGCCCTTGATGGTTTTAGGGCGGGGGAATTGCTGGACGGCCTGCACCTTGTTGGGCAGGGGGACGGCCCCAGCAGGGTTGATGTGGTGGCCGAGATAATTGATCTCGGCTAGGCCGAATTGGCACTTCACCGGGCTGAGGATAAGCCCATGTTGGGCTAGGCGCCCAAACAAGATGCGAAGGTGTTCGAAGTATTTCTGTTTGGAGGAGCTGGCCACAAGAATGTCGTCTAGATAGACGAATATAAAGGTCAGGTCCCGGAGGACTGAGTCCATAAGGCGCTGGAAAGCCTGGGCTGCATTCTTGAGGCCAAAGGGCATCCTCAGGAACTCGAACAGGCCGAATGGGGTGATGATGGCCGTTTTGGGGATGTCCGCGGGGTGTATGGGGACTTGATGATAACCGCGCACCAGGTCGACCTTGTCCGGCCAGCCGGGCCGAGAAGTCCTGGATGTGCGGCACCGGGTATCGGTCGGGGGTGGTGGCATCGTTGAGGCAGCGGTAGTCCCCACAGGGGCGCCAGCCTCTGCCAGGCTTGGGGGCGATGTGGAGGGGCAAGGCCCAAGGGCAGCTGGAGCAGCGGATGATGCCGAGTTGCTCCATGGTGGTGAACTCGGCCCGCGCGATTTCCAGCTTGGCTGGGTGGAGTCTGCGGGCGTGGGCAGAGACCGGGGGGCTGGTGGTGGGGATATAGTGCTCCACACCATGTTTGGCGACTTTGGCCAAAAAGGTCGGGTTAGTGAGGGCGGGAAACTCGGCTAGTAGTGCCGAGTAGTCATCCGTGGCTCTGGCGAGGCAGTAGGTCGTCAGGCCGGCTGAACGGGCCGGGGTGACTGTGCCAGGGATGGGGGCCATAGTGTTGATGTCGATGAGGCAGTGCCTCGGAATGTAGACAAGGAGGCCGTGGGCGCGTAGGAAGTCGGCGCCGATGAGTGGGCAGAGGACCTTGGCTGTGAGGAACTCCCAGCGGTAGCAGCGGCCTGCAAGGTCGAGCGTGACCATGTGGGTGCCGTATGTGCGGATGTCAGAGCCATTGGCTGCAGCCAGCGTGACGCCCCGTGCACCGCGTTGGATTTCGAGGGCGGAGGCGGGGGTGATGCTGTGCTGGGCTCCTGTGTCGCACAGGAATCGGCTGTTGGTGTTGTCGTCGGTGACGTACAGCAGGGGCCCCTTTTGCCCCGCGGCCATCATGGGTGCCGGTGCGGGGTAGGGTTTGAAAGTGCACGGTGGTGTGCAACGTTGGGCCCTAGTGCCAAAACGGGTGTGGTAGTAGCAGTGACCCGGAGTGGAAGGGCGGTCAGGCCTAGTGAGCCGGGGGAACCACGTGGTCATTGCCGTGAGGTCGGGCGCGACGTCACGGGCGGTCTACGCAGAGAGCAGCCGGTCGGCCTTTTCGGCTATCTCGTTCATGTCCATGGAGCCAGACTCCACAATGAGCGGGCGGATGCTGGCGGGGAGCTGCCGAATGAAAAGCATACGAAAGAGGGCGCCGGGTGTTTTGTCGTCCGAGAGGGACAGCATGTGGGAAAATAGGTCTGATGGTGAAGCGTCACCAAGGCCTGGGATGTCGAGGAGTTGGCAGTTGCGCTGGTAGGAGGACGCCTGAAATTTTTAAGGAGCGCGGCCTTCAGATGTTCGTACTTGCCTTTCTCTGGTGGATCCTGCAGCGCTGCACAAATCTTAGGGACTGTGGCGCAGGTGAGAGAGGCGACGAGGTAGTCATACTTCGTGGCGTCGACTGTAATGCTTCTCAGCCGGAATCTGGACTCGGCTTGAACGAACCAGGCCTCGGCCAGGTTCTCCCAAAAGTCCGGTGGTTTAACCGTGACTGCGTTTGTATCTGCCATGCTAGCTTAGGATTCGTCCTGAGCGTCGGGGTCACTAGTGTTGAGATACCGCGGCAAACGTGGGAGTCGAGACCAGAGTTGATGGAACACAACTGCTTTAATTTACATCATGGCAAAAACAAGTGCTTAAAAAGCCCGCGCAACCACTTAAATACTCCCCAGACAGGAAGTGCTCCCGGCAGCCTGTCCCTGTGGGAAACAAGTTGCCAGAGGAAAGGGCCCACGGCTGGGGGCGGCGGCTGCCGGCAGTGCGCCTGCGTAAATTGCCCGTGCCACCTTGAGCGGATTATGTCCAATGGTGGCGTGTCGCCACAATACCATTCAGCCACTTGAAACTTTTGCATAGGAATATGATTAGGCCATTCAGCCCCTCGAGCCTGTGGCATAGGTACAGTTGGAGGGCATTCAGCCCCTCGAGACTGTTACAAATGAACAGGAGGACATCATACTGCCACTCGAATCTGTTATGAATTAAAAGGAGGAGGCCAATCAGCTGCAGGAGCCTATTGCTTAGGAATAAGAAAATGCTATCCAGCCTATTCAGGCTGTTACATAGGAACAGGAGGAAGCGATTCCACCACTGGAGCCTGTAACATATGAACAGGAGGAGGCCATTCAGCCACTGGAGCCTGTAACATAGGAACAGGAGGAGGCCATTCTGCCATTTGAGCCTGTTGCATAGGAAGAGGAGGAGGGCCATTCAGCACCTCGAGCCACTTACATGGGAAAGGGAGTAGAACAATTATCCATTTGAGCCTGCTACATATGAATAGGAACATGCCATTCAGTCATGCGAGGCTGCTACATGGGAACAAGAGGACGCCATTCAACTCTTTGAGACTGTTACAGAGTAAAATGAGGAGATCATTCAGCTTATCAAGACTGTAACACAGGAACGTGGTTGGCCAATCACCCCCTCTAGCTGTTACAAAGGAACAGGAGGAGACCATCCTGCGTGTTGAAATTGCTATAAAGGAAGAAGAGGAGGCCATTCAGCCCCTCGGGCTTTTTGCATAGGAACAGGAGGTGACCATTTAGTTCAGCGAGCCTGTTACATAGGAACAGGAGTAGGCCATTCATCCCCTCGAGCTTTTTGCATAGGAACAGGAGGTGACCATTTAGTTCATCAAGCCTGTTACATAGGAACAGGAGTAGGCCATTCATCCCCTCGAGCTTGTTACATAGGACCAAGAGGAGGACTTTCAGCCCCTCGAGCCTGTGTTTCACAGGAACAGGATGAGGCCATTCACCCCTCGAGCCTGTTACATAGGACCAATAGGAGGACCTTCAGCCCCTCGAGCCTATATTTCACAGGAACAGAAGGAGGCCATTCAGCCCCTTGAGCCTGTTGCATTGGATCAGGAGTAGGCCAATCATCCCATTGAGCCTGTTACATAGGAAAAGGAGGAGGCCATTCAGTCCCTCGAGACTGTTACAAAGGAACAGGAGGAGACCATACTGCCGCTCGAACCTTTTATGAAGGAACAGGAGGAGGTCATTCAGTCACTGGAGCCTGTTGCTTATGAATTGGAAAAGGCTATTCCTCCCCAACAGGCTGCTACATAGGAACAGGAGGATGCCATTCAGCCCCGTGAGCTGGTTACATAGGAACAGGAGGTGGCCATTTAGCCCATGGAGCCTGTAACATAGGAACAGGAGGAGGTCATTTAGCCCCTCAAGACAGTTACATAGGAAAAACTAGAGTCCATTCGGCCACCTGAATCTGTTGCATGATTAGGCCATTCAGCCCCTCGAGCCCGTGGCATAGGAACAGGAAGAGGACATTCAGCCCCTTGAGACTGTTACATAGGAACAGGAAAAGGCCATCCTGCCTATTGAGATTGCTATAAAGGAAAATGAGGAGGCCATTCAGCCCTCGAGCCTTTTGCATAGGAACATAATTTTTCTCTTCAGCCCCTTGAGCCAGTTATTTAGTAAAAGGAGGAGGCATTTCAGCCCCTCAAGCCTATTACATAGGAAAAGGACGAGGCCATTAATCCTCTAAAGGTAGTTATATAGAAACAGGAGTTGGCCCATTAAGCATCTCGAGCCTGTTGCACAGGAACAGGAGGGGGCCCATTCTGTCCCTCGAGCCTGTTACATAGGAACAGGAGGAGGCCGAATCAGCCTTCTCAAGCCTGTTACATAGGAATAGGAGGAAGCCATGAAGTCTCTCGAGCCAGTTGTATAGGACCAGGAGTAGGACCACTAAGCATCTTGAGCCTGCAGCTTAGGAACTGGAGAAGGTAGACTCAGGCCCTCGAGCATGTTGCTCAGAACAGGAGTTGCCCCATTCAGTCCCTCGAGACAGATACATAGAATAAGGAGGATGCCATAACCCCCTTGAGCCAGTTCCATAGGAATATGATTGGGCCATTTAGACCCTCGAGCCTGTTGCATAGGAACAGGAGGTGACCATTTAGTTGATCGAGCCTGATAGATATGAACAGGAATAAGATAGGAACAGGAGTAGGCCAATCAGCCCCTTGGGCGTGTTGCATAGGAACAGGAGCAGTTCATTCAGCCCCTCAAGCCTCTTACATAGGAAAAGCAGGAGGCCATTCACCCCCTTGAAAATGTTGCATAGGAACATGATTAGGCAATTCAGTCCCTCGAGCCTGTTGCATAGGAACAGGAGGAGGCCATTCACCCCCTCGATCCTGTTACATAGGAAAAGGGGGAGGACATTCAGCCCCTTTAAACTGTTGCATAGGAACTGGAGGAGGCAAATCAGGCACCCGAGCCTGTGACATAGGGACAGGAGAAAGCCATTTAACCCCTCGAGCCATTTAGTTAGGTACAGGAGGAGGCCATTCACAGAATCACAGAAACCCCACAGTGCAGATAGAGGCCATTTCGGCCCATCGAGCCTGCACTGACACATATCCCACCCGATCCCCGTAACCCCTACACCAACACATATCCCACCCTAGCCCCGTAACCCCATGTATTTAATCCACCTAACACTAAGGGTCAATTTATCATAGCCAATCAACCTAACCCGCACATCTTTGGACTGTGGGAGGAAACCGGAGCACCCGGAAAAAACCCACGCAAACACGGGGAGAATGTGCAAACTCCACACAGACAGTCGCCTGAGGCCGGATTCGAACCCGGGTTCCTGGCGCTGTGAGGCAACAGTGCTAACCACTATGCCACCGTGCTGCATTGAGCCCCTTGAACCTGTCATATTCAAGAGGAGGCCATTCAGACCTTCGAGCCTGTTGCATAGGAATAGGATTAGGGCATTTATCAACTTGAGCCTGTTAACTAGGCACAGTAGGAGGCCATTGCGCCCCGAGTCTGTTACATAGTAAAAGGAGGAGGCCATTCAGTCCATCAAGACTGTTTTAAAGGAACAGGAAGCCATTCAGCCTTGGAGCCTGTTGATTAGTAATAGGAAAATGCCACTCAGCCCATCCAAGCTGTTACATAAGAACAAGAGGAGGCCATTCAGCCCCTAAAGGCAGTTACATAGGAACAGGAGGTGGCCATTTAGCCCATGGAGCCTATAACATAGCAACAGGAGGAGGCCATGCTGCCTCTTGAGCCTGTTGCATAGGAACAGCAGGAGGCCCTTTCAGCACCTCGAGCATCTTACATGGGAAAAGGAGATGGCCATTTATCCCAGGTGCATTTGAACAGGAACAGGCCATTCAGTCACGCGAGGCTGCAACATGGGAACAAGAGGAGGCCATTCAGCACTTCCAAATTGTTGCAGAGGAAATGGAGGAGACCATCTAGCTTCCAAAGGCTGTAACATAGGAACAGGGGAATGCCTTTCACCCCCTCGAGCCTGTTACATAGATACAGGAGAAGGCCATTCTGCCTTTCGGGCTGTTGCATAGGTAAATGACTAGACCATTCAGCCCCTCGAGCCAGTTATGTAGAAAAAGGTGGAGGCTATTCAGCCCCTCGAGCCTGCTATATAGTTACAGAAGGAGGCCAGATAGCCACTTGAGCCTGTTGCATAGGAACAGGAGGAGGACCATTCAGCTCCTCGAGCCTGAAACTTAGGAACAGGAGGCAGTTGTTCACTCACTCGAGCTGGTTGCATAGGATCAGTAATAGGGTCAGTCAGCACCTTGAGCCAGTTACTTAGAAACAGGAGGAGCCCAATCAGTCCACTTGAGGCTTTTACATAGGAACATGACACAAGACTTTTTCAAAGGACCAAGGGGATGCCAATCGTCCCCTCGAGCTTGTTGCATCGGAACAGGAGGAGGCCCGTTCAGCCCCTCGAGCCTTTTACATAGGACCAAGAGGAGGCCATTCAGTCCCTAGAACCTGTTGCGTAGGAACAGGAGGAGGCTCATTCAGCCCCTTGAGTTTCATACATAGGAACAGGAGTAGGACATTTAATCCCTTGAGCCAGGTACATATGAACAGGGAAAGGCCATTCTGCCGCACAATGCTGTTACATGGGAACAAGAGGAGACAGATTTCCAAACTGAGCGGAAGCAGCGGTAACGGAGGCAGAGGAGGCAGCATGAAGGAAGCTGAGTGGCGATTCCAGAAATACACCAGGAATGATGTCACAGGAAGCTGGTAACTGATTGGTTGATAAAGGTCACACAGTTTTTTTTCCTCCAAGTTAGGGGACGCGGTTAAATATCGGGATAGGGATAAAGTCGGATCTTGGAGATTAGTAACCCTTAATACTCCATGAAAGTAGTATATTTTAATACTTTTTAAATTAGTAACTGGTAATACTATATTAAATTAGTCACTGTTGATATTATATTTTTTTAATAACTTGGATTATGTACATCTTAGTCTTAATTTTCTGTAAAGTTAGTTACTAGTCCAATAAACAAAGCCATGGAAGTGCAGCTCGATCCCGTGGAATGCACATCCTGTGATATGTGGGAACTCCAGGATGCTTCCTGTGTCCTGGACAACCATGTTTGCAGGAGGTGTCATCAGCTGGAGGAGCTCAAGCTTCGGGTTTAAGAGCTTCAACAGCAGCAGGCATCACTGTGGTGCATCCGCGAGACAGAGAAATACATGGATAGCACATTTCAGGAGGTGGTCACCCCACAGCTAAGGACTGTGCAGGCAGAGAGCGAATGGGTGACCGCCAGACAGAAGAGGAGAACTTGGCAGGTAGTGCAGGAATCACCTGAGTGCATCTTGCTCTCCAACCAGTATT
This sequence comes from Somniosus microcephalus, assembly GCF_052327205.1. Lineage (NCBI taxonomy): Eukaryota > Metazoa > Chordata > Chondrichthyes > Squaliformes > Somniosidae > Somniosus > Somniosus microcephalus. The sequence continues at coordinate 32,910,518 of NC_141016.1, forward strand.
CTGTTCTGAGTACTGGTGTGTGTGACAGTTCCTCTGGGGAGTACAGCCACAGCCAAGTCTACTGTGCCATGGTTGGCTCAGCTGTACAGGGAGGGAGGACGAAGATAGGGAAAGCAATACTGGTAGTGGATTCGATAGTCAGGGCAGCAGACAAGCGTTCCTGCGGTCGCAGACGTGACTCCACGATGGTATGTTGCCTCACTGGTGCCAGGGTTAAGGATGTCACTGAACAGCTGCAGAACATTCTGAGCGGGGAGGGTGAACAGTCAGAGGTTGTGGTCAATGTCGGTACCAACGACATAGGTGGAAAGAGGGATGAGGTGATGCAGGCAGATTTCAGGCAGCTAGGAAAGAGATTAAAAAGCAGGACCTCAAAGGTAGTTATCTCTGGAATACTACCGGGGCTACGCCGAGTGACTGTAGAAATAGGAGAATAGAGCAGATGTATGCGTGGCTGGTGAAGTGGTGCAGGACGGAGGGCTTCAGATTCCTGGAGCATTGGGGCTGGTTCTAGGGGAGGTGCGACCTGTACAGGCCGGACTAGTGGCACCTCAACAGAGTTGGTTCCAATACCCTCGCGGGGAGGTTTGCTGGTGCTGTTGGAGAGGGTTTAAACTAAGTTAGCAGGGGGATGGGCACCAGGGTGTCGCATTAGAAAGGGGAAACAAAGGGCAGAAAGGATTGGGAGAGACAGATAACACCAAATTAAGAAACAGTAAGGTATTAAGTGGGGTCAGACTAAGAGAGAACACAGGATGGACTAAGATAGGTTTACAGTGTATGCATGTAAACGCACGAAGCATAGTAAACAAGGTTGTGGAACTGCAGGAAGAAATAACCGAATGGGAAATTGATGTCGTGCCAATAACGGAATCTTGGTTCAAAAAACGGCAGGATTAGGTATTAAACATTCCTGTGTTTAAGGTTTTCAGAAAGAAAGATACAGAAAGATAGGAGGTGGTGTGTCAGTATTGTTTGAGGAGAATGTTACAATGCTGGAGAGAGAGGATGTCCTGGAGGGGTCAAGGACAGAATCTATATGGCTACAGTTAAGAAATTATATAGGTGCCATTAAACTACTAGGTGTTTTCTATAACCCACCACAAAGTGTGACAACTATGAAGGAGCAAAATTGCAGAAAAATTACAGAGAGCTGCAAGAACTATGGAGTAGTGATAATGGGCGACTTCAACTATCCTAATATAGACTGGGCTAGTAATGGTCCAAATGGCAGAGACGGGGAAGAATTTCTGAAGTTTGTTCAGGAGAACTTCCTTGATCAGTATGTTTCTGGCCCACCGAGGAAGGAGGCATTGCTGGATCTGGTTCTGGGGAATGAAGTAGGTCAGTGGAGCAAGTGTCAGAGCAGAAGAGGAGGGGTGGGACTGATTAGCGACTACATAAAATACCAATGCATGTAGGCAGAGGGTATGGCTTAGGTGCTATATGAGTACTTTGCATCGGTCTTCACCAAGGAAGAAGATGCTGCCTTAGACAGAGTGACCGATGAGGTAGAGGAGATACTGGATGACATAAAAATGGTAAAGAAGAGGTGCTACAAAGGCTGGCTGTAATTAACGTAGACAAGTCACCAAGACCAGTTGGGATGCATCCTAGGACACTGAAGTATGTGAAGGAAGAAATCGCGGAGGTACTGGACATAATCTTCCAATCCTCCTTAGAAATGGGTGTGGTACCGGAGGACTGGAGAATTGCAAATGTTACACCCTTATTCAAAAAAGGATGTAAAGATAAACCCAGCAACTACAGGCCAGTCAGTTTAACCTCGCATGTCGGGAAGCTTTTAGAAACAATAATCAGGGACAAAATTAACAGTCACTTCGACAAGTGTGAATTAATTAAGGAAAGCCAGCATGGATTTGTTAAAGGCAGATCGTGTTTAGCCAACTTGAACGAATTTTTTGATCAGGTAACAGAGGGTTGTTGAGGGCAATGTGGTTGACGTGGTGTACATGGATTTCCAAAAGGCATTCAACAGCATGCCACATAATAGGCTTGCCAGCAAAGTTGAAGCCCATGAAATAAAAGGGACAGTGGCAGCATAGATACTGAATTGGCTGAGTGACAGGAAACAGAGAGTAGTGGTGAACGGTTGTTTTGCAGCTTGGATGAAACTATGCAGTGATGTTCCCCAGGAATCAGTTCCAGGACCACTGCGTCTCTTGATATATATTATTGACTTTGATATGTATGTAAAGGGCAAAATTTCAAAATTCACAGATGACACAATACTTGGAAGTAAAGTGAACAGCGAGGATAGTGATAGACTTCAAGAGGAACTTGAGAGCCTGGTTGAATGGGCAGACACATGTCAAATAAAATTTGATGCAGAAAAGTGCGAAGTGACACATTTTGGGAGAATGAATGAAGAGAGGAAATATAAACTAAAGGGTACAATCATAAAGGGGGTGCATGAACAGAGAGAGCTAGGGGTATATATGCACAAATCGTTGAAAGTGACAGGGCAGGTTGAGAAAGCAGTTAAAAAGGCTTATGGGATCCTGGGCTTTATGAAGTTTTGTATAGAGTACAAAAGCGTGGAAATTATGATGAACCTGTATAAAACATTGGTTCGGCCTCAGCTGGTGTATTGTGTCCAATTCTGGGCACCGCTCTTTAGGAAGGATGTGAAGGCCTCAGAGAGGATACAGAAAAGATTTACGAGCATGATTCCAGGGATGAGATACTTGCATAGGAAGATAGGAGCAGGAGTAGGCCACTCGGCCCCTAGAGCCTGCTCCGCCATTCAATGAGATCAGGCCTGATCACCCAAATTCAGTACCCTGTCCCTGCCTTCTCCCCATATCCCTTGGTCCCTTTAGCCTTAAGAAATATATCTTACTCCTTCTTGAATATACTTAATGAAGTGGCATTCACTGCCTTCTGTGGTAGAGAACTTCACAGGTTCACCACTCTCTGGGTGTAGAAATTCCTCCTCATTTCTGTCCTAAATGGCTTACTCCTTATCCTCAGACTGTGACCCCTGGTTCTGCACTCCCCGGCCATCGGGAACATCCTTCCTGCATCTAGTCTGTCCAGTCCTTTTAGAATTTTAAATGTTTCAATGAGATCCCCTTTCATTCTTCTAAACTCCAGCGAATATAATCCCAATCGATCCAATCTCTCATCAAACGTCATTCATGCCATCGCAGGTATCAGTCTGGTGAATCTTCGCTGCACTCCCTCCAGGGCAAGAATATCCTTCCTCAGATAAGGCGACCAAAACTGCACACAATACTCAAGGTGTGGTCTCACCAAGGCCCTGTACAACTGCATCAAGATATCCTTGTTCCTGTACTCGAACCCTCTCGCTAGGAAGACCATCATACCATTTGCCTTCTTAACCACCTGCTGCACCTGCATGCTTACCTTCAGCGACTAGTGCACAAGGACACCCATGTCTCGTTGCACTTCGCCTTCTCCAAATCTATTGCCGTTCAGATAATAATCTGCCTTCCTGTTTTTGCCACCAAAGTGGAGAACCTTGCATTTATGCACATTATACTGCATCATCCAAGCTGTCCATATCATACTGGATTTTCTATGCATCCTCCTCACAGCACACACGCCCACCCAGCTTTGTGTCATCTTCAAACCTGGTGATATTACATCTAGTACGCTCGTCTAGGTCATTAATATATATTGTGAATAGCTGGGGTCCTGGCACCGAACCATGCAGTAACCCATTAATCACTGCCTGCCACTCGGAAAATGACCCGTTTATTCCAACTCTTTCCTTCCTGTCTGCCAACCAATTCTCTATCCAAGTCAGAACCTTACCTGTGCTTTAACTTTTCATGCTAATCTCTTATGTGGGACCTTATCGAAATCCTTCTTAATGTCCAAATACACCACATCCACTGGTTCTCCCTGATCTATTCTACCAGTTACATCGTCAAATTATTCCAGTAGATTAGTCAAGCACTATTTACCTTTTGTAAATCGATGTTGAATTTGTCCGATCCTGTCACTGTTTTCCAAGTGCTCTGCTATTAACTCTTTTATAATGGACTCTAGCATTTTCCGCACCACCGAAGTCAGGCTTACTGTTCTCTAATTTCCCGTTTTAGGGAATTCCACAGGATCACCACCATCTGAGCGAAGGAATTTCTCCACATCTCAGTCCTAAATGTGCTACCCCGTATCCTGAGGCTGTGACCCCTCGTTCTAGAGTCCCCAGCCGGAGGAAACATCCCCCCTGCTTTCAGTAATTGTAGCGCTGTCGGGATTTTACACGTTGCAATGAGATCTCCTCTTATGCTTCTAAACTCTAGTGAATACAGGCCGAGTCAACCCAATCTCTCCTCATACGGCAGTCCTGCCTTCACAGGAATCAGTCTGGTGAACTTTCACTGCGCTCCCTCTATAGCAAGTATATCCTTTCTTAGGTAAGGAGACCAAAACTGCACACAATACTCCAGGTGTGGTCTCAGCAAGGCCATGTATAACAGTAGTAAGACATAATTGCTCCTGCACTCAAATCCTCTTGCAATGAAGGCCAACATATGATTTTTCTTCCTAACTGCTTGCTGCACCTCCATGTTTGCTTTCAGGGATTGATGTACAAGGGCACCCAGGTCACTTTGTACATCAACATTTCCCAATCTATATCCATTTAAATAATAGAAACATAGAAGATAGCAGCAGGAGTAGGCCGTTCGGCCCCTCGGGCCTGTTCTGAGATTTAATGAGATCATGGCTGATCATCAAATTTCAGTTCCCTGTCCCTGCCTTCTCCCCATGTCGCTTGATCCCTTTAGCCTTAAGAAATATATCCAACTCCTTCTTGAATATATTTAATAAGTTGTCCTAAAATGCCTTCTGTGGTAGAGAATTCCACAGGTTCACCACTCTCTGGGTGAAGAAATTCCTCCTCATCTCAGTCCTAAATGGCTTACCCCTTATCTTTAGACTGTGACCCCTGGTTCTGGACTCCCCCGCCATCGAGTACATCCTTCCTGCATCTAGTCTATCTAGTCCGGTTAGGATTATAGAAGTTTCAATGAGATCCCCTCTCATTCTTCTAAACTCTAGCGAATATATGCCTAATCGACCCAATCACTATTCATACGTCATTCCTGCCATCCCAGGTACCAGGCAGGTGAATCTTCGCTGCACTCCCTCCATGGCAAGAACATACTTCCTCCGATAAGGCGATCAAAACTACAAACAATACTCAAGGTGTGGTCTCACCAAGGCGCTGCACAACTACAGCAAGACATCCTTGCTCCTGTACTCGAATCCTCTCGCTATGAATGCCAACATACAATTTGCTTTCTTAACCTCCTGCTGCACCTGCATGCTTACCTTCAGCAACTGGTGCACAAGGACACCCAGGTCACGTTTCACTTCCCTTTTTCCCAATCTATTGCCGTTCAGATAATAATCTGTCTTCCTGTTTATGCCACCAAAGTGGATAATCTCGCATTTATCTGCATCTGCCATGCATGTGCCCAATCACCCAACCTATCCAAATCATACTGGAATTTATCTGCATCCTCCTCACAGCACACACGCCCACCCAGCTTTGTGTCGTCTGCAAACTTGGAGATATTACATCTAGTTCCCTCGTCAAAGTCATAAATATATATTGTGAATAGCTGTGGCCTAGCACCGATCCCTGCGATACTCCACTAGTCACTGCCTGCCACTCGGAAAAAGACACGTTTTTTCCAACTCTTTGTTTCCTGTCTGCCAACCAGTTCTCTATCCAAATCAGTACCTTACCCCCAATCCCATGTGCTTTAACTTTGTATGCCAATGTCTTATGCGGGACATTATCGAAAGCCTTCTGAAAGTCCAAATACACCACATCCACTGCTTCTTCCTTATGGATTCTACCAGTTACATCCGCAAAAAATTCCAGTAGGTACCCTCCAATCCATGGGAACTATTCCAGAATCTATAGAATTTTGGATGATGACCAGCAATGCATCTACTATTTATAGTGCCACTTCCTTAAGTACCCTAGGATGAAGATTATCAGGCCCTGGGGATATATCGGGCCTCAATGCTGTCAATTTCCTGAACACCATTTCCCTACAAACACTGATTTCATTCAATTCCGCCCTCTCATTAGACCATATGATCCATGACGTCTCTGGAATGTTATTTATTTCCTCCTTTGTGAAGACAGAACCAAAGAATGTATTTAATTGTTCTGCCGTTTCTTTGTTTCCAATTATAAATTCCTCTGATTCTGACTGACAGGGACCTACGCTTCACCTAACCAACCTTTTTCGCTTCACATATCTATACAAGCTTTTACAGTCAGTTTTTATGTCCCCAGCAAGCTTACTCTCATATTCTATTTCCCCCTCTTAATTAATCCTTTTGTCCTCCTTTGCTGAATCCTAAACTGCTCCCAATCCTCAGGTTTGCTGCTTTTTCTGGCCAATTTATATGTCCTCTCCTTGGATATTTTGCTACCCCTAATTTCCCTTGTTAGCCACAATTGAGTCAACTTTTTTGTTTTATTTTGATGCCAACCATGGATGAACAAATTCTATAGTTCATCCATGCGATCTTTAAATGTTTGCCATTCCCTATCCACCATCAACCCTTTAAGTAATGTTCCCCAATCCATCCTAGCCAACTCGTGCCTCATACCATCGTAGTTTCTTTTATTTAAATTCAGGAGCCTAGTTTCTGAGTCAACTACTTTACTCTCCATCTTAATGAAGAATTCTATCATATTATGATCGCGCTTCCCAAAGGGGCCCCGCACAACAACATTGCTAATTAATATTTTCTCATTACATAATACCCAGTCTAAGATGGCCTGATCTCTAGTTGGTTTTTCGACATATTGGTTAGAACCCTGAACCTGATACATAGGATCAAGAGAATGCCATTCAGGCCCTCGAGCCTGTTGCAAAAGAACAGGAGGAATCCATTCAGACCCTTGAGCCTGTTGCATAGGAACAGGTGGAGGATAATTCAACTCATCTAGCCTATTACATAGGAACAGGAGGCCATAGCTCAGTCCCTCGAACCAGCTGCACAGAAACAGGAGGAGGCCATTCAACACCTCGAGCCTGTTGCATAGGAACAGAATTAAGCCATTTCTTCACTTGAGTCTGTTACATAGGCACAGGAGGAGGCCATTCAGCCTCTCGAAGCTGTTAGATAGAAACAGAAGGCTGCCGTTTAGCCCCTTGAGCCTGTTGCAGAGGAATAGGCCAGTTATCACCTTGAACCTGTTACATAGGCAAAGGAACATGCCATTCAGCCCCTTGAGCCTTTTACATCGGAACAGGAGGAGGCCATTGAGCCCCTTTAACCTGCTACATAGGAACAAGAGGAGGCAACTCAGCTCCTCGGACCTGTTACATTGAAATAGGAGGAGGCCATTCAGCCTCTCGAGCCTTTTAGATATGAACAGCAGGAGGTCCTTCATCCCATCGATCGTGTTGCATAAGAACAGGAGAAGGACCATTCCGGTACTCAAGACTGTTAAGTAGGAAGACGAGGAGGCCATACAGCCCATCGAGTCTGTTGCATGGGAAATGGAGGAGCCCATTCAGCCTTTAGAGCCTGGTGCAAAGGAACATGAATAGCCCATTTATCACCTTGAGCCTGTTACATAGGACAAGGAATAGGCCATTCAGCCTCTCGAGGCTGTTACATGGAACAGAAGGAGGCAATTTATCCCCTCAAGAATGTTATTGAGGAACAGAAGGAGGCATTCCAGTCTCTCGAGACTGTTACAAATGAAAAAGAGGATACCATTCAGCCCCTAGAGCCAGTAACCTAGCAAAAGGAGGAGGCCATTTAGCCACTTGAACCTGCTACATAAGAACAAGAGGAGGCCATTCAGACCTTCGAGCCTGTTCCATAAGAACAGAAGGCCGCTGTTAAGTCCCTCGAGCCGGCTACATAGGAACAGGAGGATCCCCAGCCAGCCATTCGAGAGTGCTTCAAAGGAAAATGAGGAAGCCATTCAGCCCCTCGAGCATGTTACATAGGGACAGGAGGGGGTCATTTAGCCCATTGAGACTGTTTCAAAGGAACAGGAAGAGGCCATTCAGCATCTCAGAACAGATACATAGGAAAGGAGGTGGTCATTCAGCACCTTGAACATGTTGCATAGGAACAGCAGGAGACCATTCAGCCACTCGATTCTGTTGCATAGGAACAGGATGTCATTCAGCCCCTTGAGACTGTTACATAGGGACACGAGGAAGCCACTTAGCCCCATGTGCATGATACCTAGGAAAAGGAGGAGGCCATTTTGCTCCTTGAACATGCGGCACAGGAACAAGACGATGCCATTCAGACTTTCGAGTATGTTGCATAGGAACAGGAGGAGGGCATTCAGCCCTAGAGCCTGTTGCATAGGAACTGGAAGAGGACATTCACCTCCACGAGGATGTCAGGAGGAGGACATTCAGCCCCTCGAGCCTGTTGCATAGGAACAGAAGGAGGACAATTCAGCTTCTCGAGCCTATTACATAGGAACAGGATTAGGACCATTAAGCTCACTCTCGAAAGTTACCTATGAACAGGAGGAGGCCCATCCGCCCCATTTAGTCTGTTGCAGAAGAACAGGAGGAGCCCATTCAGCATCTCGAGCCTGCTACAGAGGAACAGGAGGTGACCATTCAGCCCCTTGAGCCAGTTGCATAGGAACAGGAGGAGGCCATTCAGCCCCTCGAACCTATTACATAGGAACAGGAGGAGGAGAATTCAGCACCTTGAGCCTGTAACATAAGAACAGGAGAGGGTTGGTCAGTCCCTCAAGCCGGCTGCATAGTATCAGGAGGAGAGTATTCAGCCCCTAGAGCCTGTTGCATAAGAACTGGAAGAGGCCATTCAGCTCCTCGAGGCTGGGAGGAGGCAATTCAGCCTCTCAAGTCTGTTACATAGGAACAGGAGGTGAATATTCAGCTCCTCGAGTCTGTTGCATAGGAACAGGAGGAGCTCCATTCAGCCCCTAGAACCAGTTGTATAGAAACAAGAGCAGGCCATTCAGGCAACAAAGTAGGTCAGAGGCTAGGTATTCTGCGGCGAAGGTCTCATCTCCTGACTCCCCGAAGCCTCTCCACCATCTACAAGGCACAAGTAAGGAGTGTGATGGAATACTCTCCACGTGCCTGGAGGAGTGCAGCTCCAACAACACTCAAGAAGCTCGACACCCTCCAGGACAAAGCAGTCTGCTTGATTGACACTCCATTCACCACCTTTAACATTCACTCCCTCCACCAGCGGCGTACCGTGGCTGCAGTGTCTACCATCTACACGATGCACTGCAGCACTGCATGCACAACCCTCATCGACCCTCCTTGTTACCTCCTCAAAACATTAAATCACGTTAGCCAGACACGAACTCCCATTAACAAATCCATGCTGACTGCCCTTGATTAATCCATATTTTTCCCGTTACTCAGAATTTTTTCTGATAATTTTCCCACCACGGAGTTTAGGCTGGCTGGCCTGTAATTACTCAGTCCATCGCTTTCTTCTTTTATAAACAATGGTACAACTTTAGCAGTCCTCCAGTCCTCTGGCACCACACCTGTAGCCGGAGATGATTGGAAAATGATGGTATTTCCTATTTCCTCTCTTGCTTCTCTTAACAGCCTGGGATACATGCCATCCGGGCCTGGGAATTTATCCGCCTTCAAATACGCTAATCCCCTTCATACTTCCTCGCTCACTATGTTTATTTCATCTAATATTTCACACTGCTCCTCCCTGATTGCAATGACTGCATCGTCTCTCCTTTTTATGAAAACAGACGCAAAGTATTCATTAAGGACCATATGCAGGTCTTCCGCCTCCACACATAGATTACCTACATGGTCTCTAATAGGCCCTAATCTTTCTTTAGTTGTCCTCTTGCTCTTATTATATTTGCAAAACATCTTTGGGTTTTCCTTCATTTTACCTGCCAACATTTTTTATGCTCTCTCTTTTCTTTCCTAATTTCCTTTTTAATTTCACCCCTGCACTTTCTCTACTCCTCTTGGGTTTCTATGGTATTGAGCACTCGGTAACTGTCATAAACCTCCATTTTTTTCTTTATCCTACCCTGTATGCCCCTTGACATCCAGGAGGCTCTAGATTTCTTAGTCCCATCCTTTTTCTTTAAGGGTACATACTTGCGCTGAGCCCCCACTATCTCCCCCTTGAATGTGTCCCACTGCTCTGACGCTGATTTACCTTCAAGTAGCTGCTTCCAGTCCAGTTTGGCTAAATCACATCTCAACTTAGTAAAATTGGCCTTTCCCCAATTGACAACTTTTATTCCTGGATTATCTTTGTCCTTTTCCGTAACTACCCTAAATCTAACTGAATTATGATCACTACCCCCAAAGTGCGCTCCCACTGAGACCCCGTCCACCTGTCCAGTTTCATTCCCTAAAACTAAGTCCAGAACTTCCCCGCCCTTGTTTGTCTTGCCACGTCCTTGGTAAAAATGTTCCACTGAATGCATATCAGGAATTCTGTACCCTCTATACCCTTCACATTAATTTTATCCCAGTTAGTATTAGGGTAGTTGAAATCCCCTACTGTTACTGCGCTATATTCTTTGCACTTCTCAGAAATGTGCCGATATATTTGCTCTTCTATCTCCCTCTGACTGTTTGGGGGTCTGTACAGCACCCCCAACAGTGAGATTGCCGCTTTTTTATTCTTCAGTCTAACCCATATGGCCTCATTCGATGATCCTTCCAAGATATCCTCCCTCCTCAGAGCTGTAATTGTACCTTTAACCAATACTGAAAACCCTTCCTTATTATCCACCTCTCTATCTCGCCTGAAAAACCTTTAACCAGGAATGTTGAGCAGTCATTCCTGCCCTTCTTTCAGCCATGTCTCAGTTATGGCTGTAACATCATACTCCCACATGCCTTTAGTTCATCTGCCTTATTTCCCAGACTCCTTGCATTACAATATATAACATTTTCATTGCCAAACTGCATTGTTGTCTATTTTCTAACCTTTGCGTCCTCTGCCTTCCAAACACGCTTACTAATTTTCGGCCTTCCATTTCCAGCTTGCCTTCTCTCCCTTCTGAATCAACTCTCAGGTTCCCATACCCCTGCTAAGATAGAATAAATCCTCCCAAAAAGCACTAACAGACCCTGCCGCGAGGATATTGATCCCGGCTCTGTTGCGGTGCAAACCCTCCGGCTTGTAGGGGTCCCACCTCCTCCAGAAATGGTCCCAATGCCTCACGAATCTAAAGTCCTCCCTCCTGCACCATCTCTCCAGCCAAGCATTCTTCCGCACTATCCTCCTTTTCCTGTACTCGCTAGCACGTGGCACCAGGAGAAATCTGCAGATTGCTAACTTTGAGGTCCTGCTTTATAATCTCCCGCCTAGCTCCCTAAAATCTCCCTGCGGGACCTCATTCGCTTTCTGCCTATGTCGTTGGTGCCAACATGGACAACGACCTTTGGCTGATCACCACCGCCCCCCCCCCCGCCCTCAGAATGTCCTGCACCCTGTGTGGAAGTGTAAAGTTTTCCAATTTGGCAGGAAAAATGGAAAAGCAGAATATTTCGTAAAATGTGAGAGACCAGTAAATGGTGATCTTTAGAGGGATTTGGGAGTCTTTTCACACAAATCACAGAAAGTTAACATGCAGGTCCTACAAGCAATTAGGAAGGCAAATGTTATGTAACCTTTATTGCAAGCAGGTTGCAATATAAGACTAAGGAACTCTTGCTGCAATTATATGGGGCTTTGGGGAGACCAAATCTGGTGTACTGTGCACAGTTTAGTTCTCCTTATCTAAGGAAGAATATACTTGCCTTAGAGAGGGTGCAATGCAGATTCACTAGATTGATTCCATTGATGAATGGGCTTTCCTATGAGGAGAGATTGAGCAGAATGGAGTTATATTCTCTGGAGATTAGAAGAATGAGAGGTGATCGAATTGAAACGTATCAAGTTCTTCGAGGGCTTGACAGGGTAGATGCTGATGGATTGTTTCCACTGGCTGTAGAGTCTAGAACTAGAGGCATAGTCTCAGGATAAGGGGTCGGCCATTTAGGACAGAGATGAGGAAGAATTTATTCACTCAGAGTGTTATGAATCTTCAGAATTATCTGCCCGAGAAGGCTGTGGATGCTCAGCCGTTGAATATATTCGATATAGAGATAGATACATTTTTGGACTCTAGGGAAATCAAGGGATATGGGGATCAGGCGGGAAAGTGGAGTTGGTGTCGATGATCAGCCATGATCTTATTGAATGGCAGAGCAGGCTCGAGAGCGGTATGGCCCAGTCCTACTCCAATTTCTTATGTTCTTATATAAACTCCTCTCTCAACTTTCCTGGGAATATCAGCAGTCGGTTGGTGAGATTAAACAAGCAATCATTCGTCGTCAACTTGGAGCAGTGCCAGGACCACCCGCGAGGCCCGAAACCGTCAATCCCAGACCCCCATCCGTCACAATGTGGGCGGGGCTCCCAGACACCCCAACTGTCACAATGTGGGCGGGGCTCCCAGATCCCCATCTGTCACAATGTGGGCGGGGCTCCCAGACACCCCAACTGTCACAATGTGGGCGGGGCTCCCAGACCCCCATCCGTCACAATGTGGGCGGGGCTCCCAGACCCCCATCTGTCACAATGTGGGCGGGGCTCCCAGACACCCCAACTGTCACAATGTGGGCGGGGCTCCCAGACCCCCATCTGTCACAATGTGGGCGGGGCTCCCAGACCCCCATCTGTCACAATGTGGGCGGGGCTCCCAGACCCCCATCCATCACAATGTGGGCGGGGCTCCCAGACACCCCAACTGTCACAATGTGGGCGGGGCTCCCAGACCCCCATCTGTCACAATGTGGGCGGGGCTCCCAGACCCCCATCCATCACAATGTGGGCGGGGCTCCCAGACACCCCAACTGTCACAATGTGGGCGGGGCTCCCAGACCCCCATCTGTCACAATGTGGGCGGGGCTCCCAGACCCCCATCCGTCACAATGTGGGCGGGGCTCCCAGACACCCCAACTGTCACAATGTGGGCGGGGCTCCCAGACCCCCATCTGTCACAATGTGGGCGGGGCTCCCAGACCCCCCATCCGTCACAATGTGGGCGGGGCTCCCAGACCCCCATCTGTCACAATGTGGGCGGGATCCCAGGCCCCCATCCATCACAATGTGGGCGGGGCTCCCAGACCACCCATCCGTTACAATGTGGGCGGGGCTCTTAGAACCCCCATGTCACAATGTGGGCGGGGCTCTCAGTCCCCCATGTCACAATGTGGGCGGGGCTCCCAAACACCAGAGGGTGACAGCGGTGATGCTGTGATCTAATTGGTCAGACAGTGGGCAATGAGGGCCGTTGCCCGGGTTTCCCGGGCCGGGCCCGCTCCCGCGATCCTTATTCCACCCGGGGCTGTGAGGCGGTGGATTCCAGATCCGACCCCCAATTATCGCTCTGATCGGCCCCTCTGCTTTCCGTGGCTCCGCCTGCTGTTGCTGGTTGGGCTCCTCAAACCTGTCTATTTTAGGCTTGTTCCATCCCGGTGCCTGTCTCCGGCTGCTCCAGAGGCGAATCAGAGCCGCTTGTAAATGGGAAAAGCAGAGCGTTTGCCAGCGACATGATTCCTCCAGGCGCTGCCGCAGGGCAGGCTGAAGACCTCGAACTAATGGCTTTCTGTGAGACAAGTTACCGGCAGCCTGGAGCAGTTCAGGGACACACGTCCATCAGCAGCATAATCCATCACAACACTCAACCGGGACATCACTGGGACTCTGCCTAGTCCCAGGAACCAAGGCCACCCTGATTCCTCCGGCTGTAGAGACTGCTGTAACTTCCCAACAACTGCTGGGGAGTTTTCCTGCCCTCTTGATAATTAGCGTGAATAGAGCACCATATCCCACAGGGAGGCTGAGAGGAAGAAGCCGTATCAGGTCCTCCGGCTGTATTTGCAGCCTGATCCTCACATCTTCCACCTGCCTAACATGCTCAAAGATCGATCCCTTGTCAGGGTCGAACATCCCTCCATCCTTCGCTAATTCTTTTAAAACTTTCCCCGAGGTCGGGGAGCAGCATCCGCAGCAGCTGCTGGTGGCTCCACATTCTGCGCATCTGCATCTGGGTATTGCAGACCCGCCCGCAACAACCCCGATACCGGAGGCACCGGCCCCTGTCCTGATCTCTGCACTGCCTCATTAAGAAGCACATCACCGTCACTGTCAGATTCAGATCTCAAGCCCTGTCCCACCACATTACCCTCTGTAACTACCTCTGGGGGAAGCTACCAGGGGATACATAGATCCCGCCGCTAATCAGCCCTCGGATACATAGGCAGCGGATGCTGTCTCCGAGTTACAGCTCGCCACACTACCGTCACTTCTGTCCTGAAGCACCATTCTGAATGCACGATCTAGCTCTAACACATCATCGCTTAGCTGCGAATTCTCAAGCTGCACTCGTGCAATCACCTTCTCCAAACCTATTGTTTCATATTAACCTGAGGGGCCAGTGAGACAGTCAGCTTTTTAACCGACTGTCTCTCACTCTGCAAGCTTGATTTCTGTGCTAACTTAGCAGATTCCAGCTCCTCACACTGGATTTCACACTCCTGTAGCTGTTTAGAGAGAGCTTTACAGGCCATAAGTAAGCTTTGGACCATCAGGCCTTTTATCTTTATAATTTTGTTTTTTTATCTCAATCATCCTGAAAGCAAATTCTGACCCAATCGGATGGATCAGCTTGTAGGTCAGGGTCAAGGGTCACGTTGATGGATATACTTCTCCAAACATTCATCTAAATTAGATTTAGGTGTAGCCTTGCCTTTAAAATAATGTCAGTGCAACATGCAAGTACTAAATTTCGGAGCCAGGCCACGAAAATGTGACTGACAGTTAAAGCATTGAGCAGCAAAATCAGAATAAATGGGAGACACGGGGTTAGAATATAATGAAGGAATTCGATAGCTCCCCACACCCGTGAAATGCGAACCCAGCTTGTGACAAAACAAAACCAGGGCGAGTTCCCAAGCATATTCCAATCTGTTAACATAAAGAACCGGAAAATGTTCTTTAAACATTTCAGCACAGTCACTGTTCCTAGAACCACAGCCGCCATTATCTCGGAGAAATATTTAGTTTTCAACATTTGGCAACAAATGACCATAAATTGATCAAAGGTGAAAGTGACTGTGAGCCAGACAGAACAGCCCGTGGCTGCATAAAGCAGGACCGTGTGGATATTACACACTGGAATGGACTCCACAAAACGAAACTCTTCCCAAAAAGCAATAGGAATCTGCCTCAATATCAGACTGATGATAACGACCAGTAGATCCGTGTTGCCATGGCCACCAGTTATCGAGTGACACATTTGGAGAGCCCGCACTTACCCTGAGACAGAATCACATTGTCATTAAGTTAACTTTAAGGAAGATACATTAACAGTGTAATTATACATCAGGCTGGGAGCAAACACAGAACTTTGATGGAGTTCGGGTTCAAATTTGCAGCCTGCCTTGATTTTAATGGAGGAGGCGGGATGGAGCCGGATTGCCTCGTGGGCGGGTTTCGGACCCGCTGCCGGTTTCAGCCGCTCCCGATGTCCCATTTTGATTTAATTGGTCCAATTAGTCCCGTGGTGCGCGCTGCCTGCTGCAATGACTGGGAGCGGGTCTGCACTGATGACTGTTGGTCTGTACTGATGAGGTCATTGCTGCACTTGTTTTTCAGGGCTCCATGTCGACTCAGCCTCTTATTTCTCGTTAGTGTTGCAGCTTGAAGGTGCTCAAAATTGATCAAAGGTGAAAGTGACTGCAAGCTCTTGTGCAGGAAGTAGGAGGGCACAGGGAGATCCTGTTCCCTAAGGGTGTAAGGACAAACCTAGTAATTACAGGCCGGTCAGGTTAACATCAGTGTTGGGTAAAGTTTTAGAAACTATTATCAAGGGAAACATTGAAGAGGTTTAAGCTAATTAAGGAGAGCCAACACGGATTTTCAAAAGGCAGATCATGCTTGACTAATCTGATTGAACATTTTGAAGAAGTAACAGGGAAGATCGAAGAAGGGAATGCAATGGATGTTGTCCACGTGGGTTTTAGGAAGGCGTTTAACAAAGTACCACATAGAATACTGGTTAACAAAGTTGAGGCTCATGGACTAGTTGGATCAGTGGCAGCTTGGATAATGAATTGGCTTAAGGACAGAAAACAGCGAGTTGCGGTAAATGGCTATTTTTCAGATTGGAGGATGATAGACAGTGGTGTTCCCCAAGGGTCAGTGCTGGGCCCACTGTTTGTTTGAGTTTTATAAATGACGTGGATATTGGAATACAAAGTAGAATTTCTACATTTGCCCATGACACTAAATTTGGGGGTTTGGCAAACAGTGCGGATGATAGCAATCGATTTCAACTGAACATAGAAAGACTAGCAAAATGGGCAGACAATTGGCAGATGAAATTTAAAATAGAGAAGTGGTGACTTGATACATTTTGGCAGAAGGAACAGGGAGATGCAATATACACTTAATGGCAATGTTTTACAGTGTGTGCAGCGACAGAGGGACCTGGGAGTTAATGCGCATCAGTCCCTGAAGGTGGCAGAGCATATCGAGAGAGTGGTTAGCAAAGCATATGGGATCTTGGGTTTCATAAATAGAGGTACTGAGAACAAATGTAGAGACGTTATGCTGAATCTTTATAAAGCGCTGGTTATGGCACAACTTGAGTGTTGCGTCCAGCTCTGGTCACCACAATTTAGGAAGGATATGAAAGCCCTTGAGAAGGTGCAGAAGAGATTTACCAGAGTGGTTCCGGGGATGGGGATTCTTTGCTATAAGGACAGGTTGGAGAAGTTGGATTTCTTTTCATTAGAGCAAAGGAGGTTGAGAGGTGATTTGATAGAGGTGTACAAGATTATGATGGGTTTGCATAGGCTAACGGGGGAAGGCTGTTTCCACTAGTTGATGGTACAATGAATTGGGGACACAGATTTAAGATTTTGGGCAAGAGATACGGGAGGATATGAGAAAAAGTCATTTTACGCAGCGAGTGGTGAGGACCTGGAACTCGCTGCCGACGGAAGTGGTGGAAGCGGAGACACTCAATGTTTTCAAGGGGAGACTGGACAGGCACTTGAGGGAAATTAGCTTGCAGGGCTTCGGGGATAGAGCGGGGGAATGGGACTGACTGGATTGCTCTGCAGTGAGCCGGCACAGATTAAATGGGCCGAATAGCCTCCTTCTTTGCAGATATGACTCGATGACTCTATGATTCCCAAAGGCCAGAGGAAGCCTCCTCAGCAGAGAAAGGCTGCCTGGCTGGAGATTGCTGAGGAGGTTAATGCAAGGTCGCTATGTGCAGGCTCCTGGCTGCACCAAAGTGAATAACCTCACATTTCCCTACATTATGCTCCATCTGCCACATTACTGCCCACTCACTTAGTCTATCTATATCCCATTGCAGACTGTTTCTCCTCACAGATTACTGTTCCACCTAGCTTTGCATCAGCAAACTTGGATACATTACACACGGCCCATTCATCTAGGACATTAATATAGATTGTAAATAAGTGAGACGCCAGCAATAATCCTTGTGGCACCCTATTAGTTACAGCCTTCCAAATTGAAAAAGATTTGTTTATCACTACTCTCTGTTTTCTGTTCGTTAACCAACCCTCTATCCATACTACTATATTACCCCCAACCCCATGAGTCCTAATCTTGTGTAATAACCTTTAATGCGGCACCTTATCGATTGCCTTTGGAAATCCAAATATACTACATCCACCGGTTCCCCTTTTTGTACCCTGCAGGTTACATCCTCAAAAAACACTAATAAATTTGTCAAGCACGATTTCCCTTTCATAAAACTATGTTGACTCTGCCTAATCAAGTTATGATTTTCTAAGTGCCATGATACCACTTTCTTAACAATGGATTCCGTCATTTTCCCGACGACTGATATCAGGCTAACTGGCCTGTATTTCCCTGTATTTTTTCTCTCCCTCTGGAGTCGAGGGCCCTGTCAACCTCTGTGGAGGGGAATCCTTAGGAAAGCAAAAAGGAAGGCATTTTTGAAGCATTGGTATGCAAGGTGGCATCATCGGATCAGATGTGATGCAGACGGAGAAACTGGGACTATGGAATAGAGACATTACACGATGCAAGTTGGGAGGAAGTATGATCAATGTAGCTGTGGGATTCGGTGGCCCTGCAGTAGACACTTTAAACAACCTAACCCAAGAAATGTAGGCAGTAAGTCAAGAACGGAAGGGAAGAGTCGGAGTTGGTCATGTGAAACGCTGGAATTTAAAGCGATATTGATGAAAGTTTCCAGTTCAGGGCAAGAGCAGGAAGCAGCACAGATATTAACCAACCGGGAAAACCATGTCAAGGATGTGACATGACTAGGTCTGAAGCAAAGAATATTCCACATATAGCGTTAAAAGACAGATATAGCTTGGACCCATGTGGGTTCACCAGTGACAAATTTATTTGGAGGAAGTGAGAAGCGTCAAAGGAAAAGCTGTTTAATGTGAGGCCGAGTTTGGCCAGGTGGAGAAGGGTGGTTGTGGATGGGGATTGGTTGGGCTGCCATGCATGGAAGAAGCGCAGGGCCCGCAGGCCATCCTGGTGGGGTGGAGGTCTAGAGGGACTGGACGTCCTGGTGAGAAATGGAAATCTAGAGGCGCTGGACATCGTTGTAAGGGATGGATGTGTAGAAGGACTGAACGTCATGATGAGAGATGGAGATGTAAATGGACTGGACAACCTGGTGAGCGATGGACATGTAAGGAGCTGAATATCCTGGTGGGGTGAGGTTGTAGAAGGACTGGGGATCTATGTTCAAAAGGAGACGGCTATGGCCAAGAAACTGGAATGGTTAAAATGGTGGATGGCGTCGGAAGAGATTAGCCAAGGGGAGAACATTTACAGTTTTGATAGGAAGAAGTCAGTCCCGTGGGGCATTAACAGGTTGATATGATTGGTCTACCGGCAGGGTCCTGTCTGTGGATGTTTGAAAGGAGGCAGCAGGGGCTGTGCCAGGTTAGTGGACTATGAGTTTGGAGGCCGTGCGGTGAAGATCTCCAGAGGAGATGAGGTCAGTGACAGTCTGGGAAAGGATGGCTTGATGTTCGGTGGTGGGGTAACGGTGCGCGGGAGGGACGAGGAGGTGTCAGAGTTTGGGCCGTATTTTTCGACACCCTACGGGTGTGTACGAGATGTGTACGTGACCGTAGGGGCCGCGCTAGTTCCGGGTTTAGGCATCGGAATCTTCTTGACAGATCCTCCGTATCCCCGGGAGATGGGCCTCTGCCGGTGGAGATTTCCGCTATTTGCCCAACTTACGCCCGCTGAACGCCTGTGAAGTTCTTATGCCTGATAAATGCAGGTGTAAGGCCTGCTATTACCTGCATCAGAGTTTAAAAAATAGCAAAATAAAATGTTATCACTCATTTATATATTAACAACCCTGTCCAATAAGGTAAGTTGATTGTCGCCCCATTAATGCATATATTTTCAAAAAATTAAAGTTTCGTTTAAAATAATTAATTAAATGGAATTTTAATTAATTTTAAATATATTTATTTATTTTATGTGTTCGTGAATTTTTAAAGTGATCCCATTCATATTTATGGGAGCTCCGGACGCACCAAACTCCCAGAAGTATGAATGGCGATTCCCTTCTTTTATTGGTTGAACTGGCCCATGTGACCCCAGGGGTGCTTGTGAGCCGCATGCGCACCTGAGATCCCTGGGCCTCTGCCCGCGCGGACCCGGAGAAGCCCAGGATCGCGAGACTCCAAACCTCCCGGGCCACCAGGGAAATGCGGAGATTTTTCACAGGTCGGAGGCATCCACCCGCGGGAAGCCTCCGATCGCAAATTGTGGGCCTTTGTGTTTAGAGTCCACAAGGTAGCGCTATTTTCAACACACAACAACAGCGACTCCCTTATCAGCAGAATTAATGATAATGTCAGGTTTGTACCTGAGAGAATGGAATGCTGCAAGTTCACAGGGACATGGATCAGAGTGAGGGAAGCGAGGATTCACTGAATCACTCCTGCCCTCCATCCTATCACAGACCTTCAGCCTTTTGATCTTTTCATGCCCCCTTTTCCCTGGCTCTTTATTTACTAAAAGCGGTTAATCTCTAACATTTTAAATTTCTGAAGATATCACTGACATGAAACGTTAACTGTTTCTCTTTCCACAGATGCTGCCTGACCTGTTGAGTGGTTCCAGCATTTTCTGTTTTTATTTATAATAATGTTCGCCCTCTGCTGGTGGATACTTGCCATTGCAGTGGTCAGACTGATGGAATAAGCATCGCCACCTGCTGGCGGAAACTGCACGGTACAATGGTTTTGCTGATTGAGTGACCATTGCTCACTGCGGCTGAATAACTGAAGTATTTAGCTTTTAGAATTAAAGTCCAATAACAGCGGCCGTGGAACTCTGATCAAATTCTCCTGGTTTCCCGCCATACGCCGAACTCCCAGGGGCAGGTGTCGTGCAGTAAAACAACATTCGGCTGTATCTAGGGATTGGTGTGTGTTTAGTAATGGGACAAAATAAAAACATGAACATCGACATAGGCACAAATTTCAACCATAACATTTAATAAAATCATTTTTTATTTTTAAACGCTACGTACATCACTTGACCCCTTGCGTGTTCTGAACCATCTTAAATAGAGGATGAAAAATTGAAGCGGTTACAAAATGAAGTTCATATAAACCCTTCAACAATAAACATAGGTTCTTAATCTCTGTTACAGAGTTGATTAATCCACACAGAGCAGTGGCTTACAGTATTAATAGAGACAGAAATTAACCGAATACATTCTTTGTTTTATAATTTTTAATTAAGCAGAACGCAGCCAAAATATAGAGAAAAGCTAAATCTATTTATTTCAAAACAAATTAACATGGCGATTGATAAAATAAAGTGATGTTTATATCGTGACGAAACGCACATTCAACAAATTAACATGGCGATTGATAAAATAAAGTGATGTTTATATCGTGACGAAACGCACATTCAGCATGTTCACACTGTTGGAAAAGTTAATGGACATTCTCTCAGATTTCACACACAATATTTCCCGCTTGTCTGTGACACGCCCCGGGACATCGCATCCGGGATTTTCCGCTGACTTTTACCTGAAAGGAAAAAACAAACACCTTGAGAGAGAGAGAGGATTAAACATTTCACCAACACACCATACAATCCAATGGACTCGTTTTCACTACTCACAATATTCTCCCTGATATTTCACTTCAATTAGTCTTTTCTTCAAATAATAAATAAACAACATCTTCTCTCTGACAGTTTCAGTATCATTTGCAGTTAAACACACTCCCCACAATCACAGAATTGAATTAATTACAGCCAGTATAATGGGGTGCTTATTCCCACAGTAAATACACAGCATGTTCTCTCTGCTAGTTTCAGTATCACTACCGGTTGAACACACTGCCCATTGTCACACAGTAGAATCCACCCGGGACTGGACATTCCCCAGCACTGGGGCACAAACAATGCAGCAGATAATAAAACATTGCTCTTACCGGCTTGACGTAGATGTAACATTTTGAGCCACACAGTCACTGCCCATCGGTGGCGGAATGTCCGGGGTTGTGAACGTGTCACAGTGAACATGGTCATTGTTACCAGGAGTGGAAGCAACCGGTAAACCGGGATCAGTGCGGGTCTGAGAGCTGTACACTGTGGGAGAGACAGATTATGGGTTAATGATGGCGGTAAAACCCGCATCAGTGTGGGTCACATATATCTGTCAATTTGGTGAAGGGGCTGGGCTTTGCTGGTCTGTGAGTGGAAGAGAATTGTTTTCTACCCACACCCCCGTGCTGTGTTTTACCGCTGGGTGACAGCAGACGAGGTGCGTCTAATATCCGAGAATCGGGCGGTTCAGTTTGAGCACTGGAATGATTCCTGGTGCGAGTATTAACAAGGAAGATAATCCAAACTGAACAGCATCAGGATCTCTTTTCTAGAACATCCCTGTTCTAGAACACTTCATTTCCTGTAATCACAACATGGACTTCAATCAACCATCGCTCTGTGTCATCGCCGATTGAAAGGGAATTTAAAACCGCGCCAGTCCATTCCTACACAGAGGGCTGGTGACTGCGGGAATGTCAGAGATGTAACTCACCGAGAGTGGAGAGATCCCCACCGGCACTTCTGAGTGTGAGGAGATCATCAGGACCGCCCTGAGTGCCAGTGACTCCAGTCTCAACATCGTCATAGCCGCCCAGAACCGGACCTGGGAGGAAATAGAGATTTCCACTGAAACCAAATGCCAGCACTGAGTGCTCAGAATGATATTATTATAAATCAATCTACCCGGGCCTTGCAGGGCGGGAGAGCGGACCAATGTGGTCTTCGGGTGAAGTGGGGTTATCTGGGGGAATGATTGGACCGTGTCATGTCGGGGTAGTTTAGTCTCCGTTTTAAAGTCACACATTTCCCACTGAATCACCCACACAACCTGCACACACATTTCACATTTCTCGGCCCATAGAGCCGTGTGAGGAAACACAATGAACTGAATGTTTCCTTCCATTACACCATTGGGGAAATTCGAAATGATTTTGTTTCAAATCCAAACTATTTCCACAATATTTTGTAAATAAGATCACCGTCCAGTACTACGGATGCTTGGCAGTGTTATTTTTCGGCGAGTAAGCTCTGATGTCTTTTAGGTAATAAAGTGTGTGAAGTCCAACAAAGATTGTAGGGAGTGAAAATATACCCACCCTGAATACTGGAGGAGTTCCCTTCAGGATTTTCTGATCCCGGATCAGTGTCACCCAAAATGTCACTAGTGTAATATTCAATCTGATTGAGGGCGTCAATGGAACCCGAAACTGTCAAACACAAAAAATGGATGGTTATTGGAGAGATTTTTAGCACATCGGAGCAGACAACATAATACCTTCATCGTCCCTGTGACAATATCCTGGATTTTGGTAACTGACACCATTGTGGGAGATCATTCACTACAAGGACTGCAGTGGTTCAGGAGAAGGCCCACCACTACCTTATCAGGGTAACTAGGGATGGGCCATAAATGCCGGCCCTCCCAGACACAATAACCTACAGTCCATTAGTACAGGTAATACCTAGGTATCAGAGCAGAGAAAATAGTGTGTAACATAGTCCGTTAGTACAGAGAGAGTGAGCGGGGTTTCCTGATCATGATCGACCTTGGACACGACAGTGGCACACACAGCCCACTCAACAATGCAAAGTCCATCTCATTAATATTTGGGGACTTGTGCCAAAATTGTCCCATAGCTGCACAGACTAGCAAGCAACAGCCTGACAAAGTCATACTCAAAGAATCATACCTTAAAGCCATTAGGTAACTCCTCCAACACAAACCGTAGGTTTGTTCTGTCCCACCAGGTGGACAGACCCACCATAAGTATCGGTACAGTGCTATACATTCGGGAGGAAGTGGCAATGGGATTGCTGAACATTGACTCCAGAACCATGAAGTCTTATGGCTTCAGGTCGAGCATGAGCAAGGAAACCTGCTGATGATTACCAACTACCACCCTCCCTCAGCTGCTGAATCAGTGCTCCTCCATGTTGAACACCACTTGGAAGAAGGACTGAGGGCAGCAAGGGTACAGGATTTACAGAATCAACAGTTCAGATCAAAGCTCTGCAGTCCAGCCACATCCAGTAGTAAATGGTGGTGGATAATTAAACAACTAACGGGAGGAACAGGCTTCATCAGTATCCCCATCCCCCATGATGGCGGAGCCCAGCACGCGAGTTCAAAAGACAAGGCTGAAGCGTTTGCAACCATCTTCAGCCAGAAGTGCCGAGTGGATGATCCATATCGGCCTCCTCCTAAGTCCCCCACCATCACAGAAGCCAGTCTTCAGTCAATTCGATTCACTCCACGTGATATCAAGAAACGGCTGAGTGTACTGGATACAGCAATGGCCATGGGCTCTAACAACATGTCGGCTCATGACCTGTGCTCCAGAACTAGCCGCGCCTGAAGCCAAGCTGTCCCAGTACAGCTGCAACACTGGCATTTACCCGACAATGTGGAATACTGCCCAGGTTTGACAATTCCCAAAAAGCAGGACAAATCCAATCCGGCCAATTACCGGTCCATCAGTCTACTCTCAATCATCAGCAAAGTAATGGAAGGTGTCACCATTGACCAGTCACATAAATACTATAGCTACAAGAGCAGATCAGAGGCCAGGTATTCTGCGGCGAGTGTCTCATTTCCTGACTGCCCAAATCCTTTCCACCATCTACAGGGCACACGTCAGGAGTGGGATGGAATACTCTCCACTTGCCTGGATGAGTGCAGCTCTTGCAACACTCAAGAAGCTCGACACCATCGAGGACAATTCAGCCCGCTTGATTGGCACCCCATCCAGCACCTTATAGATTCTCTCCCTCCACCACCAGCGCCCCGTGGCTCCAGTGTGTACCATCTACAAGATGCACTGCAGCAACTCGCCAAGGCTTCTTAAGCAGCACCTCCCAAACCCGCGACCTCTAAGACCTAGAAGGACAAGGCCAGCAGGCACCAGGGAACACCATCGCCTGCAAGTTCCCCTCCAAGTTGCACACCATTCTGACATGGAAATATATCGACATTACTTCATTGTCCTTGGGCCAAAATCCTGTAACTCACTCTAACAGCACAGGGACTCCAGCGGTTCAAGAAGCTGTCTCACCTCCACCTTCTCAAGGGCAATTAGGGATGGGCAATAAATGCTGGCCTTGCCAGCGAATCCAGGAACGAAAAAAATATTCCATTATACCATTGGGGGAAATTAACATGATTTTGTTTCAAATCCAAATTATTTCTGCAATATTTTGTAACTAAAATCACTGTCCGGTACAACGGGTCCCTGGCAGTGTCATTCATCGGCAAGTAAGCTCTGTTATCTTTAGTTGTTGGTTTTAGGTAGTAGAAAGCGTGAAGTGCAATAAAGAGATTGTAGGAAGTAAAAATGTACCCACCTTGAATACTGGAGGAGTTCCCTTCAGGATTTTCTGATCCGGGGTCAGTGTCACCCAAAATGTCACTGGTGTAATATTCAATCTGATTGAGGCAGTCAATGGAACCAGAAACTGTCAAACACAAATAATGGATGGTTATTGGAGAGATTGTTCAGGATATCGGAGCAGACAACATAATGAGCCGGATTTTCCGGGGCCTATGACCGCATACACACAGTATACATGGTCATAAGTGTCCCACAAGTTCCGTGTTTCCACATGTGATTCACATGCACAAAAACCCAGAACTTGCAATCTGTTGAGATTCTGTTTGACAGATCGTGCTCATCCGCAGGAAATGGACATTCGCTGGCGCAGGGTTTGGCTATTTGCCCAACAACGCCCAGCGAATGCCCACACAACCCTTACACCTGGTACAAGCAGGAGTAAGGCCTTCTTGTACCAGTGTAAGCATTTAAATACATAGTAAAATACATGTATTTAAATTATTTAAACATACATAAACCTTTTAAATTAGTTTACGATATTTTTTGCCCCTTGAAAAATGTTTAAATTTATATTTCAAAAAATTAAATTTTCCTTTTAAATGTTTAATTACATTTTATTTGAATTAATTTTGACTATGTGATGATTTATTTTTATTTCAGTTTTGTTAAAATGTATTTTTTAGGGGATTCCTATTATGCTTATGTGGATTCCGTCGTTAAATATTTGTTCTTCAATCAAGATAACAAGAACAGATTATCTGGTCATTATCATATTGCTGTTTGTGGGAGCTTGCTGTGCGTAACTTGGCTGCCCCATTTCCCACATTGCAACAGTGACTACACTCCAAAAGTACTTCATTGGCTGTAAAGTGCTTTCAGGCGTCCAGTGGTCATGAAAGGCGCCATATAAATGCATGTCTTTCTTTAAATTGAATCCCCATAAGAATAATGAGAATCACCCTTTGTGCTTTGTTGGGCTGGCCCACCTTATCCCAGGGGCGCTTGCGCACCGCATGTGCTCCTGGGCCTTTACACAGGCATATGCCTGGAGGCCCAGGAGCACAAGTGTCCGAAGGTCCAGAGGCACCAGGTAGGTGCGGAGTTTAATTGTGGTTCAGAGGCAATCGCCTGCGGGAAGCCTCCGACCGCAATTTCCAGCCCAATAGCTTCATCATCCCTGTGACAATGTGATGGAATTTGGTAACTGACACCATTGTGGTAATCATTCACCACAAGGACTGCAGCGGTTCAAGAGGAACGCCCATCACCACCTTATCAGGGCAAATAAGGATGGACCATAAATGACGGCCCTCGCAGCGGTCAGACACAATGGCCCAGTAATTCGGATGGAAGTGCCGGTTTCTTGCATGCACAGCGCATGCGCGGGAAAACGGCACTTCCGGTCCCCTGAAAGGAGGGGTTAAGAGGTGAAATGCGTGCGACGTATGAGGCAGCGCGTGCGCATTGAACTTCCGGTTTTTTGACAGGTTTGCCCGTGCGTGAAGGCCTCCACTTTCTACACATTAAAAAAGCAGACGTAAGGACATCAGTTTAAAAGGTAAGTGGTGAATTAATTAAAATTAGAACATTTTTTCCACAGGTTTATTATTTTTAAATACTGTACAGTAAGGTAAGTGTATTTTTAGCTCCGATTTTTTATAAAATTATTTTTTTCAAAAAATTAAATTTTTGTTTAAAATTGTTATTTAATGTTATTTATAGTTGATTTAAATAGTGTGATTTTAAAAAAAATATTTTAAGGTTATGTACTGTTTTGGGCGCCCGGAGTTTTCATGAGCTTGACAGGTCTTATGTCTAACTCATGAATGGACTTTTGCATCCTCCGATTGGTTGCCCAGTGCTCACGTGATCCCAGCTGACGCATCGAACTATCTACGCCACTGGATCACGCGAGCACAGCGCGCCCGGAGCTGGGGCAGGCCACAGACCAGAAATACACGCAGGCCCAGGCCTCTACTTTCGGCGCGCTATGTAAGTGTAGGTCGGGGGCATGCACCCGCGGGAAGCCCCCGATCCGAATTTCTGGGCCAATAATATATAGTACAGCCCATTAGTACAGGTAATAGGTATCAGAGCAGAGATAATAGTCTATAACATAGTTGTTTAGTACAGAGAGGGAGCGGGGTTTCCTGATCATGATCCCTCCACAACCCTGCCGTCTCTTTCATTTTCAGAGACTCAAACCGCCGGTGGTGACGGCACAAATTGGACCCCCACCCCACACATGGGTCAGAAAATAGTGCAAGGAGGACAATATCCGATTCGTTCACCCATCTGTTTTTTAATCAAATGATTTATGTTAACGGTTAACTCCCTCCCTAAATATAGCCCAAGACAAATGATTCATCGATTTGATAAGCGTATTGCTCTGATACCCTGAAGCACAATGTGTAAATTAATGTTATATATCAGAATACAACCTGTTAGAATAAGTCGTATAGAAACAACCAATCAGAGGTTAGGATTTCCTGCGAGGCACATGTTCCAGATACAGGAATCCAGTCACCGAGAGAAATGGAATCTGGGACAATGTGGCTGTCGCCTCATAAGATCAGCGAGTTTTTATGGGATTGATTAAAGGGAATAAAATGAAATGTTAGTGACAGAGACTCCAAGGTCAGCTAACACAGGAAATGATGGCCTGGATTTTCCGCGGCCTATGATGGTGTACACACACCATCGTAAGTTTCCCGCAAGTTCCGGGGTTCCGCCTGTGATGCCCGACAGCCCAGAACTTGCAATCTGTCCAGATTCTGTTTAACAGATCGTTCGAATCCGCAGGAAATTGACATTCACTGCTGCAGAGTTGGACTATTTGCCGAACTACTGCCCAGCGAATGCTCACAAAACCCTTAAACCTGGTAAAAGCAGGGGTAAGGCCTTCTTTTACCTGTGTGCATGTTATTTAAATCTTTAACGTTAGTTTAGGTTATATTTGGACCCTTTAAAATTTTTATATTTATTCTACAAAAAATGATTTTAAATGTTTAATTAAATTGAGTTTTAACTAATTTGGAACCTGTGGTTATTTATTTTTATTTAAGTGCTGTAAATGCTCTTTCAATTTGCGGTCGGGGGCTTCCCGCGGGCGAATGCCTCCAAAACGATAGAATAGTGCGAACCGACCTGATGGTCTCGGAGGTTTGGACATTTGCGCTCCTGGGCCTCTCCGCCAACACCTGCGTAAAGGCCCACGTGTCTCAGGTGCACGTGGTTTGTGAGCGCCTCTGGGATCATGTGAGCCGTCCCAAACAATCAGAAAGGCGGATCACCATTCTGCTTATGGGGCTTTAGGTACAGAATCACCATCAACATGAAAAGGAATCCCCTAAAATGTCAATTACACACCAGTTAAATAAAAACAAATCATTACACGTTCAAAATTAATTAAAATACAATTTCATTAAATATTTAAAACAAAAGTTTAATTTTTTGAAAAATAAATGTAAACGTTTTACAGGTGTTAAAAATAACCTAAACAAAATTTAATTTTTTTTACCTATAAATAATTTAAAAATATATATTTTAATATTTATTTAAACTCTTACACTGTTAAGAGACGACCTTACCCCTGCTTTTACCAGGGGTAAGAGTTTCACGGGCATTCGCTGGGCAGTAGTTGGGTAAATAGCCCAGCTCTCCGCCAGGGAATGTCCATTTCCGGGGATGTGGTGGATGTCGAGCTGAAACTTGACAGAGCACAAGTTCCGAGTTTTCGCGCATGCGCATCGAACGTGGAAACCCGGAACTCGGGGGTGAGTTACAGCTGGGTACACACCACGTACTCGGCCAACGGCCCCGGGAAATCTGGGTCATTCTGGTTACGGGGATTCCGTACTGAAATGGATTCCCCAAAAACAAAATAGGAATTCCCCTTTGTGATTGGTTGGACTGGCCCACGTGAACCGCTTGCGCGTCTGGGATACAGGGCTTTTACACAGGTGGACGCCTGCAGGCCCAAGAGCAGAACAGGCCAAAGGTCTGGAGGCAGCAGGTAGCTGCGTACTTTGCTTGCGGTCCAGAGTCGTTCGTCTATGGCAAGCCTTCGATCGCAAATTCGAGGCCAATATTATAAAGGAAGGAATGAAGATGATTTCAATCATACGAACATACAAATTAGGAGCAGGAGTAGGCCACTCGGCCCCTCGAGCCTGCTCCGCCAATCAATAAGATCATGGCTGATCTGATTACTCCACATTCCCGCCTACCCCCAATAACCTTTCACCCCTTTGCTTATCAAGAATCTATCTACCTCTGTGTGGTAAACCACTGTTTGTATTCCACTGTGTACATGCCTGGACATGCCTCAGCTGACTCCTCCCACAAGTCCTAGTATAAAGGTGACTGCTCCCCAGCCCTTTGTATTTCTGGACCGGTCGACCACTCGAGGCAGACCTTCATTCTTTTGTTAATAAAAGCCTTTAGTTACTCTCTTAACTCTCAGTCTTTTATGAGTAATTGATAGCGCATCAATTTTATTAACAAAATTTTTATAATGGAGAAGATCCTCACACCAGCATGCCTGGACTTAGATCATCGGGAGGCGGACTCATCCACCAAGTTTACTCACTGGCTTAGGTGTTTCGAAAAATTCCTGACCGCCTCCGCAGCAATCAAATCGGACGAGGACAAACTAGATGTCCTGACCTCCAAAGTGAACCACCGAGTGTACTCGGTCATCCAAGACACGACCTCATACGCGGACGCTATCAAGCTCCTCAAGGACCAGTACACGTGCCCAGTGAACGAAGTGTACGCCAGGCACCTTCTGGGGAGTCGTAAACAACAACCTGGGGAATCGACCGTGGAATACCTTCAGGCACTGTCTGTGCTTGGCCGGGCCTGTGGTTGTAAGGATGTAAAGGCCGCCGTGTACACAGAGGAACTTAGCCGGGACGCTTTTGTAGCGGGCCACAGATCCAATTACACCCGACAGCGACTGTTGGAGCAGAGTGACCTCGACCTCAACAAGGCCTCTGAACTCGCACTATCATTGGATGCAGCCTACCGGGGCATGGATGCCTACTCCTCTGCACCGTGGACGCCAAGGGGAATGACAGCCTGGGACACGGTAGGACCGCCTCATAGCGCCGTGCCACCCCAGCCACACCCCAGCAACGGCCCAACTACCGCAGCAGTGTCCCAAGGCCAGACAGCAGTGCCCCAAGGCCAGAAATGCTACTTCTGTGGCCAGGCAAAACACCCCAGAGCGCGCTGCCCGGCGAAAAATGCGATCTGCTCGGGCTGCGGGAAGAAGGGACACTACGCTAGCGTCTGCAGGGCCAAAGCCACCCCGAACCCCAGCAGCGCCACGTGTGGGCCATGCGGGCCGCCATCTTGGGCCTCCCCGGCCATGTGCGAACCACCGGTA
Source organism: Somniosus microcephalus (assembly GCF_052327205.1). Taxonomy (NCBI): domain Eukaryota; kingdom Metazoa; phylum Chordata; class Chondrichthyes; order Squaliformes; family Somniosidae; genus Somniosus; species Somniosus microcephalus. Next base: position 32,940,884 of record NC_141016.1, read on the forward strand.
CAGCAGCCATTTTGGACGCCTCCAGCCACATGGGGATCATGGACGCTGCCATCTTGGATGACAGCCGGAACGCAGCAGGCCCCCAACACCGCCTCATCTGATACCCGCAGCAACACACCGACCCCTACGCTGGCATCTGTTACACTGGACCAAGCGAGACAGCACCAGCTGGCCAGTTCCACAATGGACATTAAGGTAAATGGTCACGATACAATCTGCCTTTTTGACTCTGGGAGCACAGAGAGCTTCACCCACCCCGACACGGTGCGGCGTTGCTCTCTCCCAGTCCTGCCTGCGCACCAGCGGATTTCTATGGCCTCCGAGTCCCAGTCGGCGGACATCGGCGGCTACTGCGTGGTGACACTCGTAGTAGACGGGACCGTGTACGATCATTTTAAACTTCTGGTCCTGCCCGACCTCTGCGCTGCCGTCCTGCTGGGGTTAGATTTTCAGTGCCACCTTAAAAGTGTTACGATTGCGTACGGTAGACCCCTACCCCCACTCACAGTCTGCAGCCAGCAGCTTCCAAATTGCCCGCCGCGCACCAGGTGCAACCTCTCCACACTCAGAGTCACCCCCCCCCCACTGTTTGCTAACCTCACCCCCGACTGTAAGCCCATCGCCACAAAGAGCAGGCGATACAGTGTCGGGGACAGGGTTTTCATTAAAACCGAAGTGGAGCGGCTCCTGAAGGAAGGGATTATTGAGGGCAGCACCAGCCCCTGGCGAGCCCAGGTTGTGGTCGTTAAGACCGGCGAGAAGCAGCGCCTGGTCATCGACTACAGCCAGACAATAAATCGCAACACCCTGCTAGACGCCTACCCACTCCCCCGCATAGCTGATATGGTCAACCAGATCGCGCAGTACCGCGTCCTCGACCATTGACCTGAAATCAGCATACCACCAGCTCCCTATCCGCCCTGAGGACTGCCAGTATACTGCCTTTGAGGCAAACGGCCGCCTCTATCACTTCCTTAGGGTTCCCTTTGGCGTCACCAACGGGGTCTCCGTCTTCCAAAGGGAGATGGACCGGATGGTAGATCAAAATGCGTTGCAGGCCACTTTCCCATATCTGGACAATGTGACCATCTGGGGCCGTGACTTGCAGGACCATGACGCAAACCTCGAAAAATTCCTCCACACCGCCAAACTCCTGAACCTGACATATAACAAGGAGAAGTGCATATTCCGCACAAACCGCCTCGCCATCCTTGGCTGTGTTGTGGAACACGGAGTCATCGGCCCCGACCCCGACCGGATGCGTCCCCTTATGGAACTCCCACTGCCCCACTGCCTCCAGGCCCTGAAGAGGTGCCTAGGGTTTTTCTCCTATTACGCCCAGTGGGTCCCCTACTATGCGGACAAGGCCCGTCCGCTGATCAAGTCCACCTCTTTTCCCTTGATGGCAGAGGCCCGCTTAGCCTTCCACCGTATCAAGGAGGACATTGCCAAAGCCACCATGCATGCAGTGGACGAATCCATCCCCTTCCAGGTGGAAACCGACGCGTCCGACTTTGCCCTGGCCGCTACCCTCAATCAGGCGGGGAGACCCGTGGCCTTCTTTTCACGAACCCTCCAAGGCCCGGAGACCAGACACTCCGCTGTTGAGAAGGAGGCCCAGGCGATTGTGGAGGCTGTGCGTCATTGGAGGCACTACCTGGCTGGAAAACGATTTACCCTGCTCACTGACCAGCGTTCAGTTGCTTTCATGTTTAACAACAAGCAGAGGGGCAAAATCAAAAATGACAAGATCTTGAGGTGGAGAATCGAACTTTCCACCTACAATTACGAGATCTTGTACCGGCCCGGGAAGCTCAATGAACCCCCGGATGCACTATCGTGTGGCACCTGCGCCAGCGTGCAGATCGATAGACTGCGGGCCCTCCACAATGACCTCTGCCACCCGGGGGTCACCAGGTTCTTCCACTTCATCAAGGCCCGCAACCTGCCTTACTCTATTGAGGAGGTCAGGACCATGACAAGGAACTGCCAAGTCTGCGCTGAGTGGAAACCGCACTTTTATAGACCAGACAGGGCCCACCTGATAAAAGCCACTCGCCCCTTCGAGCGCCTGAGCGTTGATTTTAAAGGGCCTCTCCCCTCCTCCGACCGCAATGTGTACTTCCTCAATATTATTGATGAGTACTCCCGTTTCCCGTTCGCCATCCCCTGCCCGGACATGACCAGTGCCACGGTCATTAAATGTCTGAATGACCTCTTCACCCTGTTTGGTTTCCCCAGCTATATCCATAGCGACCGGGGCTCATCGTTTATGAGCGATGAACTCCGTCAGTACCTGCTAACTAGGGGTATTGTCACAAGCAGGACCACCAGTTACAACCCCCGGGGGAACGGACAGGTGGAAAGAGAAAATGCAACAGTTTGGAAGGCCGCCCTGCTAGCCTTAAAGTCTAGGGGCCTTCCAACCTCCCGCTGGCAGGATGTGCTCCCCGATGCGCTCCACTCTATTCGGTCACTGCTCTGCACTGCCACTAACGCCACCCCCCATGAGAAAATGTTTGTCTTCCCAAGGAAGTCCACATCGGGGACATCGCTACCGCCATGGCTGACGTCCCCAGGGCCGGTCCTACTGAGCAGACACGTGAGGACCCATAAAACGGACCCCCTGGTCGAGAGGGTCGACCTCCTCCACGCCAACCCCCAGTATGCTTACATTGCATACCCGGACGGGCGGGAGGACACAGTCTCCATAAGAGACCTTGCACCCTCGGGGGCCGCAGTAACCCACTACTCACTACCACCCCCCCCCCACGATCCGATATCCAGCCCCAGCAGATGGCAGGCCTCGGCCCCGCGACCCGCTCGACATCTACGAGGACGAAATGCCTGTGCCACAGCCTACGCAGGACTCGACGCCGGAAGCTCCACTACCCCTGCCGTCGCCACGCCGATCACAGCGGCAGACAAGACCTCTGGAGAGACTCCAATACACTAACGTTTCATACACTTCACCCCGCCGGACTCAATTTTAAACAAGGGGTGAATGTGGTAAACCACTGTTTGTATTCCACTGTGTACATGCCTGGACATGCCTCGGCTGACTCCTCCCACAAGTCCTAGTATAAAGGTGACTGCTCCCCAGCCCTTTGTATTTCTGGACCGGTCGACCACTCGAGGCAGACCTTCATTCTTTTGTTAATAAAAGCCTTTAGTTACTCTCTTAACTCTCAGTCTTTTATGAGTAATTGATAGCGCATCACTCTGTCTTAAAAATTTTCAAAAACTCAGCTTCCACTGCCCTTGAGGAAGAGAGTTCCAAAGACTCGCGACCCTCTGTGAGAAACAAAATTCTCCTCATCTCTGTTTTAAACAGTGACCCCTAGTTCTAGATTCCCCCACAAGAGGAAACACCCTCTCCACGTCCACCCTGTCCAGACCCCTCAGGATCTTATTGTTTAAAATAGTTATTTTATGTAATTTATAGTTACTTTAAAAATTTGATTCAAAGAAATGTATTTGAAGTTTTAGTTATGTTTTGGGGCTGAACAGCATTCATGGATTTGACAGGTCTTCCTGTCAAATCTATGAATAGAAATTCCCTGTTACGATTGGCTCTCCATGGCCCACGTGACCCCAGGGGACGCTTCGAACTAACTGCACCCCTGGGATACACAAGCACTGTGCGCCAACAGCTGGAAGAGGCCCAGGATCAGAATACAACGCGGGCACACAGCACAACAGCTGGCAGGCTAGGTAAGTGCAGGTCAGAGGCTTGCAACTGCAGGAAGCCTCTGACCCCAATTTCTGGGCCATAATGGCCCAGAAATTCGGGTCTCCACGGTTGAGTATGCATGGGGTACTCACTCGTAGGCCCAATGGAAGTGCCAGTTTCATAACATAAGAACATAAGAAGTAGGAGCAGGAGTAGGCCATACGGCCCCTCGGGCCTGCTCCGCCATTCAATAGGATCATGGCTGATTCGAACTTTGACTCACGTCCACTTCCCTGCCATCTCCCTGTAACCCCTTATTCCTTTATCAGCTAGGAAACTGTCTATCTCCGTTTTAAATTTATTTAACGTCACAGCTTCCACAACTCTGAGGTAGCAGATTCCATAAATTTACTACCCTCTGAGTGAAGAAGTTTCTCCTCATCTCAGTTTTGAAAGAGCAGCCCCTTATTCTAAGATTATGCCCCCTAGTTCTAGTCTCACCCATCAATGGAAAAATCCTCACCGCATCCACCCAATCAAGCCCCCTCACAATCTTATATGTTTCAATAAGATCGCCTCTCATTCTTCTGAATTCCAATGAGTAGAGGCCCAATCTACTCAAACTTTCCTCACAAGTCAACCCCCTCATCTCTGGAATCAACCGAGTGAACCTTCTGTGAACTGCCTCAAGAGCAATTATAACTTTTCTTAAATATGGAAACCAAAACTGTACGCAGTATTCCAGGTGTGGCGTCACCAGTACCCTGTATAACTGCAGCATGACTTCCCTGCTTTTATACTCCATCCCCCTTGCAATAAAAGCCAAGATTCCATTGGCCTTCCTGATTACCTGCTGCACCTTCATACTAACCTTCTGTGTTTCATGCACCAGGACCCCCAGATCCCTTTGTACTGTAACACTTTGCAGTTTCTCTCCATTTAGATAATAACTTGTTCTTTGATTTTTTCTGCCAAAGTGCATAACCTCACACTTTCCAACATTATATTCCATCTGCCAATTTTTTGCCCACGCACTTCGCCTGTCTATGTCCTTTTGCAGGTTTTTTATGTCCTCCTCACTCACTGCTTTCCCTCCCATCTTTGTATCGTCGGCAAACTTGGATACGTTGCACTCGGTCCCTTCCTCCTAATCGTTAATATAGATTGTAAAGAGTTGGGGTCCCAGCACTGACCCCTGCAGAAAACCACTCGTTATTGATTGCCAACCCGAGAATGAACCATTTATCCCAACTCTCTATTTTCTGTTGGGTAGCTAATCTTCCACCCATGCCAGTATATTGCCCCCAGACCCGTGATTTTTTATCTTGTGCAGTCATCTTTTTTGTGGCACCTTGTCAAATGCCTTTTGGAAGTCCAAATACACCACATCCACTGGTTCCCCTTTATCCACCCTGTTTGTTACGTCCTCAAAGAATTCCAGCAAATTTGTCAAACATGACTTCCCCTTCGTAAAACCATGCTGACTCTGTCTGATTAAATTTTGCTTATCCAAATGTCCTGTTACTGCTTCCTTAATAATGGACTCCAACATTTTACCAACCACAGATGTTAGGCTAACTGGTCTATAGTTTACAGCCTTATGTCTGCCTCCCTTTTTAAATAAGGGCGTTACATTAGCAGTTTTCCAATCTGCAAGGACATTTCCTGAATCCAGGGAGTTTTGGAAAATTACCACCAATGCATCCACAATCCCTACCGTTACTTCTCTCAAGACCCTAGGATGTAAGCCATCAGGTCCAGGGGATTTATCCGCCTTTAGTCCCATTATCTTACTGAGTACCACCTCCTTAGTGATTTTAATCGTGTTTTGCTCCTCTGCCCCCTATAGCTCCCTATTTGTCCAGTGTTGGGATATTTTTAGTGTCCTCTACTGTAAAGACTGATACAAAATATTTGTTCAGCGTTTTTGCCAACTCCATGTTCCCCACCACTAATTTCCTGGTCTCGACCTCTAAGGGAGCAACATTCACTTTAGCCACCCTTATTCTTTTTATATAGCTGTAGAAACTCTTGCTATCTGATTTTATATTTTTTGCTAGTTTAGTTTCATAATCTATCTTCGCTTTCTTAATTAATCTTTTAGTTATTCTTTGCTGGCTTTCAAATGCTTCCCCATCTTCTATCCTCCCACTAGATCTGGCTACTTTATATGCCCTTGTTTTCAGTCGGATACTATCCTTTATTACTTTACTTAGCCACGGATGGCTGTCTTTTCTTTTATGCCCCTTTTTCCTCACTGGAATATATTTTTCTTGAAAGTTGTGAAATATCTCCTTGAATGTACACCACTGCTCATGTACCATCTTACACTTTAATCTATTTTCCCAGTCCACTTTAGTCAACTCTGCTCTCATACCTTCATAGACTCCTTTATTTAAGCTTAGTACGCTGGTTTGAGATCCAAATCTCACCCTCCAACTGAATTTGGAATTCAAACAGGTTATGGTCACTCATTCCAAGGGGATCTTTTACTAGGACATTTTTAATTAATCCTGTCTCATTACACAGGACCAGATCTAAGATTGCCTGCCCCCTGATTGGTTCAGTTACATACTGCTCAAGGAACCCGTCCCTAATGCACTCTATGAACTCTTCCTCAAGGCTGCTCTGCCCAATTTGATTTGTCCAGTCAATATGAAAATTAAAATCCCCCATGATTATAGCTGTTCCCTAATTACAAGCCCCAACTATTTCCTGATTTATACTCGGACCAACAGAGTTGCAAATGTTAGGAGGCCTATAGACTACGCCCACTAGTGACTTTTTCCCCTTATTATTCCTTATCTCCACCCAAACTGTTTCACTATCCTGATCCTTTTACACAATATCATTTCTCACTATTGCAGTGATTCCATCCTTTATTAACATAGCCACCCCACCTCCCTTTCGATCCTGTCTGTCCTTCCTAATTGCCAAATACCCCTGGATGTTTAGTTCCCAGTCATGGTCACCTTGCAGCCATGTTTCTGTAACGGCCACCAGATCATACTCATGTGTAGTTATGTGTACCATCAACTCGTCCATTTTTTTTTACAAATGCTGCGTGCATTCAGATAAAGAACTTTTAAATATGTTATGTGACAATTTATTCCTGCTTTTGCCCCCTTTACTACTCTACCTTTATCTTTATACATTCTGTCCCTTCCTGACACGCTCTGGTTTTTAATTCCCCCACTGCTACCTTGCTCTATTGCCCTCTCCACTGACATTTTTATTTTTCGCTCTTTTGAAACCGCCCCGCCACTAATTAGTTTAAAGCTCTCTGTACAGCCCTAGTTATTCGATTTGCAAGGTTTCTAGCCCCAGCACTGGCCAAGTGAAGTCCATCCCAATGGAACAGCTCTCTCCCGTCCCAGTACTGGTGCCAGTGTCCCAAGAAGCAAAACCCATTTCTCCCACACCAGTCTTTGAGCCACGCACTTAACTCTCTGATTTTATTTACCCTCGCCAAATTTGCTCGTGGCTCAAGTAGTAATCCAGAGATTATTACCCTTGTGGTTCTGCTTTATAATTTGGCCCCTAGCTGCTCATACTCCCTAAGCAGAACCTCTTTCCTTGTCCTATTTCTGTCGTTGGCACCAACATGGACCACGACAACCGGATCCTCCCCCTCCCACTCCACGTTTCTCTCCAGCCCAGAGGAGATGTCCTTAACCCTGGCTCTGGGCAGGCAACACAGCCTTCAGGACTCTTGCTCTCGGCTGCAAAGAACCCTATATATCCCCCTAATGATACTATCCCCTACGACTACAACATTTCTTTTTACTCCCCCCCACTTGAATGGCCCCTCGTTCCACGGTGCTGTGGCCAGGTTGCTCATCCTCCCTGCAGTCCCTGATCCTGTCCTCACAGGGAGTAAGAGCCACGAACCTGTTGGACAAGAGCAAGGGCTGCAGCTCCTCCAACACTACCTCCTGAATCCCCGTACCTGCCTCACTCAGACACACCCTCCTGTCCCTGACCACGGAATGCATCTGAATTAGTTAATCTCATTGCTGTAACTACTTCCTGGAACACAGAGTCCAGGTAATACTCCCCCTCACTGATGTGTTGCAGTGTTTCAAGCTCGGACTCCAGCTGATCAACACGGAGCCAGAGTTCCTCGAGCAGCCAACACTTACTGCAAATGTGATCACCATGAGAATCAATGGTGTCCACCAGCTCCCACATATTGCAGCAGAAAAACATCACCTGCTCTGCCATTCTATGTAATTAATTAAATTTATTATTATTATTTTTAAATGCCCTCTGCCCCGATTCTAGATGATGAATATCACACCTCTATTTAATTGAACTTACCAACTTATAAAGGTTTTCAAAGGGAAGGAAAAGTACTCACCAACCAGCCAATCACCTACCAGCTTGGCTGTGATGTCACTTTTGAATTCTGACCTCCCTTTGGAATGTTGCCTGTCGAGCCTGTTTAGGCTGCCTCGCCTCGCAGCTCCAACTCGACTCAACACCCGCTGCTGCTCCCGGCTGCCTCGACTGGGCCTCGCCTCGCTGCTCCGACTCGACTCAACACCCGCTGCTGCTCCCGGCTGCCTCGACTGGGCCTCGCCTCGCTGCTCCAACTCGAATCAACACCCGCTGCTGCTCCCGGCTGCCTCGACTGGGCCTCGCCTCGCTGCTCCAACTCGGCTCAACACCCACTGCTGCTCCCGGCTGCCTCGCCTTGCTGCTCCAACTCGACTCAACACCCGCTGCTGCTCCCGGCTGCCTCGACTGGGCCTCGCCTCGCTGCTCCGCCACCGCGATGTCTGCTAATCTGGAGACCAAACTCTCAATGCACTGCCCATGCATGGGAAACCACCACTTCCGTTCCTCTGAATGCAGAGGTTCAGAGGTTGAATGCGTGCATGGAGAAGCTGCGCGTGCGCATCAAACTTAGCTTTCTTTTTACCGTTTTTTCCGTGAGGGTATGTCTGCAGAATTTAGAAATGTAAAAAGCAGGCGTAAGGCCTGCTTTTTACAAGGTAAGTGGTGAATTAATTAAATTTAGAACATTTTTTCCACAGGGTTATTATTTTTAAATACTTTAAAGCAAGGTAAGTTTATTTTTAGCCCCGTTAGAAGATAAAATAATTTTTTTCAAAAATTTAAGTTATTGTTTAAAATAGTTATTTCATGTAGTTTAGTTTATTTAAAAAATGTGATAGTTTTTAAAAATGTATTTGAAGGTTTAGTGCTATTTTGGGGCCGTAGTATTTATAAGTCTTGACAGCACTTCCTGTCAAGACTTATGAATGGAGCAATCCCTGCTCTGATTGGCTGCCCATGGTCCACGTGATCCCAGGTGATGCATCAAACTAACTGCGCCCCTGGGATACGCAAGCAGTGCGCGCCAGCAGCTGGACCAGGCCCCGGATTGGAATCCCACGGGGTCCTACAGCTCAATGGCCGGCGTGCAAGCTAAGTGCAGGTCGGGGGCTTACATGCGTGGGAAGCCCCTGACCCGAATGTCTGGACCATAACAAGAATTCAATTTTTTGAAAAAATTAATTACAGTTTCTAATGGGGCTAAAAATAAACTTACCTTTCTTTAAAGTATTTAAAAATAATAAACCTGTGGAAAAATGTTTTAATTTTACTTAATTCACCACTTACCTTGTTAAAAGCAGGCCTTGCGACTGCTTTGGAAAAGGGTAGCTCCTGGAGACTTACCCTCCCGGAGAAACCTGCAAAAAAGAAGGAAGTTCACGGCATACGTGCTGCCACTCCAGTACATGCGTTCGACCTGTGAATCCCTTCCTTTAAGGGAACGGAAGTTCCGGTTTCCCACGCACGTGCAGTGCATGCACGAAACCGGCCCTTTTGTTGGGCCTACGTGTGCGTACCCCATGCGTACTCACCCGTGGGGACCAGAAGTTCTGGTCCTATATATATATAGATAGGTTTCAATCAAGTCAGCTCTTACTCTTCTAAACTCCAGTGGATACAAGCCTAGCCTGTCCAAGCTTTCCTCAAAAGACAACCCGTCCATTCCAGGCATCAGTCTAATAAACCTTCTCTGAACTGCTTCCAACGCATTTACATCCTTCCTTAAATAAGGAGACCAATACTGTACACAGTACTCCAGATGTGATCTCACCAATGCCCTGTATTACTAAGGCATAACCTCCATACTTTTGTATCGATCTGTGACTTCGGGTGATGTTTGAGTGAATATAAAATAAAGAATACAATCAGCCGATGGGTTTATTAGTCCTGGGCTCAGATATCTGAGGAAGTCCGTGTGGAGCCGGTGGGAAATGGAAACAGCGTCTCTGCCCGCTATTTAAAAACAAACCGTAAACCCGTTCTTTGACAAATACCGACCAGTGGGAATCTTCCCCAAACCATTGCTGCTCTCACTATACACACGGACACAGAGACACTGTCACTGTGATAGGACTCCTTCACATGGGGGCAGTGAGTGGACTGCTCATCGTGTCCAGTCAGTACATTGTCCATTAAAAGGGGTATTTAAGGGGAGGTGACACTTCTCCAGTGAAGATTCGGTATCAAACGGAAAATACAGACCTGAACCCTGGGTCTGAGCCGAATCCTCGCCAGGTGGAAAATTCACAATCTCTTCATAAATTGCTTGGTACAAACCAGCAGGCGACTCCCTGCCGCGACTGACAGCACCTGTTGGAGGGAAGGCGGGGAGATTAACATTTTGATTCACTCCACGCGCGTTTCACAGGAATTCATCTGCAAATAAATCCAACTAACAGATATAGTGATAGTCAAGGGCCAGAATTGGTTAGCGTGAATTTGGAGGAGTTTAGTTGTGTGTGTGATTCCGTGTGTGTGTCTGTGTCTCTGTACAGACACATGTTCACCTCCAGCAGACTGCGGCCAGTTGTATTGACCTCGGGAAGAGGGAATGAGGGGGTATCAGGAGAAATGAACTCCAGTTGGTCGCTTGGTTACGGGGCCACACGGGGAGTTCAGCTGAAGAGAAGCTGGGTGAAATTGACTGATCTCTGCGGACAGCATCAGTTTGGAAGCACAAGTGAGGAGCTGATGGTTCTTTGCCATGTCCTGTCAGTGTGAGAGGAGCCTTGCTGTGTACACAGAGCAGGAGTGTGTTGTGTGGGTGAGATATTTGTGGGAATGTTGTGTTGGGATGTAGAATAATCAGCGGAGAATGCAGAAAGTCCTATAAAACTGTCACTTCTCAAAAAGGTGGAGAGAACCCTGTCAAAGAGTTTGAGATTGGGCATCCGGACCCAGAAACTGAAGGGGTGGAACGGATACCCAATGGATAAAGGAAGAATAACAGATCAATCAATAAATAGAGATCACAGAGAACGGGCGAGGCCATCGAGGAATTTGAAAACAAGGGTAAGAATTTTGAAATCGAGGCGCTGCTTAACCGGGAGCCAATATCCGCCATATGGAAAAGTGCAATTAACTGGAGACTTGCCAGGATATGAAGCGATCTGAGATCAAGCGTTAGTTCAGTTTTAAGATTTCTGCCTCACCTCTTCTTGTTGCCTTTCTCTTTATGACCACCATCAGTGCGATCAGCTCACAGATTAGAAGGAGTCCGAGGGTTATGCAGATGGAAACAGGGATGGAGGTGGTTTTACCTCCCTGTCCTAATCACAAGATTGCAGAAAGATTTAACACAGACACAGTCCGCCTTACATTTTAAAAATGGTCCAGTCAATTTGAAACCGCTCACGTTATCTTCAGAAATTAACAAAACCAAGAACATGTCAAAAACACCAATACCACTAATAATAGTACCATTAATGGAAAGTACCTGCAGGTGTGGACGGAGAAGCAGTAGAAGGCAAATCGAGTCCTGTGGAATATATTGTACAAACATTTCATCAACTTCAAACATTAGGATTTTACATTAAAAATATAAACGTTGTTTTAAATTTCTGAAATCCATGAGGCATGTTACCGGAACAAATCACACTGGCATCTTCCTTGTGATCACAGTCATGTTGACCTGGCGGTGAGGAACGACAGTCGGACAGAAAAGATTCACTTCCGGTGCACTTCACTTCATCCAGCCAGATAAGACCGGCACCCTGGGCAATTTCGGCCCCTCCTGCGGCTAATAGAGCGGCGCCGCAACCCAGCTGTCTGCAGACAACATTGGCATCGGCCATATCCCAGGAGTCATCACACACCGTGCCCCAGCTGTTATTGGACATTATCTCCACTCTCCCGGAGCAGTTGGTGTTGCCTCCAACCAGCCGCAACGGTTGTCCCGAGTCTATCAAAGAGAATCATTTATTGTTATTTATTTAGTACAAGCCTGGAATACAAGTCAGATAGTTGGTATAACGAAGAGGAGGAAGCACCTGGTGAATGTCCATGTTTAGAACGAGATTCTCGATCGCAGACCCTTGAACTGTGGGATCTCTCCGGCACTTTGGCTTCTGTTGAGAAGAGAAATATGCTGACTCTATTGGACAGCAATGTTTGAAATGACACCCGCACATTGAGAGTTTCCTTGTATTACCTGAACAAACAACACCTGCATCCTCCCAGTGATGACAGTTGTGTTCGCCCCAAGGGTCTGACTGACACTGCCAAAGGGTCGACTCATGTGAATTACACTCCATCTCATCGAGCCAAATGGGTCCGGATCCCGCTCCGAATGACCGAGTGTTATGCTCAATAGATATGAGGGGGCCGCACTGTAACTGTCTACAGATCACTTCTGCATCATGTCGATCCAGTTTCTCCGTGCACACTGTTCCCCAGGTCCCATTGTAGAACACTTCCACTCTTCCCTCACAGCGATGCTGTCCTTTCACCAGCCGCATCTCTTTGTGCTCTGTCAATGAAACACGAAATATCCAGGTGGTTCGATTGATAACCCGCTTTGGGTTCATACTGCACAACACATGTTGCACCGGTGTCGGTAATTATTTCAGAAATACATCTACATTCCAAACACATAAGAAAGATAAAACTTTACAGGGCACTGGCGAGACCGCACCTGGAGTACTGCGCACCGTTTTGGTCTCCATATTTAAGGAAGGATATACTTGCATTGGAGGCAGTGCAGAGAAGGTTCACTAGGTTGATTCCTGGGATGAAGTGGTTGATGTATGACGAAAGGTTGAGCAGATTGGGCCTATACTCATTGGAGTTTAGAAGAATGAGAGGTGATCTTATTGAAACATATAAGATTCTGAGGGGGATTGAACGGGTGGATGCGGGGAGGATGTTTCCACTGATGGGTGAGACGAGAACTAGGGGGCATAATCTTAGAATAAGGGGCTGCTGTTTCAAAACTGAGATGAGGAGAAACTTCTTCACTCAGAGGGTAGTAAATCTATGGAATTTGCTACCTCAGAGAGCTGTGGAAGCTGCGACATTAAATAAATTTGAAACGGAGATAGACAGTTTCCTAGCTGATAAGGGTATTAACGGTTATGGGGAGTGGGCAGGGAAGTGGATGTGAGTCTAGGTTCGGATCAGCCATGATCCTATTGAATGGCGGAGCAGGCCCGAAGGGCTGTATGGCCTAATCCTGCTCCTACTTCTTATGTTCTATGTAATTCTTTGTAATATCTCCTGTCTGAAGCATTGCGAATAACACTGCAGAAAATGAGCAGGTTGAAAGCGCCCTTACCTGAACACATCATCCTCACATCTTCTTTATGAGCACAGTCGTGGTTACCCCACGGTGCTGAGGGACATTCCCACAGAAAAGATTCGTCACCCGAACAGTTCAGTTCATCCAACCAAACTGGGCCTGAGCCTGGTCCACAAGCAGCAGGAAGTTCCACGTAAAATGCATTTCCGCAACCCAGCTGTTTGCAAACCACGTTAGCGTCGGCCAGGTCCCAGGAATCATCACAAACTGAACCCCAGGTCCCATTGTAATAAACCTCCACTCGCCCAGCACATGGGCTTCCACCGGCAGACAGCCTTAACTGAACGTGTTCTGTTGGAGAACAATACAGGAGAATTATACTTCCAATACACATGAACCGCATCACTCAATCCAACCCATTGTATCCTCTCCAGCCGAAAAATTCTGACCTTTTAAAGCGGCTGTGACAGATAAATGAAACTATACAACTGAACATCTGTCTACACTTCCATATTATATAGAATGCACAGCAGAGAAATGTTTAAGATATTCCTGCTACCTCTGGCTGCTGGGATTCATTGTCTCCAGTTCCCTCATTTTGTTTCGAGTCTTGTGCACATTGTTGTTCAGGCAATTGAACGTGTTTTTACTAATCGTTTCACTTCCTCTATTTTTAACAGTCATTTTATGCTCATGTTCTATAATTGTATCTGCTCCTTGTTAGGTTTTGTCTCCCGTATTCATTACCTTGCTTGACATTTACTCTCATCTCCTATTTCATTTATCTTTAGCCCATGTTCATTTCGTTTATACACAGTACAATGAAACCTACCCCAGTATAACTCCAGCTCATCTGTCTACACTGATATGCTGCACAATGGAGCTGATTTGCAACGTGATCCCTCCATAAACCTGTCAGCCTGTCCACCTTTAAGCCGCCCTCTTGAAATCTACCCACTGACCAAGCTTTTGGACACCCTTTCTAATATCTCCTTGTTGGGCTGTGTCAGTTTCCAGTCTGATTGCGCTCTTGGGAAACGCCTTGCGACATTTGTCTTTGTTAAAGGCGCAAAACAATGCAACTTATCGTTGTTGATGTTTCTCCCTTCAGCCCGTGTCCACTCGCATTGCTCTCACCCACTGAGTTAAATAACTGGTGTAGAGACACCGAGGAACAAGTGACCAATATTACCACTTTTCTCAGCAGATTAGATATTCCCCTTGATGGTTCTGTAAAATTGAACCATTTGTTCACCTGAACACAGGACCCCTACGCCGATGCTGTCATTGAGAGATGGGTTCAATGTGAATGAGCTGCAGTTCCGGAGCTGAGACTCGTTTCCTTCACACTGGACATCATTCACCCACACGGGCCCTTCACTCTCTCCGTACTTTGAAGAGTTATAAGCGGCTATCGCAGAGCCGCAGTCCAGCTGTCTGCAGACGACGTTGGCATCGTTTAGGTCCCAGAGGTTGTCCCGCACTCTCCCCCAGCTGCCGTTGTAGTAAATCTCCACTCGCCCGTCACAGCGGCTTCCCCCATTAGTCAGTCTCGGCGGCCAACCTTCATCTACAAAAAGAAACACATTGAGAGCAACACAGAAACATAGAAACGTAGAAGATAGGAGCAGGAGTAGGCCATTCGGCACCCCGAGCCTGCTCCGCCATTCAATGACATCATGGCTGATCGTCCAAACTCAGTACCCTGTCTCTGCTTTCTCCCCATAGCCCTTGATTCCTTTAGCCTTAAAAATATATCTAAATCCTTCTTGAATATATTTAGTGAATTGGCCTCAACTACCTTTTCTAGTAGTAGAGAATTCCATAGGTTCACCACTCTCTGGGTGAAGAAATTGCTCCTCATCTCTGTCCTAAATGGCTTACCCCTTATCCTTAGACTGTGACCTCTGGTTCTGGACACCCCCGCCATTGGGAACATCCTTCCTGCATCTAGTCTGTCTAGTCCTGTTAGAATTTTGTAATTTTCAATGATATCCCCTCTAATTCTTCTGAACTCCAGCCAATATAAGCCCAATCGACACAATCTCTCCTGCTACGTCATTCCTGTCATCCCAGGTAACTGTCTGGTGTATCTTCGTTGCTCTCCCTCCATGGCAAGAACATCCTTCCTCAGATAAGGCGACCAAAACTGTACACAATACTCAAGGTGTGGTCTCACCAAGGCCCTGTACAACTGCAGCAAGACATCCTTGCTCCTGTTCTCGAATCCTCTCGCTATGAAGGCCAACGTACCATTTGCCTTCTTAACCGCCTGCTGCACCTGCATGCCTACCTTCAGTGACTGGTGCACAAGGACACCCAAGTCTCGTTGCACTTCCCCTTCTCCCAATCTATTGTTCAGATAATAATCTGCCTTCCTGTTTTTGCCACCAAAGTGGACAACCTCGCATTTATCCACATTATACTGCATCTGCCATGCATCTCCCCAATAACTCAACCTGTCCAAATCATACTGGAGTTTCTCGGCATCCTCCTCACAGGGCACACGCCCACCCAGCTATGTGTCGTCTGCAAACTTGGAGATATTACATCTAGTTCCCTCGTCTAGATCATGAATATATATTGTGATTAGCTGGGGTCCTAGCACCGATCCCTGCGGTACCCCACTAGTCACTGCCTGCCACTCAGAAAAAGACCCATTTATTCCAACTCTTTGCTTCCTGTCTGCCAACCAGTTCTCTATCCATGTCAGAAACTTACCCCCAATCCCATGTGCTTTAACTTTACACGTTAACCTCTTATGCAGGTCCTTATCGAGAGCCTGCTGAAACTCCAATACACCACATCCACTGGTTCTCCCCTATCTATTCTACCAGTTATATCCTCAAAAAAATTCCAGTAGATTAGTCAAGCACGATTTACCTTTTGTAAATCCATGTTGACTTTGTCCAGTCCTGTCACTGTTTTCCAAGTGCTCTGCTATTACATCTTTTATAATGGACTCGAGCATTTTCCCCACTACTGATGTCAGGCTTACTGGTCTATAATTCTCGGTTTTCGCTCTACCACCTTTATTAAATAGTGGGGTTACATTAGCTACCCTCCAATCTTCAGGAACTGTGCCAGAGTCTATAGAAATTTGGAAGATGATCAGCAATTCCTCTACTATTTCTGGGCTACTTCCTTAATTACCCTAGGATGTAGATTATCAGCCCTGGGGATTTATCGGCCTTCAATCACGTCAATTTCCCTAATACCATTTCCCTACAAATACTGATTTCATTCAGTTCCTCCCTCTCATTCGACCCTATTTTCCTCGACATCTCAGGGATGTTATTTGTGTCCTCCTTTGTGAAGACAGAACCAAAGTATGTATTTAATTGTTCAGCCATTTATTTGTTGTGCATTATAAATTCGCCTGGTTCTGACTGCAAAGGACCTATGCTTGACTTCACCAATCTTTTTCTCTTTACATATCTATAGAAGCTTTTATAGTCAGTTTTAATGTTCCCTGAAAGCTTACTCTCATATTATATTGCCCTCCTCTTACTTATCACCTTTGTCCTCCTTTGGTGAATCCTAACATGCTCCCAATCCTCATGTTTGCTGCTTTTTCTTGCCAATGTATATGTCCTCTCCTTGGATCTTATGCTATCCCTAATTTCCCTTGTTAGCCATGGTTGCACCACCGTTTTTGTTTTATTTTTATGCCAGACAGTGATGAACAAATTCTATACTTCATCCATGCGATCTTTAAATGTTTGCCATTGCCTCTCCACCGTCAACCCGT
This sequence comes from Somniosus microcephalus, assembly GCF_052327205.1. Lineage (NCBI taxonomy): Eukaryota > Metazoa > Chordata > Chondrichthyes > Squaliformes > Somniosidae > Somniosus > Somniosus microcephalus. The sequence goes on from NC_141016.1 coordinate 32,957,885, forward strand.
TAAGAAACGTTCCCCAATCAATCCTAGCCAGTTCGCGCATCATACCATTGTAGTTTCCTTTATTTAAATTCAGGACCCCAGTCTCTGTGTCAACTATTTCACTCTCCATCTTAATGAAAAACTCTATCATATTATGATCGCTCCTCCCCAAGGAGCCTCGCACAACAAAATTGCTAATCAATCCTTTCTCATTACCTGATATCCAGTCTAAGATGGCCTGATCTCTAGTTGGTTCCTCGACATATTGGTCCAGGAAACCATCTCGTATACACTCTAGGAATTCCGCCTCCACAATTTTGTTACTAATTTGGTTATCCCAATCTATATCTAGATTAAAGTCAACCATGATAACTGCTGTGCCCTCATTGCACGCATCTCTAATTTCCTGTTTAATGCCATCCCCAACCTCAGCATTGCTGTTTGGGGGTCTGTATACAACTCCCACTAACGTTTTCTGCCCCTTGGTATTTCTCCACTCGACTTATGCAGATCCCACATCATCAGAGCTAATATCCTTCCATACTATTTTGTTAATCTCCACTTTAAACAGCAATGCTACCCCACCTCCTTTTCCTTTTTGCCTGTCCTTCCTGAATATTGAATACCCCTGGATGTTGAATTCCCAGCCTTGGTCACCCTGGAGCCATGCCTCCGTAATCCCAATTATATCTTATCGGTTTACATCTATTTGTGCAGCTAATTCATCCACTTTATTATGAATGCTCCTCGCATTAAGACACAAAGCCTTCAGGCTTGTTTTTTAACACTCTACCAGGGAAAGGGTAGGGCCCATTGGGGACCAAAGTGGCAATCTGTGTGTAGAGCCAGATGATGTAGGCTGGGTTCTAAATGATTTTTTTGCATCTGTGTTCACTATGGAGAAAGACGATGCAGACATAGAAATCGGGCAAGGGGACTGTGACATACTTGAACATATTAGCATCGAGAGGGAGGAGGTGCTGGCGGTTTTAGCAGGCCAAAAAGTGGATAAATCCCCAGACCCGGACGAGATGTATCCCAGGCTGCTGTGGGAGGCAAAGGAGGAGATTGCAGGGGCTCTGACACAAATTTTCAGAACCTCTCTGGCCACAGGGGATGTACCAGAGGACTGGAGAACAGCTAATGTAGTACCATTAAACAAGAAGGGTAGCAGGGATAAACCAGGGAATTACAGGGCAGTGAGCCTAACATCTGTGCTAGGGAAATTATTGGAAAAAATTCTGAGGGACAAAATTAGTCTCCACTTGGAGAGGCAAGGATTAATCGGGGATAGTCAGCATGGCTGTGTCAAGGGTAAATCATGTCTGACAAATCTGATTGAATTTTTCGAGGGGGTGACTAGGGGGGTGGATGAGGGAAATGCTGTGGATGTGGTTTACATGGACTTCAGTAAAGCTTTTGACAAAGTCCCGCATAGGAGACTGGCCAGAAGGTAAGAGCCCATGGGATCCATGGTGCCTTGGTGCGTTGGATCCTAAACTGGCTGAGTGGCAGGAGGCAGAGGGTGATGGTCGAAGGTTGCTTTTGTGACTGGAAGCCTGTGTCCAGTGGGGTACCTCAGGGATCGGTGCTGGGTCCCTTGTTGTTTGTGATCTACATAAATGATTTGGATGAGAATGTAAAAGGTATGATCAGTAAGTTCGCAGATGACACGAAAATTGGTGGGGTGGTAAATTGCGAGGAGGAAAGCCTCAGGCTACAGGACGATATAAACGGGTTGGTCAGATGGGCGGAAAAGTGGCAAATGGAATTTAACCCTGAAAAGTACGAGGTGATGCATTTTGGACGGGCAAATAAGGCAAGGGAATAAACAATGAGTGGTAGGACCCTAGGAAGTACAGAAGTTCAGAGGGACCTTTGTGTACATGTACATAGATCCCTGAAGGCAGCGGAACAGGTAGATAAGGTGGGTAAAAAGGCATATGGGATACTTGCCTTCATTAGCCGAAGCATAGAATATAAGAGCAGGGAGGTTATGATGGAGCTGTACAAAACGCTGGTGAGGCCACAGCTGGAGTACTGTGTGCAGTTCTGGTCGCCTCACTATAGGAAGGATGTGATTGCTTTGGAGAGGGTGCAGAGAAGATTCACCAGGATGTTACCTGGGATGGAGCGCCTCAGCTATGAAGAAAGACTAAACAGGCTGGGGTTGTTTTCCTTGGAGCAAAGAAGGCTGAGGGGGGACCTGATTGAGGTGTACAAAATGATGAGGGGCATAGATAGGGTAGATAAACAGGAACTTTTCCCCTTAGTAGGGGGGTCAATAACAAGGGGGCATAGATTCAGGGTAAGGGGCAGGAGATTTAGAGGGGATTTGAGGAGGAACCTTTTCACCCAGAGGGTGGTTGGAATTTGGAACTCACTGCCTGAAAGGGTGGTAGAGGCAGGAACCCTCACAACATTCAAGAAGCATTTGGATGAGCACTTAAAATGCCATTGCATACAAGGATATGGACCAAATGCTGGAAAATGGGATTACACTGGACAGGGATTGATGGACGGCGCAGACGCGATGGGCCGAAGGGCCTCTTTCTGTGCTGTAAAACTCTATGACTCTATGACTCTTAGTCCTTTTAGAATTATTATTTACTGTGGCCCTGTCTGATTTGCACACTTCATTTCTCTGCCTTCCACTTTTGCTTTTCTCCTTCCTGGTGTGCTTCTATCCTTGCTTCCCTTTCCTCTGTCTCCCTGCACAGGTTCGCAACACCCTGACATTTTAGTTTAAACCCTCCCCAACAGCACTAGCAAACACTGCCCCTAGAACATCGGTCCTTGTCCTGCCCAGGTGCAAACTGTCCAGTTTGTACTGGTTCCACCTCATGCAGAACCGGTTCCAATGTCCCAGGAATTTGAATCATTCCCCCTTGCACCATTCCTCTAGCCACGTATTCATCTGAAATATCCTTGTTTCTACTCTGACTAGCACGTGGCACTGGTAGCAATCCTGAGATTACTAGCTTTGAGGTCCTATATTTAAATTTACCTCCTAACTCCCTATATTCAGCTTTTAGGACCTCATCCCGTTTTTTACCTATAGCGTTGATACCTATATGCACCAGTACAGCTGGCTGTTCACCCTCCCCCTCCAGGATGCCCTGCAGCCGCCCCGAAACATCCTTGACCCTTGCACCAGGGAAGCAACATACCATCCTGGAGCCTCATTTGCGGTCGCAGAAATGCCTATCTATTCCCCTTACAATAGAATCCACTATTACTGTAGCTCTCCCACTCTTTTTCCTCCCATCCTGTGCAGCAGATCCACCCATGCTGCCAGGAAGTTGGCTACTTCTGCCTTCCCCCGATATGCCAACTCCCTCAACAATATCAAAAGTGGTTAATCTGTTTGAGAGAGGAATGGCCACAGGGGACCCCTGCCCTACCTGTCTGCACCTACTACTCTGCCTGGCGGTCACCCATTCGCTTCCTGCCTGTGCAGCCTTTACCTGCGGTGTGACCAACTCCCTGAACGTGCTATCCACTATGTCCTCAGCATCGTGAATGCTCCAGTGTGTATCCATTCGCAGCTCCAGCGCCACAATGTGGTCTGTCAGTAGCTGCAGCTGGATACACTTCCCGCACACATGGTCATCAATAACACATGCATTCAAACACCATGCTAGTCGGCTGTGTTTTTTTCCTCCATTTACTTCTGCTCTCATGAAGTTATTGTTTGTTCTGTTGATATTTCTATGCACCTGGTCTCTCCTCTCTGCTGCTGCGTCCTGGCGCCCTTTCCCCAGCCAAATGAGTTCAAACCCTTGCCCAGAGCACTAGTTAAACTCCCTATGAGGACATTTGTCCCAAACTTGTTCAGGAGCAACCAGCCCTGCCTGTAAAATTCCCCCCTACCACACAACATGTCACAATCCCCCAGGAATTTGATGCCCTCCCTCCTACACCACTTCTCCAGCCACGCATTCACCTGCACTCTCTTCCTGCTTCTGTACTCACTGGCACGTGGCAGATCACCTTTGAGGGCCTGTTCTATAATCTTTTGTCCTGCTTCTGAAACTCTGCCTGTTTGACCTCAGCCCTTTTCCTGCCAATGCCATTGTTTCCAATATGGACCACAACGTCTCCTGTTCCCCTTCCCATCCCACAATGTCCTGCTCCCGTTCAATTATATATTTTACCTGGGCACCAGGGAGGCAATACACCATTGGGAACTCATTTTTGTGGTTGAAGAGATGCCTGTCTATTCCCCTGACTATCAAATCTCCAATAGTCCCCCAGAGCTACACTCTCTTGTGCCCCACTGTGCAGCCCAGACTCCCACAGTACCTGCATTTGCTTCTGACTGCAAGCCCCCGAGCTAACTTCACCCGGACTGTTATTCAACACTGAAAACCGGTTTGTGAGTGAAAATAGGAGTCAATCAGAGAAACATGGATGTAAAACCGCATGGGAGATAATTTTGGTCTCAGACCAAATTTACTGACCATTATTACTGATATTGTCATTTTATTACATATAAAGAAGAATGAATCCGCTCGCTTTCTGATGTGCTGCAGCACTTTACCCAGCACGGAAGCATTCGGAATAGGATTGAGTGATTAAACACCGACAATCAGATGGATTCAATCCCAGTTAATGTGGTTCACAAGAGCGGTTCATGGTGGAGCGGCGCTCACTTTTTTAAACTGACTTCACCGATACAGAGAGGAGAATGTGAGATCCATGAACACTCCGAGCGGGGAGATTCCCGAGACGGGCCGGTCACCATTCCCGCTGGCGGTCGGCACCAGCCGGGCTACAGCTGGACCGGTAACCCCATTGGGACAGGCCCGGAGCAGCAACAGGTCACCTCACACATTAGAGCAGCAGTTGGTTTAAATAATAACACATTGAGGTAATTATATGTAACACGTTAATATGAAATCATTCTCCATTCCGCATAAATACCGTGATTGTTATTCACCCGGTAGAATTCCCTTCATCCCTTACACACACTAAAGCTGAAATTTAATATCAGTGATCGGCCCCAGAATGGTTCCAGTGGCTCCCCCCGGTACTGCAGCTATAATGATCTCACTCTGAACAGAGATTCAGTCTTTGGTTTATTCACTTTAACAGCATCCCCGAGTGTTCCTCTCCCTGGACTATACAGGGGTAGAGAGCCGATCCACGGACAATTCCCCGTTAGTTGGCGGCCTATATGACTGGGTCTGGTGAAAAAGGAGACACAGACTAAACTGTCGCTCAGGTCCATTTGTGTTTCCCGATATCACATCTGACAACTTCTGCCTCCAATGTAAAATATCCGTAACAGAACAGCGGGATTTACAATCACAGGGTGAATGAAACTTGCTTTCACACAACTGTGTAATCTCCCGAATATAAAGAAAGGCGGAACAAGAGCCTGCAACCCAATTGACCCTTTCGAGTCAATACTAAATGTGATGTGATAATTAGGACAGCTCCACACAGAGAAAGGGAACGTAGTGAGTGAGAATAAAATAAGAATTCCGGCTGCTCAGAAATTTGGAGAAACTGTGACAGGTAAGGACACCAACAGACTCATTTGGAGCCGGACACTGCAGTGCTGGTGTGTCAGAGACACGGAGCAGAATGGCGGAGGGGCAACTGAGAGACCAAAGGTTCCAGTAAACCAGTGTCAAGAAGTAAACACAGGTCGAGATAGGGATTCCAAACGCTCCCCCTGACAGACAGACTCTATTGACCTGACTGCAGAGGGTGTAGATGCATTTTGACAGAACCAAGGGTTCGGGACCTCTTGTGTCCAAGTGTTCCACTGGAGTTTATCCAGCGGACCGGGGCCGTTTTCTAGTACAGATCACTGGGATGGTTCTTCAACCTACAGGTAATGCCTCCAGCGCCGTCCCCAGAGTCTCAGAGATTCCCATTTCGACATAAGACAGGACACCTGCCTTCAGCGCGGTGGATGCTGTGACACAGGGCCCCTGGCAGGGTGTCATTGTTCTTGATGCTCTAGCAGATAAATCCAGCACCATTTACCAGACTCACGCACCACCAACAAAGACATTGAAAATACACGGCCCCATGTTCGGGGGTTTAATAGAAGTATTCCCATCTTGGGATTGATTGCCCCACTGTTGCTATGTCACAGTCTGTCAGTGCTCTTACCCTGAGTCCTGCCTCCGTGAAACCGGTTCACCTTTTGCCCGAAATCCGCAACGTAACTTGGCCGTGGATCTTGTACATGGAGCAGAGGGACTGCTTCTACTGCATGTCTCGGAGGTCAGAACAATGAAGCAGAACATGCAGCACACCGGTATGATTCGGCCACTTTCCTGCCATACTCTCTCATCCCATTCGCTCTGCCCAGCACCGTTTATTTATCTCATAAACTCTTTAATGTCAGTGTATGTCTGCCGTATGCCATTAAATGATCGTGAAGAGAAAGCCCATGGAAAGGCTTTCCCAGTCTTCCTCCTTCTTTTACCATTCCCTGAAATCGGCCTCTATCGGTTGTGCCACTCTGTCATGATCTTATTAAATCCTCCTGCACCTTTACCCCCCTTATCACCCCTGCCTGCTCCAGATTCTCTGTTTCCATCTTTCTATTGTCCTGTCGCTCTCTCTCTCTCCTTTCCTTTGATTGGTGTTCTGGTTGTCAACCACTCTAGTGAATTGTTTTCACTGGCATTCTACCTATCTATCTTTCTCTCTATCTGTCGCTCTATCTATCTATCTATCTATCTATCTATCTATCTATCTATCTATCTATCTATCTTTCTATCTCTCTCTCTCTCTCTCTCTATCTATCTATCTATCTATCTATCTATCTATCTATCTATCTTTCTCTCTATCTATCTATCTATCTATCTATCTATCTATCTATCTATCTATCTATCTATCTATCTATCTAGCTATCTATCTATCTATCTGTCTGTCTTTCTCTCTCTCTATCTATCTATCTATCTATCTCTCTCTCTATCAATCCATTCCTCTGATTAGGGTACAGGTTTCTCACGTTCTCTAGATCTTTGGTTTCAATCTCCTCTCTCTGTTTCTATGTCCCTCCCTCTCTCTGTCTCTCTCGCTCTCTTTGGCGCTCTCTCTGCATTTTAACATTTCTCTCTCTCTATGTCTCTTTCTCTCCAACGTTCTCTCTATCCCTTTGATTCTTGTACAGGGCCGCCTCATGCTGTAGTTCATTGCGTTCACTCTCCTCATCTCTGTCTGTGTCTCTGTCTGCATTGCACTCTCTGCCTGTGTCTCTCTATATCTATCCGTCTCTGTCTGTCTGTCTCTCTCTCTGTCTCTCCATCCCTCTGATAAAAGTACAGTGTCACTACATGCTCTAGATCAAAGCTTTCATTCTCCTCTCTGCGTCAATCTCCAGTGCCACTCACTCCCACCGCTTACTGTTTCTCACATATTCTCTGTTGTACCCTGAGCTCCGGGAAGTTCAGGCTCCAATATTTAAACCAATATGTTTAAATAGGTTCATGTTTATCTAAATACTCTTATGTGAGTTTCACCGATGGGCAGTTCTACTCAGATATTGTTTTGGTAAAACATATGGTCGATTCGCATTGTTTAATTAAGGTTAAATAATTTCATGAATGTTTTTTTAGATAATACATAGCCAAGAACATATAATGCTGGTTCATTACATCTATTTCTCCATACAATAAGCGAGTACTGAAATGTCTATATTTGCTGTTGTGTTGAAGAGACTGAGAGGCGCATGACTGTTAATGTAGTTCCATTTACGGACGGAATCCCCATAAGCAGAATAGCAATCACTAGCTGAATACAATTTCACAACCCTGAAATAAAAATAAATAATCACTGCTTCAAAGTTAATTAAATGACCCTTTAATTAAACATTTAAAAATAGATTTAATTTTTTGAATAATAAATGTGAAAAAATTTTACCGGGACAAAAGTAACCTGAACTAATTTTAAAAGTAAGTGAATGTTTAAATCATTAAAAACATTCTTTTAACATTTATATCTAAAAGAAGGACGTACGCCTACTTTTGCCAGGCGAAAGGGTTTGGTGGGTATTCACTGGGCAGTAGTGCAGCAAATAGCCCAAATCTGCTCCACCAAAAGTGAATTTGTATCGGCTGGGGACGATCTGTCCAGAAGAAACTTGACAGACCGCAAGTTCTGAGTTATCACGCATCAGTACCTCTCCATGTTGAACACCACTTGGAAGAAGCACTGAGAGTAACAAGCGCACAGAATAGATACTGGGTGGGGGACTTCAATGTCCATCACCACAAGTGGCTCGGTAGCACCACAACTGACCGAGCTGCCTGACTCCTGAAAGAAACCTTTGTCAGTCAGGGCCGGCGACAGTTAGTGAGAGAACCAATAGGAGTGCAAAACCCACCTGACCCTGTCCTCACCAATCTCTCTGTCGCAGATGCATCAGTCCATGACAGTATTGGTAGACGTGACAACTGCAGTCATTGTGGACATGAAGTCCAGTCTTCATACGGAGGACACCCTCCATCGTGTTCTGTGGCACTACAACCATGCTAAAAGTGATAGATTCAGAACAGATCTATCATCTCAAAATTGGACATCCGTGAGGTGCTGTGGACCTTCAGCAGCAGCAGGATTGTATTCCACCAAAATCTGTAACCTCATGGCCTGGTATATTCCTCATGTTAACATTGCCACCAAGCGAGGAGACCAACCCTGGTTCAATTAGGTGTGTAGAAGAGCATGCCAGGAGCAGCACCAGCCATACCGAAAAAAGGGTGCCCACCTGGGGAAACTGCAACACAGGACTCCATGCAGGCTAAAAAGTGGAAACATAGAAACATAGAAGATAGGAGTAGGAGTAGGCCATTCGGCCCCTCGAGCCTGTTCTGCCATTTAATGCGATCTTGGCTGAACATTCAAATTCAGTACCCTGTCCCTGCTTTCTCCCCACATCACTTGATCCCATTAGTCTTAAGAAATATATCCAACTCCTTCTTGAATATATTTAATGAATTGGCCTCAACTGCCTTCTGTGGTAGAGAATTCCACGGGTTCACCATTCTCTGGGTGAAGAAATTCCTCCTCATCTCACTCCTAAATGGCTTACCCCTTATCCTTAGTCTGTGACGCCTGGTTCTGGACTCCCTCGCCATCGGGAACAACCTTGCTGCATCTAATCTATCTAGTGCTGTTGGAATTTTATAAGTTTCAATAGATCCTCTATCATTCTTCTAAATTCTAGCGAATATAATCCTAATCGACACAATCTCTCTTCATACGTCATTCCTGCCATCCCAGGTATCAGTCTGGTGAATCTTCGCTGCTCTCCCTCCATGGCAGAACATCCTTCTTCAGATAAGGCGACTAAAACTGCACACAATACTCAAGTTGTGGTCACACCAAGGCCCTGTAAAACCGCAGCAAGGCATCCTTGCTCCTGTACTCGAGTTCTCTCGCTATGAGGGCCAACATATAATTTGCATTCTTAACCGTTTGCTGCACCTGCATGATTACCTTCAGCGACTGGTGCACAACGACACCCAGTCTCTTTGCACTTCCCCTTTTCCCAATCTATTGCCGTTCAGATAATAATCTGTCTTCCTGTTGTTGCCACCAAAGTGGGTAACCTCACATTTATCCACAATATACTGCAGCTATAGAAAGGGCTTATTAATCTCACAATCAATGGAACAGATCAAAGCTAGGCAGTCCTGCCACATCCAGTGGTGTAATATTAAACAACTAAAGGGAGGAGGAGGTTCTGTAAATATCCCCATCCTCAATGATGGTGGAGCCCAGCACGTGAGTGCAAAAGACAAGTCTGAAGCGTTTGCCACAATCTTCAGCCAGATATGCTGAGTGGATGATTCATTTCGGCCTCCTCCTGAGGTCGCCACCATCACATAAGCCAGTTTTCAGACAATTCGATTAATTCCACTTGATATCAAGAAATGGCTGAGCGCACTGGATACAGCAAAGGCTCTGGTCCCCGACCACCTCCCAGCTCTCGTGCTGAAGAATTGTGCTCCAGAACTTTCCGCGTCTGTAGCCAAGCTGTTCCAGTAGAGCTAAAACACTGGCGTCTATCAGACAATGTGGTTAACTACCCAGGTATCTCCTGTCCAGTAAAAGCAGGACTAATTCAATCCGGCCAATCACAGCCCATCAGTCTGCTCGTAATCATCAGCAAAGTGATGGAAGGTGTCATCGAAAGTGATAACAAGCGGCACTAACTCACCAAATACCAACCCGCTGATGCCCAGTTTGTGCTCTGCCAAGACCACTCAGCTCCAGACCTCATTACAGCCTCGGTCCAAACATGGACAAAGGAGCTGAATTCCAGAGGTGAGGTGAGAGTGACTGCCCTTGACATCAATGCAGCATTTGAACTGGGCACAACCATCTACAGCTGTTTCATCAATGACCTTCCCCCCAACACAAGGTCAGAAATGGGGATGTTCGCTGATGACTGCAGTGTTCAGAGCCATTCACAACTCCTCAGATAATGAAGCAGTCCATGCTAGCATGCAACAAAATCTGGACGATTTTCAGGCTTAGGCTGATAAGTGGCAGGTAACATTTACGCTACACAAGTGCCAGGCAATGACTAGCTCCACCAAGCGAGAGCCTAACCACAGCCCCTTGTCTTTCAACGGCACTACGATTGCTGAATCCCCCATCAACATCCTAGGGGTCCCCATTGACCAGGAACTTAACTGGACCAGCCACATCAATATTGTGGCAACAAGAGCTGGTCAGCGGCTAGGTATTCTGCGGCGAGTTTCTCACCTCCTGACTCCCCAAAGCCTTTCCACCATCTACATGGCACAATTAAAGAGTGTGATGCAATACTCTCCACTTGCCTGGATGAGTGCAGCACCAAAATCACTCAAGATGCTCGACACAATCGTTTCACCCCTCAACAAAAACACACCCATTTCCCATCAATACTCGACTCACGAATTGAAATTAATCAGTAGTTTTTATTCAACGTCCGCAAAAAGATAGGACTTGCTGTGAAATTCACTCTCGTTGATGCAGCACTTGGTTATTAAAGGATATTCAGCTGCCAAGGGCTTAAGTTCTGGAATCATCCACAAGATGCACTGCAGCAACTCACCAAGGCTTCTTTGGTAGCACCTCCTAAACTCGCAACCTCTTCCACCTAGAAGGACAAGGGCAGCAGATGCATGGGAACATCACCACCTCCAAGTTCCCCTCCAAGTCACACTCCATTCTGACTTAGAAGTATATCGCTGATCCTTCATTGTTACTGTGTCAAAATCCTGGAACTCCCTACCTAACAGCACTGTGGGAGAACCTTCACCACACGGACTGTAGCGGTTCAAGAATCCTGCTCACCACCACCTTCTGAATGGCAATTAGGGATAGGCAATAAATGCTGGCCTTGCCAGTGACGCCTACATCCCATAAATGAATAATAATAATTTGGTTTACGGAGTGATTCCAGAACTTAGGCCCTTGGCAGCTGAATATCCTTTAATAACCAAGTGCTGCATCAACGAGAGTGAATTTCACAGCAAGTCCTATCTTTTTGCGGACGTTGAATAAAAACTACTGATTAATTTCAATTCGTGAGTCGAGTATTGATGGGAAATGGGTGTGTTTTTGTTGAGGGGTGAAATTCTATAGCAAGCTGGTGTGTCTGACTAAATATTTCATTATTTACATTATTTCAGTTGAGATAAAATCAGTCAGGTTCTGGACAGGGCGTGCGATCCGCCCATCAGATTAATACCCAGAGGGAGAGGTTGAAGTTTCACCAGAAATGTACTGGACAGACATTATATAGTTACAGGGACACAGGAAGCAGGCAGAAATCTCACCTGAAATGTAACGGGCATTGTAAGGCAAAGGGGATTATTCTACACCAGCTACAAGGGGGGCTGGGGGTTAGGAAGGAGAGGGGACTTTCTCGCTGGCAAGCGCGCAAAAAGAACACTGTTCAATCTTTTAATATATTTGCTTAACATCATTCTTTTAATATAAAAGCAAAGTACTGCAGATTCTGGTAATCTGAAATAAAAACAGAAAATGCTGGAAACATTCAGCAGGTCATAGAATCTTAGAAACATAGAAATTTACAGCACAGAAGGAGGCCATTTGGCCCATCTTGTCCGTGGTGGCGGACAAACAGCTATCCAGCCTAATCCACTTTCCAACACTTGGTCCATAGCCGTGCATGTTACGGCACTTCAATTGCATATCCAAGTACATTTTAAATGTGATGAGTGTTTCTGCCTCTACAACCCATGGGCCCTGACAACATCCCGTCAATCATGCTGAAGACTTCTGCTCCAGAACTAGCCGGACCTCTTGCCAAGCTGTTCCAGTACAGCTACAACACTGGCATTTATCCGACATTGTGGAAAACTGCCCAGGTATGACATGTCCACAAAAGCAGGACAAATAAAACCCGGCCAAATACTGCCCCATCAGTCTACTCTCAATCTACAGCAAGGTGATGGAAGGTTTCATCAACAGTGCTATCAAGTGGCATCTACTCACCAATAACCTGCTCACTGATGTACAGTTTGTGTTCCGTCAAGACCACTTGGTACCGACCTCATTACAACCTTAGTCCAAACATGGATAAAGGAGCTGCATTCCAGAGGTGAGGTGAGAGTGACTGCCCTTGACATCACGACAGCATTTCACCGAGTGTGGCATCAAGGAACCCTAGTAAAACTGTAGTCAATGGGAATCAGGGGGATAACGCTCCACTGGTTGGAGTCATACCTAGCACACAGAAAGATGGTTGTGGTGATTGAAAGTCAATCATCACAGCCCCAGGATATTGCTGCAGGTGTTCCTCAGGGCAGTGTCCTAGGCCCAACAATCTACAGCTGCTTCATCAATGAACTTCACTCCAACACAAGTCCAGAAATGGGGATGTTCGCTGACGACTGCACATTCAATGGCAATACCATCGCGGAACCACCCACCATCAACATCCTGGTGATCACCATTGACCAGAAACCTAACTGGGCCTACCACATAAATACTATGGCAACAAGAGCAGGTCAAAGGCTAGGTATTCTTCGGCGAGTGGATCACCTCCTGACTCCCCAAAGCCTTTCCACTATCTACAAGGCACAAGTAAGGAATGTGATGGAATACTCTCCACTTGCCTGGGTGAGTGCAGCTCCAACTCAAAAAGCTCGACACTATCCAGGACAAAGCCGCCCATTTAATTGACACCCCATCCACCACCTTAAATACTCACTGTCTCCACCACCAGCGTACCGTGGCTGCAGTGTGTACCATCTGCAAAATGCACTGCAGCAACTCTCCAAGGCTTCTTCATCAGCACCTCCCAATCCCGCAAACTCTTCCACCTAGAAGGACAAGGACAGCAGGCGCATGGGAACACCACCACATCCAAGTTCCCCTCCAAGTTACACACCATCCTGAATTAGAAGGATATCGTTGATCATTCATTGCTACTAGGTCAAAATCCTGGAACTCTCTACCTAACAACACTGTGGGAGTACCTTCACCACACGGACTGCAGCGTTTCAAGAAGGTGGCTCACCACCACCTCCTCAAGGACAACTAGGTATCTGCAATAAATGCTGGCCTTTCCAGCGACGCCCAGAGCCGATAAGCAAATAAAAATAACCCATTGATGCAGTGAGTGCCAGACCACCACCACCCTCGGGGTGAAAACATATCTCCTCAAATCCCCTCCAAATTTACTACCGATTACTTTAAATCAATGTCCCCCTGGTTATCGAACCCTCTACTAAGGGATATAGGTCCTTTCTATCCATTCTATCATGGCCCCTCATAATTATAGAAAACTCAATTAGGTCTTCCCTCAGCCTGCTTTGTTCCAAAGAAAACAACCCCAGCCTATCCAATCTTTTTTCATAAGCAAAATTCCACAGCCCAGGCAAGATCCTCGTAAATCGCTTCTGCACCCACACTGGTGCAATCACATTCTTCCTCTAATGTGGTGAGCAGAATTGCAACAGTATTGTAGCTGCGCCCTAGCTAGTGTTTCGTTCAATTCAAGTATAACCTCCCTGCTCTGATATTATTTGCCTCGGCGAATAAAGGCAAAATCCCATATGCCTTCTTCACCAATTATCCACCAGTCCTGCTACCTTCAGGGATCTGTGGACATGCACTTTAAAGTCCCTCTGATCCTCTGCACTTCTCAGTGTCCTACCATGTATTGTGTATTCCCTTGCCTTGTGAGCCCTCCCCAAAAGCATTACCACATACTTCTCCGGATTGAATTCCATTTGCTACTGTTCTGCTCACCTGACCAGTCCATTGATATCTTCCTGCAGTCTGCAGCTGTCTTATTCATTATCAACCAAACTGCCATTTTTTGTATCATCTGCAAACTTCTTAATCATACTTCCTACGTTCAAGTCCAATTGATTGATATATGCAACAAAAAGCAAAGGGCCCTGTACTGAGCCCTGCGGAACCCCACTGGAAACAGCCTTCGAGTCACAAAACACCCTTCGACCATTACCCTTTGTTTCCTGCCTCTGAGCCAAGTTCGGATCCAAATTGCCACATTGCCTTGGATTGGCTTTTACTTTCGCGACCTTGCTAAAACCCAATAGACTACATCAAATGCACCACACTCATCGAATCTCAGGTACTCAGGTATCATCTGTGGAGAGAGAAACAGAGTTAACGTTTCAGATCGATGACATTTCATCAGAGCTAGAAACTAGTATACATGTAACAGTTTTTAAGCAAGTACAGAGACAATGAAAGGGAGAGGGGAGGAAAGACCAAAAGGATGGAAAGCAGGAGTGATTAAATGACAAATTGGATGATGGTGCGAGGCAAAAGAGGTCATAATGGAACAAGTATAGAAACAAAAGATGGGTCTAGATGAGCTGAGAATGAGAAAAGCAGAATAATTACCAGCAACTGCTGTGCAAAAACTGGGAGCAGTGGTTATGATCTGAAAACGTTTAACTCACTGTTGAGTCCTGAAGGCTCGAAAGTGCTGAATCGAAAGATCAGATGCTGTTCCTCGTGCTTCCATTGACCTTCACTGGAACAGTGTAGGAGTCCGAGGACAGTGAGGTCAGAATGGAATTGGGGCGGAGAATTAAGATGACAGGTGACTAGAAGCTCAGGATCAAGCTTGCGGACTGAATGGAGGTGTTCCACAAAACGATCACCCAATCAGCGTTTGGTCTCCCTAATGAAGAGTGAGCCCAAAATACAGTGTACTAAATTCAAAGAAGGAGCAGTAAATTCTAGGCACCACAATTTAGGAAGGATGTGAAGGCTTTAGAGAGGGTACAGGAGAGAGGCACTCGAATAGAAACATAGAAACATAGAAGATAGGAGCAGGAGTAGGCCATTCGGCCCTTCGAGCCTGCTCCGCCATTCAATGACATCATGGCTGATCATTCAAATTCAGTACCCTGTCCCTGTCTTCTCCCCATACCCCTTGATCCCTTTAGCCTTAAGAAATATATCCAGCTCCTTTTTGAATATATTTAATGAACTGGCCTCCACCGCCCTCTGTGGCAGAGAATTCCACAGGTTCACCACTCTCTGGGTGAAGAAATTCCTCCTCATTTCAATCCTAAATGGCTTACCCCTTATCCTTAAACTATGATCCCTGGTTCTGGACTCCCTGGCCATCATAAACATCCTTCCTGCATCTAGTATGTCCAGGCCTGACAGAATTTTATAGGTTTCAATGAGATTCCCTCTCAATCTTCTAAACTCCGGTGAATATAAGCCCAATCGACACAATCTCTCCTTGTACCTCATTCCTGCCATCCCAGGTATCAGTCTGGTGAATCTTCGCTGCACTCCTTCCATGGCAAAATCTTCCTTCCTCAGGTAAGTCGACCAAAACTGCACACAATACTCAAGGTGCGGTCTCACCAAGGCCCTGTACAACTGTAGCAAGACATCCTTGTTCCTGTACTCGAACCCTCTTGCTACGAAGGCCAACATACCATTTGCCTTCTTAACCGCCTGCTGCACCTGCATGCTTACCTTCAGCGCCTGGTGCACAAGAACACCCAGGTCTCTTTTCACTTCCCCTTCTCCCAATCTATTGCCATTCAAATAATAATCTGCCTTCCTGTTTTTGCCACCAAAGTGGATAACCTCACATTTATCCATATTATAGTGCATTTGCCATGTTTCTGCCCAATCACCCAATCTGTCCAAATCGTACTGGAGTTTCTCGACATCCTCCTCGCAGCTTACCCTCCCACCCAGCTTTGTGTCGTCTGCACATTTGGAGATATTACATCCAATTCCCTCGTCTAGATCATTAATATATATTGTGAACAGCTCGGAACCTAGGATCGATCCTTGCGTACCCCACTAGTCACTGCCTGCCACTCGGAAAACAACCCGTTTATTCCAACTCTCTGCCTTCCAGGGCTGAGAGATTACAATTACGTGGATAGACTGGAGAAGCGTGGCTAGTTCTACTGCGAGCAGATAAGACTAAGATGAGTTTAGATAGTGTAAATGAAGAGAAATGATTACCAATGGCAGAACTATCGATAACCAGAGGTAAGCTGGTTGGCAAAAGAATCAGGGGTGACATGAGGCAACACTTTTTAAGCAACGACTGGTTAGGATTTGAAATACACTTCCTGATAGGGTGGTGGATATAGATTCTACAGTAGCCTTCAAACCGGATAGTGATACATACTTGAAGGGAAAAATAAATGTAGGGATATGGGGCAAGAGCGGGGGAATGAGACTAACTGGATATCTCTTAAAAAGAGCGGACACAGACACTATGGTCCAAATGGCCGCCTTCTGTACTGTACTATACTTTGATTCTATAAATCGCTGTTTCACCTGGAAAGTGTGTTTGGGACCCTGGATGGTGGGAATGGAGGAGTTAAAAGGGCAGGTATTTCATGTCCTCCGTTTGCATTGGAATGTATCGTGGGATAGGGAGGGGGTGTTGTAGCTGATTGAAAAGTGGACCAGGGTGTCGCAGAGGGAACACTCCCTTTGGAATGACGAAAGGGGAGGAGAGGGGTAGATCTGTTTGGTGGTCGCATCACACTGGAAGTGGTGGAAATGGCAGAGGATGATCCGTTGCATGTGGAGGCCGGTGGGGTGGAAGGTGAAGACAAGGGGATCCCTATCATGGCTCTGGGAGGGAGGGTAAGGGGTGAGATCAGAAGTGCAATTCATGGGATGGACACAGTCCAGGGCCCTGACAACCACTGTGGAGGGGAATCTGCGGTTGAGGAAAAAGGAAGACATATCAGAAACAATGGTATGGAAGGTGTCAAGTTCAGAATCGATGCGACAGAGATGGAGAAACTGGAAGAGTGGAATATAGTTTCTACAGGAAGCGGGATGGGAGGAACTGAAATCAAGGTAGCTGTGGGACTCACTGTGCTTATAGATGATATTGGTCAACAGCCTATCCCCAGAAATGGAGATAGAGAGGTCGAGGAAGGGAAGGGAAGAATCGGAGATGAAGCATATGAAGGCCAGGAAGAGGTGGAAATTGGAAGCAAAGATGATGGTATTTTCCAGTTTGGGGCAGAGCAGGAAGTGTCACCAATACTGTCATCAATATACCGGAAATAGAGGTGAAGAAGGGGACCTGACTAGAACCGGAAAAAAGAATGTTCCACGTGTCCCACGAAAAGGCAGGCATAGCTAGGACCTATACGGTTTCCATAGGAACACCCTTTATTTGCAGGAAGAGAGTGGAGTCAAAGGAGAAGTTGTGTAATGTAAGGCTGGTGGATGGAGAATGCTTGGGTCTCTGCTCAAGGAGGAAGCAGAGGATCCTTAGGCCATCCTGGTGGGGGATGGAGGTGTAGAGGGACTGGGTGTCCATGGTGAAAAGGAGATGGTTAGTGCCAGGAACAGTGGCGGAGGGCGTCGACCTGAAACATTAACTCTTTTTCATTCCACAGCTGCTGCCTGACCTGCTGAGTACTTCCGGCATTTTCTGTTTTTAACATCCTTTTAACCCTGGATATAAATATCATGTTAAATGTAGACAACTCAATAGTCTCGAAGAGAGTTCTTCCATTATGTCTGAGCACTGTAGATGTTACAGTTTGAAATGTGTTGCCCTTTTAAAACTCTTTCTACATCCTGATTACAATCAGTGTATTAACTGAGAGAGCGTGTGGTTTACAGCATTTACTGTCAGTCACAGACTGCAAGGTCTTTAACCGAATGTTAAACAAGCCGTTAAACACACAGACAAAAACTGGCCTGAACCATTCAGACCTATTGTACAGTGGCCTTTATATCATGTTAGAAAATGACAGGGATAACCAGCTGAAATATCTACTTAAAGTTTCTGTTCTCCTCTCGGGATATAAAGGGGCCGTTTAAAAGGACCTCAGATAATCAGTTGTGCGGGTATTGATAGTGTTGTGTTTGGACTCGGATTTGTGTGTCTCATTATTATAGATTCCGGTGGATTCTCCACAATCCCAAATCAGTCTCATTGTTAGAAGAATCCGAGGAATATGGAGCATTTCACGGCGATGTTCTACAGAGATACTCAAATGATCTGATTTGCATTTCAGAGAGGGCAACCACTCCAACAGGGGACCTTTATCAAGCAGTTGGGTTGACCTTCAGTCTGAATGTGATCTGAAGCACAGAATGTTTAGTTTTGCTCGTATCAGTTATTAGGAACGTGGTAACAGGGCACTTAGAACATCGAAATATGATTAGGCTGAGTCAACACTGTCTTATGAAAGGAAAATCGTGCTTGACCAATCTGTTACAGGTTCTTGAAGATGTAACTAGTCGGATGGATAAGGGGGAACTACTGGATGAGGTGCAATTCGATTTTCAAAAAGCTATCGATAAGGTGCCACACAAGAGGTTATTAAACAAAATTAGGACTCATGGGATAGGGGGTAGTATATTAGCATGGATTGAGGATTGGTTAATGGACAGAAAACTGAGAGTAGGAATAAACGGGACTTTTTCGGTTTGGCAGGCTGTAACTAGTAGGGTACCACGAGGATCAGTGCCTGGGCCTCAGCTGCTTAAAATCTATATTTATGACTTAAATGAAGGGACTGAGCAAAACGTATACAAGTTTGCTGATGATAAAATGATCAGTGGGAAATTTAGCTGTGAGGAGGAAGCGAAGAGGCTGCAGAGAGATATAGACAGGTTGACTGAGTGGGTAAGAACTTTGCAAATGGAATACAATGTGGGGAAGTGTGAAGTTATCCACTTTGGTAGGAAAAACAAAAAAGCTGAATATTTTTTGAATGGTGAGAGAATGGGAAATGTTTGCATTCAGAGGGACCTGGGTGTCCTTGTACATGAATGACAGAAATTAAACATGCAGGAAAAGCAAACAATTAGGGAAGCAAATAGTATGTTAGCTTTTGTTACAAAGGGCTTAATGTATAACAGTAAATAATTCTTATTACAATTATACAGGGCATTAGTGTGGCCACACCTGGAGTACTGTGAACAGTTCTGGTCTCCTAACCTAAGGAAAGACATACTTGCCTTCGAGGGAGTGCAACGAAGGTTCACTAAACTGGTTCCTTGGAATATGGGATCGTCCTATGAGGAGAGATTGGGTAGACTAGGATTATATTCCCAACAGTTTAGCAGAATGAGAGGGGATCTAAATGAAACATATAAAATTCTTCAGGGGCTTGACAGGTGTAAATCTGATAAAATGATTCCCCTGGCGGGGTCACAGTCTCAAAATAAGTGGTCGGCTTTTTTAGAACTGAGATGAGGGGAAAATTCTTCACTCAAAGGTTTGTGAATCTTTGGAATTCTCGACCCCAGAGCGCTGTGGCTGCTCAGACGTTGAGTATGTTCAAGATGGAGGTCAATATTTTTGGGAAACTAAGCGAATTAAGAGATATGGGGTAGTTCGGGAAGGTGGAGTTGATGAAGAAGATCAGCCAGGATCTTGTTGAATGACGGAGCAGGCTCGAAGAGCCAAATGGCCTTCTCCAGCTCCTATTTCTTATGATATTTTGGTGCTTCGAATAGCGGGTGCCTGCTCTATGGGTATTTAGTTCTTATTATTAAATTGTGAGGGACAATTCCGTGCAGTGATTCGGCTCGTGTCCTTTTTTGATTAGTTCTTGTTAGATTGTGAGTGACGGTTCAGTGCACTGATTCAGCTCCTGTCTCTTTAGTTCATTCTGCATCGGTTCCATTATGTTCTAAAAGACAATTTTAAACATATCGGTTCACTCAATGCTTGGATAATTTTCCTTTGTTTATACAGTGATTGCCAATTGAAGTTCGATTCACAAATCGGGTCACCTTTTAGAGAGCGGGTGTCCAATGAACGATCTCTGTAGTTGTCTCTCGAGGCTTATCTCATTTGTCTGCCATTGAACACCTGCTCTGATTTTTCCTTTTGGCGGAATGATGCTGAATTTCGACAAGTAGTTCAATATTACATCGCACCACCGAACTCATTTCCTCTCCACCCCGATTTAAACATTCCGAAAGGACTGTTCCCTCCATGACACCCTGGTCCACTCTTCTATCACCCACAACACCGGCTGCAGTTCCCACGGCATCATCCCAAGCAAGCACATTAGATGCAGCATCTAATCTTTCACCTCATCCCTTCCTACCGTCCCGGGCCCGAAATCCTCCTTCCACGTGAAACAGCGATTTACTCCTTTCAATTTAGTCTGCTGCATTCACTGCTCACGATGCAGTCTCCTGTACATTTGGGGGACCAAACACAGGTTGGGTGATCGCTTTGCTGAACATTTCCATTCAGTCTGCAATCATGGCCCTGAGCTTCTGGTCACATGTCATTTTAATTCTCCGCCTCACTCCCACTCTGACCTCTCTGACCGTGACCTACTGCACTGTTCTAATGAAGCTCAACCGAAGCTCGAGGATCAGCACCAGATATTTCGATGAGGTACTTGACAACCTTCCGGACTCAACATCGAATTCATCAATTTCAAATCATAACCAC
Organism: Somniosus microcephalus; assembly: GCF_052327205.1. Taxonomy (NCBI): domain Eukaryota; kingdom Metazoa; phylum Chordata; class Chondrichthyes; order Squaliformes; family Somniosidae; genus Somniosus; species Somniosus microcephalus. Next base: position 32,978,769 of record NC_141016.1, read on the forward strand.
TGCTCCTATTTTTTCAGACAGTGGGTGCGGGTAATGAATCTGTTGTCCATTTAAACATTCCTGCCTTCCACCTTATCACACAGCTTCTCTGTTGTTATATCCCCACCAACTTTCCTTACCTTGAGGTGGTTTATATTGTTTGGGGGAATGAGGAGGCCACTTATTCCTTGGATGGTAAGAAACTAAATGGGGTAGAGGACAAAAGCGACCGGGGAATATTGATACACAAATCACTAAATCTAACAAGACATTAAGGTCATAACGAGTTTTTACGTGAATTGAGAAGATGCGATTATCAGAAAGATTGGACCGGCCAGAGTTCTGCTCTCTGGAAAAACGAAGACTGAGAGGAGGCAGTTTAGAGATCTTCAAAATTATGAAGGAGTCCGACTGCGTGAATGTGGAGAAACTTATGATGCTTGTGGATGAGTTCATGACAAGGAGGCATTAATATAAAATAGCCTCTAACAGATCAGATAAAGCAGTTAGGTGGATTTATTTTTCACACAGACAGTGGTGAGAATGTAGAACTCGCTGCCACATGGGGTGTTTGATGTAGATAACATTGATACATTCAATGGGAGGCTTGATACTTAAATGAGAGGGAAGGTAACAGACGGGTACGGGGCATGGTGGGATGAGGTCATTAGATTGGGAGGAGGCTTGTGCGTAATTTCCACACCGGCATATTCCTGTTGTGAAAAGCTGCCTTTTTGCTGTGCTGTAGATTCTATTAAGTTATTTGTAATTGTTATCACTGCATGTTCAAGTGGTTTAAAGCCAGGCTTTGAATCAATGCACGCTGTAGAAATACTGCCCAAAAAGTGTTTCTATCCAACACGGCCCCCGTCACAAGGATCACGGTTCTGAATGATTGTTCATTTATCTTCACTGATGATTTACTCTTGGTACATTATGTTCCACATAATTTGTTTATTTGGGTACTTATCATTGCCTGCTAATACATATTTTATTTCCTGAAATTGTTGTTTATTTTTTAACAGTTTTGTTTTGTAGCCCAGCCTGCTCTGACAATTATCACTGACTTGTGATTCTACATTCACCCACTGAACAGCGACCTCCATTGTTTATTGCTCAGTTTTGCTGCATTTACACAATGTACAGTGACCCCTTTGTTTATGTCCCAGTTTTGCACTGGAGCTGACCCTGCTCTGACTACTGTCACTGACTGTTGTGATTCTACAGTCACTCACTGTCCAGGGACCACCATTGATGCTTTCGCAGTTTTGCTGCATTGATCCACTGTAAAGCGGCAGTGTGTCTGAGCCATGCCGCTCAGAACTGCTTCAGAGTCGCAGTCCATAACTTTGCAACTTTTTGGGACAAGTTGCCAGATATTTGAGGAAATGTGTTTCAATCACTCAGTGAGACTCTCAGAGAGAAGCAGAGCCCACAGACATATTTACTGGTAATCAGAAGTTGTAAAGTTTCACCATCGATGTACTGTACCAGGGAGAGACACGATGTGTTCCCTGTAAACATAAAGGCAAGTGTTTTATAGACTGTGATCACTTGGAATCAAGGATGACCTTCCATAACCCCAGTGTGTGAAAAGCCGCTCGCAGTCTGCAGAGCCTCAGAGCAGTCGCTGTGTGTTTTGCTGTTCTGATGAACTGGCAGGAAGCACCTGGCTTTGTGGTGATTTCTGTGCTCGTGTTTTGTTGAATGTTCCCGTGTAATGTTGACATACTGTTGCTGGACATTTCATCTGGGGGTTTGAACATAGGCTGCATATCATCCAGCGGGTCAATGTATCAGGAGGAAGCATATCTGGGTAATATCATTTATATCACTGCAAACTCATGACAGCTTAGTGTCTGCAAATAAACTTAGCCCTTATCGCAAAGACTGAATCAGAGTACAAGATGGCCGTAATCTGTGTAAACTTTCCTAAATCTATAACAAAAATGATCAACAGTCAGGATCAATAGACTCTATGTCCAAATCTATCAGTAAATTCAGGAAAAACAGCAGCAGCAATTCACCCTGTAGTTGTGAAGTGAAATAGAAGAATCCAGGAGCGGTTCAGGCTGATTTTTTACCTGTGTATATCGGTCAATGAAACATTAAGGCTCTAAAGAATCTAACACAATCAGGGGGAGTGCAGCCTGTATCACTGTAAATGGGTAACTCGTTCTGATCCAATCCAAAGAGGGGATCCGTAGCTAGACGGTTGTTTGCAGAAACTGTCCATTGTATCTCAATAAATCATTTTAAATGTGTGTCTGATTTCTCCAAGAGTGCATGTAGATCTGGAGAATGAAAAAAGCTTGAAAATTTAATACAGATCAATGAATGGACACAGCTGAGGTGTTACTGTAAAGTTACCACGTGTCTAAAACAGGCAAAATATTCATTCCCCGGATGTCACGTGGAATGAAACAACTCACCAGAAATGTACATTTAACTAAAGAATTCCCCAACCCGTATTTTCAACAAGATGAAAATCAGTTAAAACAGGGGAAAGCCCCTCATAACTCTGCCCCCACTCACTGGTTTCTGCAGGTGGATCGGGTCCTGCCCCGATCTGATAGACTGGGCCCCCTGAGGTGAGTTCTGTAGATATCAAACAGACTTACAATACTGTGAGTGTGAGCTCTGGCTGATGGCAGCAACCGGTTGTCACAGTAACTTGAAGCACTCGCGCAGAAAGATGGAGGTGGGAAATATTTGGGTCGCTCTCGTGTATCTCCGAGGAGCCAATCACCTTCCTGCTCTGGTGGGAGTGAAATGCGCCACTTTAAGTGAAGATGGAAACTACAAAAATAGGCAAAGCTTTCTAGCGTGCACATATATCACCGTTCATTTATCGTCACTTGGACAAAACACGTGAATTCTCCACCTAACAGCATCATGGGAAGACCATCACCATAAGGACTGCAGTGGGTCAAGGAGAAGGCCCGCCACCATCTGCTCAAGGCAACGAGTGATGGGCAATAAATAGGAACACAGCACGGGATCAAATGGAAAAGAGCAGCAGGGGAGGATTCTGCAACCCCGCCACACCTACAAACACTCACAAACAAAGAAAAACTGGAAAATACCCTCTGGTCCCTGCAGCATGTCCCACACAAGTGTGATAACTTGTCTGTCACAATAAATACACTTTCCACTGCACCCGCCATCATGTGATCTCCTGGGAGAGGCGAAAAACCAGCAAAAAACCCTGGCCCATTTGGGGGCAATAATCTGGTAAATTCCTCACCTATGCAATCGAATCTAGTCCAGGGGATCACTCCAGCCTGATAATTCTATACAGTACCAACCTTCTGTACGAAGTTGATCTCCAGCCCTGCCAGAAACAGGTCCAGCTCTCGCTTGAAGGAAGTCAGCGAATCGACGTCCACCGCTGGAGCCGGCAGACGGTTCCAGAGTCTCACTATTCTCTGGGGAATGTCCCACCCCTTGACGTCTCAGCTAGTGCTGGCCTTGTACCTAATATTTACAACTTAAAATTATGCCCCCTGGTCCTACTTAACCAAGTTAAACATCATTTGCCAGTCACAAGCCTAAACCCCCAACACATCAATAGCGGCCTAAAGCAATCGAGCATCATCTGCAGTCCTAACACTTGCAAAAATCTTAATAATATCTGAAAACTTGCAGATCGTGCCCCAAACACCTATATCTAGACCAGTAATTAAAATGGTCAACAACAAAGGTCCCAATACCTATCCCTATGGGATACCACTGGTGACTGGTCTCCAAACAGATCAAAATTAATCTGTAACTACTTTCCGCCTAAGGCCTTTCTGCCAGTTCTCACTGCAGCTCAACATTTTACCAGTAATTCCAAAGGCCTCGATTTGTATGGGCCAGCTCCTAATTTGATTAAATGTTCTCTATTTCGAAACTTGCCTTCTATATGATGTGAACTCTGTCCAAGTCAATAACCGGTACAGCTCCCTCTTGAAAGTATACAATGAACCAGCACCCAACACAGCAGGTTGCAATGTATTCTACAGGCTCACTACTCTCTGGGAAAAGAAGAACCGCCAAACATCCAGTCAATTGCTACCCTTACATCATCTAAACCCATGTCCCCTGGTCCGGTCTGATCTGTTCAACTGAAATAGTCTATCAATAGGCATGCTATCCAGCCTTTTAATTATTTCATAGACATCTATCATGTCATCTCTGAGTGTACGCTGCTCTAAACTGAACAGACCAAGGCCCTTGAGACTATTCCAGTAGCTGATGTTCTTCTTGTAGCTCTGCTGTAGATCTTTGCCAAGGCCACTTCATCACCCACCATGTGGGGGTGGAGCGGAGGAGGGAGGGATTCAAAACTGGGCACAGTACTCCAGATGCATTGGTTGCGATCTTCAAAATTTCCCAGATTTAGGAAATGTCCCACCGGATTGGAAGATAGCAAATGTAATCCCGCTATTCAAGAAAGGAAGGAGAGTGAAAACCAGGAACTACAAGCCAGTCAGCCTGACATCAGTCATCGGGAAAATGCAGGAATCCATTATTACGGATTTGGTAACAGGGTACTTAGAAAATCAGAATGGGCTGTAATTTGTGACCCTACAGACACGTACGAGGTTTGCATGCGCCCTTCAGGGCCACGCAAATTCTGGGTTTTCATGCGTGAAGCTCAGGCGCGGTAAACTCTGAAATTGTGATATGTCCAGAATTTTCCTAACAGATCCAGCGCATCCCCAGGCAAAGGGAATCCACGGGCGGAAAGTTGGGATATTTGCCCAACTTCTGCCCAGCAAAAGCACATGAAATTCTTGTGCATGTTATATGCAGGTTTCAGGCCTGTTTTACCAGCGTAAGAGTTTAAAAAAGCATAAATATTGTTTTTATCAATCATTTATACATTTACACACCTGTGCAATATGGTAAGTTTATTTTTAGCCCCTTTAAACATTTTAATTATTTTTCAGAAAATGAAATATTTGTTTTAAATATTTAATTAAATGCCATTCTAATTAATTTTAAATATGTATTTTTTATTTATTTGCTGTGTAGATGTATTTTTGGGAGTATCCCCATTCATGTTTATGGGGTTTCCATATATACAGAATCCACATAAGTATGAATGGGATCCCATTCTTTCATTCATTGGGCTGGCCCACGTGATCCCAGGGGCGCTTGCAATCCACGTGCACCCCTGAGGTACGTGAGCCTCTGCCCGTGGGTACCTGGAGAAGTCCAGGACCGTGAATCTCCAAACCTCCCGGACCACCAGGTAAGGGCATTTTATTTGCAGATCAGAGGCCATTCATTGCGGGGAGCCACCGACCATAAATTCAGGGCTCCTATGATTAGGCAACATGGTTTTCTGAAATGTAAATCATGTTTGACAAATTTATTAGACATTTTTGAGGTTGTAACTAGCAGCGTAGGGGAACCAGTGGATACAGTATATTTGGAGTTCCAAAAGGCATTCGATAAGGTTCCAAATAAAAGGTTGTTAAGCAAACTAATGGCACATGGGTTTGGGGGTAAGGTATTAGCATGGATAGAGGATTGGTGAACAGAGAGAAAACAGAACGTAGGGATCAATGGTTCGTTTTCAGATTGTAAGGGTGTAACTAGTGTGGTGTCACAAGGGTCAGTGCTTGGGCCTCAGATACTTACAAACTCAGGAGCTGGAACATAAGTTCGAATTCTTGTAGCAACCCAGATGGAAATTAGGTACCAATAGTAATAAAAACAGAAAGTGTGAGAAACACTCAGCTGGGCAGGAAAATATGTGGAGCGAGAAACCGAGTTAAAGTTTCAGGTCGATGAACTTTCATCAGGTTGCTGTCCCAAGTCATACATTGCAGATTTTATGGAATCCATTGTCAAGGGTGTGGAATCAGGGCACTTAGAAAATCATAACATGATTAGGCAGAGTCAACTTGGTTTTAGGAAAGATTTTGACAAATTCATTAGAGTTTTTTGAGAATGTAACCAGCAGGGTAGATAAAGTGCATGTCGCATATTTAGATTTCCACAAGGCATTCGATAAGGTGCCACATAAAAGGCTATTACAGAAGATACGGGTTCATGGGGTTTAAGGTAATATAGTAGCATGGATAGATAATTGGTTAACGGACAGAACACAGAGGGTGGGAATAAACGGGTCTTTTTCGGTTTGACAGGCCGTAACTGGTGGGGTGCCGCAAGATCAGTGCTGGGGCCTCAGTTATTTACAATCTATATTAATGACCTAGATGAACGGACAGAGTGTAATGTATCCAAGTTTTCTGCTGATACAAACATAGGTGGGACAGTAAGCTGTGAGAAAACCAAGAATGTGAAGAGGGATATAGGTAAACTAAGAGAGTGGGCAGTGAGGGGGCAGATGGAGTATAATGTAGGGAATTGTGTGGTTATTCACTTTGGTAGGAAGAATAGAAAAACAGAATATATTTTAAATGGTGAGAAACTTTTAAATGTTGATGTTCTGAGAAACTTGTGTGTCCTCACTCAAGAAGCACAGAAAGTTAGCATGCAGGTACTGCAAGCAATAGGTAAGGCAAATGTACAGGGTTTTGGTGAGACCACACCTGGAGCACTGTGCAGAGTTAACGTCACCTTATCTAAGGAAGGATATACCTGCCTTGGAGGCGGTGCACCGAAGGTTGATTACTGGGATGAGAGGGTTGTACTATGAAGACAGATGATGTAGAATGGGCTTATACTCTCTGGAGATTAAAAGAATGAGAGGTGATCTCATTGAAACAAAAAAGATTCTGAAGGGGATTGACAGGATAGATCTGCCGCTGCCATGACACAGTTGGAGAGACAGGACTTCCTCGAGATAGGATCACAATCGTGAATAAGTTAATTCTAAGGAAGGAAACAAACAGGGAAATTATACAATAGCAAAATACTACGGATGCTGGAAATCTGAAATAAAAACAGAAAATGCTGGAAAAACTCAGCAGGCCAGGCAGCATCCATGGAGAGAGAAACAGAGTTAACGTTTCAGGTCGAAGACCTTTCATCAGAATTGGAAAAAAGCAGGAAATGGAACAGATTTAAAAACAAGTTTAGGGGCTGGGAAATGGGTGAAGGGATGAAAGATCAGAAGGGACGGTCTGTGATAGGATGGAAGGCAGGAGAATTAAAGAAGCATTAAGAGATATTCAAGGCAAGAGGAGATGGTACTGGGACAGGTTAAGAAACAAAGGGTGGCTCTAGATGAAGCGTGAATTGTGCTGGCAGAATGAAAGACAGCTGCCATGTGGGAGGGAAAATAAAGGAAAAGGACAAAGAAAAAGTGTGGATAAAAAATATAAATATGATAAGGGGCGAGGTTATGGTCTGTAATTGTTGGACTCTATGTTGAGTCCAGAGTTCGCCCTCCTAACATCTGGAAGACGCTACAGATGCATTCGCACCCGTACGACCAGATTTAGGAACAGCTTCTTTCCCAGGGCTGTCATCCTACTGAACTCCACAAATAAACACTAAAGCCTGCACATCTGCCGATGCACTTTATTATGGTCATATTTATGCTAATATATATGTACAAATGTATGTTGAAATGTTTAATTTTCCTAATCCAAATTGTACACTCTCGGGAGCCGCAAGCCTACATTTCGTTGTACTGCACTTGTGCACTAACAATGACAATAAAAGTTGATTTGATTGATTGATTTGATTTGAGAGGGCTGTAAAGTGCCTAACTGAAAGGTGAGGTGCTGTTCCTCGAGCTTACACTGAGCTTCCATGGAGCAATGCAAGAGGCCGAGGACAGTGAGGTCTGAGTGGGAATGGAGTGGTGAATTAAAGTGACAGGCGACCAGAAGCACGGGGTCCCCCTTACAGACTGAATGGAGGTGTTCCGCAAAGCGGTCACCCAATCTGCGGCTAGTCCCTCCAATGTAGAGGGAAATTATACGTCAGGATTGGGGCAAAAGTGACAGTTTGATGGCATTAGGGTGAAAATTGCAGCTTTGTTACTGCATCCAGTGCTGGGATCGAATAATTTGAGCTATGACAGGACTGTGTGCTGGAGACCGGGAAAAAAAATTAACTGCATAAAGTAAAGCATCAGTAATATCTGGTATATAGTAAAACAGAAAAGAAATCATAACGGAAGGGGATTATTCTTTACGCCAGTTGATAAATGTAATTCCTGCCCCTACAGGAAGTTTCCCAAAATGCACAGTCTTAGGTTCAGTTCTCACCCTGGATCTGGTGGCCTGTCACTTTCATTCACCGCCCCATTCTCACTCAGACCTCACTGTCCTCGGCCTGTTGCATTGCTCCATGGAAGCTCTACGTAAGCTCAAGGCACAGTACCTCATCTTTCGATTAGGCACTTTACAGCGTTCTGGACTCAACATAGAATTCAACAATTTCAGATCATAACCTTGGCCCCTATCAAGGTTATGCTACTGCTGAGAGTTTGGTAAGTGAGAGAGTTCGGGCAAGTGGGTAGTGAGGGGCTGTATTTGTCTTTCCTTTTAAAACCTTCATAAGTTGGTAAGTTATTTTAATTAGAGGTTTGATCTTCACCTAGAATAGGGGCAGAGGGTCTTTAAATAAAATTATTAAATGTAATTAATTGCATAGAATGGGAGAGCAGGTGATGTGTTACTGCTGCGAAATGTGGGAGCTGGTGGACACCATTGTTGCTCACGGTGATAACATTTGCGGTAAGTGTTTGATGCTAGAGGAACACTGGCACCGTGTTGATGAGCTTCAGACCGAGCTTCAGACACTGCGACACATCAGGGAGGGGGAGAGTTACCTGGACTCTATGTTTCAGGAGGTAGTCACACCTTTGAGATTAATTAATTCAGATGTAGTCCGTAGTCAGGGACAGGATGGTGTGACTAGGATTGAGGCAGGTACGGGGATCCAGGGGGTAGCTTTGGAGGAGCCGAATCCCTTGCACTTGTCCAATAGTTTGAGGCTCTTACTCCGTGTGGATGGGAATGGGGACTGCAGGGAGAATGAGCAACCTGGCCACAGCACCGTGGAAAGGGGGGCCATTCAAGTCGGGGGAGTTAAAAGAAATGCTGTGGTGGTAGGGGATAGTATCATTAGGGGGATAGATAGGATTCTTTGCAGCCAAGAGTGAGAGTCCCGAAGGCTGGGTTGCCTGCCCAGTGCCAGGGCTAAGGATATCTCATCTGGGCTGGAGAAAAACTTGGAGTGGGAGAGGGAGGATCCAGTTGTCGTGGTCCATGTTGGTACCAACGACATAGATAAGACAAGGAAAGAGGTTCTGCTGAGGGATTTTGAGCAGCTAGGGGCCAAATTTAAAAGCAGAACCACAAGGGTAATAATCTCTGGATTACTACCTGAGCCACGAGCATATTTGGCTAGGCTAAATAATATTAGAGAGTTAAATGCATGGCTCAAAGACTGGTGTGGGAGAAATGGGTTTTGCTTCTTGGGACACTGGCATCAGTACTGGGACGGGAGAGAGCTGTTCCGTTGGGACGGACTTCACTTGGCCAGTGCTGGGACTAGAATCCTGGCGAATTGAATAACTAGGGCTGTAGAGAGGACTTTAAACTAATTAGTGGGGGGGGAGGTATTAAGAGAGCAAAAAATAAAAATGACAGCGGAGAAGGCAATAGAGCAAGGTAGCAGGGGAATTATAACCAGAGCAGGTCAGGAAGGGACTGAATGTATAAAGGTAAAGATAAAGTAGTTCAAGGGGTAAAAGCAGGAATAAATTGTCACAACACATATTTGAAATTTTTTTATCTGAATCCACGCAGCATTCATAACAAAATAGACGAGTTGATGGTTCAAGAGGCATGATCAAGAGGGGCAAAATAGCTTACGAAAACAAGCTGGCGGAAAATATAAAAACTAACTCCAAAAGCTTTTATAAATATATCAAAAGGAAAAGACTGGTGAAAACCAAAGTTGGTCCATTGCAGTCAGATACGGGGGAATATATAATGGGAAATAAGGAAATGGCAGATCAACTAAATGCATACTTTGGGTCAGTCTTTACGAAGGAAGACACAAAAAACCTCCCTGGGATATCGGGAAAAATAGGGACATTGGCAAAGGAGGAACTGACGCAAATCAATATCTCTAAGGATATGGTGTTAAGGAAGCTAAAGGGATTGAAGGTGGACAAATCCCCAGGGCCTGATAACATGCATCCTAGGGTACTGAAGGAGGTGGCCCTAGAGATAGCGGATGCACTAAGGATGATTTTTCAGAATTCATTAGACTCGGGAACAGTGCCGATGGATTGGAGGGTAGCTAACGTTACCCCACTATTCAAAAAGGGGGGTAGGGAAAAAGCAGGTAATTACAGACCTGTAAGCCTTACATCAGTTGTGGGCAAAATGCTGGAGTCCATCATTAAGGATGAAATAGCGGAGCACTTAGCAAATGGGGACAGGATAGGACAGAGTCAACATGGATTTACAAAGGGTAAATCGTGCTTGACTAATCTATTGGAATTTTTTGAGGGAGTAACTGGTAGAATAGATGGGGGAGAGCCAGTAGATGTGGTGTACCTGGACTTCCAAAAGGCCTTCGATAAGGTCCCACATAAAAGATTAGCATGGAAAATTGAGGCTCATGGGATAAAGGGGAAAGTTTTGGCGTGGATAGGGAACTGGCTGTCAGATAGAAAACAGAGAGTTGGAATAAACGGCTCATTTTCTGAATGGCAGGCAGTAACAAGTGAGGTACCACAGGGATCTGTCCTGGGCCCCCAGCTGTTCACAATTTACATTAATGACCTGGATCAGGGAGTCGGATGCAGCATTTCCAAATTTGCAGACGACACTAAACTAGGAGGGGGGGTGGGCTCAGAGGAAGAGACCAGGAAGCTCCAGAGCGATTTGGACAGACTGGGCGATTGGGCGGATAAATGGCAGATGCACTATAATGTGGACAAGTGCGAAGTTATCCACCTTGGGTGCAGGAACGGGAGGGCAAATTATTATTTAAATGGCAATAGATTGGGAGAGGGGGAAGTACAGAGAGACCTGGGTGTTCTTGTACACCAGTCACTGAAGGCGAGCATGCAGGTGCAACAGGCGGTCAAGAAGGCAAACGGTATGCTGGCCTTCATAGCAAAAGGGTTAGAATACAGGAACAGGGATACCTTGCTGCAGCTGTACAGGGCACTGGTGAGACCACACCTCGAGTACTGTGTACAGTTTTGGTCGCCTCATCTGAGGAAGGATGTTCTTGCCATGGAGGGGGTGCAGCGGCGATTCACCAGGCTGATACCAGGAATGGCGGGAATGACCTATGAGGAGAGACTATGTAGTTTAGGGATGTACACACTGGAGTTTAGAAGATTGAGAGGGGACCTCATAGAAGTGTATAAAATTCTGACAGGTCTAGACAGACTGGATGCAGAAGGAATGTTTCCCTTGGCGGGTGAGAACAGAACTAGAGGACATAATTTAAGGATAAGGGCTAAACCATTTAGGACAGAGATGAGGGGGAATTTCTTCACTCAGAGAGTGGTGAACCTGTGGAACTCATTGCCACAGAGGGCAGTGTACGCCAGCTCATTAAATATATTTAAGAGGGAATTAGATATATTTCTACGGGCAAAAGGGGTTAAGGGTTACGGAGAGAAGGCGGGGACGGGATACTGAATTAAAGGATCAGCCATGATCTCATCGAATGGCGGAGCAGGCACGAAGGGCCGAATGGCCTACTCCTGCTCCTATCTTCTATGTATCGATGTATCTATGTAAATAACTACACATGGTTATGACCTGGTGGCCATTACAGAAACATGGCTGCAAGGTGACCATGACTGGGAACTAAACATACAGGGGTATTTGACAATTAGGAAGGACAGACAGGAAGGAAAAGGAGGTGGGGTTGCTATGTTAATCAAGGATGGAATTACTGCAAAAGTCAGAAATGATATTGGGTCAAAGGATCAGGATAGTGAAACAGTTTGGGTGGAGATAAGGAATAATAAGGGGAAAAAGTCACTAGTGGGTGTAGTCTATAGGCTTCCTAACAGTTGCAACTCTGTTGGTCGGAGTATAAATCAGGAAATAGTTGGGGCTTGTAATAAGGGAACAGCTATAATCATGGGGGATTTTAACATTCATATTGACTGGACAAATCAAATTGGGCATGGCAGCCTTGAGGAAGAGTTCATAGAATGCATTAGGGACGGGTTCCTTGAGCAGTATGTAAGTGAACCAACCAGGGCGCAAGCAATCTTAGATCTGGTCCTGTGTAATGACACAGGATTAATAAAAAATGTCCTAGTAAAGGATCCCCTTGGAATGGGTGACCATAACATCGTTGAGTTCCAAATTAAGTTGGAGGGTGAGAGAGTTGGATCTCAAACCAGCGTAATGAGCTTAAATAAAGGAGACTATGAAGGTATGAGAGTAGAATGGACTAAAGTGGATTGGGAAAATAGATTATAGTGTAGGATGGTACAAGAGCAGTGGTCTACACTCAAGGAGATATTTCACAACTTTCAAGAAAAATATATTCCACTGAGGAAAAAGGGGAGTAAAAGAAAAGATAGCCATCCGTGGCTTCGTAAAGTAATAAAGGATAGTATCCAACTGAAAACAAGGGCATATAAAGTAACCAAATCTAGTGGGAGGATAGAAGATTGGGAAGCATTTAAAAGCCAGCAAAGAATAACAAAAAGATTAAATAAGAAAGGGAAGATAGATTATGAAAGTAAACTAGCAAAAAATATAAAAGCGGGTAGCAAAGGTTTCTACAGTTATATAAAAAGAAAAATGGTGGCTAAAGTGAACGTTGGTCCCTTAGAGGATGAGACAGGGAAATTAGTGGTGGGGAACATGGAGATGGCAAAAACGCTGAACCAATATTTTTTATCAGTCTTTACAGTAGAGGACACTAAAAATATCCCAACACTGGACAAACAGGGGACTATGGGGGGGAGGAGCTAAACACGATTAAAATCACTAAGGAGGTGGTACTCGGTAAAATAATGAGACTGAAGGCGGATAAATCCCCCGGACCTGATGGCTTTTATCCTAAGGTCTTGAGAGAAGTAGCGGTAGGGATTGTGGATGCATTTGGCGATTATTTTCCAAAACTCACTGGACTGAGGAAAGTTCCCGGCTGATTTGAAAACTGCTAATGTAATGCCCTTATTTAAGAAGGGAAGTAGACAAAAGGCTGGAAACTATAGACCAGTTAGCCTAACATCTGTGGTTGGTAAAATGTTGGAGTCCATTATTAAGGAAACAGTAACAGGGCATTTAGTAGGACAGAGTCAGCATGGTTTTGTGAAGGGGAAGTCATGTTTGATAAATTTGCTCGAATGTTTTGAGGAAGTAACATACAGGGTGGATAAGGGGGAACCAGTGGATGTGGTGTATTTGGACTTCCAAAAGGCATTTGACAAGGTGCCACACAAAAGATTACTGATCAAGATAAAAAATCACGGGATTGGAGGTAATATACTGACATGGGTGGAAGATTGGCTATCTAACAGAAAACAAAGAGTTGGGATCAATGGTTCGCTCTTGGGCTGGCAATCAGTAACTAGTGGTGTTCCGCAGGGGTCAGTGCAGGGACCTCAACTCTTTACAATCGATATTTGCGATTTTGAGGAAGGGACCGCGTGCAATATATTCAAGTTCGCCGACGATACAAAGATGGCAGGGAAAGCAGTGAGTGAGGAGGGCATAAAGAACCTGCAAAAGGACATAGAGAGGTGAAATGAGTGGGCAGAGACTTGGCAGATGGAATATAATACTGGAAAGTGTGAGGTTGTGCACTTTGGGAGAAAAAATCTAAATGGAGAAAAACTGCAAAGTGCTACAGTACAAAGGGATCTGGGGGTCCTGGTACATGAAACACAAAAAGTTAGTATGCAGGTGCAGCAGGTGATCAGGAAGGCCAATGGAATCTTGGCTTTTATTGCAAGGGGGATGGAGTATATAAACAGGGAAGTCTTGCTGCAGTTATACAGGGTATTTGTGAGGCCACACCTGGAATACTGCGTGCAGTTTTGGTTTCCATATTTAAGAAAAGATAAACTTGCTCTCGAGGCAGTTCAGAGAAGGCTCACTTGGTATTCCTGAGATGAGGGGGTTGACATATGAGGAAAGGTTAAGTAGATTGGGCCTCTACTCATTGGAGTTCAGAAGAATGAGAGGCGTCTTATCGGAACATATAAGATTGTGAGCGGACTTGATCAGATGGATTCGGTGAGGATGTTTCCGCTGATGTGTCAGACTAGAACTAGGGGGCATAATCTTAGAATAAGGGGCTGCCCTTTCAAAACTGAGATGAGGAGAAACTTCTTCACTCAGAGGGTGGTGAATCTATGGAACTTGCTACCCCAGAGAGCTGTGGAAGCTGCAACATTAAATAAATTTAAAACGGAGATAGACATTTTCCTAGCAGATGAGGGAAATAGTGGTTACGGGGAAATGGCAGGGAAGTGGACGTGAGTCTAAATTCAGATCACCCATGATCCTATTAATTGCAGGCCCGAGGGGCCGTATGGCCTACTCCTGCTCCTACTTCTTATGCTATGTTTATCACATATCTATATATATATTTTCTTCTTTTTTTTATCCACACATTTTGATTTTTCTTCCCTCCCTTCAGCTGTCCTTCATTCTACCAGCGCAATTCACAGCCCATCTAGAGGCATCCTTTGTTCCTCAACCTGTCCCATTTCCACCTCCCCTTGTCTTGAATAGCTCTTAATGTCTCTCAATGTCTCTCAATCTCTCCTGCTTTCTATCCTATCACTGACCTTCCCTTTTGTTCTTTCATCCCCTCCCCCTTTTCCCAGCCCCCAAACTTGCTTTCCATTTCCTGCTTTTTTCCAGTTCTGACGAAAGGTCATCGACCTGAAACGTTAACTCTGTTTCTCTCTCCACCGATGCTGCCTGGTCTGCTGAGTTTTTCCAGTGTTTCCTGTTGTTATTTCGGATTTCCAGCATCCGCAGTATTTTGCTTTCAGGTTAGAAGTTGGTTGGTCCAATCGGCCTCACTGCCCCAGGCTTAGCAATGTACAAAACAACAACAACAGAGGCAGGATTCCTGCCTGACCAGTGCAATTTGCCAAATACGATTTTCCCTTAACAAATGCAAGCTGACTTTCATCTATTAGCCCATACTTTACCAAATCCAATTAATATTCTCCTGGATTATTGTCTTTAAAGTTTTCCTCACCACCGATGTTAGGCTGACTGGTCTGTAATTGCAGGCTTTATCCCTCTCCACTTTTTTGAACAGGGTTATAACATTTATTATACTCCAGTCCTCTGGCACCTTCCCCATTTCTCAGGAAGGTTGGAAGCCAGTTACCAGATCTTCCCAATTTCCACGTTTACTTCACTCAGGAACCTAGATCCCATCTGGCCCACATTCCAATCCTCCCCTTGTTTGAGCCAGGCTTCCGTTATTGCCACTATATCATAATCCCATGTGGTAATTTTTGCCTGCAGCTCACCAACCTTATTGACTGCGTTCTGTGTTTTTACACACATCTACTCTGAATCCCAACTTGTCTGCCTCTCATTTCCCCTTCTCTGATCCATCCTATTTCAGAGCTATTCTTTATTCTAAAGCTGTTTGCCACTCCCAGTCCTCTGTGTACCTCTGTGTCTCTCCTATCCATTGCTTCATCTCGGTGCCCCTCTTCCACCAAATTAGTTGACATCCTAGCACTCGTTAACCTCCGCAAAAAGTCATTGGTCCCAGCCCGATTGAAGTGCTACCCGTCCATTTTGTACAGGTGGCTCCTGCCCCAGAACTGGTCCCAATCCCCGAGGAATGTGACACCGTTTCTCCTGCACAGTTTCTCCAGCCACCATCATTCTGCCTTTTCTTACTGTCCCCACCCTCACTGGCATGTGACACTGGGAGTAATCCAAAGATTTCCACCTTTGAGGTCCTGCTCTATACCTTCCTCCCTAGCTCCTGAGACTCGGACTGCAGGACCTCAACCCTTTCCTTCCCTCATTCCAACATGGAGCACGACTTCTGGCTGCTCCCCTTCCCCCCGTGGAATTTCCTGCTCTCGTTCTGTGACATAATTTACCCTGGCACCAGAGAGGCCACAGACCATGCGAGACTCACGTTGGCCGTTGCAGAAACGCCTGTCTGTCCCCTGACTATTAAATCACCCACAGCCACTGCATTCCTACACTTCGCTGTGCCCCCCATGCAGTCATTTGTTCCCCGATGCTGTCGATGTGATCTGGACTGTACACCTTCCAGGTGTCATCACCCTCACCGGTATTCAGCACTGAAAACCGGTTTAGTTGCTCAGTCGAAGTCCCTGACCTTGTGTTACTAAATATAAATCCAGAAAATGCTGGAAATACTCAGCAGGCCAGGCAGCATCTGTGGAGAGAGAAACAGAGTTAAAGTCTCAGGTCGATGACCTGCCATCAGAACTGGACAAAGTGAGACAGATTTAAGCAGGTACAGAGGCAGGGAAAGGGGAGGGGAGGAAAGAACAAAAGGGAAGGTCTGTGATAGGATGGAAGGCAGGAGAGATTAAATGATAAAAGGGATGATGGTGCAAGGCAACAAAAGGTGGGTCTAGAGGAGCAATAAATGGCAACAGCAGAACCATTACCAGCACCTGCTGTCTGAATAAATGGGAGTAGTGATTATGATCTGAAATTGTTGCTCTCAATGTTGAGTTCAGAAGGGTGTAACATGCCTAATCAAAAGAGGAGGTGCTGTTCCTTGAACTTCTGTTGAGCTTCATTGGAACAGTGCAGGAGGCCGAGGACAGACAGGTCAGAGTGGGATGGAGAATTAAAATGGCAAGCAACCAGAAGCTGAGGGTCATGCTTGCGGACTGAATGGTGGTGTTCAGCAAACTGATCAGTCAATCTGTGTTTTGTCTCCCCAATGTAGAGGAGATCGCCCTGTGAGCAGTGAATACCGTATACTAAATTGAAAGAAGTAGAAGTAAATCTCTGTTTCACATGGAAGGAGTGTTTGGGGTCCTGGATGTTGGGAAGGGAGGAGGCGAAAGGGCAGATGATAAATCTTAGTTTTCTTTTGTATTAATATTGTTCCATATGCTGTGTCTCTATAAGTATTTATAAGTAGCATATTTGTATTCCAGCGCAATATGTAACCTCATGGCCCGGCATATCCCTCACTCTACCATTACCAACAAGTCAGGGGACCAACCTGGTTCAATAACGTGTGTAGAAGAGTATGTGGGGAGTAGCAGCAGGCACACCTTAAAATGCGGTGCCGACCTGGGGAAGCTGCAAAACAGGTCTACATGCATGCTAAAAAATGGAAGCAGCATGCTATAGAGAGGGCTAAGCGATCTCACAATCAATGGATCAGATCAAATCTCTGCAGTCCTGCCACATCGAGTCATGAATGGTGGTGGACCATCAAGCAACTAAGGGGAGCAGGAGGCTCCATCAATATCCCCATCCTCAATAATGGTGGAGCCCAGCACGTGAGTGCAAATGACAATTCTGATGCGTTTGCAACCATCATCAGCCAGAAGTGCCGGGTGGATGATTTATTTCGGTCTACTCCTGAGGTACCCAACCATCACAGAAGCCAGTTTTCAGCCAATTCGATTCACTCCATGTGATATCAAGAAGCGGCTGAGTGCACTGGATACAGCAAAGCATGTGGGATCTGACAACATCTCAGCTGTCGTGCTAAACACTTAAGCTACAGAACTAGCCGCACCTCTAGCCAAGCTGTTCCAGTACAGCTACAATATAGGCATCTATCCGACAATGTGAAAAACTGCCCAGGTATGTCCTATGAACAAAAAACAGGACAAATCCAAACCAGCCAATTACTGCCCCATCAGTCTATTCTCAATCATCAGCAAAGTGATGGAAATTGTCATCGACAGTGCGACCAAGCAGCACTTACTCACCAATAACCTGCTCACTGATGCCCAAGTTGGGTTTTTGCAAGGACCACTCGGCTCCAGACCTCACTATAGCCTTGCTCCAAACATGGAGAAAAGAGCTGAATTCCGGAGGTGAGGTGAGAGTGTCTGCCCTTGACATCAAGTTAGCAGTTGACTGAGTGTGGCATCAAGAGCCCTTGTAAAATTGAAGTCAATGGGAATCTGGGGGGAAACTCTCCACGAGCTGGAGTCACACCTAGCGCAAAGGAAAATGGTTCTGGTGGTTGTAGGTCAATCATCACAGCCCCAGCACATCGCTGCAGGAGTTCCTTAGGGCAGTGTCCTAGGCCCAAACATTATCAGTTGCTTCATCAGTGACCTTCCCTCCAGCATAAGGTCAGAAGTGGGAATGTTCGCTGATGACTGCAGTGTTCAGTGCCATTCACAACTCCTCAAATAATGAAGCAGTCCATGCCCGCATGCAGCAAGACCTGGATGACATTCCGGCTCGGGCTGATAAGTGGCAGGTAACATTCGTGCCACACAAGTGCCAGGCAATGACTTTCTCCAACAAGCAAGCATCAAAACACCACCCATTGACATTCAACGGCATTACCATCGCCGAATCCCCCACCATCAATATTGTGGGGGGGTCAACATTGAGCAGAAAATTAACTGGACCAGCCACATTAATACCGTGGTAAAAAGAGCAGGTCAGAAGCTGGGTATTCTGTGGTGCGTGTCTCACCTCCTGACTCCCCAGAGCATTTCCACCATCTACAAGACACAAGTCAGGAGTTTGATGGAATACACTCCACTTGCCTGGATGTGTTTAGCTCCAACAACTCTCAAGAAGCTTGAAACCAACCAAGACAAAGCAGCCTGCTTGATTGCCAGCCCATCCACCACCTTAAACATTCACGCCCTCCACCGTACCGTGGCTGCAGTGTGCACCATCTCCAAGATGCACTGAAGCAACTCACCAAGGCTTCTTCGGCAGCACCTCCCAAACCCGCGACCTCTTCCACCTAGAAGGACAAGGGCATCAGGCACAAGGGAACAGCACCACCTCCAAGTTCCCCACCAAGTCATATACCATCCTGACTTGGAAGTATATCGCCATTCATTCATCGTTGCTGGGTGAAAATCCTGGAGCTCCCTCCCTAACAGCACCACAGCATACCTTCACCACACGGACTGCAGCGGTTCAAGAAGGCTGTTCACCACCACCTTATCAAGGGATACTAGGGATGGGCAATAAATGCTGGCCTTGGTAGCGATGCCCACATCCCATGAATCATTTTAAAAAACAGACTCGAGGGGCTGAATTGCCTCCTCCTGTCACTATTAACAGTCTCAATGGTCTGACTGGCCTCCTCCTGTTCCTAAGTAACAGCTTTGAGGGGCTGATTGGGCCTCCTCCTAATCCTATGTAACAGGCTCAAGGGTCTGAATTGCCTCCTCTTGCTCCTATGTAACAGGCTCGAGGATCTGAATGGGCCACCTACTTTTCCTATGCAGCAGTCTCGAGGAATTGAAGACGTTTTCCAGTTCCTATTGACAGTCTCCAGGGTCTGAATGGCCTCCTCTTGTTCCTATGGTAACAGGCTCAAGCGGGTGAATGGGCCTCATCCTTTTCCTGTGAGGCAACTGAAGTTCAACCAAAAGCTTGAAATATGGAAGGAACTCAAAGTCTGCAGTTTTACAGCATTGCCTCCAGCCAGTGAGACTCCTTGTCTCTTGTCGAATCTCTGAACATCTGCCTCCCAGTGCACCTTGAAATCACTTAAAGGCAAATGGCCAGATTGGGAGAAAAGTGCCTGGTAGAGACTAAAGCTCTTCCAATTCTGCTTCAGAAATATTCCTTACCCTCACCCAATCTTGAAAGACAAGGGCAGCAGGTGCGTGGGAGCAACATCACCTCCAAGTTGCCCTCCGTGTCACAAACACCATCCTGAGTTGGTGATATATCGACCGTTCCTTCATCGTCGCTGGGTCAAAGTCCCGGAACTCTCGGCCTAACAGCATTGTGGGAGCAGCTTCACTACATGGACTGCAGCAGTTCAAGAAGAAGGCCCACCACCATCATCTCCAGGGCAATTAGCGATGGGCAATAAATGTCGGCCTTGCCAGTGATGCCCACATCCCAAGAATAACTTAAAAAAAGAGGGAACCCAAGGTAGATTACTATTGAATCTGCTTCCAACACCCTTTCAGGCAGTACATTCCAGATCACAACAACTCCCCACAGGAAAATAATTCTTCTCCTGGTTCCACTGCCAATGACCTTAAACCCATGTCCTCTGGTTACCGACTGACCCTATGCCAGTGGAAACAATTTCTCCTTATTTACTCGATCATTTTGAACACCTCTATTAAATCTCCCTTTAAACTTCTGTGCTCTAAGAAGAACAATCCCAGTTTCTCTAAGTCTCTCCATATAACTCTTCGCTGGAACCATTCTGGTAAATAATCTCTGCACCTCTCTTAGTCCTTGGCATCCTTCCTAAAGTGTGTGGTGCCCAGAATTGGACACAATATTCCAGCTGGGGCCTAACCAGTGATATACAAAGGGTTTAGCAGGACCTCTTTGCTTTTGTGCTCTGTGCCTATATTTATAAAGCCCATTAACCTCCGTATGATTATTTCATCTTCTGGTCAATCTTGACCCTAGGGTGTCTCAAAAAGGGAAGGACTGCTCCTGATGAAGTTACCGAGGGCAATGTTTTGGAAACATGTTTTGCATTCCCCTCGTTGACATCCCACAGCCTGTTCCAGCAAAGTGACCGAACAACAGAGATAAAATAAACTGCGACTTAAGGGCAACCAGTAGCTGGATGGGTCTGTGAAAGTATGATCCTTGAAGCCCTGGAAATCCACATAGCAGTAATACACAGAACTGTCATCCGGACTGAGATTGTTGAAACTCAAACAACAATTCATCTGCTCCAGATCTCCACCCAAGACTGAAACAAAAAAATGAAAGCAGATTCAATAGTCACTTTCAAAAATCACGATGGGCCGAATGCACTCCTTCTGTGCTGTATGATTCTATGATTCTATATCTGCTCACTCTATGATTGAAGGACAAATCTGTTCCCTTTCATTAAGTGGTTGCTCTCTCAATCCAAGGGCTAGAATGAATCCAATTTCCTGAATAGCTCAGAAAGTAAATTGTAACTGATAGCAAGCGGAGAAAGATTGAAATGTTTCATGTAGTGCTTCTCACAATCTTCCTTGGATTACAGATCCGCCATGATCAAATTGAATGACAGAACAGGCTCGAGGGGCTGAATGGCCTCCTCCTGTTCCCATGATTGACCAGGGAATAGAAAATGAAATCTGGAATGTTCATTTAAATTGAATTGTTAGAGAAAGACAAGGGGACATGGGTTCAAACTGGTAGAAGATAAATTTAGGGCTGAAGCCAGCAAACTCTTTACACAATGAGTGATCGACACTTGGAATGAACTCAAGGATAGAGTAGGGGAAACATTTCTGGCATCATTTACTGAAAGACTGGTGGCTGCAATGGCGGGAGTGTCGGATCTCTCTCGATGGCTGAATCTCTGATCCGTAACTATCCTGTGATCCTGTGTTTGCAGCTCAGAGCTGAGAACTAAACAGATCATAGTTATACTAACATTGGGTCAATTGCTCAGCGAATTACCTGAGACCCCCATCACATACACTCACTCTCACTCTCACACACACAAATCCTCACACACATTCACTCTCAGTCTCACACACACACAAACACTCACACACAGACACACTCTTTCACCCAAATACACACTCACACAGACGCACTTGTACACACTCATATGAACTGTAATGTTTTCATGAAAGTTTGATAAGTTGTGAGACTGTCGATAATGAAGGTGCTAATGATGTACAAGCTGTACGGAGCTCTGCAATTCACACCATGATCTGATCTGTGAGAGTTCTTATGGGCCAAGCAGCTTCTGCAGTTTAATCTTACTGCTAACTCTTACACCCCTTCTGCCCCGAGCTTGGACAATGTTGCTGTCAATGTATATTACATAATACATCGGGACTGTGAGGTAATCCTGGGAATTTATCAGATCTGTTGCTTGTACAGACTCAAATGGTTATTCTCTGCTTGCTTTTTCCCTTCTGTCTCCTATTTGACCCTAAGCTGAGCTTCCGACCCCCATATCCTCTCAATCATCAAGACCGCCTACTTCCACCTCCGTAACATCGCCCGTCTCCGCCCCTGCCTCAGCTCATCTGCTACTGAAACCCTCATCCGAGCCTTTGTTACCTCCAGACACGACGATTCTAACGCTCTCCTGGCCGGCCTCCCATCTCCCCCTCTGTAAAGCTCAGCTCATCCAAAACTCTGCTGCCCCATATCGTACCTCGCACCAAGTCCGGTTCGCCCAGCACCCCTGTGCTCGCTGACCTACATTGGGTCCCAGTCTGGCAATGGCTAGATTTTAAAATTCTCATCCTTGTCTTCAAATCCATCAATTGCCTCGCTCCCCTCCCTCTCTGTAACCTCCTCCAGCCCTACAACCCTCCGAGAGCTCTGCCGTCCTACAATTCTGGCCTCTTGTGCATCCCCGATTTTCATCGCCCCACAATTGGCGGCCGTACCTTCAGCTGCCTCGGCCCCAAGCTCTGGAATTTCCTCCCTAAACCTCTCCGCCTCTCTCTCCTCCTTGAAGACACACCTGTAAACCTACCTCTGACCAAGCTTTTGGTCACCTGTCACAATATCTCCTTATGTTAAAGTTTTGTCTGACCGACGCTCCTGTGAAGCACCTTGGGCCGTGTTTCTACATTAAAGGCGCTGTGTAAATGTAAGTTGCTGTTAGCTGGGGAATAAAATAGACAGGTGAACTATCTGAACAATGAAAATATCACATCTCTACAAACTGGGAGCCTGCAGGATTATTGGAGCTCTACTTGAAAAGGGGCAAAAATAACTGATAAAGGGATGTTTCAAATCCATCAGACCCTTTACAACACTGTGTGTGCGTGCGCGCGCTGTCTGCAATATTACTCATCAGCACTAGGGGGCGCTATTTGTGTAAAAATGCACATCTGTCGAAAAGGTCTCCCCAGTCGATCAGGATCTGCTTGAAGAGAGAACTTGCATTTATATAGCGCCTTTCTCAACCTCAGGAAGTCCCAAAGCGCTTTACAACTAATGAAGCACTTTTGAAAGGTGGTCACTGTAGTAGGAAGTGCGGCAGCAAATTTGCACACAGCAAGATGCCACAAACAGCAATGTGATAATGTCCAGATAATCTGATTGTTTATTGATGTTGGTTGGGGGGTATATTTTGGTCCCAGGATACCGGGGAGAACTCACCCTCCTCTTCTTCCAGGTAGTGGCCGTGGAGTCTTTTACATCCACCTGAGAGGGCAGACGGAGCCTGGGTCTTGGATAGCTCCTGGGTGACAATAGAAGGGGAATAAACACAGGCAATGAGGCCCATCTAAGGCTGCAGGAAGCTTAGATTGCAGGTGAATAGAATGATAGAATCACAGAATAGTACAGCACAGAAGGAGGGAATTCAGCCCAGCGAGTCTGCACCGGCTCTTTCGAAGAGCAATCCAGTTAGTCCCACTTCCCCGCTCTTTCCCCATATCCCTGCAAATTGTTCTCCTTCAAGTATTTATCCAATTCTCTTTCGAAGGCTATGATTTAATCTGTTTCCACCGCCTCATCAGGAAGTTCATTCCAAATCCTAACCACTCGTTGTGTAAAGAAGTTTTTCCTCTTGTCGCCTCTGGTTCTTTTGCCAATCACCTTAAATCTGTGCCCTCTGGTTATCGGCCTTTCAGCCAGTTTCTCTTTATTTACTCTATGTAAACCCTTCATGATTTTAAACAACTCTATCAATTCTCCTCTTAGCCTTGTCTGCTCTAAGGAATAGTTAGAAGTTACTTTTTTTAATCCAGCAGGATGAGCCACTGACGTGTGGGGCTGCTCAGTGTGTTCGTTACTTTCTGTTACTACATGAAAACAAATCATACTCATTGAAATAAGTGAATCCGATTCACAAAGATAACACCAGGGCTGAGAGGTTACAGCGATCAGGAAAGACTGAACAGGCTGGGGCTCTTCTCTCTAGCAAAGAGAAGGCTGTGGGGTGACCTGATAGAGGTCTTTAAAATCAGCAAGGGGTTTGATAGTGTGGACGTAGAGAAGATGTTTTCACTTGTGGGCGCGTCCAGAACTAGGGGTCAAAAATATAATATAGCCACTAATAAATCCAATAGGAAGTTCAGGAGAAACATATTTATCCATAGAGTGGTGAGAATGTGGAACTCGCGACCACAGGGAGTAGTTGAGGTGAACAGCATACACGTATTTAAGGGGAAGCTAGAGAAATAGATGAGGGAGAAAGGAATAGAAGTATATGCTGATAGGATTAGATTAGTTTAGATAGGCTGAGATGAAGAGGCGTTGGAGGAGGCTCGTGTGGACCTGTTGGGCCGAGTGGGCTGTTTCTGTGCTGTAAATTCTATGAATGTAATAACAACAACAACTTACATTCATATAGCGCCTCTAATGTAGGAAAACGTCCCAAGGTGCTTCACAGGAGCATTGACAAACAAAGTTTGATGCCGAGCCACATGAGGAGATAATAGGACAGGTGACCAAAACCTTGGTCAAAGTGGTGAGTTTTAAGGAGCGTCTTACAGGAGGAGAGCGAGGCAGAGAGGTTTAGGGAGGGAATTCCAGAGCTTAGGACCTCGGCAGCTGAAGGCACGGCCACCAATGGTGAAGCGATGGAAATCAGGGATACACAAGAGGCGAGAATTGAAGGAGAGCAGAGATCTCGGTGGGTTGAAGGGCTGGAGGAGGTTACAGAGATAAGGAAGGGCAAACCATGGAGGGATTGGAAAACAAGGAGGAGAATTGTAAAATCGAGGCGTGGATCAACCAGGAGCCAATGTAAGTCAGCGATCACAGAGGTGATGGGTGAATGGGATTTGGGGCGAGTTATTATACTGGCAGCAGAATTTTGGATGATCTTAAGTATAAGGAGGGTGGAAGATGGGAGGCCGGCCTGGAGAACTTTGGAAGAGTTCAGTCTGGAGATAACAAAGGCATGGATGATGGATTCAGCAGCAGGTGAGCTGAGTTGGTGTGGAGACGGCTGATGTTACAGAGGTGGACGTAGGCGGTCCTGGTGATGGAGCAGATATCTGGTCAGTAGCTCATCGCTCCAGGGACTTGAGCACATAAATCTAGGCTGTGCAGTGCTGAGGGTGTGCTGCACTGTCAGAGCTGCCGCCTTTCTGATGAGGCTCTTTTGCCCACACTCCGATCCCTGGTGGCCCCGTTGGGCCCCGGGTCGCACTGCACAAGACCCCTCCCCAAGAGGGAGGCAGCATCGCTTCCAGTAGCATCCCGCTTCCCTATTGCGGCGCTATCGATGAAATTCGGCCATGGGGGTGCTAAATTTTTTGGGGCGCTAGAAGTAGCGAAGTTAGTGTCCCAAAGGGGGCATGACTTAATTTATCCCCCAATGTCTTTCTTTCTTTTACTGTAAGGCAACAAGTGCCCTGGGCAGAGCCCAGTCTCCGCCCATTAGAATTCCCACCTAATGTGAGTACTTTTAATTTGATTTTAAAAAATCCTGCATTTTGCTCTTGATCCAAAATAAACCGAATGTCCTGTTCTGCAATTCAGAATGCTGCAATGTCAGAGGGGCAGTCCTGAGGGAGCGCTGCATTGTTGGAGTGGCAGATTTTCGAAGCAGATTAGTAAGAGCGTTACTCCCGATCTGGCCACTTGCTCTTCAGTGATCTGGAAGTGCACTGTGAGGCAGATGTTCAGAGGTTCCACCAGAGACAATGGGCCTCACCGCTTGGAGGCAATGGTGTAAAATGGAGGTGAGGGATTTTACAATGTGTGAAATGAGCACAGTGTTCTCATTACAAGGACTGTTGTTGTTTCACCTGTTGTTGAGATCTGTGGGAATAATTTTGACTATTGCTGCATTAAACATCCTGAAACTTGAGTTCCTCACATATTTCTGGCTTTTGGCTGCACTTCAGTTGCCTCATCGGAACAGGAGGAAGCCATTTAGCCCCTCGAACCTGTTCCAGCCGTGCCTCAGTGGGCAGCACCCTCGCCTCTGAGTCAGAAGGTTGCGGGTTCAAATCCCACTCCAGGGACTTGAGCACAAAAATCTAGGCTGATACTCCAGTGCAGTGCTGAGGGAGTGCTGCACTGTCGGAGGTGCCGTCTTTTGGATGAGACATTAAACCAATGCCTCGTCTGCTCTCTCAGCTGGAGGTAAAAGTTCCTCTGTCACTAGTTGAAGAAGAACAGTGGAGATATCCCTGGTGTCTGAGACAATATTTATCCCACAATCAAAATCACTAAAACAGATTATCTGGTCATTATCACATTGCTGTTATTGAGAGCTTGATGTGCACATACTGGCTGCCATTTTTCCTACATAACAACAGTGATTAAAGATCAAAAAGCACTTCATTGGCTGTAAAGCGCTTTGGGACATCTGGTGATCGTGAAAGGTAATATATTTCTTTAAAAAGGAACAGGAGGATGTCCAATCAGTCCCTCGAGCCTGTTACACATGAATAGGAGGAGGCCCATTCAGCCCCTCGAGCCTGTTACACAGGAACTTGAGGAGGCCCATTCAGCTCCTCAAGCCTGTTATAGAGGAACAGGAGGAGGCCCATTCAGCCCCTCGAGCCTGTTACACAGGAACAGGAGGAGGCCCAATCAGACCTTCGAGCCTGTTACACAGGAACAGGAGGAGGCCCATCCAGCCCTTCGAGCCTGTTATATAGGAATAGGAGGCGGCCCATTCAGCCACTCAAGCCTGTTACACAGGAAGAGTAGGAGGCCCATCCAGCCCCTCGAGCCTGTTATATAGGAACATGAGGAGGCCCATTCAGCCCCTCAAGCCTGTTACACAGGAGCATAAGGAGGCCCATTCAGCCCCTCGTGCCTGTTACACAGGATCAGGAGGAGGCCCATTCAGCCCCTCGAGCCTGTTACACAGGAACAGGAGCAGGCCTAATCAGCCCCTTGAGCCTGTTACACTGGAAAAGGAGGAGACCCATTCAGCCCCTCGAGCCTGTTGCACAGGAACAGGAGGAGGCCCATTCAGCCCTCTCAAGCCTGTTATATAGGACCAGGAGGAGGCCATTAAATCTCTCGAGCCTGTTATACAGGAATAGGAGGAGGCCCATTCAGCCCCTCGAGCCTGTTACGTAGGACCAGGAGGAGGCCATTAAACCTCTTCTGTCAGTTGTATAGGAACAAGAGTAGGCAATTCAGCCCTTCGAGGATGTTACATAGGAACAGGAGGTGGTAACTCAGCCTTCGAGAATGTTACATAGGAGCAGGAGGTGACCATCTAGTCCATTGAGCCTTTGACCCAGGCCATTCAGCCCTTTGGGCTTGTTGCATCTTAACAGGAGGAGTCTCATCCAGCCCCTTAAGGCAGTTGCATAGGAACAGGAGGAGGCAATTCAGCACTTAGAGCCTGTTGCATACGACACATGATTAGACCAATCAGCCCTTTGGGCCTGTTGCACAGGAACAGAAAGTGTCCCATTCAGCACTTCGAGCCTGTTAAATAGGAACATGAGGAGGCAATTCATCCCCTCAAGACAGAAAAAACGGAACAGGAGGAGGCCATATAGTTGCCCTTCGCCTGTTACAATGGAACAGGAGGAGGACATACAGCTGGTCTTAGCCTGTTACAATGGAACAGGAGGAGGCCATTCAGCTGCCCTTAGCCTGTTACAATGGAACAGGAGGAGGCCATTAAGCTGAACTTAGCCTGTTACAATGGAACAGGAGGAGGCCATACAGTCCATCGAACCTGTTACATAGGAACAGCAGGTGACACTTAGCCAATCGAGACTGTTGCATAGGAATAGGAAGAGATACTTTCAGCACTTCAAGGCTGGTACATAGGTACAGGAGCCGGCCATTCATCCCCTTGAGTCTGTTAAAAAGGAGCAGGATGTGGCCAGTCAGCCCCTCGGGCCTGTTACACAGGAACAGCAGGAGGCCCATTCAGCCCCTCGAGCCTGTTGCACAGGAACAGGAGGAGGCCCATTCAGCCCCTCGAGCCTGTTACACTGCAACAGGAGGAGGCCCATTAAGCTCCTCAAGCCTGTTGCACAGGAACAGGAGGAGGCCCATTCTGCACTCTGAAGCCTGTTATATAGGACCAGGAGGAGGCCATTAAACCTCGTGCCAGTTGTTTAGGAACAGGAGTAGGCCCAATAAGCATCTCGAGCCTGTAGCATATGAACAGGAGTTGGTTGCTGCAGCCCCTCGAGCCTGTTGTTAGGATCAGGAGTTGGTCCATTCAGTCCCTCGAGACCATAGCACAGAAAAAGGAGAATACCATACAGTCCCCTTGAGCCAGTTATATAGGAATATGATTAGGGCATTTAGCCCCTCGAGACTGTTACTTAGGAACTGGAGGTGACCATTTAGTTCATCGAGCCTGTTACATAGGTGCAGGAGTAGGCCATTCAGCCCCTTGGGCGTGTTTCATAGGATCAGGAGGAGGCCAACCAGCCCCTCAAGCCTGTTACATTGGTAAAGCAGGAGGCCATTCAGTCCCTTGAACTGATGCATAGGAACATGATTAGGCCATTCTGCCCCTCGAGCATGTTGCATAGGAACAGGGGGAGGCCATTAAGCCACTCGATCCTGTTACATAGGGTCCAAAGATGTGCGGGTTTAGGTTGATTGGCTATGATAAATTGACCCTTAGTGTTAGGGGGATTAAATACGTGGGGTTACGGGGATAGGGTGGGATATGTGTTGGTGTAGGGGTTACGGGGCTCGGGTGTGATATGTGTCGGTGCAGGCTCGATGGGCCGAAATGGCCTCTATCTGCACTGTGGGGTTTCTGTGATTTCTGTGATTTCTGTGAAGAGGAGGCCTTTCAGCCCCTTGAACCTGTTGCATAGGAACAGGAGGCCATAGAAACTCTCAAGACTGTTGCATAGGAATAGGAAAAGTCCATTCAGCCCCTCAAGGCTGTTGCATAGGAACAGGAGGAGGACCATTCAGCTCCTCGAGCCTATAAAATAGAAACAGGTGGAGATTGTTTAGTCACTGGATCCGGTTGCTTAAGATCAGGAGTAGGCCCATTCAACCGATCAAGCATGTTGCATAGGAACAAGAGGAGGGCATTCAGCCTCTCAAGCCTGTTACATTGGAAAAGGAGGAGACCATTCAGCCCCTTGAGCCTGTTACATAGGACCAGTAGGAGACCATTCAACCCCTTGAGACTGTTACATAGGACCAGGAGGAGGCCATTAAACCTCTCCTGCCAGTTGTATAGGAACAGGAGGAGGCAATTCAGTCCTTTGAGAATGTTTCATAGGAACTGGAGGAGGTAATTCAGCCCTTCGAGAATGTTACATAGGAACAGGAGGTGGCCATCTATTCCATCGAGCCTCTGACATAGGCCATTCAGCCCTTTGGGCCTGTTGCATCGTAACAGGAGGAGGCCCATCCAGCCCCTTGAAGCAGTTGCATAAGAGCAGGAGGAGGCAAATCAGCACTTCGAGCCTGTTGCATATAACACATGATTAGGCCAATCAGACCTTTGGGCCTGTTGCACAGGAACAGAAGGTGTCCCATTCAGCACTTCGAGCCTGTTAAATAGGAACATGAGGAGGCAATTCATCCCCTCGAGACTGATACAGTGGAACAGGAAGAGGCCATACAGCTGTCCTTAGCCTGTTACAATGGAACAGGAGGAGGTCATGCAGCTGCCCTTAGCCTGTTACAATGGAACAGGAGGAGGCCATACAGCCCATCGAACCTGTTACATAGGAACAGCAGGTGGCCAATTAGCCAATCGAGACTGTTGCATAGGAATAGGAAGAGATCCTTTCAGCACTTCGAGGCTGGTACATAGGTACAGGAGCCGACCATTCATCCGCTCGAGCCTGTTAAAATGGAACAGGATATGGCCAGTCAGCCCCTCGGGCCTGTTACACAGGAACAGGTTGAGGCCCATTCAGCTCCTCGGGCCTGTTACACAGGAACAGGAGGAGGCCCATTCAGCTCCTCGATCCTGTTGCACAGGAACAGGAGGAGTCCCATTCAGCTCCTCGAGCTTGTTATATAGAAACAAGCAGAGGCCCATTCAGCCACTCGAGCCTGTTACACAGGATCAAGATGATGCCCATTCAGTCCCTCGAGCCTGTTACACTGGAACAGGAGGAGGCCCATTCTTTCCCTCGAGCCCATTCCACTGGAACAGGAGGAGGCCCATTCAGTCCCTCGAACCTGTTACTCTGGAACAGGAGGAGGCCCATTAATCTCCTCGATCCTGTTGCACAGGAACAGGAGGAGGCCCGTTCTGCACCCTGAAGTCTGTTATATAGTACCTGGAGGAGGCCATTAAACCTCTCGTGCCAGTTGTATAGGAACAGAAGTAGGCCCAGTAATCATCTCCAGCCTGTAGCATATGAACAGGAGTCGGCTGATGCAGCCCGTCGAGCCTGTTGTTAGGATCAGGAGTTGGTCCATTCAGTCCCTCGAGACCATAGCACAGAAAAAGGAGAATGCCATACAGCCCCCTTGAGCCAGTTACATAGGAACATGATTATGCCATTTAGCCACTCGAGTCTGTTGCATAGGAACTGGAGGTGACCATTTAGTTCATCGAGCCTGTTACATAAGTGCAGGAGTAGGCCATTCAGCCCCTTGGGCGTGTTGCATAGGATCAGGAGGAGGCCAACCAGCCCCTCAAGCCTGTTACATTGGAAAAGCAGGAGGCCATTCAGCCCCTTGAACTGATGCATAGGAACATGATTAGGCCATTCAGCCCCTCGAGCCTGTTGTACAGGAACAGTTGGAGGCCATTAAGCCCCTCGATCCTGTTACATAGGAACAAGAGGAGGCCATTCAGCCCCTTGAAACTGTTGCATTGGAACAGGAGGCCATAGAACCTCTCAAGACTGTTGCATAGGAATAGGAAAAGTCCATTCAGCCCCTCAAGGCTATTGCATAGGAAAAGGAACGGGACCAATCAGCTCCTCGAGATTGTTACAAAGGAACAAGAGGAGGCCATTCAGCCTCTCGAGCCTGTTACAAAGGAACAGGAGGAGGTCATAGAGCCTCTCGAGACTGTTGCATAGGAATAGGAGAAGTCCACTCAGCCCCTCAAGGCTGTTACATAGGAACAGGAGAAGGCCAATCAGCCCCTCAAAACTGTCACGAGGGAACAGGAGGAGGCCATCGTGCCACTGGAGCCTACTGCTTAGGAATAGGAATACTGCTTAGGAATAGGAATATGAAGAGGCCATTCAGACCCTTCAGGCTGTTACATAGGGAAAGGAGGAGGCCATTCAGCCCCTCGAGGCAGTTACGTAGGAACAGGAGGTGGCCAATTAGCCCATGGAGCCTGTAACATAGGAACAGGAGGAGGCTATGCAGCCCCTCGAGTCAGTTGTGTAGGAACAGGAGTAGGCCCAATAAGCATCCTGAGACTGTTGCCTAGGAACAGGAGGAGGACCATGCAGCCCCTTGAGCTGTTGCATAGGAAAAAAATGTCAATGAGCCCCGTGAGCTTGTTAAAAGGAACAGGAATAGGCCCAATAAGCATCTTGAGACTGTTGCATAGGAACATGAGGAGGACCAGCCAGCCCCTCGAGGCTGTTGCATAGGAACAAGACGAGGCCGAGCCAGCCCCTTAAGGCTGTTGCATAGGAAGAGGAGGACGCAATTCTGCCATTCAAGGCTGTTGCATACGAGCATGATTCAGCCATTCAGCCCCTCGAGCCTGCTACATAGGAACAGGAGGAGGTCATTCAGCCCCTCAAGCCCATATGTTGAAACAGGAGGAGACCGTTCAGCTGTTGTGAACCTGTTACATAGGTGCAAGAGGAGACCATTCAGCCCCTTGAGCATGCTCATTGGAAAAGGAGGATTCCATTCAGCCCTTCGAAACAGTTACGTAGGAACAGGAGGTAGCCATTTACCCCATGGAGCCAGTAAGTTAGGAACAGGAGGAGGCCATTCAGCCACTCGAGCCAGTTGTATAGGAACAGGAGTAGGCCCAATAAGCATCCTGAGACTGTTGCCTAGGAACAGGAGGAGGACCATGCAGCCCCTTGAGCTGTTGCATAGGAATAAGATGTCAATGAGCCCCGTGAGCTTGTTAAAAGGTACAGGAGTAGGCCCAATAAGCATTTCGAGACTTTTGCATAGGAATAAGAGGATGACCAGCCAGCCCCTCGAGGCTGTTGCATACGAACAGGAGGAAGCAATTCCGCCATTCAAGCCTTTTGCATACGAACATGGTTCAGCCATTCAACCTCTCGAGCCTGTTACATAGGAACAGGAGGAGGTCATTCAGCCCCTCAAGCCCATATGTTGAAACAGGAGGAGACCGTTCAGCTACCGTGAGCCTGTTACATAGTTACAGGAGGAGGCCATTCAGCCCCTTGAGCATGTTCATTGGAACAGGATGAGGCCCATTCAGCCTCACGAGGCTGTTACTTATGAACACAAGAAGTCCATTCTTCCCCTCGAGAATGTTACATAGCTACAAGAAGAGGTCATTTATCCCCTTGAGCCTGTTACATAGGAACAGGAGGAGGCCGCTAAGCCCTGCAAACCTATTGCATAGTAACAGGTGTGGTACCATTCTGCCCCCTCGAATATGGCACATACGAATAGGTGGCTGCTCATTTTGCCCCCTTGAAGCTGCTACAGATTAACAGCACGAGGCAATAAAGCATCTTGATCCTTTTACATAGGAAAAGGATTAAGCCAATCAGCTCCTCGAGCCTTTTGCATAGGAAAAGGTTGAGGCCCCTGCAGACCCATGAGGCTGTTGCTTCTGAAAAGGAGTATGTCATCAAGCCCCTCGAGCTATCTACAAAGGAACATTGGCCATTTAGCCCATCAAGCCCGTTTCACAGGCCATTCAGTTCTTTGGGCCTGTTGCATAGGAACAGGAGGAGGCCCATTCAGCCCCCCGAGCCTGTTACACAGGAGCAGGAAGAGACCATTCAGCCCCTCGAGCCTGTTACATAGAAGCAGGAAGAGACCATTCAGCCCCTTGAGCCTGTTACATAGGAGCAGGAAGAGACCATTCAATACCTCCAGACAGTTACAAAGAAACAAAAGCAGACCATTCAGCCCCTTGAGCCTTTTACAGAGGAACAGGAGGTGGCCATCTAGTCCATCGAGCATGTGACACAGGCCATTCAGCACTTTGGGCCTGTTGCATCAGAACAGGAGGAGGCAATTCAACCCCTCGAGCCTGTTACATAGGAACAGGAGGAGGTAATTCAACACTTCAGGCCTGTTGCATACGAACATGATTGGGCCAATCAGCCCTTTGGGCCTGTTGCTTAGGAACAGGAAGAGACCCATTCAGTACTTCGAGCGTGTTAAACAGGAACACGAGGAGGCAATTCATCCCCTCGAGACTGATACAACAGAACAGGAGGAGGCCATACAGCTGCCCTTAGCCTGTTACAATGGAACAGGAGGAGGCCATACAGCCCCTCGAACCTGTTACATAGGAACAGCAGTTTGCCACTTAGCCAATCGAGACTGTTGCATAGGAATAGGAAGAGCTCCATTCAGCACTTCGAGCCTTGTACATAGGAAAAGGAGGAGGCCATTCATCCCCTCCAGTCTGTTAAAAAGGAACAGGATATGCCCATTCAGCCCCTCAGGCCTGTTGTATAGTAACAGAAGTAGGCTGATTCAGCCTGTCGAGCCGGATATTTTGGAACAGGAGTCAGCCATTGAGTCCCCGTGAGCCTATTATTAGGACCAAGAGCAGGCCCATTCAGCAGGTCGAGACTGGTCCATAGGAATAGGAACAGACCATTCAGCCCCTCGAGGCTCTTTCAGAGGAACAGACGGAGGCCATTCAGCCCCTCAAACCTTTTTCATAGGACCAGGAGGTGGCCATTTAGCCCATCGAGCCTGCTTAACAGACATTCTGCCCTTTGGGCCTGTTGCATAGGAACAGGAGGAGGCCCATTCAGCCCCTCGAGACTGTTATATAGGAACAGGAGGAGGCCCATTCAGCCCATTGAGCCTGTTGCACAGGAACAGGAGGAGGCCCATTCTTTCCCTCGAGCCTGTTACACTGGAACAGGAGGAGGCCCATTAAGCTCCTCGAGCCTGCTGCACAGGAACAGGAGAATGCCCATTCTGCACTCTGAAGCCTGTTATATAGGACCAGGAGGAGGCCATTAAACCTCTTCTGCCAGTTGTTTAGGAACAGGAGTAGGCCCAATAAGCATCTCGAGCCTGTAGCATATGAACAGGAGTCGGCTGATGCAGCACCTCGAGCCTGTTGTTAGGATCAGGAGTTGGTCCATTCAGTCCCTCGAGACCTTAGCACAGAAAAAGGAGAATACCATACAGCCCTCTTGAGCCAGTTACATAGGAATATGATTAGGGCATTTAGCCCCTCAAGTCTGTTACTTAGGAACTGGAGGAGAGCATTTATTTCATCGAGCCTGTTACATAGGTGCAGGAGTAGGCCATTCAGCCCCTTGGGCGTGTTTCATAGGATCAGGAGGAGGCCAACCAGCCCCTCAAGCCTGTTACATAGGTAAAGCAGGAGGACATTCAGCCCCTTGAACTGATGCATAGGAACATGATTAGGCCATTCAGCCCCTCGAGCATGTTGCAGAGGAACAGGGGGAGGCCATTAAGCCACTCGATCCTGTTACATAGGAACAAGAGGAGGCCATTCAGCCGCTTGAACCTGTTGCATAGGAACAGGAGGCCATAGAACCTCTCAAGAGTGTTGCATAGGAATAGGAAAAGTCCATTCAGCCCCTCAAGGCTGTTGCATAGGAACAGGAGAAGGACCATTCAGCTCCTCGAGCCTATAAATTAGAAATAGGTGGAGATTGTTTAGTCACTGGATCCGGTTGCTTAGGATCAGGAGTAGGCCCATTCAACCGATCAAGCATGTTGCATAGGAACAAGAGGAGGGCATTCAGCCTCTCGAGCCTGTTACATTGGAAAAGGAGGAGACCATTCAGCCCCTTGAGCCTGTTACATAGGACCAGGAGGAGACCATTCAACCCCTTGAGACTGTTACATAGGACCAGGAGGAGGCCATTAAACCTCTCCTGCCAATTGTATAGGAACAGCAGGAGGCAATTCAGCCCTTTGAGAATGTTACATAGGAATTGGAGGAGGTAATTCAGCCCTTCGGGAATGTTACATCGGAACAAGAGGTGGCCATCTATTCCATCGAGCCTCTGACCCAGGCCATTCAGTCCTTTGGGCCTGTTGCATCGTAACAGGAGGAGGCCCATCCAGCCCCTTGAAGCAGTTGCATAGGAACAGGAGGAGGCAATTCAGCACTTCGAGCCTGTTGCATATAACACATGATTAGGCCAATCAGACCTTTGGGCCTGTTGCATAGGAACAGAAGGTATCCCATTCAGCACTTCGAGCCTGTTAAATAGGAACATGAGGAGGCAATTCATCCCCTCGAGACTGATACAGTGGAACAGGAGGAGGCCATACAGCTGCCCTTAGCCTGTTACAATGGAACAGGAGGAGGCCATACAGCTGCTCTTAGCCTGTTACAATGGAACAGGAGGAGGCCATACAGCCCATCGAACCTGTTACATAGGAACAGCAGGTGGCCAATTAGCCAATCGAGACTGTTGCATAGGAATAGGAAGAGATACTTTCAGCACTTCGAGGCTGGTACATAGGTACAGGAGCCGACCATTCATCCCCTCGAGTCTGTTAAAATGGAACAGGATGTTGCCAGTCAGCCCCTCGGGCCTGTTACACAGGAACAGGAGGAGGCCCATTTAGCCCCTCGATCCTGTTGTACAGGAACAGGAGGAGGCCAATTCAGCTCCTCGAGCCTGTTATATAGAAACAGGAAGAGGGCCATTGAGCCCCTCAAGCCTGTTACACAGGATCAAGAGGATGCCCATTCAGTCACTCGAGCCTGTTACACTGGAACAGGAGGAGGCCCATTCTTTCCCTCGAGCCTGTTCCACTGGAACAGGAGGAGGCCCATTCAGTCCCTCGAACCTGTTACTCTGGAACAGGAGGAGGCCCATTAAGCTCCTCTAGCCTGTTGCACAGGAACAGGAGGAGGCCCGTGCTGCACCCTGAAGCCTGTTATATAGTACCAGGAGGAGGTCATTAAACCTCTCTTGCCAGTTGTATAGGAACAGAAGTAGGCCCAATAATCATCTCGAGCCTGTAGCATATGAACAGGAGTCGGCTGATGCAGCCCCTCGAGCCTTTTGTTAGGATCAGGAGTTGGTCCAATCAGTCCCTCGAGATCATAGCACAGAAAAAGGAGAATTCCATACAGCCCCCTTGAGCCAGTTACATAGGAACATGATTATGCCATTTAGCCACTCGAGTCTGTTGCATAGGAACTGGAGGTGACCATTTAGTTCATCGAGCCTGTTACATAAGTGCAGGAGTAGGCCATTCAGCCCCTTGGGTGTGTTGCATAGGATCAGGAGGAGGCCAACCAGCCCCTCAAGCCTTTTACATTGGAAAAGCAGGAGGCCATTCAGCCCCTTGAACTGATGCACAGGAACATGATTAGGCCATTCAGCCCCTCGAGCCTGTTGTATAGGAACAGGTGGAGGCCATTAAGCCCCGTGATCCTGTTACATAGGAACAAGAGGAGTCCATTCAGCCCCTTGAAACTGTTGCATAGGAACAGGAGGCCATAGAACCTCTCAAGACTGTTGCATAGGAATAGGAAAAGTCCATTCAGCCCCTCAAGGCTGTTGCATAGGAAAAGGAGGAGGACCAATCAGCTCCTCGAGATTGTTACAAAGGAACAAGAGGACGCCATTCAGCCTCTCGAGCCTGCTACAAAGCAACAGGAGGAGGTCATAGAGCCTCTCGAGACTGTTGCATAGGAATAGGAGAAGTCCACTCAGCCCCTCAAGGCTGTTACATAGGAACAGGAGAAGGCCAATCAGCCCCTCAAATCTGTTATGAGGGAACAGGGGGAGGCCATCGTGACACTGGAGCCTACTGCTTAGGAATAGGAATACTGCTTAGGAATAGGAATAGGAATAGGCCATTCAGACCCTTCAGGCTGTTACACAGGAAAAGGAGGCGGCCATTCAGCCCCTCGAGGCAGTTACGTAGGAACAGGAGGTGGCCAATTAGCCCATGGAGCCTGTAACATAGGAACAGGAGGAGGCTATGCAGCCCCTCAAGTCAGTTGTATAGGAACAGGAGTAGGCCCAATAAGCATCCTGAGACTGTTGCCTAGGAACAGGAGGAGGACCATGCAGCCCCTTGAGCTGTTGCATAGGAAAAGTATGTCAATGAGCCCCGTGAGCTTGTTAAAAGGAACAGGAGAAAGCCCAATAAGCATCTTGAGACTGTTGCATAGGAACAAGAGGAGGACCAGCCAGCCCCTCGAGGCTGTTGCATAGGAACAAGACGAGGCCGAGCCAGCCCCTTAAGGCTGTTGCATAGGAACAGGAGGACGCAATTCTGCCATTCAAGGCTGTTGCATACGATCATGATTCAGCCATTCAGCCCCTCGAGCCTGTTACATATGAACAGCAGGAGGTCATTCAGCACCTCAAGCCCATATGTTGAAAGAGGAGGAGGCCGTTCAGCTGTTGTGAACCTGTTACCTAGGTACAGGAGGAGACCATTCAGCCCCTTGAGCATGTTCATTGGAAAAGGAGGAGTCCATTCAGTCCCTCGAGGCAGTTATGTTGGAACAGGAGGTGGCCGTTTACCCCATGGAGCCAGTAAGATAGGAACATGAGGAGGCCATTCAGCCCCTCGAGCCAGTTGTATAGGAACAGGAGTAGGCCCAAGAAGCATCCTGAGACTGTTGCCTAGGAACAGGAGGAGGACAATGCAGCCCCTTGAGCTGTTGCATGGGAAGAAGATGTCAATGAGCCCCGTGAGCTTGTTAAAAGGAACAGGAGTACGCCCAATAAGCATCTTGAGACTGTTGCATAGGAACAAGATGAGGACCAGACAGCCCCTCAAGGCTGTTGCATAGGAACAGGACGAGACCCGGCCAGCCCCTTAAGCTGTTGCATGTGAACAGGAGGACTCAATTCTGCCATTCAAGCCTGTTGCATACGAACATGATTCAGCCATTCAGCCCCTCGAGCCTGCTACATAGGAACAGGAGGAGGTCATTCAGCCCCTCAAGCCCATATGTTGAAACAGGAGGAGACCGTTCAGCTACCGTGAGCCTGTTACATAGTTACAGGAGGAGGCCTTTCAGCCCCTTGAGCATATTCATTGGAACAGGATTTGGCCCATTCAGCCTCACGAGGCTGTTACTTATGAACACAAGAAGTCCATTCTTCCCCTCAAGAATGTTACATAGCTACAAGAAGCGGTCATTTAGCCCCTTGAGCCTGTTACATAGGAACAGGAGGAGGCCAATAAGCCCTGCAAACCTATTGCATAGGAACAGGTGTGGTACCATTCTGCCCCCTCGAAGATGGTACATACGAATAGGTGGCTGCCCATTTTGCCCCCTTGAAGCTGCTACAGATTAACAGCACAAGGCGATAAAGTATCTTGATCCTTTTACATAGGAAAAGGATTAAGCCAATCAGCTCCTCGAGTCTGTTGCATAGGAACAGGTTGAGGCCCCTGCAGCCCCATGAGGCTGTTACATATGCAAAGGAGTAGGTCATCAAGCCCCTCGAGCTATTTAAAAAGGAACATTGGCCATTTAGCCCATCGAGCCCGTTTCACAGGCCATTCAGTTCTTTGGGCCTGTTGCATAGGAACAGGAGGAGGCCCATTCAGCCCCTCGAGCCTTTTACACAGGAGCAGGAAGAGACCATTCAGCCCCCCGAGCCTGTTACACAGGAGCAGGAAGAGACCATTCAGCCCCTTGAGCCTGTTACATAGGAGCAGGAAGAGACCATTCAGCCCCTCGAGCCTTTTACAGAGGAACAGGAGGTGGCCATCTAGTCCATCGAGCATGTGACACAGGCCATTCAGCACTTTGGGCCTGTTGCATCAGAACAGGAGGAGACAATTCAACCCCTCGAGCCTGTTACATAGGAACAGGAGAAGGTAATTCAACACTTCAGGCCTGTTGCATACGAACATGATTGGGCCAATCAGCCCTTTGGGCCTGTTGCTTAGGAACAGGAAGAGTCCCATTTAGTACTTCGAGCCTGTTAAACAGGAACATGAGGAGGCAATTCATCCCCTCGAGACTGATACAACAGAACAGGAGGAGGCCATACAGCTGCCCTTAGCCTGTTACAATGGAACAGGAGGAGGCCATACAGCCCCTCGAACCTGTTACATAGGAACAGCAGTTTGCCACTGAGCCAGTCGAGACTGTTGCATAGGAATAGGAAGAGATCCATTCAGCACTTCGAGCCTGGTACATAGGAACAGGAGGAGGCCATTCATCCCCTCCAGTCTGTTAAAAAGGAACAGGATATGGCCATTCAGCCCCTCAGGCCTGTTGTATAGTAACAGAAGTAGGCTGATTCAGCCCGTCGAGCCGGATGTTATGGAACAGGAGTCAGCCATTGAGCCCCCGTGAGCCTATTAGTAGGACCAGGAGGAGGCCCATTCAGCAGGTCGAGACTGGTCCATAGGCACAGGAACAGAACATTCAGCCCCTCGAGGCTGTTTCAGAGGAACAGAAGGTGGCCATTCAGCCCCTCGAGCCTTTTTCATAGGACCACGAGGTGGCCATTTAGCCCACCGAGCCTGCTTAGCAGACATTCTGCCCTTTGGGCCTGTTGCATAGGAACAGGAGGAGGCCCGTTCAGCCCCTCGAGCCTGCTACACACAAAAATGAAGAGACCATTCAGTTTCGCTAAGCTGTTACAAACGAACAGGAGGAGGCCATTCACTCCCTCGAGCCTGTTACACAGGAACAGAAGTTGACAAATTAGCCCCACGGGACTGTTGCATAGTAACAGGAGGAGGCCCATTCAGAACCTTGAGCATGATACATAGGAACAAGATGAGGCCATTTAGCCCTGTGAGCCTGCTACACAGGAACAGGAGGAGGCCTTGCAGTCCCTCGCGCCTCTTACATCGGAACAGGAATAGGACCATTCAGCCCCCTCGAGGATGTTACAGATGAATAGTTGGAGTCCATTCAGCATCTTGAGCTTGCTACATAGGAACAGGAGGAGCCCATTTAGCTGACTCAAGCCTGTTACATTTGTTTTTTATTCGTTCATGGGATCTGGCGTTGCTGGCAAGGCCAGCATTTATTGCCCATTCCTAATTGCCCTTGAGAAGCTGGTGGTGTGAAGGATCAGCCATATTCAGAAAAATACACCATTCTATGAAAGAATTCTGGCCCCCTTGCACCAATCACATTGGAACAGGATGAGGCCATTTATCCTCATAAGCATGTTGCATAGGAACAGGAGAAGGCCCATTCAGCCGCTCGACCTTGTTCCATAGGAGCAGGAGGAGGATATTCAGCCCCTCAAACCTCTTACATAGGACAGGAGGAGGCCACACAGCTCCTCGAGCCGGTTACATCGAAACAGGGTGAGGCCATTCAGACCCTCGAACCTGTTGCATAAGAACTCGATAGAATTCGATAGAATCTGGAACAGTACCCATGGATTGGAGGGTGCCTAATGTTACCCCACTATTCAAAAAAAGGGGCAGAGAGAATACGGGGAATTACAGACAGGTAAGCCTGACATCAGTATTGGGGAAAATGCTAGAGTCCATTATAAATGATGTAAAAGCAGAGCACTTGGAAAACAGTGACAGGATCGGACAAAGTCAACATGGATTTACAAAAGGTAAATCGTGCTTGACTAATCTACTGGAATTTTTTGAGGATGTAGCTAGTAAAACAGATAAGGGAGAACCAGTGGATGTGGTTTTTTTGGACTTTAAGAAGGCTTTCGATAAGGTCCCGCATAAAGTTCAGGCACATGGGATTGGGGGCAAGGTATTGGTATGGATAGAGAACTGGTTGGCAGACGGAAAGCAAAGAGTTGGAATAAACGGGTCTTTTTCCGAATGGCAGGCAGTGACTAGTGGGGTACCGCAGGGATCGGCCCTTGAACCCCAGCTATTCAGAATATATATTAATGATCTAGACAAGGGAACTAGATGTAATATCTCTCAGTTTGCAGATGACACAAAGCTGGGTGGGTGTGTGTGCTGTGAGGAGGATGCCGAGAAACTGAAGGATGATTTGGACAGGTTGGGTGCTTGGGCAGAAGCATGGCAGATGCAATATAACGTGGATAAATGTGAGGTTATCTGAGGAAGGATGTTCTTGCTATGGAGAGAGTGCAGCAAAGATTCACCAGGCTGATACCTGTGATTGCAGGAATGACGTATGAGGAGAGAATAGGACGATTGGGCTTGTACTCGCTGGAGTTTAGAAGAATGAGAGGGGATCCCATTGAAAATGATAAAATTCTAACAGGACTGGACAGACTAGATGCAGGAAGGATGTTCCCGATGGTCGGGGAGTCCAGAACCAGGGGTCACAGTCTAAGGATAAGGGGTAGGCCATTTAGGACAGAACTGAGGTGGAATTTCTTCACCCAGAGTGGTGAACCTGTGGAATTCTCTACCACAGAAGGCAGTAGAGCCCAATATATTAAATATATTCAAGAAGGAGTTGGATATATTTCTTAAAGCTAAAGGGATCAAGGGGTATGGGGAGAAGGCAGGGACAGGGTACTGAATTTGGATGTTCAGCCATGATCGCATTGAATGGCGGAGCAGGCTCGAGGGGCCGAATGGCCTAGTCCTGTTCCTATCTTGTATGTTTCTATGTAACAGAAGGCAGACCATTCAGCTCCTCAAGCCTGTAACATTGGAACAGGATGCGGTTGTTCAGTCCCTCAAGACAGTTGCATAGGATCAGGAGTTGGGCCATTCAGCTCCTCGAGACTGTTAAAAAGGAACAGAAGGATGCCATTCAGTTCCTCAAGCCTCTTACATAGGAACAAGAGGAGGCCATTCAGCCCTCGAGCCTGTTAAATAGGAAGAGCATGTCATTCAGCCCCTTGAGCCTGTTACATAGGAACAGGAGGAGGCCATTTAGCCCTCGAGCCTGTTGCATAGGAAGTGCATGTCATTTAGCCCCTTGAGCCTGTTACATAGGAACAGAAGGAGGCCATTCAGCCCCTCGTGCCTGTTGCATAGGAACAGCAGGCAGCCATTCAGCCCTCTTCAGTCTGTTATTAGGAACTGGAGGAGGCCCATTCAGCCTCTCAACACTATTACAAAGAGTAGGAGGAGGCCATTCAGCACCTCTGTGCTTTTGCATAGTAACAGGAGGATACACATTCTGAGCCTCAAGCCTGTGCAGAG
Source organism: Somniosus microcephalus (assembly GCF_052327205.1). Classification (NCBI taxonomy): domain Eukaryota; kingdom Metazoa; phylum Chordata; class Chondrichthyes; order Squaliformes; family Somniosidae; genus Somniosus; species Somniosus microcephalus. The sequence continues at coordinate 33,020,870 of NC_141016.1, forward strand.
GAAAAGGAGGAGGCCATTCAGCCTTTCGAGCCTGTTACATAGGAACAAGAGGAGGCCATTGAGCCCCTTGATTTCGTTACATAGGAGCAGGAGGAGGCCATTCAGCCCTTGAACGTGTTACACAGGAACAGAAGGAGGCCATTCAGACCCTTGAGCCTGTTGCACAGGAACAGGAGTAGGCCCAATAAGCTTCTCGAGGCTGTTATATAGGAACAGGAGCAGACCCATTCAGCCGCTTGAGCCTGTTGCATAGGAACAGGGGGAGGCCATTCAGCTCCTCAAGACTGTTACAAAGAGAGAGTAGGAGGCCATTCAGCCCCTCTTTTGGATCAGACATTAAACCGAGACATTTGCCCTCTCAGGCGGAGGTAAAAATTTCCCACATGCACTAGTTCGATGAAGGGCAGCGGAGTTCTCCCCCGTGTCCTGGGCCAATATGTATACATTAACCTACATCAAGAACAGATTGTCTGGCCATTCATCACACTGCTGTTTATGGGAGATGGTGTCCACAAATTGGTTGCACATGGGCAAGGAAACCTCCTGCTGATTATCACCTACCTTTAGCCAGAAGTGCAGAATGGAAGATTCATTTCGGCCTCCTCCTGAAGTCCCACCATCACAGAAGCCAGACTTCAGCCAATTCGATTCACACCACGTAATATCAAGAAATGGCTGAGTGCACTGGATACAGCAAAGGCTGCAAACTCTGACAACATCCCAGCTGTCGTGCTGAAGGCTTGTGCTCCAGAACTGGACGTGCCTTTAGCCAAGCATTTCCATTTCAGCTACAACACTGGCATCTACCCAACACTGGAAAACAGCCCAGGTATGTCCTGTCCAGAAAAAGCAGGACAAATTCAATCCAGCCAATTACTGCCCTATCAGTCTACAGCCAGTCATCAGCAAAGTGATGGAAGGTGCCATCGACAGTGCCAACAAATGGTACTTACTCACAAATAACCTACTCACTAATGCTCATTTTTGGGTTCTGCCAGGCCCACTCGGCTCCAGACCTCATTACAGCCTTAGTCCAAACTTGGACAAAAGAGCTGAATTCCAGAGGTAAGGTGAGAATGACTGCCCTTGACATCAAGTCAGCATTTGGCCGAGTGTGGCATCAAGGATCCCCAGTAAAATTCTTCTCTTTCTATAGCACCTTTCATGACCTCAGGACGTCCCAAAGCACTTAACACACAATGAAGTACTTGTGAAGTGTAATCACTGTTGCAATGTAGGAAATGCACATGCTTTTATTAAAATTGAAATCATTGGCAACCAGGGGGACAACTCTCCACTAGCTGAACTTATAGCTAGCACAAAGGAAGATAGTTGTGGATGTTGGCGGTCAATCATCTCAGCACAAGGACATCGCTGCAGGTGTTCCTTCAGGCAGTGTCCTCGGCCGAACAATCTTCAGCTACTTCATCAGTGACCTTCCCTCCATCATAAGGACAGAACTGGGGATGTTTACTGATGATTGTAACTTTTAGTTCCAATCGCAAATCCTCAGATAATGAAGCAGTCTGTGACCGCATGCAGCAAGACCTGGATGATATTCAGGCTTGAGCTCTTATGTGGCAAGCAACATTTGTGCCACACAAGTACTGTGGTGTATGTTCCTTTAAGAGCCCCTGTGTACTGTAATGCTGATAGTGGCCACTCGGGCTATATAACCTGTATAGTGTCTTGTATGTTTTAGTTCACCTCCAGACTTTGTTCAATAAACACCTGTAAACCAACTCCTGCATTCCGTGTCTCCATTAACACACGGATACAACAGTGGTGACGAATTGGAAATGGACTTACCTGCAATTCGGCAGCACCTCAAGGAGATTGATTCCTCAGATGAAGGTCGAAGGAAAAAAACAAAAAACTGTGGTTTCACCAGCTAGCCGTGCTGATGGCAGGTACTGCACTAATCCTTCCTGGGCGGCGGGCTGGGGCTCGATCGGGTGGCTCTGCAGCGGGGCCAAGCAGCGAGTTGGAAGGCGGAGGCAAACAGAGACGGAGGGTGGAGCACTCGGGAGACGGCCGGTGCTGCAAAGCAGGTCAGCATTGGACCAAGCAGAGGGAGGGAAAAGTCCCAGAGAGTGCGGCGGGAACGAGTCTCCGACTAGTAAAAATACCTGTGTAAATAAAAACCGTGGAGAACAGCGTTGTCAGCAGCGGCAGCGGCGGGAAAGCGCGGGAGGCACCATTTGTTTCTCGGGAGGGAAGAAAGGAAAGCGCGGGAGACGCCATTTTTGATTATCAGGATGCCTAAGACTGGCAATATTATTGCTTTCGTTAGTGATATAGAGGATTGGACCACATATGTGGAAAGAGTGGAGGTATATTGCACAGCGAATGAAGTAGAGGATGATAAAAAGGCATCGATACTTCTAAATCTGATGGGCACAAGGACATACGGGCTGTTACAAAATTTAATCACTCCAGCAAACCGATGGACAAGAATTTTAAGGAGATTGTTGATACCCTACAGGAGCACTTAAACCCAACACCGCTGCTGATAGCGGAACGATTCAAATTCTTCAGGAGGAATCAGCACAAGAATGAAAGTAACGCTGATCACCTCACCGAATTAAGAAAGCTGTCAAAGCACTGCCAATTCGGTGCAGGACTGGCAGATTCTCTACGAGACAAATTCGTCTGCGGTCTCCTAAGTGAAGGAACACAAAAAAGGCTACTTTCTGAGAAAGATTTGACACTGGACAAGGCTTTGAGTGTGGCTGTATCATACGAAGCAGCAGCAAGAGGAGCTGCAGAGATACAGCAAAAGCCACAGGACTTCGGCACCCATGAAATGACACGGTGTTTCGAGAGATGTTATCGCTGTGGCAGATCCACCCATGACCAGAGGGACTGCTGGTTCAAGGACAAAGCATGCAGGCAATGCGGGAAGATGGGTCACACTGAATTTGTATGCTGATCTGGAAACAAAAAATCCACTGACAGAAAAAATATCAATAAGGAAAAGTACAGAAAGGTACAAATGATGACGGACAGTAGCTCCGAAGACCAGAAGAGCGATTGTGACTTCGGAAACAAGAGACTAAGCTGTCTCAAATTACATAATGTAATTGCCAAAGAAGATTACCAGACCATTTGGGTTACCCTCAGGATAGCGGGGTCCCCAGTTAAAATGGAGCTAGATACAGGATCAGCTCTGACCATCATAAGTCGACGGGATTACGAGCGGCTATTTCTGCATATACCTTTGAAAGACACATCCATTATCTTGAAGACATATACGGGGCAGAAAGTATACCCCAGAGGGAAAATAAGGGTGCCTGTTGTATACAACGGCAAGGAAATACAGAAGTTGTATTTATACGTTCTGCAAGATGGTGGTCCACCGCTGTTGGGACATGAATGCATCAGGAAGATACGTTTAGACTGGCACTCCATTCAGGCACTGACGGCGACCAGTAAGAAAAGAAATGATGATGACGTCAAACCTGAACGATTAAAAGACATCTTGGCCAACGCCAAAGAAGTGATTCAACAGGAACTAGGAACCTTGAAAGGCGTCACCGCCTCAATAAAAGTGGAAGATGCGGCAATTCCCAAGTTTTTTAAGGCAAGGCCGTTGCCATACGCAATTCGTCCAGCAGTCGAAGCAGAGCTGGAGAATTTGGAAAAGGCAGACGTGTTATCCAAGATAGATTGGAGCGAGTGGGCAACACCCATCATCCCGGTCATGAAGAAAACGTTGAATAATGATAAGTCTGAAGAACAGAGAAAAATTCGCATCTGTGGGGACTTCAAGGTGACTGTAAACCCGGTTCTTCACGCGGTACAGTATCCTCTTCCGAGGATAGAAGATATTTTCGCCTCACTATCCGGAGGGAAACGTTTCACCAAAATTGACTTGGCACAGGCATATCTACAGATGGAGGTTGAGGAGGCCTCTAAAAAGTATCTCATGATAAACACACACAAATCGACTGGTTTTCGGAGTAGCAGCAGCTCCAGCTATCTGGCAAAGAGCTATGCAGCAAGTCCTGCAAGGGATTCCGGGGACTCAATGCTACCTAGACGACATCCTTGTAACAGGAGAAAACGACAACGAGCACCTTGCCAATTTGGAGCAGGTGCTCACTAGGCTGAGAGAACGGGTCCTACGAGCAAATCGCCCCAAGTGCGAATTTTTCCAGAAACAAATATCATATTGTGGCCATATAATTAACGAAGAAGAGTTGCATAAGTCACCTGAAAAATTGAAGCTGTCATAAAAGCCCCAGCACCTGAAAATGTCTCACAATTAAGGTCGTTCCTCGGATTGATAAATTACTATCATAAATTTTTATCGAACTTGTCAACTGTTCTGCACCCACTTAACGCACTGCTACAAACGGGAGTAATTAGGAAATGGAGCGAAGACTGTAAACGTGCCTTCCATAAATGCAAAGGCTTGATCACGTCCAAGGAAGTGTTGGCTCATTACAACACATCACTGCCAATCAGACTGGCATGCGATGCATCCCCTTATGGCATAGGAGCAGTATTATCCCATAGATTCCCTGATGGCTCGGAGCGGCCGATAGCTTTTGCGTCATGCTCATTAAACTCAGCTGAGCGTAACTATGCCCAGATCGACATGGAAGCACTCAGGCTGGTATGGGAGTGAAGAAATTCAACCATTACCTACACGGACAAAACTTCACCTTGTTGACTGACCATCAACCCCTCGTCTCCATATTCAACCCTAAAAAGGGCGTTCCCATTATGACAGCGCAAAGGCTACAGAGGTGGTCCCTTTTCCTAGGGGCACACCAATATGACATAGAATACAAAAGATCAAAACAGCATGGGAATGCTGACGGTTTATCGCGCCTACCATTGCCAATGGTAGAAGAGGCACCTACAGTGGACCCAGTGGAGATGTTCCACTCAACCATAGTGGAATGTCAACCACTAACAAATTCTACCATTGAAAAGGAAACGAGAAATGACCCGACTCTCTCACGAGTCAACGATTTAACGGTGAAGGGATGGCCAGCACATGGCAAACCACTGTTGCCAGCATTCTCGCAAAGAAGAGAACAGCTGTCAGTGTGCCGAGGAACCTTGATGTGTGGATCAAGAGTGGTGATTCCACCCAAACTCCAGGATAAAGTGCTAAAGGAGCTTCACGAGGGGCATCTGGGTAGAGTGAAAATGAAGAACCTAGCCAGAGCGTTTGTGTGGTGGCCAGGTATCGATGGAGACATCAAAGAAATGACCAAGAGCTGTCTAGGATGCCAGAAGGTCCAAAACGCCCCACCACAAGCCCCTCTACATCCTTGGGAGTGGCCCTCATCTCATGCTGGTCCATTTATGGACTCAATGGTCTTAATCGCAGTTGATGCACACTCCAAGTGGCCGGAGGTAATAAAGATGTCCTCCACCACCACGGAAAAAACCATCACAGTATTAAGGACCATATTTGCCAGGAATGGGCTGCCTGAACAGATCTGTTCTGATAATGGACTGCAATTTGTGTCCGAAGAATTCAGGAAGTTCTTAAAAAACAATGGGGTTAAGCACTACACGTCCGCTCCATACCATCCTGCCACCAATAGATTAGCTGAAAGGTTTGTCCAGACCTTCAAGAAGGCCATAAAGGCCATGGGTAATGAAGACATATATCTGCAACATAAGGGGGATAACTTCTTGTTTACATACAGGAATGCAGCACATGTGGTTACAAACCAAACTCCCGCCATGATGTTTTTCAATAGAAGACTAAGATGCCGGCTGGATTTGATCAAGCCAAACATCAGAAGGGACGTAGAGAACCGGCAATTTCAAGGCATGAATGAAAGGCCAACTAGAACCTTCCAGATAGGTCAACAAGTTTTGGCCCGGGACTACCGTACCGAGAAATGGCAGCCTGGAACTATTTGCACACGACTAGGACCGCTGATGTATACCATGGACATTGGAGAAAGCATAATAAGGCGCCATGCTGACCAAATCATACAGTCATCTGAAAAGGGATAACCTACACCACAACCCTATACGCCTAATGATGAAGCAGAGATACCATAGTATCTACCTCCGATCCGGTGATACTGGATGTACAATATGATGTACTGGTTGTCTAATAGGGGAGGAATTGTGGTGTATGTACCTTTAAGATCCCCTGTGTACTGTAATGCCGGTAGTGGCCACTCGGGCTATATAAGCCTGTATAGTGTCTTGTATCTTTTCGTTCACCTCCAGACTTTGTTCAATAAACACCTGTAAACCAACTCCTGCATTCCGTGTCTCCATTAACACACGGATACAACAAGTACCAGGCAATGACTATCTCCAACAAGAGAGAGTCTGACCACCACCCCTTGACAATCAACAGCATTACCATCACTGAGTCCCCCACCATCAACATCCTGGGGGGTCACCATTGACCAGAAAATTGATAAAATGGCTACAAGAGCAGGTCAGAGGCTGGGTATTCTGCAATGAGTGATTCACCTCCTGATTCCCAAAGCCTTTCCACCATCCACAATATACAGGTCAGGAGTGTGATGGAATCTCTTCACTTACCTGGACGAGTGCAGCGCCAACAACACTCAAGAAGATTGAAGTCATCCAGGTCAAAACATGATTAACTGTGAAGAGGACTAATGGGACTTCAGGAGTACAAAGACAGACTGGGAGATTCGGCAGAGGGATGACATTTAATGCAGAGAAACGTGAGGTGATACATTTTCGGAGGAATAATGAGAGGAAACAGGCGCTAAATCATAGTGTCTTACAGCATAGAGGGAGCCCATTCAGCCCATCGTGTCTATGCCGACTCTTTGAAAGAGCCATCAAATTAGTCCCACTCCCCTGCTCTTTCCCAATAGCCCTGCAAATGTCTTCTCTTCAACTATTTGTCTAATTCCCATTTGAATGTTATTATTGAATCTGCTTCCATCGCCCTTTCAGGCAGCACATTCCACATCACAACTTGCTGTGTAAAAAAAAAATTCTCCTCATCCCCACACCTGGTGCTTTAGCCAATTATGATAAATCATTGTCCTCTGGTTAACGACCATCCTGCCAGTGGGAACAGTTTCTCCTTATTTACTCTATCAAAACCAATCAGAATTTTGAATGCCTCGATGAAATCTCCCCTTAACCTTCTCTGCTCGCTTTGCTCGCTGACCTACAACATTGGTTCCTGGTGCAACAACGCTTCAATTTTAAAATTCTTGTTTTCAAATCCCTCCATGGACCTCTGCCCCTCCCTATCTCTATAACCTCCTCCAGCCCTTCAACTCTCTGAGATCTCTGCGTTCTTCCAAAATCAGGCCTCTTGCACTTCCCCGATTTCCATCACTCCACTATTGGTGGCTGTGCCTTCAGCTGCCTAGGCCCTAACCTCTGCAAATTGTTATTGTTGGTGTTGGTTAGATTTCTGTGGGTCCAGTTTTAGATATCTTACCTTAGGGAGGGTGTCTCGGCCATTGAGAGGGTGCAGCACACTTGCAATTATATAGTGCCTTTCACGACCTCAGCATGTCCCAAAGCACTGTTTGCTTTCAGCACCCATATTTCAACAACTTATATTTACACAGCCCCTTTAACATATAAAACCGTCCCAAGGCTCTTCACAGAAGTGATTATCAAACAAAGATTTGACACCGAGCCACATAATGAGATATTAAGACAGGTGACCAACTGCTCAGTCAGAGATAGGTGTTAAAGAGAGTCTAAAAGGAAGAGAGTGAGGTGGAGAGCTTTAGGGAAAGAATTCCAGAGCTTGGGGCCGAGGCAGCTGAAGGCACTGCAGCCAATAGTGGAACAATGTAAAATGGGGGATGTGCAAGAGGCCAGAATTGGAGGAGCTCAGAGATGTCGCAGTTGTGGGGCTGGAGGAGGTCACAGAGATAGGGAGGGGCCAGGCCCCAGTTGTTTCATATTCACTTGTTGGTTCTCCTGCATGCATTGCCAATTGAATGAACAACAGTCGTAGAGATGATTAGAAGCACGGCCCCTCCTGCAGCAGGCAATGGGATTGTTGGTATCTTCTCCAACCTTCTCCTAACTAAGGTAAGAAGAGGGAAAAAAGAGGACAACATAAGTGATAATGTACTTTGTTCCATTAATCTCTTGTGCACCCTCAAAAACATGAACCCAGCGAATCACTGTGCAGCAACCTGTGGCCCAATTGTGTAAGTGTCAGCCTTTTCGGCTGGCTATTCAACTGTAGGAGGACGCATTGCAAATGAGCTCAATCCTCTCAAGCCCTCTCGGGTGGACATTAAAGACCCCACTATTTCGAAGAAGAATGGGGGAGGAGTCCTGGGGCTGATATATAGGCCTCAACCAACATCGCTCAAAAAAAAAATGAGCCGATTATCTGGTCATTGCTGTTTGTGGGACCTTGCGATATGCAACTGTGGCTGCCCCCTTTACACAGTGACCATCCTTCAAAAGAAAAGTAACTAGGCTGTGTAGTGTCAGCCATGGCTCAGTGGGTTTAGCACTCTCGCATCTGAGTCAGAACATCTCTGGTTTCAAGTACCAGTGCACTGCCATCTCAGAGGGGCAGTACTGAGGGAATGCTGCACTGTCGGAGGGGGAGTACTGAGGGAGCGCTGCACTGTCGGAGGGGGAGTACTGAGGGAGCGCTGCACTGTCAGAGTGGCATTACAGAAGGAGTGCTGCTCTATCGGAGGGGCAGTACTGAAGGAGTGCTGCACTGATGGAGGGTGAGTACTGAGGGAGCGCTGCACTGTCAGAGAGGCAGTACTGAGAGAGCGCTGCACTGTCGGAGTGGCATTTCAGAAGGAGTGCTGCTCTTTTGGAGGGGCAATACTGAGGGAGTGCTGCACTGTTGGAGGGGCAGCACTGAGTGTGCGCTGCACTTTCAGAGGGGTAGCACTGAGAGAGCCCTGCACAGTCAGAGCGCCAGTACTCAAGGAGCACCACACTGTCAGATGGGCAGTACTGATTCAGCGCTGCACTGTCAGAGGGGCAGTAATGAGGGAGCGCTGAACTTTTGGAGGGGCAGTACTGAGGGAGTGCTGCACTGTCGGAGGGGCAGTACTGAGGGAGCCACTGCACTGTCGGAGGCGCAGTAATGTGGGAGTGCTGCACAGTTGGAGGGGCAGTACTGGTAGATCGCAGCACTGTGGGAGGGGCAGTACTGATGGAGTGCTGCACGGTCGGAGTGTCAGTATTGAGGGAGTGCTGCACGGTCAGAGGGGCAGTACTGAGGGAGCACTGTAGTATCAGAGGGGCTGTACTGATGGAGCGCTTCACTGTCAGAGGGGCAGTTCTGAGCGAACTCTACACTATCGGAGGGGCATTCCAAAAAGAGCGCTGCACTGTTGGAGGAGCAGTACTGAGGGAGTGGTTCACTGTCGGAGTAGCAGTACTGATCGAGTGCTGCACTGTCAGAGGGGCAGTACTGAGGGAGCGCTGCACTGTCGGAGGGGCAGCACTGAGGGAACACTGCACTGTCGGAGTGGAAGTACTGATAGATTGCTGCAGTGTCGGAGGGTCAGTACTGAGGGAGTGCTGCACTCTCGGAGGGGCAGTATTGATCGAGTGCTGCACTGTCGGAGGGGCAGTACTGAGGGAGCGCTGCATTGTTGGAGGGGCAGTACTGAGGGAGCACTGCATAGTCGGAGGGGCAGTACTGAGAGAGCACTGCACTCTCGGAGGGGCAGTACTGAGGGTGTGCTGCACTCTCGGAGGGGCAGTATTGATCGAGTGCTGCACTGTTGGAGGGGCAGTACTGAGGGAGCGCTGCATAGTCGGAGGGGCAGTACTGAGAAAGCACTGCACTCTCGGAGGGGCAGTACTGAGGGAGCGCTGCATTGTTGGAGGGGCAGTACTGAGGGAGTGCTGCATTGTTGGAGGGGCAGTACTGAGAGAGCACTGCACTGTCGGAGGGGCAGTACTGAGGGAGTGATTCATAGATAGAGGAGCTGTACAGTCAGCAAACACAGTGCGCAACAAGGGTTCATGCTTCATCTCTCTGTTTCTTTGGTCTCCATGCATTTCCCAGGCATTTTTCCCCATTATAAGTTCCTATGTCAGCAGTTATAGATTACACTGCCTGTGTTAACAGTCACGCTGTAATTGAGAGTTCAGACCTGAGTGGGAGAGGCAGCAGTGGAAGCGGCGGCAGCAGCATCAATGGAGAGGCGGAGATTGCCCAGGACAGAGCGCGGGCCTGAGCGGGAGCGGCGTTAGCAGAATAAAGGGAGCTGAGCGGTGATTCGAAAAAAGCAGTGATGTCACAGGATAGCTGGTAACTGATTCGCTGGTAGAGGTCACACCGTTTTATTTCTCTTCAAGTTAGGTGCCCGGGGTTAACTAGCGGGTTAGGGATAACGCAGGAGCTTGGAGATGAATTACTGTTAATACTACATTAAATTACGAACTATTAATACAATATTAAATTATTAACTGTTAATACTATGTTATATTAATAACTTAAATTAGATACATTTTATTCTTAAGTTTCTGTAAAGTTAGTTAATAGTCGAATAAATAAATGCATGGCAGGTCAGCTCCGTCCCGTGGAATGCACATCCTGTGCCATGTGGGAAATCCAGCATGCTTCCCGTGTCCTTGACAACCACATGTGCAGGACGTGTCATCAGATGGAGGAGCTTGAGCTCCAGGTTCCGGAGATTAAGCAGCAGCTGGCGTCACTTCGGTGCATCTGTGAGGCTTAGAGCGACGTGGACAACACATTTCAGGACGTGGACACCCCAGAGATATGGAGTGCTCAGGCAGAGAGGGAATGGGTGACCACCAGACAGAAGAACAGGACCAGGCAGGTAGTGCAGGAGTCCCCTGAGTGCATTTCACTCTCCAACCAGTATTCAGCTCTGATTATTGGTGAGGGCAATGGTTCCTGTGGGGAGTACAGCCAGAGCCGAGTCCATGGCACCACGGATGGCTCAGCTGTAGAGTGGGGTAGGGAGGAAGATAGAGAAAGCAAACGTTGTAGTGGATTCGATAGTTAGGGGAGCAGACAGGCGTTTCTGCAGCCACAGAAGTGACTCCAGGATGGTATGTTGCCTCCCTGATGCCAGGGTTAAGGATGTCACCGAACGGCTCCAGAACATTCTGAGGGGGGAACGTGAACTGCCAGAGGTAATTATCCATATCGGTACCTACAACATAGGTAGGAAGAGGGATGAGGTACTGCAGGCAGATTTCAGGGAGCTAGGAAAGAGATTAAAAAGCAAAATCTCAAAGGTAGTAATCCCTGGATTACTCCTGGTGCCACACACGAGTGAGTATAGCGATAGGAGGATAGAGCAGATGAATGTGTGGCTGGAGAGATGGTGCAGGAGGGAGGGCTTCAGATTCATGGGGCATTGGTACCAGTTCTGGGGGAGGTGCGATCTGTACAGGTCGGACAGTTAGCACCTCAACAACACTGGCACAAATATCATCATGGGGACATTTGATGATGCTGTCAGGGAGGGTTTATATAAAGTTGGCAGGGAGATGGGCACCAGGATGTAGCATTAGAAAGGGGAAACAAAGCACACAAAGGATTGGGAGAGATTGATAAAACTAAAGTAAAAATAGTAAAGTATTAAGTGCAGTCAGACTAAGAGAGAACACAGGATGGTCTAACAGAGGTTTACAGTGTATGCATGTGAATGGACAAGGCACAGCAAACAAGATTGGTGAGCTGCAGGAAAAAATAGCCAGATGGGAATTTGATGTCGTGGTGATAAGAGAGACCTGGCTCAAAAAAGGGCAGAATCGGGTATTAAATATTCCTGGATATAAGATGTTTAAGAAAGATAGGGAAGGAAAGCTAGGAGGTAGTGTGGCAGTATTGGTTAAGGAGAATGTTACACTGCTGGCGGGAATAGTTGTCCTGGAGGGGGCAAGGACAGAATCTATCTGGCTCGAGTTAAGAATTAATAGAGGTGCCATTACACTACTAGATGTATTCTATAGACCTCCAACTAGGGGGATAAATATGAAGGAGCAAATTTGCAGAGATGTTGCAGAGAGATGCAAGAACTATACAGTAGTGATAATGGGGGACTTCAACAACCTAATATAGACTGGGATATTAATAGTGTAAAGGGCAGAGAGGGGGAAGATTTCTGAAGTGTGATCAGGAGAACTTTCTTATTCTCTAAGTTTCCGGCTCAACGAGGAAGGAGGCATTGCTGCATCCGATTCTGGGGAATGGATTAGAACAAGAGGAGCAAGTGTCAGTAGATGAACATTTAGGGAACAGTCTTCACTGTATCATAAGGTTTAGATTAGCTATGGAAAGGACAAGGAGCAATCTAGATTCGAAATATTTAATTGGAGGAAGGCCAATTTCAGTGGGATGAGAACAGATCTGGCCCGGTTAAATTGGAATCAAAGATTGGCAGATAAAATTGTAATTTCAGAACTTGCAGATGACACAAAACTTGGAATTATAGTTAACAGTGAGGAGGATACTGATCGACTTCAAGAGGAGATAGACAGGCTGATGAAATGGGTGGACACGTGGCAGGTGTAATTTAACACTGAAAAGTGTGAAGTGATACATTTTGGTAGAAAGAATAAGGGTAGGAGATATAAACAATAGGATACAATCCTAAATTGGGTCCATGAACGGAGAAACCTAGGGGTATATGTGCACAATTCATTGAAAGTGTCAGGTAGGGTTGAGAAAGCAGTTAAAAAAGCATACAGTATCCAGGGCTTCATGAATTGAGGTACACAATACAAAAGTGTGGAAATTATGATGAACCTGTATAAATCTCTGGTTTGGCCTCAACTGGACTATTGTGCCCAATTCTGTGCACCGCAATTTAGGGAGGATGTGAAAGCCTTAGAGACAGTTCGGAGAAGATTTACAAGAATGATTCCAGGGATGAGGGATTTCAGTTACATGGAGAAACTGGAGAAACTGGAGAAGCTCCTTAGAGCAGAGAAGATTGAGTGGAGATTAGATAGAGGTGTTCAAAATCATGAGGGGTCTGGACAGAGTAGATAGAGAGAAACTGTTCCTATTGACAGAAGTGTCGAGAACCAGAGGGCACAGATTTAATGTGATTGGCAGAAGAACCAAAGGTAACATGAGGAAAAACATTTTTGCACAGCGAGTGCTTAGGATCTGGAATGCACTGCCTGAAAGTGGGGTAGGGTCAGACTCAATCACTTCTTTCAAAACGGAGCTGGATAAGCACCTGAAGGAATAAAAATTGCAGGGCTATGGAGAAAGGCCGGTGGAGTGGGCCGAGGTGAAGTGCTTTTGCAGAGAGTCGGCTCGGGCTCGACGGGCTGAAAGGCCTTCTTCCGTGCTGTAACCACGCAATGATTCTATGAGTCTAAATGTGGACACAGGAATTTAAATAACGGGAAGGGGGCGGGGAATGCAACTCAACAGGAAATAACGTTTTGGAGACACGAATTGTGCACAGATGTGAAATGTTTAATATATATACATCTGTACAAAACTGCATGAACATTTATTGTGTTAATAAATGTAATATAACCCATATGCTTCTTGCAATATTTCACAGCGTCAAAAAGATGCAATAAGCAGAAAGTACGTTCACATCACATATCAAAGTTGAGTTGCGCCACATTTCTGTTCCTTACTATTCGGCCATGTTGGCTGCACGCAGTTAGGCAGTACCTCCGTTGAGATGTGGCCACACAGCAGGGCTGGGGCGCTCCAGGTTCAAAGGCCATGTTTATTTGTTGGCTTGCAACGCTTTTACTGCACGCACACTGTACACCCTGTTGAAGGACCCTCATTGGTCCCATTATGACTCCACTCAGATCAAAGTTACAACAGAACTTGCATTTATATAGCGCCTTTCACATAGTAAAATGTCCCAAGGTGCTTCACAGGACCGTTAATCGGACAAAAAAAGGACACCTAGTAAGAGAAGGAGATATTAGAACATGTGACCAAAAGCTTGGTCAAAGAGCTAGGTTTTAAGGAACATCTTAAAGGAGGTAGAGAGAGAGAGGCAAAGAGGTTTAGGGAGGGAATTCCAAAGCTTAGGGCCGAGGCAGTTGAAGGCACGTCTTCAAATTACAGAGCAAAGGAAATTGAGGAGTTCACGACTGAAGTAAATCAGGGAGAGCATCAAAACCCGGGATTGAATCCAGGTCAAGGGCTAGTGTCAAAACCTTGGAGTCATTCATGAGGCGGAGGGGTGGTCTGATGGAGGATCCCGGGGTTACGTGGAATGTTTAGCTAGATGGGACGAATGGCCTCTTTCATCTGTGCTTCCCACTGACCAGATGTTCAGAGAGACTGTCTTTACGCAGAGGGTTGTTGGGATGTGTAATGTCCAGCCAGGCAAACTAAAGGAAGCAGAATCCAGATTAGATTTCAAACAAGAAGTGGCGAAATATATGGAATAAAACTTTTTTAAAATATCGGGAAATGGCAGGTGGAGAGTTATTTCAGAGAACTAGCACAGGGGAGAGGGGCCGAATGGGGGAAAGAGTAGGTGATTGGGACTAAGGTGAGAGATATTTCAGAGAATTATCATGGGGGGAGGGGCCGAATGGGGTAAGGGCAGGTGATTGGGACTAAGGGGAGAGTTCTTTCAGAGAACTAGCACAGGGGAGAGGGGCCAAATGGGGGGAAGGGCAGGGGATTGGGACTAAGGGGAGAGTTCTTTCAGAGAACAAGCACAGGAGGTGAGGGGCCGAATGGGGGAAATTATAGGTGATTGGGACTAAGGGGAGAGTTCTTTCAGAGAACTAGCACAGGGGGAGAGGGGCCGACTGGGGGAAAGGGTAGGTGTTTGGGACTAAGTGGAGAGTTATTTCAGAGAACTAGCACAGGGGAGTGGGGCCGAATGGGGACAAGGGTGCTGGAACAGGACTAAGGTGATAGCTCTTTCAGTTGCGATGTGCCTATTGGCCTCCTCCTGTGCTATAGAATTCCCTGACTGTATGCAGTGAGCTCATATCACCACCTCCACCAATCACATTTGATGATTGTTCATGAGAGGTGTTTGTGTGGAGCGAGGCGAACATTTGAATCTCTTGCCCCAATGGGTCAGCATCAAGTTATCCCTGGACAAGCATTTCTTCCCAATCACGCTAAGTGCAAAACCTTTCAGTCCCTTCCCTCTGGCTTTCTTCCAAACTATAGACCAAGTCAGGCGGATAGTTGTGTTATATGAGAAATTCTTCTTGCATTTTATTGATTTTCATAGAAGCATAGAAAGTTACAGCATGGAAGGAGGCCATTTCGGCCCATCGTTACTGCGCCAGCCAACGAAGAGCTATCCAGCCTAATCCCAAGTCACAGCTTTTGGTCCGTAGCCCTGCAGGTTAGAGCATCCCAATGGCACATCCAAGTACTTTTTAAATGTGTTTAGGGTTCCTGCCTCTACCACCCTTTCAGGCAGTGAGTTCCAGACCTCTACAAGCCTCTGGGTGAAGAAATATCCCCTCAAATCCTCTCTAAACCTTCCACCAATTACTTTAAATCTGTGCCCCCTGTTTTTTGACCCCTCTGCTAAGGGAAATAGTTCCTTTCTATCCACTTTATCAATGCCCCTCATAATTTTATACACCTCAATAAGGTCTCCCCTCAGCCTCCTCTGTTCCAAGGAAAACAGACCCAGCCTATCCAGTCTTTCCTCATTGCTAAGAATCTCTACTCACGGCAACATACTTGTAAACCTCCTCTGTATCCTCTCTAGTTCAATCACATTTTTCCTGTAATGTGGCACGCAGTACTCTAGCTGAGGCCTAACTAGTGTTTTATACAGTTGAAGCATAACTCCCTGCTCTTGTATTCTATGCCACGGCTAATGGAGGCAAGCATGCCGTAAGTCTGCTTAAGCACCTTATCTACCTGGCCTGCTACCTTCAGCGATCTGTGGACATGCATTCCAAAGTCCCTTTGTTCCTCTACACTACTCAGTTTCCTACCATTTAATGTGTATTCCCTTTCCTTGTTAGCCCTCCCCAAATGCATTACCTCACACTTCTCTGGATTGAATTCCATTTGCCATTGTTCTGCACACCTGACCAATTTATTGATATCTTCCTGCAGTCTACAGCGTCCTCCTTCAGCATCAACCACACAGCCAATTTTAGTATCAACTGCAAACTTCTTAATCATACCCCTATATTCAAGTCTAGATCACTGACATATATCACAAAAAGCAAGGGACCTAGTAGTGAGCCCCGCGGAACTCCACTGGAAACAGCCTTCCAGTCACAAAAACACCCATCAACCATTACCCTCTACTTCCTGTCTCCAAGCCAGTTTGGATTCCAACTTGACACTTTGCCCTGGATCCCATGGGCTTTTAACTTCGTGACCAGTCTGCCATGTGGAACAATATCAAAAACCTTGCCAAAATCTATATGCACTACATCAAACGCACTACCCTCATCTACCCTCCTTGTTTCCTCCTCAAAATTTTTTATTAGTCCATGCCGTATTTAGTGACTTGTATTATATATCATTATTTTCGCTGTGTTTTTGTCAATTTACTATTGATATATACATCTGTGTTGCATAACTGAGATGAGGAAACCGACAGGAGGGAGGTATGAGTTCAGGAACAGGCTACAATGTCCCTTTAGTGATCATCGCTGTGTCTGCTGCCCACAAGGCCTCCCACTGATGGAGAGGTACATGTCTGGCCCAACTGAAGTTCGCCAACTGTAACCGTCAAGACATAAACAGGCATCCCCGATTTTCATCGATACACCATTGACGGCCGTATCTTCAGCTGAGCCCTAAACTCTGGAATTCCCTGCTAAACCTCTCACCTCTCCACCTCTCTCCCCTCTTAAAATACTCCTTAAAAACCATTGGGGGAGAAATTGGGTTGCTTTGCGCCTCACGTTGGCGCTCCCAGAGGTGCAAACAAGGCACAAATGCCCTAGCACCTGGGTGCATCACCGCTAACACCTCCGGCAAAATTCAGTGGGAGCTTAACGTTGGCGGTGGCCGGTAGCGCTCTGCTCCACTGCGATGATTGTTCTGGACCGATGGACATTCTGAACATTTTACATGTGCAGATAGCACCCTCTGGTGGCGGTTATTGTGTTAACAGTTTGTATGCTGGAAAGGTGACTTGAGTAATGGAGAATTTGCTATGAGAAGTTCCACTTACAATCTAATGTAATCTGACTTCATATATTAGGCCAAGCGCAATATCTGTGAGTATCTTTAGTTCTTAGCATAATAGCAATGTTGTCAGAGTAATATTTTGATAATACTATGTTTATAAAAGGTTAATATTTAATAGTTACAGAAGTTAGTTCAAATGTTAGTTAGTTATACAATTAGTCTATTCTACTGTTGTAAATATGTTTATATCTTGTGTAATATCGAATGTGTAGTACTCAGTTTATGTACAAAACATACTTTGTCTTTGTTTACAGTTTCACAAATTTGTTCAAGTAAAAGCTTCAAAACAGCAAACGGCTTCAGGGAAGAATTATTTTGAATGAGTGTTTAACTTGCTGGATAGCT
Organism: Somniosus microcephalus; assembly: GCF_052327205.1. Classification (NCBI taxonomy): domain Eukaryota; kingdom Metazoa; phylum Chordata; class Chondrichthyes; order Squaliformes; family Somniosidae; genus Somniosus; species Somniosus microcephalus. The sequence continues at coordinate 33,038,307 of NC_141016.1, forward strand.
AGATAGGAGCACATCTAGCGCGGCCAGTACAGTGAAAAGATATCAGTGAAAAGATATCAGTGAAAAGATATCAGAGAAAAGATAGCAATACGACTAGCTGTGAAGAGCGGAGCAGGAGGAACCCAGAGTAAGCCTTAACCTCATAGAGCACATCTACCACACATCAACATGTCAGAAGATAATAACGAAAATGCTTTGCAGCAAGTAGAAGACCCTAAACAGGCAGACGAAACTGTAGAACGTGACAATCAGTCTATAAGCACTGGTTACTACAGGTCGCAAGTTGGCTCACGGTCATCGGGTGGTTCTAGAATAAGCATAGCCCTCGCCAGAGCACGGGCTAAACTAGTAGCAGCTCAAGCCAGAGCTGCGCATACGGACAGTGGAACACCAAGCAGAACAGGCCCGACTCCAAGCTGAATTCCAAGTGGAACAGGCCCATCACCAAGTGGAACGCCAGGCTGAACAGGCCCGTCTCCAAGCCACATTAGACGCTCTGCATCAACAAAAAGAGATAGCTGCTGCATTAGCCGAGACACAAGTATTCGAGGCAATTTTGGAGGGAGCTGATCCCGAGACAGCTTACAAACCTTTAATTCCCGTTCCGTGGCAGAGTCTACGACTGCGCACCATAGATTACGTGAGCGACCTTGCCAACATACAGTTTACAGGAGAAAGGGATGGAAGCCCGCACATCTCTACAGACGCAAACACTTCGTATAGCATGCCACAAGTTGCCAACCAAGGTCAAAGCAGACGGAGTGCCTCAAGCCGCAGATTCTCCACCAGCAGAACTGAAGACACAGTGCAAAGGAATAGGACGCCGAATAGGGAAAGTCGGAGGCAAATCCCCTCTCGGTCACTTGAGGCCCCCAACAGAGCCCCCAGCCAAGGCAACCCTGGCCCAGGTCCCAGCACCTACGACCTCGCCAAATACCTTGCACGCACCCAGCTGGTGACTTCGGGGTTAATTAAGTTTGATGACAGGCCAGAGAATTATCGGGCTTGGAAGTCCTGCTTCCATGATGCCATATCGGGCTTAGACCTGTCGGCAGGACAAGAGCTCGGCCTCCTTATCAAGTGGCTCGGCCCAGAGTCCGCCGGACAGGCCTGCAGGATAAAAGCGGCCAATGTGGGGCAGCTGCCAGAGGGGTTGAAGAAGGCTTGGGTGAGGCTGGAAGAAAGCTACGGCTCGCCCGAAGCCATTGAAAGGGCTCTCTTTGACAGGTTGGCGAACTTTCCGAGGTTGACGAGTAAGGAACACCAGAAGCTCCGCGACCTTGGAGATCTGCTGTCGGAACTCGAAGCCGCAAAGCAGGACGGCTACCTACCCGGTCTATCGTACTTAGACACTTCCAGAGGGGTAAGTCCCATCATTGAGAATCTTCCATTTAACCTGCAGGAGAAGTGGATAATGTTTGGATCAAAGTTTAAGCTAAAGCACAACGTGGCGTTCCCACCATTCTCTGCATTCGTTAAATTCATCCGTAAAGAAGCCAAAGCCAGGAACGACCCCAGCTTCAACTTCTTCTCCTCCCACCCAGCACTTGCCAGAAGAGACAAGTTCGACAGACATGGAAAGACACCAATATCTGTCCACAAAATGCAAGTGTCCTCAACTGAGCACATAAAGATTCAGAAGAAACCTGAGGATATGAGCAAACAATGCCCTATCCACAACAAGCCCCATCCTTTAATTAAGTGCAGAGGCTTCAGGGAGATTTCCCTGGAAGATCGGAAACAATATCTTAAAGAGAGCTCTATATGTTTCAAGTGCTGCTCTTCCACGAGCCATCTCGCCAAGAACTGCAAGGTGGATGCAAAATGCACTGAATGTGAAAGTGATCGGCACGTTTCAGCACTACACCCAGGCCCAGCTCCTTGGGAGTCAGAGTCATCTGCTCCCGCTTCAGAGCACGGCGGGGAGAGAGAGGGAGTTGCTGGTCCGGAGATTACATCCAGGTGCACCGAGGTGTGTGGAGAAGGACTGAGCGCAAGAGCATGCTCCAAGATTTGCCTCGTTAATGTGTACCCTGTAGGACGTCGCCAGGAATCTGAAAAGATGAAAGCACACTTCCTAGAATTTGTCAAGAAAATGCTCGTCAACGATCATGCAGAGATAGCTCCTCCACTCCAGGAAGGCCAAGAGTGTTGGTACCTCCCTTCCTTTGGAGTCTACCACCCCAAAAAGCCGGAACAGATCCGCGTGGTGTTTGACTCCAATGCACCATATCAGGGCATCTCTCTCAACGACGTACTCCTCACAGGGCCTGATCTTAACAACAGCCTCTTGGGAGTGCTCATGAGATTCAGGAAAGAGCCCGTCGCCATCACTGCCGATATCCAGCACATGTTTCATTGCTTCGTGGTGAGAGAAGGCCACAGAGACTTCCTTCGCTTCCTGTGGTATCGGGACAATGACCCTAATAGAGACATTGTGGACTACAGAATGCGTGTCCATGTCTTTGGGAATAGCCCATCCCCTGCTGTCACCATATACGGACTAAGGAGGGCTGCCAAGGAAGAAGACGACGACTTTGGCAGTGACATGAGAGGGTTCATCGAACGAGAGTTCTATGTCGACGATGCACAGAAGTCATTCCCGACCGAAGCAGAGGCCATCAGTACCCTCGGACGAGCCCAGGAACTACTTGCACTATCCAACCTCAGGCTGCATAAGATAGCCTCTAACAGACCAGCAGTGATGGAGACATTCCCCCCTGAAGATCGTGCTAAGGACGTCAAGGACCTAGACCTCTTCACTGATGACCTCCCCCTACAGCTTAGCCTAGGGGTGTCATGGAACATAGCAACAGACACGTTCACGTTCCAAGTCCTAGACGCCAAGAAACCCTTCACACGTAGAGGAGTGCTCTCTACAGTCAACAGCCTATACGACCCTCTTGGCTTCTTAGCCCCTGTCACCATACAAGGCAGGCTGCTCCTCAGGGAACTCTCCACACGCACTGAAGAGTGGGATTCACCTCTCCCTGAAGAGATGGAAGCAGAGTGGGACAGATGGAGAGACTCACTCCAAGACTTACAGGAGATCCGAATACCTCGCTGCTATTCGTCTTTCTCTCCCTTAAATGCCCAATTCAAAGAGCTTTGTGTCTTTGCAGACGCATCCGCTAAGGCCATTGCAAGTGTGGCTTATCTGAAGGTCACCACTCAAGAAGGGCAAAGCAAAATCGGCTTCGTCTTTGGAAAGGCCAAGTTGGCGCCCCAGCCAGACCTCACCATACCCAGATTGGAACTGTGCGCAGCAGTATTAGTAGTTGAGATTGCAGCGTTCATAGAAGACGAGATTGATCTGAAGTTCGACAGCATCACATATTATATAGACAGCAAAGTGGTGCTAGGATACATCCATAACCAAAGTAGACGGTTTTAAGTATACGTGAACAACAGAGTCCAACGTATTCGACAGTCCACGTCCCCCAACCAGTGGAAGTACGTCCCTACAGACCTGAACCCAGCTGACCATGGGTCTAGATCTGTAACAGCATCCCTACTCAGTAGCACGACTTGGCTGTCAGGACCTGCTTTTCTTCAGGATCCGTTCCCACACTTCTCCGAAATCAACGAGTCATTCGACCTACTCAACCCTGTTTCTGACTGCGAGATACGCCCACAGGTAACAGCGAACGTTACTCAAATCTGTAAGAACCTGATGAGCACCAAATGCTTCGAGCATTTCTCCAAATGGAACACTCTCATAAAGACGATAGCACGCCTAACCCATATAGCTCATACCTTCTCCCAGCCTACGCAAGGGAGTAACTGCCATGGGTGGCACATCTGTCGGAAGAGTCCCTCTGAAGAGGAGCTCAAAAGAGCCACAATCCTTGTGATAAAGAGTGTCCAACACGAGTGTTATTCAGAAGAGTTGAGGTGCATAGCAGCAGAACACAACCTACCCCCTCACAGCAGTCTACGGAAGCTGCATCCCATCGTCGACACCGACGGCCTTCTCAGAGTTGGGGGACGCATATCGCAGTCTCAACTAGGAATGAATGCAACCAACCCCACCCTCATTCCAGGTCGTCATCATATGGCCATTCTGCTCGTGTGTTACCATCATGAGGCCGTGAAGCACCAGGGCAGACATTTCACCGAAGGTGCCATCAGAGCAGACGGCCTCTGGTTGGTTGGAGCTAAGAGATGTATCAGCAGCACGCTTTTCAAATGTGTCACCTGCAAGAAACTCCGTGGGAAGACGGAGCACCACCAGATGGCAGAACTGCCAGCCGAGCGGCTACAAGTAGCACCACCTTTCACCTACGTAGGCGTCGATGTTTTCGGACCATGGGATGTGGTCTCATGCCGCACTAGAGGAGGGCACGCCAATAGCAAGAGGTGGGCGGTGATGTTCTCATGTATGTCCACAAGAGCTGTACACATCGAAGTCATAGAAACAATGGGCGCCTCCAGCTTCATAAACGCTCTGAGAAGGTTTTTCTCAATTAGAGGCCCGGCAAAGCAAATACGCTCAGATTGCGGCACAAACTTTGTTGGCGCCTGCAGAGAGCTGAAGATGGATGGATCTAGTTCCAGCTCTCAGAGGGTGGAGAAGTATCTCCAAGAGCAGAAATGCACCTGGGTATTCAACCCACCTCACTCATCCCACATGGGCGGCGCATGGGAGCGTATGATCGGCATTGCCCGCCGTATCCTCGACTGCATGTTTCTCCAAGGTAGATCGTCGTGCCTCACACATGAGGTCTTGACCACACTGATGGCTGAGGTCACTGCTTTGATGAATGCAAGGCCCCTCATTCCTGTATCTTCAGACCCAGAATCGCCTCTCATCCTCACTCCGGCCATGCTTTTGACCCAGAAGACAGGTGTTCCCCCTTGTCCTCCAGGAGAGTTTGGGGAAGGAGAACTCTTCAAGGAAGAATGGAAACGAGTCCAGAGTCTGGCAGACACGTTTTGGAACAGGTGGGGAAAGGAGTACCTCACCACACTACAGAGACGACGCAAGTGGCAGGACAAGAGGCCGGATCTCAAAGAAGGAGATGTTGTCTTGATGAGGGACAATCAGGTAAAAAGGAATGAGTGGCCTATGGCTATCATCGTGAACTCCCATCCCAGCCAGGACGGGAGAGTGAGAAACGTGGACTTGAGAGTCATCAAAGAAGGAACAGCGAAGGTCTTCTCTCGGCCCGCCTCTGAGGTGGTTCTTCTTTTGTCGCCTGAGGACTCCAGTGACAGGTAGAGTTCGGACTATGTGGAGTCATTAATGACCCCAGACGGGGAGTGTTCTGGACCGATGGACACTCTGAACATTTAATGTGTGCAGATAGCACCCTCTGGTGGCGGTTATTGTGTTAACAGTTTGTATGCTGGAAAGGTCATCTGACCTTTCTTCCTGTGTGAGGTCATTTGACCTTCTTACCTTTCTTCCTGTTGACCCCAGGAAGCAGTTTTGCCAGGAAGAACCTAACTTGAGTAATGGAGAATTTGCTATGAGAAGTTCCACTTACAATCTAATGTAATCTGACTTCATATGTTAGGCCAAACGCAATATCTGTGAGTATCTTTAGTTCTTAGCATAATAGCAATGTTGTCAGAGTAATATTTTGATAATACTATGTTTATAAAAGATTAATATTTAATAGTTACAGAAGTTAGTTCAAATGTTAGTTAGTTATACAATTAGTCTAGTCTACTGTTATAAATATGTTTATATCTTGTGTAATATCGAATGTGTAGTACTCAGTTTATGTACAAAACATACTTTGTCTTTGTTTACAGTTTCACAAATTTGTTCAAGTAAAAGCTTCAAAACAGCAAACGGCTTCAGGGAAGAATTATTTTGAATGAGTGTTTAACTTGCTGGATAGCTAGATAGGAGCACGTCTAGCGTGGCCAGTACAATGATAATGGCCCGTATTTTCCAATTGCAGGTCTCCTGCAGGCGTAGGCCTGCGATCTGGAAAAATCTACGCCCTTACCCGAGGGTTCCCGGGACGCACACGCTTCCGATCCTGGTTCTCTCCAAATTCCCAGTGCGCAGGGCCCACGTAACCCAGAGGCACAGGTAGTTCGCAGCGTCCCTGGGATCACGTGGGCCATGGGGAGCCAATCAAAGAAGGGAATCTCACTTTATACACTTGACAGAATATATGAATGTAGATCACCCTAAAAAGATAGTCAAACTTTAAATACATTTTAAGAAACATCATATTTTCAAAATGACCTGAAATTACAACACATTAAGCATTAAGTATTTTGAACAAAAATTTAATTTGTTGAAAATAATAATTAACGTTTTTTACAGGGGTAAAAATAAACTTATAATTTTTTAAAGTATTTTTAAATGATAAATCAGTGAATGATATATTTTTTAAACTTTATTTTCAACTCTTTTCCGGGTAAAAGCAGGCCTTAAGTGTTATCTGCGGGAGGAGGGTCTCCAGAAAGCGGGATGATCCGCCCACAGAGGCCCTTCTCCAGGGCGGCCGGAGGATCTGTCTAGACAATTCTTGATGGACCGGAAATGCCGGTTTTCAGCGCGTGTGCTGTGCATGCCTGAAACCGGCATTTCCCATGTCACTACGGGTGAGTACACAGCGCGTGCCCACCCGTAGGGATCGCAATATCTGGGCCGATATCATCATCATGCACAGCGCCCTGGCCGCAGACTTCCGTTGTGCCCGCCCCCTGAATTATCGCCGGGCGATGGGACCAACAGGATCAGTCAGCGGTTTTGCAGCGGCAGTAGCGGGCGGAGGCACTACTTAAAGGGCAGGTGTCGGGCGGTCATTTATATTTTGGCTGACTGCCAGCATCTTCCCACCTTTAACATTTTGTATCTGGGGTGCTGGCCACAATCGCTCAGCCCGCCATTCCTCTTGATAGCTGGGCTGTTTCCGCGGCACACCACTCCCTGGTGGTCCGGCAGGGCCCTGGTGCATGCAGCGCTAGGCCCCTCCCCTTTAATCAGGGGCGGAGACCTGCAATGACGCGGTGCTACGTTCCCCCGTGCGTGACGCTGCTGCATGTAGCGCCGCGACATTGAGTAGTTGCGCCCCAAGAAGGAGGGGGAGCACTTCGACCAACTTCTTGGGAAGCTACTACTGAATTAACGAGGGCGTGGCCCAGTTTCCCCCGATCTGTTTGACCAAGTGTTTGGTCACCTGGGCTAAAATCTCCTTCTGTGGCTCCGTGTCAATGTTTAAGCTCCTGTGCAACATCTTGGGTTGTCTGACTCAATTGAAAGCGCTATATAAATGCAAGTTGCTGTTGTTGTGGTTCCGATATTATGGGCAGCGGCTCGGTTGCGGAATATATGACCTCAATTAAACACTGGCAATGAAATGGTCATTTGCAGAAGGAAACTGCCGGCTCAATAGTCTTATTGCATTGACCAGTCCGTCTCCAGATTTCAGGGCATTGTTCAACGAAATTGAAAAAAATAGATACTTTTTAATGCCCCCGATGATATTTTCCCAGAGTTCTGCTTGCAGCCGTGTCCTGGAGATTATCCTTTCCTTACTGGAGAATCCCAAGCAATCCTGGAGGGTTGCCAAACCCTCGAGCTGGAGGAGCTGGGAATTGAAATGTAACAGAATCCCCGATACATCCGCCCCTCTTTCCACCCCAATCCACAGAACTTCACCCGAATATGCCCACTGTCCTCTGAGGACACCAACTCCCTTCTCGAAGTTCAGATCTTCACTTGCCAGGGAACTTCTGGTCACTCACCAGGGCCGGTAAGAAAGCACAATATTCCTGTGCCGGCGGGATATTCCACTGAGGAGGGCTTCACATCCATACCCATCGTTGCTTTCACTCACTGTTCACACACAAGCGCACTTTCCAAGAGGAGAGAGGTCGGGAGTAAGCAGGTGTAAGGCCTGTTTGTAACAGCATAAGATTTGAAAAAAGAAAAAAATCGCTCATTTATCATTTAAAAATGCTTTAAAAACAGGTAAGTTTATTTTAACCCAGTTTAGTTAGGTTAGTTATTTTTGTAAAAAAGTTAAATTTTTGTTTAAAATATTTAATTTTAATGTACTTTCAACTAATTTTAATAACGTGATTTAAAAACAATATATATTGAATGTTTGATTGTTTTTGGGGTGATCTCGATTCATATATTGGACAGGTCTATCTGTCAAGTGTATGAAGGGAGGTTCCCTTCTTTGATTGGCTCCCCATGGCCCACATGATCCCAGGGACGCTTGCGAACCGCATGTGCCTCTGGGATACGTGGGCCCTGCACATTTCCAGTTGGAGAGGCCCAGGAGCGGAAGTGTCCGGACCTTGAGAACCCTCGGGTAAGACCGTGGATTTATTCCAGAACCGCACGCAGGAAACCTCCGAACGGAAAATACGGTCCTGTCAATCCACAGGCCGTTTCCCTTTATCTTTTAGTCATCATTGCATTGATATTACTGCTCAACTTATTGAAAGCACTTTGTACTTCCCTCAAATTTTCTGCAAAGTTGTGCATGTTTTCCACCGTCAATGACCCTTGTATTGCCTGTTCTCTAATCCCATCAATCATGGGTATATCGATCCCAACTGCCTTCTCTCTGTTTAATAGTGCTAAAATTCTCCATTATCTGTTCCAACAGGCAGTTCCAGTTCCAACTTCCTCCAAGGACACTTCATACCACTCCTGACGTGTCGCTGCGATCTCTATGGTGAACTAGCCTGACAACCATGTAAGTGATATTGGGCATGTGAGTGATATTATTCGAGTATCAGATATAATTCATACACTAAATTACTAACTCCAGTAGTGATCTCAAAATATTCATAGGTTTCAATGTTCCATGCTGACACATTAATTCTTACAGGAATATGTACCCATATCTCATGGGTAGGTGTACCGTCTTTCTCGGGTCGGGGTACTGTCACTCTCGGGTAGGGGCACTGTCACTCTCTGGTAGGTGTACTGTTTCTCTCGGGTAGGGATACTGTCTCTCTCGGTTAGGGGTACTATCTCTCTCGGGTAGGGACACTGTCTCTCTCGGGAAGGGGTATTGTCTCTCTTGGGTAGAGGTACTGTCTCTCTCGGGAAGGGGTACTGTCTCTCTCGGGTAGGGACACTGTCTCTCTCGGGAAGGGTATACTGTCTCTCTCGGGTAGGGGCACAGTCTCTCTCAGGTAGAGGTAGTGTCTCTCTCAAGTAGAGATAGTGTCTCTCTCAAGTAGATGTAGTGTCTCTCTCAAGTAGACGTCGTGTCTCTCTCGAGTAAGGGTACTGTCACTCTCGGGTATGGGTACATTCTCTCTTGGGTAGGGGTACTGTCTCTCTCGGGTAGGGGTACTCTCTGTCAATTCAATTCAATTCAATTCAAATCGCTTTATTGGCATGACAAGGTACATCTTATGTTGCCAAAGCATCGAATAACATTCACGGTTGTACACAAAAATACAGATCTATCCATACAGTGTACAAACAGATGTATCCCTGAGTGTATAAGTATACATTCATATAATTTTTATATACTCTTTTCTTATATTTAGTGGTTGTCCCTCTGTTTATGGCAAGCTGTAACATAGTGTGCCGCTAAGGTTACACAATTTCTCTCTTCACCTAGTAGGTATGGGAATTTTGGGTCGTCATTCAAATTCCTGAATTCCGGGCATATTTTTGTGAATTTTGGGTAGAAATTCTCCCTTATGCCCTGATATTTTCTACACGCTGTGAGGAAGTGCATCTCTGTCTCCACCACTCCCTGACTGCAGTGAGAGAATATGCTATCCTCTCTTGGTAGCTGGGTCTGCCTGTGTCTACCTTTTTCGATCGCCAGGCTATGTTCACTAAGTCTGTACATTGTCAAGGTTTTTCTCATTTTGCTATGCTTTACCCTGGTCAGGTAATCAGCCAAGTTGTATTGTCTGTTTAGGGCCAAGTAGCAATTGAGTTTGCTTTGGGTTTTTGTTGTTTCTGCCCAATATGACATATTGCTAGGGGGTTGGAATATAAAAACAGGGAGGTATTGCTGCAGTTGTACAAGGTATTGGTGAGGCCGCACCTGGAATACTGCATACAGTTTTGGTGTCCATACTTAAGAAAAGACATACTTGCTCTCGAGTCAGTACAAAGAAGGTTCACTCGGTTAATCCCGGGGATGAGGGGGTGGTCATATGAGGAGAGGTTGAGTAGATTGGGACTCTACTCATTGGAGTTCAGAAGAATGAGAGGCGATCTTATTGAAACATATAAGATTGTGAAGGGGCTTGATCGGGTGGATGCGGTGAGGATGTTCCCAATGATGGGTGAAACTAGAACTAGGGGGCATAATCTTAAAATAAGGGGCTGCTCATTCAAAACTGAGATGAGGAGAAACTTCTTCACTCAGAGGGTGGTAGGTTTGTGGAATTTGCTGCCCCAGAAAGCTGTGGAAGCTACATCATTAAATAAATTTAAAACAGAAATAGATAGTTTCCTAGAAGTAAAGGGAATAAAGGGTTACGGGGAGCGGGCAGGAAATTGGACATGAGTCTGGGTTCGGAATGGTCATGGCCCTGTGGGTAGTGGAGCGGGCCCAGGGGCCGTGTAGCCTTGTTCTGCTCCTACTGTGTTCTAATTCTGTTAGATTTCAGGAGATGGTTTTATTCCTGTTCCTGGCTGGGGTGGAGATCGCCTTTACAGAAGGTAAGTACTGTAGAAAATATAGGGACAGAGTGATCTCCTGGAAGAATTTCGATTGCCTAGATGGGTCGGAGAGGAATTTCCCAGATTTTTTTCTCCCAAATTGGCCATTGGGTCTTTATCTGGTTTTTCGCCTCTCCCGGGAGATCACATGGGTTCGGGTGGATGCAGAGTGATAGAAGATTTGAGGTTAGGATCAGATCAGCCATGATCTTATTGAATGGTGGAGCAGGCTCGAGGGGCCGATTGGCCTACTCCTGCTCCTATTTCTTATGTTCTTATGTTCTTATATTCTTATTTTTCCTTTTGCTTAGCGACGATTATGTTGGGTCGAATTCTTTGTGTTACACTGTCACTGTCCTTGGGTTGGTTATTGTTAGTAGTGTTGGTAGTTACTTCACTGAGTCCCAGGACTAGTTGACTGAGGGTATTCTTCTTTATGGTCCTCTCTTGGAATTTCAGGGCTTCGTAATGATAGCATTGGGGGTTGCTCATTTCTAGGTGTTTCCAAAATGTGGTGGCGCTTTTTTGGATAGTGATTATTAATGGATATTGGCATAGTTCTGCCCTGCATGCATTGTTTACGGTTTTCCTTTGAGTCCGGAGGATACTTTTACAGAATTCTGCATGTAGGATCTCAATTGGATGTTTGTCCCATTTTGCAAATTCTGTCTCAGGTAGAGGTACAGTCTCTCTCGGGTAGATGCACTCTCTCTCCCGGTTAAGGGAACTGTCTCTATCAGGGAGGTGTTCAATCTATGGTAGGGGTACAGTGTCTCTCGGGTAGGGGCGCTGTCCCTCTTGGGTATGTGCACTGTCTCTCTTGGGTAGGGGTACTGTCTCTCTCGAGTATGGGTATTGCCTCTCGGGAAGGGGCACTGTCTCTCTCGGGTAGGGGTAATGCCTCTCGGGTAGGGGCACTTCCACTCTCCTGTAGGTTTACTGTCTCGCTCATGTAGGTGTACTGTCTCTGTCGGGTAGGGGCAATGTCGCTCTCAGCTAGGTGTACTGTCTCGCTCATATAGGGGTACTGTCTCTCTCATGTCGGGGTACTTTCTCTCTCGGGTAGGGGTAATGTCTCTCTCAGGTTGGGGCACTGTCTCTCTCCTGTATGGGCACCGTCTCTCTCGGGAAGTGGCACTGTCTCTCTCGGGTAAGGGTAATGTTTCTCTCGGGTAGTGGCACTGTCTCCCTCGGGCACTGTCTCATTCGGGCATTTTCTCTCTCGGCTGAGGTTCTGTCTCTCTGCAGAAGGCATAATATCTCTCACGGTAGTGGTACTTTCTCTCTCGGGAAGCCAAACTGCTTCTGTCAGTCAGGGGTGCTCTCTCTCTAACTTAGCAATGTTGCCTCTCACTCTCCTCTCTGGTAGGGTTACTGGCTCTCTTGTCTGGGGTACAGTTTTTCGAAACTAGGTTACTCCCTCGCTCGTGTAGTGTTGCGGTCTCTCTCGGGAGGATAGTCTCTCTCTCTTGGGTAGGGGAAATTTCTCTCCAGTATAGGTGTACTGCCAATCTATGGGGTAGGTGTACTGTCTCTCTAGTATAGGCTTATTGCCAATTTTTGAGCGGGGTTACTGTCTCTCTAGTATAGGTATATTGCCAATCAATGGGGTAGGGGTACTCTCTCTCTCTAAAGTAGGGGTATTGCCAATCTATGGGGTAGAGGGACTGCCTCTCTAGGGTAGGGCTACTGCCAGTCTTTGGGGTAGGGGTACTGTCTCTCTAGGGTAGGGGTACTGTCAGGCTATGGGGTGAGGGTACTGTCTTTCTAGGGTAGGGGTACGGCCAATCTATGGGGTGAGGGTACTGTCTTTCTCAGAGAGGGTTGCTGTCTCTGGTGAAGTGGGTCAGGATGAGAGACTTACCTTCTGTACTGGCCCTGCCACAGTCAGGTTTATGAGTGATGAAGTCAGTATGAAACTCCGCCGTGGGTTCTAATTGTTTCAGTTCTGGGAGACACATGAGCAGAACATCCAGACCCAGGTCTCCATCTTTTATAGCCACTGCAACCGTGTTGTGATTGCATATAACCGGTGGGAAAGTAAGCTGTGAGGAGGATGTAAAGTGGCTGCAAAGGGATATAGACGAGTTAAGTGATTAGGCAAGAAGCTGGCAGATGGAGTATAATGTGTGGAAGTGTAAAATTATCCACTTCGGCAGGAAAGATGGGAAAGGAGAATATTTCGTAAAATGTCAGAGATGAGTACATGGTGATCTTGAGAGTGATTTGGGAGCCCTTGTACACAAATCAGAGGAAGTTAACATGCAGGTACCACAAGCAATTAGGAAGGCAAATGGTATGTTAGTCTTTTTTGCAAGCAGGTTGCAATATAAGAATAAGGAAGTCTTGCTGCAATTATATGGGATTTGGTGAGGCTTTACCTGGTGTACTGTGCACAGTTTTGGTCTCCTTACCTAAGGAAGGATATACTTGCCTCAGAGTGGGTGCAATGAAGGTTCACTAGATTGACTCCTGGGATGAATGGGCTTTCCTATGAGGAGAGATTGAGTAGAATGGTCTATATTCTCTGGAGTTTAGAAGAATGAGAGGTGTTCTAATTGAAACGAATCAAATTCTTCGAGGGCTTGACAAGGTAGATGCGGAGAGATTGTTTCCAATGGCTGCAGAGTCTAGAACTAGGGGTCATAGTCTCAGGATAACGGGTCAGCCATTTAGGACAGAGATGAGGAAGAATTTCTTCACTCAGAGGGCTATGAATCTTCTGAATTCTCTGCCCCAGAGGGCTGTGGATCCTCAGTCGTTGAGTATATTCAAGACAGAGAACGATAGATTTTTGCACTCTGGGAAATCGAGGGATATGGGGATCGGGTGGGAAAGTGGAGTTGGTGTTGATGATCAGCCATGAACTTATTGAAAGGTGGAGCAGGCTCGAGAGCGGTATGGCCTAGTCCTGCTCGTATTTCTTATGTTCTCATATAACCTCCTCTGTCACCTTTCCTGGGAACATCAGCAGTCGGTTGGTGAGATTAAACAAGCAATCATTCGTCGTCAAATTGGAGCGGTGCCAGGACCACCCGCGAGGCCCGAAACCGTCAATCCCAGACCCCCATCTCTCACAATGTGGGCGGGGCTCTCAGACCCCCCATCCATCACAATGTGGGCGGGGCTCCCAGACACCCCATCAGTCACAATGTGGGCGGGGCTCCCAGACACTCCATCCGTCACAATGTGGGCGGGGCTCCCAGACCCCTCATCCATCACAATGTGGGCGGGGCTCTCAGAACCCAATGTCACAATGTGGGCGGGACTCTCAAACGCCAGTGAGCGACAGGAGTGTTGCTGTGATCTAATTGGTCAGACAGTATTTGTGGGCGGGGTCCATTGCCCGGGTTTCCCCGGCATCAGGTTTTTGTGCTCCACCTTCCCGGGCCGGGTCCGCTCCCGCGATCCTGATTCCACCCAGGGCTGTGAGGCGGTGGATTCCAGATCCGGCCCCCAATTATCGCTCTGATCAGCCCCTCTGCTATCAGTGGCTCCACCTGCTGTTGCTGGTTGGGCTCCTCAAACCCGGCTAGTTTAGGCTTGTTGCATCCCGGTGCCTATCTCCGGCTGCTCCACAGGCGAATCAGAGCCGCTTGTAAATGGGAAAAGCAGAGCGTTTGCCAGTGACATGATTCCTCCAGGCGCGGCTGCAGGGCAGGCTGAAGACCTCGAACTAGCGACTTTCTGTGAGTCAAGTTACCGGCAGCCTGGGGCAGTTCAGGGACACGCGTCCATCAGCACCATAACCCATCACAATACTCAACCGGGACTTCACTGGGACTCTGCCTAGTCCCAGGAACCAAGGCCACCCTGATTCCTCCGGCTGTAGAGACTGCTGTAACTTCCCAACAACTGCTGGGGAGTTTTCCTGCCCTCTTGACCATGAGCGGGAATCGAGCGCCATTGTCCACAGGGAGGCTGAGAGGAAGAAGCCGTATCAGGTCCTCCGGCTGTATTTGCAGCCTGATCCTCACATCTTCCACCTGCCTAACATGCTCAAAGATCGATCACTTGTCAGGGTCGAACATCCCTCCATCCTTTGCTAATTCTTTTAAAATTTTCCCTGAGGTCGGAGCAGCATCTGCTGCAGCTGCTGATGGCTCCACATTATCTGCATCTGCATCTGGGTATTGCAGGACTGACCGCAACAACCCCGATACCGGAGGCACCGGCCCCTGTCCTGATCTCTACACTGCCTCTATCAGAAGCACATCACCCTCACTGTCAGATTCAGATCTCAAGCCCTGTCCCAACTGATTACCCTCTTTTACTAGCTCTGGGGGCAGCTACTGGGGGATACAGGGCAGCCACCGCTGATCGGCCCTCGGACACAGAGGCAGCGTATGTTGTCTCCATGTTACAGCTCGCCACACTACCCTTAGGCAGTCCCTCGGAACCGAGGATGACTTGCTTCCACATTAAAAATGAGTTCACAGGTGACTGATGAGTCCAATGCGGGACCTACAATCTCTGTCACAGATGGGACAGACGGTGGTTGAAGGGGCTGGTGGGTGGGGTGCTTGGGTTAAAGTGCGCTCCTTGCGCTGCCTGCGCAATGCTTAAACTGTCAGACTCGAGGTGTTTGCCGCCTTCCCTGATGCCTCTCCTTCACTTTGAGCGGCCTTGGGCCAGGGATTCCCAGGTGTGAATGGGGATGTTACACTTTTTCAAGGAGGCTTTGAGGGTGTCCTTGAAGCGTTTCCTCTGCCCACCTGGGGCTCTCTTTCCATGCCGGAGCTCCTAGTAGAGTGTTTGCTTTGGGAGTCTCGTATTGGGCATGTGGACAATGTGACCAGTCCATCGGAGCTGATCGAGCGTGGTTAAAGCTTCGATGCTGGGGATGTTGGCCTGAGCGACAACACTGACCTTGGTGCGCCTATCCTGCCAATGGATTTGCAGGATCTTGCAGAGGCAGCATTGGTGGTACCGCACCAGTGCTTTGTGGTGCCCGCTGTACATGGTCCATGTCCCTGAGGCATACAGCAGGGCAGGTATCACTGCTGCTCTGTAGACCATGAGCTTGCTGCTGGGTTTGAGGTCCTGGTCTTCAACACTCCCTTCCTCAGGCGACCGAAGGCTACACTGGCACACTGAAGGTGGTGTTGGACATCGTCATTGACGTCTGCCCTTGTTGACGGTAGGCTCCCCAGGTATGGAATGTGGTCCACGTTGTCCAAGTCCTTGTCATGGATTTTGATAATTGGGGGGCAGTACCGTGTGGCGGGGGAAGGTTGGTAGAGTATTTTTGTCTTACGGATGTTTAGTATAATGCCCATGCACTCGTATGCTTTGATGAAGGTGTTGACGATGGTTTGGAGTTCGATCTCCGAGTGACCGCAAATGCAAGCGTCGTCTGCATACTGTAATTCGATGACAGGGAATGGGACGACCTTGGATCTGGACTGGAGGTGACGGAGGTTGAACAGTTTCCAGTTTGTTCTGTAAATTAGCTCCACTCCAGTGGGGAGCTTACTGAGGGTGAGATGGAGCATTGCAGCAAGGAAGATGGAGAAGAGCGTTGGTGCGATGACACAGCCTGGTTTGACCCCGGTTCATATGTGAATTGTGTCTGTTGTGGAACCGTTGGTCAGGATCACGGCTTGCATGTCGTCGTGAAGCAGGCGGAGGATGGTGACAGACTTTTGAGGGCAGCCGAATTTGAGGAGGTCACTCCAGAATCCCTCATGGTTGACAGTGTTGAAGGCCTTTGTGAGATCAAAGAAGGCCATGTACCCCTGTTCCCCGCTTTTCTCTTGTAATTGAAGTGCGGTGAAGATCATGTTCATTGTGCTCCTTATTGGGCGCAATCCACATTGCAACTCTGGGAGGAGCTCATCGGCCACTGGGAAAAGGCGATTGAGGAGGATTCTTGCGATGTCTTTCCCTGTGTCAGACAACAGGGAAACTGCTCTGTAATTACGGCAATCAGACTTGTCACCTTTCTTGAAGATGGTCACAATTACGGCGTCTCTGAGATAAGAGAAATGAGTTCATGAATTCACGCCAGTAGTGCTTGTCTGCCATACTTTAATTTCTCAGCGGGGATTTCATCTGCTCCTGAGGCCTTGTTGTCCTTCAGTTGTCGGATGGCCTTTTCAACCTCATGCCGGGCTGGGGTGCCATCACTTCTGTCCTGAAGCACCATTCTGAATGCTCGATCTAGCTCTGACACATCATCGCTCAGCTATGAATTCTCACGCTGGACTCATGCATTCACCTCCTCCAAACCTATTGTTTCATATTAACCTGGGGAGCCAGTGAGTCTGTTTAACCGACTGCTTCTCACTCTGCAAGCTTTGTTTTTCTGCTAAGTTAGCAGATTCCAGCTCATCACACTGGATTTCACACTCCTCTATCTGTTTAGAGAGAGCGTAACAGGCCATAAATAAGCTTTGGACCATCAGGCATTTTATCTTTATAATTTTGTTTTATATCTAAATCTTCCTCAAATCAAATTCTGACCCAATCTGATCGATCAGCTTGCAGGACAGTGTCAAGGGTCAAGTCCATACACTTATGTTGATGGATATACTTCTCCAAACATTCATCTAATTTAGATTTAGGTATAGCCTTGCCTTTAAAATAATGTCAGTGCAAAATGCAGGTACTAAAATTCGGAAGCAGGCACGGGTCCTGTTGGGGACGAAAATGTATCTGACAGTTTTAGCATTGAGCAGCAAAATCAGAATAAATGGGACACACGGGGTTAGAATATAATGAAGGAATTCGATAGCTCCCCACACCCGTGAAATGCGAACCCAGCTTGTGACAAAACAAAACCAGGGCGAGTTCCCAAGCATATTCCAATCTGTTAACATAAAGAGCTGGAAAATGTTCTTTAAACAATTCAGCATAGTCACTGTTCCTAGAACCACAGCCGCCATTATCTCGGAGCAATAATTAGTTTCGAGCTTTTGGCAACAAATGACCACAAATTGATCAAAGGTGAAAGTGACTGTGAACCAGACAGAACAGCGCATGGCTGCATAAAGCAGGACCATGTGGATATTACACAGTGGAATGGACTCCACAAAACGAATCTGTTCCCAAAAAGCAATAGGAATCTGCCTCAATATCAGACTGACGATAAGGACCAGTAGATGCATCGTTGCCATGGCCACAAGTTAGCGAGTGACACATTTGGAGAGCCCGCACTTTCCCTGAGACAGAATCACATTGTCGTTAAGATAATTTATCTTCCTTAAAGTTATCAGGGTAATTATACATCAGGCTGGGAGCAAAAACAGAACTTTGATGGAGTTCGGGACAAATTTGCAGCCGGCCTTGATTTTAGTGGAGGAGGCGGGATGGAGCCGGGTTGCCTGGTGGGCGGGTTTCGGACCCGCTGCCGGTTTCAGCCGCTCCCGATGTCCCATTTTGATTTAGTTGGACCAATTAGTCCCGTGGTGCGCGCTGCCTGCTGCAGTGACTGGGAGCGGGTCTGTTGTTCTGCACTGATGAGGTCACAGCTACACTTGTTTTTAAGGGCTCCATGTAGCCTCAGCCTCTCATTTCTCGTTACTGCTGCAGCTTGAATGGGCCAAGGTGACCCTGAGTGCTCAAAATCCAAGGCTGCTCCCCGATTCACTGAGGACTCGCTGCAAGCTCTTTTGCAGGGAGTAAGAGGACGCAGGGAGATTCTGTTCCCTAAGGGTGTAAGGACAATCCTAGTTACTACAGGCCGGTCAGTTTAACATCACTGGTGGGTAAAGTTTTAGAAAAAATAATCAAGCCTAAAATTGGAGACGTTTAAGCTAATTAAGGAGAGCCAACACGGACTTGTAAAAGGCAGATCATGTTTGACTAATCGAATTGAAATTGTTGATGAAGTAACGGAGGATCGATGAAGGGAATGCAATGGATGTTGTCTACATAGATTTTAGGAAGGCGTTTGAAAAAGTACCACACAGAAGGTTGTTAACAAAATTGAGGCTCATGGAATAGGTGGGTCAGTGGCAGCTTGGAAATGGACTTGGCTTAAGGACAGAAAACAGCGAATTGTGGATAATGGCTGTTTTTCAGACTGGAGGATGGTAGACAGTGGTGTTCCCCTAGGGTCAGTGCTGGGCCCATTGATTTTTTTGATATATATAAATGACCTGGAAATTCTATATTTGCCGATGACACCAGACTTGGGGTGTAGCAAACAGTGAGAATGATACCAATCAACTGGAACAGGACATAGGAAAGCGAGCAGAATGGGCAGACAATTGGCAGATGGAATTTAATACAGAGAAGTGTGAGGTGATGCAATTTGGCAGAAGGAACTGGGAGAGGCAATATACACTTAATGGCACAATTTTAAAGAGTGTGCAGGGTCAGAGGGACCTGGGAGTTAATGAGCTTAGGTCCCTGAAGGTGGCGGGACATATTAAGAGTGTGGTTAGCAAAGCATATGAGATCTTGTGTTTCATAAATAGAGATATTGAGTACAAATGTAATGACACGATGCTGAATCTTTATAAAGTGCTGGTTAGGCCACAACTGGAGTATTGCGTCCAGTTCTGGACCACACACTTTAGGAAGGATGTGAAGACCCTTGAGAGGGTGCAGAGGAGATTTACCAGAATGGTTCTGGGGATGGGGGATCTTAGCTACAAGAACAGGTTGGAGAAGCTGGATTTGTTTTCATTATAGCAAAGGTGGCTGAGGGGTGATCTGATGGAGGTGTACAGATTATGACAGGTTTGGATACGCTAACGAGGAAAGGCTGTTCCCACTAGTTGATGGTACAATGACACGGGGACACAGATTTAAGATTTTGGGCAAGAGATACGGGGTTGCTGTGAGGAAAAACCTTTTTATGCAGCGAGTGGTGAGGACCTGGAATTCGCTGCCGACAGATGTGGTGGAAGCGGAGACACTCAATGTTTTCAAGGGGAGACTGGATAGGCACTTGAGGGAAATAAACTTGCAGGGCTACGGGGATAGGGCAGGGGAATGGGGCTGACTGGATTGCTCAGCAGAAAGCCGGTCCGGTCTCGATGGGCCGAATGGCCTCCTTCTGTGCCGTTCTGACTCGATGAACCTATGACTCCTGAAGACCGGAGGAAGCCTCCTCACAGACAAAGGCTGCCTGGCTGGAGATTGCTGAAGAGGTTAATGCAAGGTCGCTATGTGCACACACCTGGCTGAATCAATGTGAATAACCTCACATTTCCCTACATTATACTCCATGTGCCACCTTACTACCCACTCACTTAGTTTATCTATATCCCAGTGCAGACTGTTTCTCCTCACAGCTTACTGTTCCACCTAGCTTTGCATCTGCAGCAAACTTGGATACATTACACACGGTCCCTTCACCTAGGTAATTAATATAGATTGTAAATAGCTGAGGCCCCAATACTGATCCTTGCGCCACCACACTAGATACAGCCAGCCAACATGAAAAATATTTTTTTATTCCTACTCTGTTTTCTGTATGTTAACCAATCCTCAATCCATACTACTATATTACCTCCAATCCCATGAGCCCGAATCAGATGTAATAACCTTTTACGTGGCACCTTGTCAATTGCCTTTTGGAATTCCAAGTATACTACAGCCACTGGTTCCCCTTTATTTACCCTGCTAGGTACATGCTTAAAAAACACTAATGAATTTGTCAAACATGATTTCCCTTTCATAAAACCATGTTGACTCTACCTAATCATGTTATGATTTTCTAAGTGCCCTGATACCACTTCCTTAACAATGGATTCCAGCATTTTCCCGACGACTGATATCAGGCTAACTGGCTTGTAGTTCGCTGTGTTTTCTCTCCATCCACAGTCGAGGGTCCTGTCAACCTCTGTGGAGGGGAATCCTTGGAAAGCAAAAAGGAGGGCATTGTTGAGGCACCAGTATTGAAGGTGGCATCATCGTGTGATACAGACAGGGAAACTGGGAGAATGGAATGGAGACCTTACTCGAAGCAGGTTTGGAGGAAGTATGATCAAGGTAGCTGTGGGATTCACTTTAAACAACCTAACCCAAGACATGTAGACAGGAAGTCAAGAACGGAAGGGAAGAGTTCGAGTTGGCCATGTGAAACGGTGGAATTTAAAGCAAAATTGATGAAATTTTTCAGTTCACGGCTTGAGCAGGAAGCCGCACAGACATCAACGCACCAGATAAAAGATGTCAAGGATGTGACCTGACTTGGTCTGAAGCAAGGAATATATATTCCATATATAACGTTAAAAGACCGGCATAGCTTGGACCCATATAGGTTCACCAGTGACAAATTTATTTGGAGGAAGTGAGCAGCGTCAAAGGAAAAGCTGTTTAATGTGAGACCGAGTGTGTGCCAGGTGGAGGAGGGTGGTTGTGGATCAGGATTGGTTGGGCCTCCATGTATGGAAGAAGCGCAGGGACCGCAGCCCATCCTGGTGATGTGGAGGTGTAGAGCGACTGGGCTTCCTGGTGGGAGTGAGGTTGTAGAAGGACTGGACATCTATGGTGAAAAGGAGACGGCTATGACCAAGAAACTGGAATGGTGAAAAAGGTGAATGGCGTCGGAAGAGATTAGACAAGGGGAGAACATTTACAGTTGTGATAGGAAGAAATCAGTTCCGGGGGCATTAACAGGTTGATATGATTGTTCTACCGGCGGGGTCCTGTCTGTGGATGTTTGAAAGGAGGCAGCAGGGGCTGTGCCAGGTTAGTGGGCTATGAGTTTGGAGGCCGTGCGGTGAAGATCTCCAGAGGAGATGAGGTCAGTGCCAGTCTGGGAAAGGATTGCTTGATGTTCGGTGGTGGGGTCACGGTGCGGGGGAGGGACGAGGAGATGTCAGAGTTTGGGGTGTATTTTGCGACACCTACGGGTGTGTACGAGATGTGTACGTGACCGTAGGGGCCGCGCTGGTTCCAGATTTAGGCATCGGAATCTTCTTGACAGATCCTCCGTATCCCAGGGAGATGGGCCTCTGCCGGTGGAGATTTCCGCTATTTGCCCAACTTACGCCCGCTGAATGCCTGTGAAATTCTTATGCCTGATAAATGCAGGTGTAAGGCCTGCTGTTACCAGAATAAGAGTTTAAAAAAAGCTAAATAAAATGTTATCACACATTTATACATTAACATCCCTGTCCAATAAGTTAAGATTATTATTAGTTCCGTTAATACATATTTATTCAAAACATTAATTTTTCGATTACAATAGCATTAAAAGGCATTTTAATTAATATTAACTATGTAATTTATTTATTTATTTTATGAGTTCGTGTATTTTTAAAGTGATCCCATTCATATTTATGGGAGCTCCGGACGCACCAAACTCCCAGAAGTATGAATGGGGATTCCCTTCTTTTATTGGTTGAGCTGGCCCATGTGACCCCAGGGGTGCTTGTGAGCCGCATGCGCACCTGAGATCCCTGGGCCTCTGCCCGCGCGGACCCGGAGAAGCCCAGGATCGCGAGACTCCAAACCTCCCGGGCCACCAGGGAAATGCGGAGATTTTTCACAGGTCGGAGGCTTCCACCCGCGGGAAACCTCTGATCGCAAATTGTGGGCCTTTGTGTTTAGACTCCACAAGGTGGCGCTATTTTCATCACACAACAACAGCGACTCCCTTATCAGCAGATTTAATGATAATGTCAGGTTTGTACCTGAGAGAATGGAATGCTGCAAGTTCACAGGGACATGGATCAGAGTGAGGGAAGCGAGGATTCACTGAATCACTCCTGCCCTCCATCCAATCACAGACCTTCAGCCTTTTGATCTTTTCATGCCCCCTTTTCCCTGGCTCTTTATTTACTAAAAGCGGTTAATCTCTAACATTTTAGATTTCTGAAGATATCACTGACGTGAAACGTTAACTGTTTCTCTTTCCACAGATGCTGCCTGACCTGCTGAGTGGTTCCAGCATTTTCTGTTTTTATTTATAATAATGTTCGCCACCTGTTGGCGGACACTGCACGGTACAGTCGTTTTGCTGATTGAGTGATCATTGCTCACTGCGTCTGAATAACTGAAGTATTTAGCTTTTAGAATTAAAGTCCAATAACAGTGGCCGTGGAACTCTGATCAGATTCTCCGGGTCTCCCGCCATACGCCGAATTCCCAGGGGCAGGTGTCGTGCAGTAAAACAATATTCTGCTGTATCTAGGAATTTGTGTGTGTTTACTCATGGGACATAATAAAAACATGAACATCGACAAAGGCACAAATTTCAAACATAATATTTATAAAATGCATTTTATATTTTTAAACGCTATATACATCATTTGACCCCCCTGCAGGTTGAGAACCATCTTAAATAGAGGATGAAAAAGTGAAGCGGTTACAAAATGAAGTTCATATAAAACCTTCAACAATAAACATAGGTTCTTAATCTCTGTTACAGAGTTGATTAATCCACGCAGAGCAGTGTCTTACAGTATTAATATAGACAGAGCAATGATCCGAATACATTCTTTGTTTTATAATTTTAATTAAGCAGAACGCAGCCAAAATATAAAGAGCTAAATCTATTTATTTCAAAACAAATTAACATGGCGATTGATAAACTAAAGTGTTGTTTATATCGTGAAGAGAAGCACATTCAGCATGTACACACTGTTCGAAAAGTTAATGTATATTCTCTCAGATTTCACACACAATATTTCCCGCTACTCTGTGACACGCCCCGGGACATCGCATCCGGGATTTTCCGCTGACTTTTACCTGAAAGGAAAAAACAAACAGCTTGAGAGAGAGAGAGAGGATTAAACAATTCACCAACACAACATACAATCAAATGCAGTCTTTTTCACTACTCACAATATTCTCCCTGATATGTCACTTCTATTTGACTTTTATTTAACTAATAAATAAACATAATCTCTCTGATAGTTTCAATATAGTTTGCCGTTAAAGACACTCCCCACAATCACAGAATTGAATTAATTACAGCCAGTATAATGGGGTATTTATTTCCACAGTAAATACACAGCATGTTCTCTCTGCTAGTTTCAGTATCACTACCGGTTGAACACACTGCCCATTGTCACACAGTAGAATCCACCCGGGACTGGACACTCCCCCAGCACTGGGGCACAAACAATGCAACATATAATAAAAAAATTCTCTTACCGGCTTGACGTAGATGTAACATTTTCAGCCACACAGTCACTGCCCATCGGTGGCGGAATGTCCGGGGTTGTGAACGTGTCACAGTGAACATGGTCATTGTTACCAGGAGTGGAAGGAACCGGTAAACCGGGATCAGTGCGGGTCTGAGAGCTGTACACTGTGGGAGAGACAGATTATGGGTTAATGATGGCGGTAAAACCCGCATCAGTGTGGGTCACATATATCTGTCAATTTGGTGAAGGGGCTGGACTTTGTTGGTCTGTGAGTGGAAGAGAATTGTTTTCTACCCACACCCCCGTGCTGTGTTTTACCGCTGGGTGACAGCAGACGAGGTGCATCTAATATCCGAGAATCGGGCGGTTCAGTTTGAGCACTGGAATGATTCCTGGTGCGAGTATTAACAAGGAAGATAATCCACACTGAACAGCATCAGGATCTCTTTTCTAGGACATCTCTTTTCTAGAACACTTCATTTCCTGTAATCACAGCGTGGACTTAAATCAACCAACTCCCTGTGTCACCGCCGATTGAAAGGAATTTAAAACAGCGCCAGTCCATTCCTACACAGAGGGCTGGTGACTGCGGGAATGTCAGAGATGTAACTCACCGAGAGTGGAGAGATCACCGCCGGCACTTCTGAGTGTGAGGAGATCATCAGGACCACCGTCCAGCA
The DNA here is from genome assembly GCF_052327205.1 of Somniosus microcephalus. NCBI lineage: Eukaryota > Metazoa > Chordata > Chondrichthyes > Squaliformes > Somniosidae > Somniosus > Somniosus microcephalus. The sequence continues at coordinate 33,062,660 of NC_141016.1, forward strand.
GAAAGTGACGCCCTGAGTGTCAGTGACTCCAGTCTCGACATCGTCATAATCGCCCGGAACCGGACCTGGGAGGAAATAGAGATTTCCACTGAAACCAAATGCCAGCACTGAGTGCTCAGAATGATATTATTATAAATCAATCTACCCGGGCCTTGCAGGGCGGGAGAGTGGACCAATGTGGTCTTCGGGTGAAGTGGGGTTATCTGGGGCAATGATTGGACCGTGTCGTGTCGAGGCAGTTTAGTCTCCGTTTTAAAGTCACACATTTCCCACTGAATCACCCACCCAACCTACGCATACATTTCACATTTCACGGCCCATAGAGCCGTGTGAGGAAACACAATGAACTGAATGTTTCCTTCCATTATATCATTGGGGGAAGTCGATAAGATGTTATTTCAAATCAAAAGTATTTCCACAATATTTTGTAACTAATATCACTGTCCAGTACTACGGATCCTTGGCAGTCTCATTTTTCGACGAGTAAGTTCTGATGTCTTTAGTTGTTGGTTTACGTGGTAGAGAGCTTGAAGTCGGAAATAAGATTATAGGAAGTAAAAATGTACCCACCCTGAAGACTGGAGGAGTTCCTTTCAGGTATTTCTGAACCCGGATCATTGTCACCCAAAATGTCACTGGTGTAATATCCGATCTGATTGAGGGAGTCAATGGAACCCGAAACTGTCAAACACAAAAAATGGATGGTTATTGGAGAGATTGATTGCACATAGGAGCAGACAACAAAATACCTTCATCGTCCCTGTTACAATATCCTGGAATTTGGTAACTGACACCATTGTGGGCGATCATTCACTACAAGGACTGTAGTGGTTCAGAGGAAGGCCCACCACTACCTTATCAGGGCAACTAGAGATGGAACATAAATGTCGGCCCTCCCAGCAGTCAGACACAATAAGGTACAGTCCATTAGTACAGGTAAGACCTCCGGTATCAGAGCAGAGAAAATAGTGTATAACACAGTCGGTTAGTACAGAGAGAGTGAGCGCGGTTTCCTGATCATGATCCACCTTGAATACGACAGCGACACACCCAGCCCAGTCGACCCTGCAAAGTCCTCCTCATTAACATCTGCGGACTTGTTCCAAAATTGGGCGAGCTGTCCCTCAGACTAGCAAGCAACAGCCTGACATAGTGATACTCACAGAATCATACCTTTAAGCCAATGTCCCAGACTCCACCATCACCATCCCTGGGTATGTCCTGTCCCACCAGCAGGATAGACCCACCAGAGGTGGCGGTACAGTGCTAGACATTCTGGGGGGAGTGGTAATGGGAGTGCTGAACATTGACTCCAGAACCATGAAGTCTTATGGCTTCAGGTCGAGCCAGGCAAGGAAACCAGCTGATGATTACCACCTACCACCCTCCCTCAGCTGCTGAATCAGTACTCCTCCATGTTGAACACCACTTGGAAGAAGCACTGAGGGCAGCAAGGTTACAGAACTTACAGAATCAACGGTTCAGATCAAAGCTCTGCAGTCCTGCCACATCCAGTAGTGAATGGTGGCGGATAATGAAATATCTAATGGGAGGAAGAGGCTTCATCAATATCCCCATCCCCAATGCTGGCGGAGCTTAGCACGTGAGTGAAAAATACAAGGCTGCAATGTTTGCAACCATCTTCAGCCGGAAGTGCCGAGTGGATGATCCATATCGGCCTCCTCCTCAGGTCTCCAATATCACAGAAGCCAGTCTTCAGCCAATTCAATTCACTCCACGTGATATAAAAAAATGGCTGAATGCACTGGATACAGCAAAGACTATGGGCTCTGACAACTTGCCAGCTGAAGACCTGTGCTCCAGAACCAGCCGCACCTCTAGCCAAGCTGTCCCAGTTCAGTTACAACACTGGCATTTACCCGACAATGTAGAATCTGCCCAGGTATGAACCGTTCACAAAAAGCAGGACAAATCCAATCCGGCCAATTACCGCCCCATCAGTCTATTCTCAATCACCAGCAAAGTAATGGAAGGTGTCACCATTGACCAGTCACATAAATACTATGGCTGGAAGAGCAGATCAGAGGCTGGTACTTCTGTGGCGATTGTCTCATTTCCTGACTCCTGAAAGCCTTTCCACCATCTACAAGGCACAAGTCAGGAGTTTGATGGAATTCTCTCCGCTTGCCAGGATAAGTGCAGCTCCTGCAACACTCTAAGATACACACCATCGAGGATAATGCAACCGCTTGGTTGGCACCCCATCCAAAATCTTAAATATTCACTCCCTCCAACACGAGCGTACCGTGGCTGCAGTGTGTACCATCTACAAGATGCACTGCAACAACTTGCCAACGCTTCTTCAGCAGCACCTCCCAAACCTGCAACCTCTACCACCTAGAAGGACAAGGGCAGCAGGCAGCTGGGACCACCATCAACTGCAAGTTCCCCTCTAAGTTGCACACCATTCGGACATGGAAATATATCAACATTCCTTCATCGTCGTTGGGTCAAACTCCTGGAACTCCCTCCGTAACTGCACTGTGGGAGTACCTTCACCACAGGGACTCCAGCGGTTCAAGAAGGCATCTCACCTCCACCTTCTCAAGAGCAATTAGGGATGGGCAATAAATGCTGGCCTTGCCAGCCAATCCAGGAATGAAAAAAAAATTCCATTAGACTATTGGGGGAAATTAACATGATTTTGTTTCAAATCCAAATTATTTCTACAATATTTTGTAACTAAAACCACTGTACTACGGGTTCTTGGCAGTGTCATTCATCGGCAAGTAAGCTCTGTTATCTTTAGTTGTTGGTTTTAGGTAGTAGAAAGCGTGAAGTCCAAAAAAGCGATTGTAGGAAGTAAAAATGTACCCACCCTGAATACTGGAGGAGTTCCTTTCAGGATTTTCTGATCCCGGGTCAGTGTCACCCAAAATGTTACTGGTGTAATATTCAATCTGATTGAGCGAGTCAATGGAAGCAAAAACTGTCAAACACAGAATATGGATGGTTATTGGAGAGGTTGTTCAGGACATCGGAGCAGACAACATAATGGCCCGGATTTTCCAGGGCCTATGATCGCATACACACAACATACATGGTCATAAGTTTCCCACAAGTTCCGTGTTTCCACATGTGATGCACATGCACAAAAACACAGAACTTGCAATCTGTCAAGATTCTGTTTGACAGATCATGCTCATCCGCAGGAAATGGACATTCGCTGGCGCCGGGTTCAGTTATATGCCCAACTACTGCCCAGCGAATGCCCACACAACCCTTACACCTGGTACAAGCAGGAGTAATGCCTTCTTGTACCAGTGTAAGCATTTAAATACATAGAAAAATATATTTATTTAAATGATTTAAACATATAAACAGCTTTAAATTTAGTTTACGTTATTTTATGCGCCTTGAAAAAAGTTTACATTTATTATTCAAAAATTAAATTTTCGTTTTAAATGTTTAATTCAATTTTATTTTAATGAATTTTGACCATGTGATGATTTACTTTTATTGCAGGTTTGTTAAAATGTATTATTTAGGGGATTCCTATTATACTTATGTGGATTGCGTATGTAAATATTTATCCTCAATCAACATAACAAGGACAGATTTTTCAGTCATTATCACATTGCTGTTTGTGGGAGCTTGCTGTGCGCAACTTGGCTGCCGCATTTCTCACATTACAACAGTAACTGCACTCCAAAAGTACTTCAGTCCGGTTGTCGTGAAAGGCGCTATATAAATGCAAGCCTTCACAGAAATCACAGAAACCCCACAGTGCAGATAGAGGCCATTTCGGCCCATCGAGCCTGCACTGACACATATCCCACCCGATCCCCGTAACCCCTACAACAACACATATCCCACCCTATCCCTGTAACCCCACGTATTTAAACCCCCTAACACTAAGGGTCAATTTATCATAGCCAATCAACCTAACCTGCACATCTTTGGACTGTGGGAGGAAACCGGAGCACCCGGAGAAAACCCACGCAAACACGGGGAGAATGTGCAAACTCCACACAGACAGTCGCCCGAGGCCGGATTCGAACCCGGGTCTCTGGCGCTGTGAGGCAACAGTGCTAACCACTATGCCACCATGAGCATAATGCGAATCCCCGTTTGATTTGTTGGGTTGGCCCATGTGATCCCAGGGATGCTTGCGCACCGCATGTGCTCCTGAGATACGTGGGCCTTGACAAAGGCATATGCCTGGAGGCCCAGGAGCACAAGTGTCCGAAGGTCCAGAGGCACCAGGTAGGTGTGGAGTTTACTTGTGGTTCAGAGGCATTCGCCCGCGGGAAGCCTCCGACCGCAATTTCCGGCCCAGTAGCTTCATCGTCCCTGTGACAATGTGCTGGAATTAAGTAACTGACACCATTGTTGGAGATTATTAACCACAAGGACTGCAGTGGTTTAGGAGGAGGGCCCATCACCACCTTATCAGTACAACTAAGGATGGACCATAAATGACGGCCTCCCAGCGGTCAGACACAATAATATACAGTACAGCCTATGAGTACAGGCAATATCTCGGATATCAGAGCAGAGAAAATAGTGTATAGCATAGTTGTTTAGTACAGAGCGAATGAGCGGTGTTTCCTGATCATGATCCCTCCAGCCTTCCACTGTCTCTTTCATTTTCAGAGACTCTAAAACCGCCGGCGGTGACGGCACAAACTGACCCCCCACCCCCGCCCCACACATGGGTCAGAAAATAGTGCAAGGAGGACAATATCCGATTCCTTCATCCATCTGTTTTTAAAGGAATGATTTATGTTAACGGTTAAATCCCTCCCTAAAAATAGCCCATACAAAGGTTTCATCGATTCGATAAGCGTTATTGCTATAATATCCTGAAGCACAATGTGTAAATTAATGTTAAATATCAGAATACAATCTATTAGAATAAGTCGGATAGAAACAATCAATCACAGGTTAGGATTTCCTGCGAGGAACGTGTTCCAGATACAGGAATCCAGTCACCGATAGAAATGGAATCTGGGTCAATGCGACTGTCGACTCATAAAAGCAGCGAGTTTTTATTGGATTGCTTAAAGGGAATAAAATGAAATGTTCGTGACAGAGACTCCAAGGTCAGCTAACACAGGAAATGATGGCCTTGATTTTCCGCGGCCAATGACGGTGTACACACCATCCATCGTAAGTTTCCTGCAAGTTCAGGGTTCCGCGTGTGATGCCCGACAACCCAGAACTTGCAATCTGTCCAGATTCTGTTTAACCGATCGTTCGAATCCGCAGCAAATTGACATTCACTGGTGCAGAATTGGATTATTTGCCCAAGTACTGCCCAGCGAATGGCCACGAAAGCCTTAGACCGGGTAAACGCAGCGGTAAGACCTTCTTTTACCAGCATAAGGGTTTAAATAATTCTTGAAATACATTTCTTAGAGTGATGTATATATTTTAATTTATTTCAGGTAATGTTTTGCACCTTTAAAAATGTTTATATTTATTCTACAAGAAAAATTGTTTTAAATGTTTAATTAAATTGTGTTTCAACTAATTTGGAACCTGTGATTATTTATTTTTATTTAAGTGGTGTGAAACTGCGCTTTCAATTTGCGGTCGGGGGCTCCCCGCGGGTGAATGCCTCCGAACCGCAAGAATAGTGCGAACCGACCTGATGGTCTGGGAGGTTCGGACACTTGCGGTCCTGGGCCTCTCCGCGCACACCCAGGGCGCACGTGGCTCACAAGCACCTCTCGGATCACGTGGGCCAGCCCAACCAATCATAAAGGAGAATCGCCACTATGCTAATGTGTTCACGGACGGAATCCCCATAATCATGAATAGGAATCCACTAAAAAAGACAATTGCGCACCAGTTAAATAAAAACAAACCATTTCACATTCAAAATTAATTAAAATACCATGTAATTAAGCATTTAAAGCCAAAGCTTAAATTTTTGAACGATAAATGTAAACTTTTTAAGGGGCTAAAAATAACCTAAACTAATTTTAAAGTTTTATTATGTTTAAATAATTTTTAAAACTATTTTAATATTTATTTAATGTCTTACTCTTAAAAAGAAGTCCTTACCCCTGCTTTTACCAGGTGTAAGAGTTTCACGGGCATTCGCTGGGCAGTATTTGGTTAAATAGCCCAGCTCTCCGCCAGCTTTGTGTCCATTTCCCGGGATGCGGTGGATCTGTCGAGCTGAAACTTGAAAGATCGCAAGTTCCGAATTTTTGCGCATGGTGGAAACCCGGAAGTTGTGGGGCACGAATGGCTGCGTACACACCACGTACTCGGTCATCAGCACCGGAAAATCTGGGCCATTATGATTAAGGCGGTTCTATACTTAAATGGAATCCCCATAAGCAAATTAGGAATCCCCCTTTGTGATTGGTTGGACTGGCCCACTGCAGGCGGACACCTACAGGCCCAGGAGTGGAACAGACCAAGGGTCTGGAGGCAGCAGGGAGCTGCGTCCTATTCTTGCGGTTCAGATGCGTTCGTCTACAGCAAGCATCCGACCGCAACGTCGAGGCCAATGGGTCGTATTTAGCGATCGGAGGCTTCCCGCGTGCGGAGACCTTTGATCTGGAAAAAATCTACGCACTTACCTGAGGGCTCCTGAGGTGCGTATAATTCCGCTCCTGGGCGTTTCCAACTCCAAGTACACAGGGCCCAGGTATCCCAGAGACACAAGAGTACCTGGGATCAAGTGGGCCATGGGGAGCCAATCAAAGAAGGGAATCTCCCTTTATGCACGTGACAGACGGACCTGTCAAATATATGAATGGAGATCACCCCCAAAACACTGTAAAACATTAAATAAATTTTAAAAAACTTCACCTTTTTTAAATTAGTTCAAATTACAATAAATTAAATATTTTAAACAAAAATTTAATTTTTTGAAAAAATAATTAAAGCTTTTTACGGAGCTTAAAATAAACTTACCTTTTTTAAACGAATTTTTAAATGATAAATGGGTGAAAATATTTTTTGTTACTTTTTTCAACTCTTATCCTGGTAAAAGCAGGCCTTACACAGCGCGTACACACAATTGGGATCAGAATATTCGGCCCAATATTTAAAGGGAAGACAATAAGTGAAGGAATGAAGATGGTTTCAATCGATCTGTGACTTCATGTCATGTTTGAATGAATATAAAATAAAAGAATACAATCAGCCGATGGGTTTATTATTCCTGGGCTCAGATATCTGAGGGAGTCCGTGTGGAGCCGGGTGGAAAATGGAAACAGCGTCTCTGCTCGCTATTTAGAAACAACCCAAAAACCCGTTCTTTGAACAATACTGACCAGTGGGAATCTTCCCCAAACCATTGCTGCTATCACTATACACACGGACACAGAGACACTCTCACTGTGACAGGACTCCTTCACATGGGGACAGTGAGCGGACTGCTGATCGTGTCCAGTCAGTACATTGACCATTAAAAGGGGTATTTAAGGGGAGGCGATATTTGTCCAGTGAAGATTCGATATCAAACGAAAAATACAGACCTGAACCCTGGGTCTGAGCGGAATCCTCGCCGGGGGGAATATTCTCAATCTCTTCATAAATTGCTTGGTACAAACCAGCAGGTGACTCCCTGCCGCGAGTGACAGCACCTGTTGGAGGGAGGGCGGGGAGATTAACATGTTGATTCACTTCACGCGCGTTTCACAGGAATTCATCAGCGAATAAATCCAAATTACAGATATAGTGATAGTCAGTGGCCAGAATCAGTTAACATGGATGTGTAGGAGGTTAGTTGTGTGTGTGATTCCGTGTGTGTGTCTGTGTCTCTGTGCAGACACATGTTCACCTCCAGCAGATTGCGGCCAGTTGTATTGACCTCGGGAAGAGGGAATGAGGGGGTATCAGGAGAAATGAGCTCCAGTTGATCGCTCGCTTACGGGGCCACACGGGGAGTTCAGCTGAAGAGAAGCTGGGTGAAGTTGACTGATCTCTGCGGACAGCATCAGTTTAGAAGCGCGAGTGAGGAGCTGATGGTTCTTTGGCATGTCCCGTCAGTGTGAGAGGAGCCTTGCTGTGTACACGGAGCAGGAATGTGTTGGGTGGGTGAGATAGGAGTGGAATAGTTGTGTTGGGAGGTAGAATCATCAGCGGAGAATGCAGAAAGGCCTTTAAAACTGTCATCTCTCAAAATGGTGGGCAGAACGCGGTCAGAGAGTTCGAGATTGGGCAACCGGACCCAGAAACTGAAAGGGTGGAATGGATACCCAATGGATAAAGGAAGAATAACAGAAAATAAGTGAAAGCACAGCCCAAACAGTTCAATTAAACTTTCTGTTCCATTGTTGCAGCAAGTAACTTCTTCTGGAATCTCATGTACCGGCTGATGAACTGGGACAGTGAATGTGGACACTTTAAATAACTCTCCATTTTAAGTGTCCCATTTTACTAATTCGGGCAGCACATTGAATGGAACAATTCGCCAAAAGCGGATTCAGATTTATTTCTAACACGATCACGTGACACTCAAAAACAACAACTACTTGTATTTATGAAGTGCCCTTAAGGTAGTAAAACGTTCCAAGGCGCTTCACATGAGTATTTTAAGACAACAAATTTGACACTGAGACACATAAAGATAAATTTTAGGACAGGTGACCAAAAGCTTGGTCAAAGAGGTAGGTTTTAACGAACGTCTTAAAGGATGAAAGAGAGATGGAGAGGTTTAGGCTGGGATTTCCAGAGTTGAGGGCCTCGGCATCAGACTGCACGGCCAGCAATGGTTGAGCGATTGTAGTCAGGGATTCTCAAAAGTGTAGAATTAGAGGAGTTCAGATATCTGGGTGGTGGGGGGGAGTTGTGGGGCAGGAGGAGATTACAGAGTCAGGGACCGGTGAGGCCATGGAGGGATTTGAAAACAAGGATAAGAATTTTTAAATCCAGGCATCGTTTAACCGGGAGCCAATGTACGTCATATGGAAAAGTGCAATGAACTGCAGACTCGCCAGGATATGTAGCGATGTGAGATCAAGTGTTAGTTCAGCGGTAAGATTTGAGCCTCACCTCTTCGTGTTGACTTTCTCTGTATTACCGCCATCAGTGCGATCAACTCACAGATTAGAAGGACTCCGAGGGTTATGCAGATGGCAACAGGGAGGGAGATGCTTTTACCTCCCTGTCCTTAATCACAAGATTACAGAAAGATTTAACACAGACACAGTCCACCTTGTATTTATTTTAAATGTTCCAGTCAATTTAAAACTGCTCACGTTAACTTCAGAAATTAACAAACCAAGAAAATGTCAATAACACCAATACCACTAATATGAACGCTAACATTAATAAAAATAATAGTACTAATAATGATAAGTACCTGCAGGTGTGAACGGAGAAGCAGTAGGAGGCAAATCGAGTTCTGTGGAACATATTGCACAAACATTTCAGCAACTTCAAACATTAAGATTTTGCATTGTAAATATAAAGTTTGTTCTTATTTTCCTAAATCCATCAGTCACATTCACAGAACGAGGAAACCCCCTGCGACCCTTACCGGAACAAATCACACTGGCATCTTCCTTGTGATCACAGTCATGTTGACCTGGTGGTGAGGAACGACAGTCGGACAGAAAGGATTCACTTCCGGTGCACTTCACCTCATCCAGCCAGATAAGACCGGTACCCTGGGCAATTGCGGCCCCTCCTGCGGCAAATAGAGCGGGGCCGCAACCCAGCTGTCTGCAGACAACATTGGCATCGGCCATATCCCAGGAGTCATCACACACCATGCCCCAGCTGTTATTGGACAATATCTCCACTCTCCCGGAGCAGTTGGTGTTGCCTCCAACCAGGCGCAACGGTTGTCCCGAGTCTATCAAAGAGAATCATTTATTGTTATTTATTTAGTACAAGCCTGGAATACAAGTCAGATAGTTGGTATAATGAAGAGGTTGAAGCATCTGGTGAATGTTCATGTTTAGACCCAGATTCTCGATCGCAGACCCTTGAACTGTGGGATCTCTCCGGCACTTTGGCTTCTGTTAAGAGGAGAAATATGCTGACTGTATTGGACATCAATGTTTGAAATAACACTCGCACATTGAGAGGTTCCTTGTGTTACCTGAACAAGCAACACCTGCATCCTCCCCGTGATGACAGTTGTGTTCACCCCACGGGTCTGTCTGACACTGCCAAAGGAAGGATTCGTCCGAATCACACTCCATCTCATCGAGCCAAATGGGTCCGGATCCCGCTCCGAATAACCGAGTGTGATACTCAATAGATATGAGGGGGCCGCACTGTAACTGTTTACAGATCACTTCTGCATCATGTCGATCCAGTTTCTCCGAGCACACTGTTCCCCAGGTCCCATTGTAGAACACTTCCACTCTTCCTTCACATCGATGCTTTCCTTTCACCAGTCTCAGCTCCTTGTGCTCTGTCAATGAAGCAAGAAATATCCAGGTGGTTCAATTGATAACTCGCTGTGTGTTCATACTGCACAAAACATGTTGCACCGGTTGTGTTCACTAGTGTCGATAATTATTCAGAAATTTAATAGAAATACAGCTAGAAATCGAACATTAAACAAACAATAAAAATAGAACATGCTGGAAATACTCAGCAGGTCAGGCCGCATCTGTGGAGATAGAAACAGAATTAACGACTCAAGACGGTGACCCTTCGTCAGAACTGGAAAACGTTGGAGATGGAAAAGGTTTTTAAGGAAGTACAGGAGGGGGAAATTGGGGACGGCAGGAACAAAAGGGAAGGCTTGTGATAGGATGGAAGGCAGGACAGATTAAGAGACAAAATGGATGATAGTGCAAGGCAAAAGGAGATGGTAATGGGACAAAAGAAACAAAATATTTGTCTGGAGCAGGTGTTAATGGGAATAGCAGCATCATCAGCAATAGCTACTGCACGAAAGCATTTGGGCAGAGGTTATGATCTGATATTGTTGAACACAATGTTGAGTCCAGAAGGCTGTAAAGTTCCTTATTGAAAGATGAGGTGCTTTTCTTCGAGCTTACGTTGAGCTTCATTGACCAGTGTAGGAGTTTGAGGACAGAGAGGTCAGAGTGGGATTGGGGCATAGAATAAATATCACAGGTAAGTGGAAGCTTGGTGTCAGCTTGCAGACTGAACGGAGGGGTTCCACAAAGCGGTCACCAATCTGCGTTTGGCCTCCCCTATGTGAGGAGACTGCATCTTGAGCAGCGAATACAGTATGCTAAATTGAAAGAAGTACAAGTAAATTACTGTTTCACCTGGAAGGTGTAGTTGGAGCCCTGGACGGTGGGAAGGGAGGAGTGAAAAGGGCAGCTGTTGCTTCTCCTGCACTTCGATGTGAAGGAGTTGTGGGAAGGGGAGGGGGTGTTGGTGTGATTGAGGATTGGACCAGTGTGTCATGGAATGAACGGTCCATTCAGAATGCTGAAAGGGGAGGGGAAGATGTGTTTGTTGGTGGAATCATGCTGGAAATGGCCGAAATTGTGGAGGTTGCTCTGTGAATGTGGAGGCTGGTGGGTTCGAAGGTAAAGGCAAGGGGAAGCTATCGTGGTTCTGCAAGGGTGGAATGGGATGAGCGCAGAGATACGGGCAATGGAAAGGACACTTTGAGGGCACTTTCAACCATGGTGGAGGGGAGTCCTCGGTTGAGGAAAAATGAAGACATTTCAGAAACACTAGGATGGAAGGAGGCATCAGCAGAACAGATGTGACGGAGATGGTGAAGCTGGGAGAATGGAATAGAATACTTACAGGAAGCAGCCTGGGAGGAAGTGAAGTTAAGTTAGCTGTGGGAGTTAGTGGGCTTATAGTGGATATTGGTCAATAGCTTTTCCCCAGAAATGGAGAGAGAGTTCTTGAGGAAGGGAAGGGAAGAGTCGCAGATGGACCATGTGAAGGCCCGGGAAGGATGGAAATTGTAAGTAAAGTTGATGAAATTTTCCAGTTCAGCACCAAAGGGGGAAATGGCATCAATACAGTCATCAATGTACCGGAAACAGACGTGAGGGAGAAGGCCTGAGTAGGAAAGAAACAAAGAATGTTTCACATATCCCACGAAAAATCAAGTACAACTAGGACACATATGGCTTCCCACAGCAGAATCGTCTATTTGGAGCAAGTGAGTGGAGTCAAACGAGTTATTTTTCAATGTGAGAACAATTTCAGTCAGGCAGGGGAGAATGGTGGAGGATGAGGATTGGTTGACCCACTATTCAGGAAAGAAGTGGAGAATCTTCAGGCCGGCCTGGTGGGGGATGGGGTGTAGAGGGATTGGACGTCCATGTTGAAAAGGAGATGGTTAGTGCCAGGAAACTGGAGACGGTTCAAGTAATGGAGGGCGTCAGAAGATTCATGGATACAGGTGTGAAGAGCCTGGATTAGTTGAGAAAAAAGCGTCGAGATAGGAAGGAATCATTTCCGTGGGGCAAGAACAAGCTGAAACGTTGGTGTACCAGAGCAGTCCTGTTGGTGGATCTTGAGATGGAGGTAGAATCGGGCTGTGTGAGGTTGGGGGATTATGACGTTGGAGACCATTGAGGGAAGAGGAGGCCATTGACCATCTTGAAAATGATGGGCTGATGTTCGGTGGTGGGGTCATGTTGCAGTGGGAGGTAGGAGGTGGTTTCAGTGAGTTAGCGTTCAGCCTTTGCAAGTTAGAGGTCAGTTCACCAATCAACAACAGCGCCACTCTTGTCAGCAGGTTTAATGACAATATTAGGAATTGATCCGAGAAAACGCATCGCCGCAAATTCAGTGGGAGGCAGATTAGAGTGAATGAGTGGAGTAGAGAAATTGAAATGGCTGATGTCACGCCGGCAATTCCCAATGAAAATATCTAGAGCGTGTAAGAGTCTAGATGGAGGGATCCAGGTGGAACGAGAGTACTGAAGATGGAAGAAAGGATACTCTACGTGGGGGAAGATTCTGGCCAGAGAAGTGCGTATGGAGGTGAAGGTGATGGAAAAAGAGCTCAGCATTGTGCCGAGCTCGAAGTTCATTGAGATGGGGCGTAAGTGGATGCTGATCATACGGGGTCAGTGATGGATAGGTCAGACGGGATAGTGAAAACACAGCAAGGGATGAGATTGGAAGTTCAACGTTACCTCGAGGAACAGCTCCGCGTCTATCGATTAGACACTTTTCAGCCTTCCGGACTCAATACTGATTTGAAAAATTTCAGATAATAAATATACCTGAATATTATCAGACAGCGGCCATTGCTGATGATTCTGCTATTCCAATTTACACCTTCTCTAGTCCCATCTTTTGTTTCTTTATTGTCCCAATATCGTGTCCTTTTGCCTTGCACCATCATCCCTTTTGTCATTTAATTTTTCTTGACTTCCCGTTTGTTCTTTCCTCCCCTCCCCGCTTTCCTGACTCTGTAATTGCTTAAAAAACTGTTACATATTTTTCCAGTTCTGACGAAAGGTCATCGACATGAAACGTTTGAATTTTCACAGATGCTGCCTGACCTGCATAATATTTCCACGTTAATTGGTTTTTATTGCAGATTTCCTACATCCACAGTATTTTGCTTTTGTATATAATAAAGAATAGTCAGCACATAGAAATTTTAGAAAATAGGAGCAAGAGTAGGCCATTCGGCCCCTCGAGCCTGCTCTGCTATTCAATGAGATCATGGCTGATCATTCAAACTCAGTATCCTGTCCCTGCCTTCTCCCCATATCCCTTTATCCCTTTAACCTTAAGAAATATATCTATCTCCTTCTTGTATATATTTAATGAATTGGCCTCAACTGCCTTCTTTGGTAGAGAATTCTACAGGTTCACCACTCTCAGGGTGATGAAATTCCTCCTCATCTCTGTCCTAAATGGCTTTTCCCTTATCTTTAGATTGTGACCCCTGGTTCTGGACTCTCCCGCCATCCGGAACATCCTTCCTGCATCTAGTCTGCCTAGTCCTGTTAGAATTTTATAAGTTTCAATGAGATCCCCTCTCAGTCTACTAAACACCAGCGAGTATAAGCTCAATCGACGCAATCTCTCCTCATACGTCATTCCTGCCATCCCAGGTATCAGTCTGGTGAATCTTCGCTGCACTCCCTCCATGGCAAGAACATCCTTCCTCAGATAAGGCGACCAAAACTGCACACAATATTCAAGGTGGGGTCTCACCATGTCCCTGTACAACTACAGCAAGACATCATTGCTCCTGTACTCAAGCTCTCTCGCTACGAAGGCCAACATACCATTTGCCTCCTTAACCACCTGCTGCGCCTGCATGCTTACCTTCAGCGACCGGTGCACAAGGACACCCAGGCCTCGTTGCACTTCTCCTTCTCCCAATCGATTGCCCGTCAGATAATAATCTGCCTTCCTGTTTTTGCCATCAAAGTGGATAACCTCGCATTTATCCACATTATACTGCATCTGCCCAATCACCCAACCTGTCCAAATCATACTGGAGTTTCTCGGCATCCTCCTCACAGCACACACGCCCAGCTAGCTGTGTGTCGGCTGCAAACTTGATTTCAAAGAGAAGTTCATGCTTTACCAACCTACTTGAATTATTTGAAGAAGTTGCAGAAAATGTACACAAGGTTAATGTGGTAGATGTAATATACATGGATTTTAAAATGGCCTTCCATAAGTTAACACTTCTTAGAATCATGACTGACGTCAGACGATGTGGAGTCAGGGGACAAGTAGCAGAATAGATAGCCAGCTGGCTACAAAGCAGAAAATAAAGAGTTGCGGTTAAAGGTAGTTATTCAGACTGGTGGAAGCTCAGAATTGGTGTTCCACAGGGATCGGTGCAGGGTCTGCTGCTGTTCATCATTTACATAAACGATTTGGACTTGGGATTTGGAAGTACAATTTAAAAATTTATGGAGGACACCAAGTTGGGGGGCTGTAGTTAATTCCGTTCAACATATTACAAAAAGGATATGCACGCACGGGAGAAAGTGCAAAAAATGATTTACAAGAATAAAGCCAGAACTCAGAGGTTAGAATTATCAAATAAGGCTGAACAGGTTGTGGCTCTTTTCTCTAGAATAGAGAAGGCTGAAGGCTGTCTCGATAGAGATCTTTAAAATTATGAAGGGGATAGATAGGGTAGACATAGAGAATATGTTTCCAATTGTGGGGAGTCCAAAACTAGGTGCAATAAATGTAAAATAGTCACTAATAAATCCAACAGGGAATTCAGGAGAAAGCTCATTACCCAGAGTGTGGTTAGAATGTGGAACTTGCTACCACATAGCGTAGTTGAGGCGAATAGCGTAGATGCCTTTAGGTGAAGCTAGATAAGTACACGAGGGAGAAATGAACAGAAGGATGTGCTGATAGAGTTAGATGAAGTACGGAGTGACGAGGCACGTGCGGAGCATAAACATCACACACACCAGTTGGGTCAAATGGCCGGTTTCTGTGCTGTAGATTCTATGTAAACACTCCCGAGTAAAGCCTCGCATATAACCCTGCAGAAAATGAGCAGATAGAAAGCGCCCTTACCTGAACACACCACCCTCACATCTTCTTTATGAGCACAGCCGTGGTTTCCCCACGGTGCTGAGGGACATTCCCAGAGAAACGATTCGTTACCCGAACAGCGCAGTTCATCCAACCAAACCGGGCCTGAGCCTGGTCCACAAGCAGCAGGAAGTTCCATGTCCACCGCATTTCCGCAATCCAGCTGTTTGCAAACCACATCAGCGTCGGCCAGGTCCCAGGAATCGTCACAAACTGAGCCCCAGGTCCCACTGTAATAAACCTCCACTCGCCCAGCACATGGACTTCCACCGTCGGAGAACCTTAACTGCACGTGTCCTGTTAGAGAACAATGCAGGAGGATTATACTTCCAATCTACATTTATCTAATCACTCAATCCAAACATTGCTGCTTCTGCAGTTTAATAAAAAAGTGCTTTTTATGTGTCTGTGACAGGTACATGATTTTATATCCCGGAGCATCTCTCTGCACTTACATCTTACGTAGAATTATATAGAATGTACAGCACAGAGTCAGGCCATTCGGCCCAAATATCCAACCCGGTATTATGGTCCACACGTGCCTCCTCCCTCCCCACTTCCTCTAACCCTTTCAGCATAACATTCTATTCATTTCTCCATCGTTAGATTTATTTCCTCCAGTTCTCCCGTTTGGTTTCGAATGTTGTGCACATTGTTGTACAGCCAATTTAACTTGTTTTTATTAGTTGTTCCACTCACTTTATTTTTAACAATCAATTTATATTTCTGCTCTATAAGTGTATCTGTTCCCTAACCGTTAATGTATCCAGTTTTCATTACCTTGGTCTGACATTTACTCACATCTCCTATTTATTTTATCTTCAGGCCTATGTTAATTTCACCTGATTCCTCCCCCCCACCCGTCTTACTAGCTTACATTCTTATCCAGAGCTTTATTTATCATTTCCGCTGCTCATTGCATACGGCAGAATGCAACGTACGGAAGTGCAAGCCCACAAAATCTGTCTACACGTAAATACAACATGTTGGAACTGACATCAGTCCGTAACCAAAATATATGTCCAAATTTACACACTGCATTATGCAACTTACACAAGTACATCTGAAGAACATCTGTCCACACTTATACACAGCATAATGAAACTTACACCAGTGAATCTCCAGCACATCTGTCTACACTTATATGCTGCACAAAGGAACTGATTTGCAAACTCAGCGCGCATTTGACAGCCGAGCTGAACTTCCTATCCCACGTGCTCTCCATCACAAAGACCGCCAACTTCCACCTCTGTATCATCGCTCACCTCCGTCCCTGCCTCAGCCCATGTGCTGCTGAAACGCCGTCCTCCCATCCTGCGCCCTCCATAACCTTCAGCTCAACCGAAAACTCCTGATATCCTGACCCGCACCAAGTCACACTCACCAGCTTCCCTCTGCTCACTGCTCTCCACTGGTTTCCTGTCCGCCAAAACCTGTAGTTTTAAATTACCATCCTCAGGTTCAAATATCTTCATTGATTCGACCCCCCCCCCCTATCACTGTAACCGCCTCCATCCCTAATCATTTAGGGAACTCTACTGTTCTCCAAATGTGGCCTCTTGTGCATCACCGTTTCCTTCGCGCACAATTGGCGGCCGTGGATTTCGCCGTCTCGGTCCCAAGATCAGGAATTCCTTCCCTAAACCTGCCGCCTCTCCTGGTTTAATACCAGCTCTTGAAACCTACCCAAATGGCCAGGCTTTTAGTCGCCTGCCCTATAACCTTGGGCTTTAACTCTATGTCAGTTTTCTCCTTGTGAATCATCTTACGACGTTTTTCTTTCGTTAAAGGCGCCATATAAATGCAAGTTCTTGTTATTTTTCAGTTCTGCCGGTGTGCTCTAGCTTTGCTGTCACCCCCTGAGTTAAATAAGTGGTTGGAGAGACAAAGAGGAATATGTGACCTGTATTAAAACAGTTCTCAGCAGATTAGATATTCCCCTTTATGGTTCTGTAAAATAGAACCATTTGTTCACCTGCACACAGGACCCCTACGCCGATGCTGTCATTGAGAGATGGATTCAATGTGAATGAGCTGCAGTTCCGGAGCTGAGACTCGTTTCCTTCACACTGGACATCATTCACCCACACGGGCCCTTCACTCTCTCCGTACTTTGAAGAGTTATAAGCGGCTATTGCAGAGCCGCAGCCCAGCTGTCTGCAGACCACGTTGGCATCATTTAGGTCCCAGAGGTTGTCCCGCACTCTCCCCCAGCTGCCGTTGTAGTAAATCTCCACTCGCCCGTCACAGCGGCTTCCCCCGTTAGTCAGTCTCGGCGGCCAACCTTCATCTACAAAAAGAAACACATTGAGAGCAACGGTTAAACTGAGCCAAAATATCCCATAATATTATTAATTTTAATGATTACATTTCTGTAATAATTACCCACAAGGCTTGTAGGCAGATCCTCTCCGCCATTACCTTTTCTCGGTGAATTGAGTTTAGAGAGATGTCGAGCTGCTTCTGGAGGCTAATCTGGGGAAAGCGGCTAAAAACAAATTGGGGGCGGGCGGCCCAGGCCGGCTATTGATATGAGCTGTGATCAAAGGCAGGAGCACGGGTTTGAAATGGGTTCTAGCTGCTCAAAGTTTATCTTATTCAATACGGAATGAAACAGACAGAAATTTAAATTGGTAAAGCCTTTCAAAACTGCAGGACGTCCCAAACCGCTTCGCAGCCAGTGAAGTAGTTCTGCTTTATAGGCACTGGGGGACCGGCCGAAGGGTTGATGGGCCTCCACCTGTCTCCAGTGTTCCCATGTGCCAATGTGTGAAACGCTGAAGCGAATTTGCCCTGAAAACAGCACTGACATAACGGACCAGATGGCGGCGCTGGTGAGCGATCAGTGTGACCCAGGACACCGGGAGAACTGTGAGGTCCCGTGAAATAATCAGAGGTCCAGCACACTGATATATAACCTGAGGTATTTCAATCACTAGTAATTATATTGCACTCAGTGTATTGAATATTAAAATCACCTCATACTATTTATCGAGCAATATATTAACACTTGGAGTTTTCAATGACAATACAACTGATCTCTACGGGGAATCGCATATAGATTAATATTTTAAACTGGTAGCATTTAGAATGGTTTCAAGTATTACAATTTATTTACAGCACAGGAACAGCCCATTCGGCCCAACAGGTCTCTGCCGGTGTTTATGCTCCATAGGAATACCCCCTCCTTACTTGATCTAACCCCATTAGCAAATCCATCCATTCCTTTGTCTCTCCTGCACTTATCTAGATTCCTCTTAAATGCATCTATGCTGCTCCCCTCAACTATCCATTCTGGTAGCTAGTTCCACGTTCACAACACTCTCTAAATAAAGAGTTTTCTCCTGAATTAATTTTTGACTTCATTAGTGACAAACTTACATTGATGTCCCCTAGTTTTGGTCATCCAAACTAGTGGAAACATCTTATCTACATCTATCGTATGGAACACCCTCATCATTTTATAATGTTGATTCATATTTTAACTGGTATCATTTATTGTGGTTTCAATACAAATGCAGATTGACGATTCTATAGCAGTGTCGCCACTGTTGTTTGAACGTTTTAGCCAATTCTGCTGAATTCTAGGTAATGCTCTGGAATCACCCGGACAGAGATAAACACCGGAAGACGAGGCAGTCATTGATTACACTTGTGCTGCATTGAAGCCCTTTGGTTCATTACTAACTCACTTGCGAGAAATCGATCGACAAACACTCGCTCAGTGGCAATGGAAACATCTACAGTTGGTGTATTTCAGTTCAATACACTGAGTGGACTCACCCGAGCAGATGACACTGGTGTCATTTCCATGTGAGCAGCGAAACTGATCCCAGGATGAAACCGGACAATCCCACAATCGGGACTCGTTCCCCCGGCACCTGTAGTTTTCTTCCACGCTGGGCCGGTTCCCGCCCCAAAGTGAGATGCTCCCGGGGTTGCGGTGACTGCCCCGCACTGAAGGTGCTCACAGACCACGCTGGCGTCTTCTAAACCGAAGTAAACATCACACAGCGTCCCCCACTGGTCTCCGTGTAGCACTTCCACCCGGCCGGAGCATCGGGTGCCCCCGGATACCAGTCTGAGATCTCTGTGACCTAAATGTTAATTATAACAATACCAAGTAATATTATTATATTATTAAAAACGAATAACGTGTTAATTATCAGAGTCACAATGGAAAACACTTTAAGGTGGATTCACATCGCACCTGGTTCCAGCTCAACAACAATAACCATTACTACTCCCACCATTACTACTCCCACCATTACTACTTCTATGGAACTTCTGCCACCATTACAACTACTGCTAATCCCACCACTACTGCTAGTATTACTTGTACACTATTACTGCTACTGTTGCTTCTGCTACCATTACTATTAATACTGCTAATGCTCTTACTGCTGCTACAACTATTAGCTTCAGTATCAGTACTGCTGCTGTTCTTACCGCTACTATTACTGCCGCTACTGCTGTTACGACTACCTGTAATATAGGGACAGGAGTAGACCATTCAGCCCCGTGAGTTTGTTCATCCATCATGGCTGATCTGATCTGCACCTCAACTCCACTTTTCCTACTTTGCTCCATATCCCTTGATACCCTTACTTAAGAAAAATCTATTAATCTCTGTCTTGAAATTCACAACTGCCTTTTGGGGAGGGAATTCCAGATTTATGATTTCTCTCCTGAATAACCGAGCTCCAACCTTAAGAATGTGCTCTTTGTGCTGGATTCCCACACCAGAGGAGATATTTTCTGCATATCTACTCATCGATCCTTTTATCATTTTAACCATCTCAAATACATAACCCCTCAACCTCTAACCTCAAGGGAATACAGACCAGATTTATGAAACTGTCCACATAATTTAAACCTTTTAGCCCTGGTATCGCTCTGGTGAATCTTCGTTGCACCCTCTCCAGGAACACTATATCCTTCCATGACTGAACACAACACTCCAGATGGGGTCTGACTAACAATGAAGCATCACTTCCTCTCAATTGTATTCCTGCCTCCTTGATATGAAGGCTGGCATTTCATTCGCCTTTTTTACTTCTTCTTGCACCTGTGCACTAGCTTTATTGTCTGGGCACCCAAACCCATTTGCTTCCCCACAGCTCCTGTTCTCTCACCATTAAGAATATATTTTGATTGGTCTTTCTTGGATGACTTCACACTTGCCCACATTGAACAGCACCTGCCACAGACTCGGTCACTCACTTGATCTATTTGTGCCCTGCTGTAACTTTCTGATCCCACCTGTACAACTTGTGCACCTGCTAATTTAGTGCCACCTGCAAACTTGGTCATACTACTCTCCATTCCTTCATTCAAGTCATCACAAAATATGTAGGTAAAAAGTTAAGGCCCCAGTACAGTTCCGTAAAGAGCAAAACTTGTCTTAACCCGCTAATCAGAGCTATTCCCTTTATCCGTAATCCCTGGTCCTACCTCTAAAACAATTTCCAACCCAAAAGAACATAATAATAATGAGCAGGAGTAGGCCATACGGCCCCTCGAGCCAGTTCCACCATTCAATAAGATCATGGCTGACCATCCACCTCAACGTCACTTTCTTGTCCTATCTCCATATCCCTTTATCCATCTAGATTCCAAAATTCTATCTCTCTCAGCCTTGAATATGCTCTTTAGGGAAGAGAATTCTAAAGATTCATTACCTTCTGAGTGAAGAAATTCCTCCTCATCTCAGTCTTAAAATACCGACCTCTTAGCCTGAGACGATGCCCTCTCGTTCTAGATTCTCCATACAGGGGCAACAATGTCTCAGCATCTATCCTGTCATACCCCTCAGTACTTTATATATTTCAATGAGATCACCTCTCAATCTTCTTACATCCAGAGACTATAGACCCAATCTAATCAATCTCTCCTCATAGGACAACCCACTCTTCCCAGGAATCAAACTAGTGAATCTTCGTTGCACCACCTCTAAGGCAAGTATATCCTTCCATGGCTATGGAGGTCAAAACTGTGCACAGTACTCCACGCCTGATCTCACCAAAGCCCTGTATAATTGCAGCAAGACTTCCTTACATGTGTACTGTAACCCTCTAGCAATGAAGCTATTTGTTTTCCTAATTGCTTGCTGTACCTGCATGCTAACGCACTGTGGGTCTTGTACTAGGACACATAAATCTCACTGAACAATATTCTGTTTTTTTATTCTTCCTACCAAAGTGAATTGCCTCTGATTTCCGCACATTATACCACATCTGCCACTTTGTTGCCCACTCACTTAACCAGTCTATGTCCCTTTGCACGCTCTATGCGTCCTCCTCACAGTTTACTTTCCCACCTAGCTATCTATCGTCAGCAAACTTGGACACATTGCACTTGGTCCCTTCATCCAAGTCATTAATACAGATTGTGAATAGCTGAGGCACAAACATTAATCCTAGCGGCACCCCACTAGTTACAAACTCCCAATCTGAAAATAACCCATTTTTCCCTACTCTCTGTTTTCTGTCTGTTAATCAATCCTTTATCCACTCTAATTCATTACAACTTCATCTTCAATATCGGACACATTTATTTTTGCGAATAATCTCTTGTCCGAAGCCTTATCTAATGTTTTCTGGAAGACCATATAGGAACATTCAAAGCTGTCCTCCTTCTCAGGGACCTCCTCAAAAAAATCCACTACACCTCACCTACATTTATATAAACATAGAATGATACAGTACTGAATGACATCATTCGGCCATCGTGCCTGTGCCACCTCTTTGAAAGATCGAGCCAATTCGAACCACTCCCCAGCTCTTTCTCCATAGCCCTGCACATTTTTCCACTTCAATTATTTACCCAATGCCCTTTTGGAAGATATTATGGACTCTTCCTCCACCACCCTTTCCAGCAGTGCATTCCACATCTAAACAACTCGCTGCAGAAACAGTATTTTCTGATGTCGGCTCTGATTATTTTGCCAATTAACATAATTCTGTGTCCTATAGTCACCAAATCTCTTGCCACTGGAAACAGATTACGTTTATTTACTTCATCAATACCTTCATAATTGTGAACACCTCTATGAAATCTCCCTTAATCTTCACTGCTCTAAGGAGAACACCTTCAATTTCTCTAGTCTCTGCCAGTAACTGAAGTCTTTCGTCCCTAGTACCATTGAGGTCAATCTCCTCTCCACACTCTCTAAGGCCTCGACATAATAACTAAAATGTGGTGCTCAGAATTGGCCAAAATACTCCAGCTGGGGCCTATGCAGTTTTTTTATAAAGGATTCGCATAATGTCATTGCCTCTACTTATAATCCCAGGGCTCCCCGCTGCCTTCTTAACAACATTCTCAACTTGTTCTGCCACCTTAAATGTCTTGTGTGCGTAAACCCCTAGGTCTTTCTCTTTCTGCATCACCTTTACAATTGAAACATTTTGTTTATATTGCCTCTCCTCATTATTCCTACTAAAATGAATAATTTCACACTGCTCTGCGGTACATTTCATCTGCCATGTGTCGACCCATTTCACCAGTCTGTCTATGTCCTCCTGAAATCTGCTGCTCTCGCTCTCACTGGTTACTGCATTTCCAAGTATATCATCTACAAGCTTTGAAATTATGCCCTCTATGCACAATCGAGGTCATTAATATATTTCAAAAATAGCAGTTGTCCCAAACCGACCCGTGGGGGACACCACTGCACACTTCCCTCCAGTATGAAAAACATTCTTTTAACACCACTCTCTGTTTTTGTCCATTAGCCAATTTCATATCCACGCATCCACTACCCCTTTAATTCCTTGGGCTTCAATTTTGCGAACAAGTCTATTTAATTTTTATGTGCTTTTTATGAAACGCCTAAGGAATGTCCATACACAAAACAACAACCAGAATACCATCATCAACTCTCTCCGGTAATTCATCAAAGATTTCAATCTGGTTAGTCAAATACGATTTTACTTTAACAACATTCGATGGAATCTGGAAGAGTACCCATGGATTGGAGGGTAACTAATGTTACCCCACTATTCAAAAACGGTGGTAGAGAGAAAACGGAGAATTACAGACCAGTAAGCCTGACATCCGTAGTGGGGAAAATGCTAGAGTACATTCTAAAAGATGTAATAACAGTGCACTTGGAAAACAGTGACAGGATCGGGCAAAGTCAACATGGATTTACAAAAGGTAAATCGTGCTTGACTAGTCTACTGGAATTTTTTGAGGATGTAACTGGTAAAATAGATAAGGGAGAACCAGTGGATGTGGTGTATTTGGACTTTCAAAAGGCTTTCGATAAGGTCCCGCATAAGAGATTAGCGTGTAAAGTTAAGGCACATGGGATTGGGGGAAAGGTATTGACTTGGATAGAGAACTGGTTGGCAGACAGAAAGCAAACATTTGGAAAAAACGGGTCTTATTCCGAGTGGCAGGCAGTGACTGGTGGGATACCGCAGGATCGGTCCTTGGACCCCAGCTATTCATAACATATATTAATGATCTAGACAAGGGAACTAGATGTAATATCCTCAAGTTTGCAGACGACACAAAGCTTGGTGGGCGTGTGTCCTGTGAAGAGGAAGCCGAGGAACGCCAGGATGATTTGGACAGGTTGTGTGATTGGGCAGCATCATGGCAGATGCAATATAACATGGATAAATGCGAGGTTATCCACTTTTGTGTCAAAAACAGGAAGGCAGATTATTATCTGAATGGCAATGGATTGGGAGAGGGGGAAGTGTAACGAGTCCTGGGTGTCCTTGTGCACCAGTCTCTGAAGGTAAGCATGCAGGTGCAGCAGGCGGTTAAGAAGGCAAATGGTACGTTGGCCTTCGTAGCGAGAGGGTTTGAGTACAGGAACAAGGATGTCTTGCTGCAGTTGTACAGGGCCTTGGTGAGACCACACATCTTGAGTATTGTGTGCAGTTTTGGTCGCCTTATCTCAGGAAGGATCTTCTTGCCATGGAAGGTGTTCAGCAAAGATTCACCAGGCTGATACCTGGGATGGCAGGAATGACATATGAGGAGAGATTGGGTCGATTGGGCTTATACTCGCTGGAGTTTAGTAGAATGAGAGGGGACCTCATTGAAACTTATAAAGTTCTGACAGGACTGGGCAGACTAGATGCAGGAAAGATGTTCCCGATGGTCGGGGAGTCCAGAACCAGGGGTCACAGTCTAAAGAAAAGGGGTAAGCCATTTAGTACAGAAATGAGGAGGAATTTCTTCACCCTGAGAGTGGTGAACCTGTGGAATTCTCTACCACAGAAGGCGGTAGAGGCCAGTTCATTAAATATATTCAAGAAGGAGTTGGATATATTTCTTAAGGCTAAAGGGATCAAGGGATATGGGGTGAAAGCAGGGACAGCGTACTGAATTTGGATGATCAGCCATGATCGCATTGAATGATGGAGCAGGCTCGAGGGGCCGAATGGCCTACTCCTGCTCCTATCTTCCATGTTAGCAAATCCATACAGACTTTCATTCATTAACTCATATTTTCCCCAGTGCAAATTCACTGTGTTGTGGATTATTGTCTCTAAAAGTCTCCCCTCCACCAGCATTAGGTTGACTGGCTTGAGTTGCCGCGCTTATCCCTCAGTCCTTTTGAAGAGGAGTATAGCATTTTCTATCATCCAGTCCTCTGACCCCACTCCCATATCTAAGCAGGATTGGAAGATTGGGGTCGGAGCTTCCTCAATTTCCAACCTTACATCACATTCAGGCCCGGTGACTTATCTACTTTGAGCACTGCCAACATTTTAATGCATCCTCTTTATTTTTATCCTATTCAATTGCTCTAGTACCTCCTCCTTCACTGTGACATTGGTGGCATCCTCTTATTTAGTGAAGCCAGATGCAAACTACTCAGTTATTACCTAAGCCATGCCCTCTGCCTCTACAAGAAGATTTTATTTTGATGCGTAATTGGGCCCATGCTTCATTTGAATACTATTTTACTATTTATATGTTTAGAAAATTATTTTATGTTAACTTGTATGTTACCCACTAATCTATACTGATGTGCTCACTTTGACTCCCTAAGTTCCTTTTTCAGTTCTCCCTGTACTTTTTGTATTCAGCTTTGCTCTCTACTAAATTATGAACCTGTCAGCTATCACAAGCCTCCTTTTTCTGTTTAATTGAAATCTCTATCGTTAGTCATCCAGGGAGCTCTAGTCTTGGATGCCCTTCCTTTTTCCCTCATAGGCACGTGTCTAGTCTGTACTCGAACTATCTCCTCTGTGGAGGCCTGCCAGGGCTCATTTACTGTTTAACCGAACAATCATTCTAATCCTGCTGGCTCGGATCACTTTCGCTCCCGGCATCCTGGAGCTTCCCAAATGCCTCATAATGACGGTCACCACTCGCCATATTGATCCGTGTCCTCTTTCTCTCCCGTGGATAAACACCATCCAGTCCTGGGTCATTGTTAGTTTTGAGCACCTATGCTTTTCTCAAAGCTGCGGGTTGTTTGCCGAAATAGGTAAATAATTGCATTGTTACTGAACAATTACTGGGGCTTGGGGAGGTCATCGTTTAGTGTATCATCTACTTTACAATCACCAATCCATCCTTTTGACCATATTAGCGTCTTCTCAGCCTTTATGTTACATTTCTGAACTTCTCATTGTTATCTTTTGTGGATCTGCGCCGCTCAATTCCATGTTCCTGATAATCTCTGTGCCCGCCTTTTTACAAAGTTTTGAATTACGTTAGATTCTTTTTTTCACAATTATTGGAGGTGAAATTGTTCTTGGGTGGAAGCACAAAACGGGCCACTTCATTGCAAAATAACATTGGGCGGAGTGTAAAGCGGGGCACGGTCGCTCTTGCGCATTTTAGGCTCCTGCCTCAGATCAATTTCTACCTTTCTTTGTCTATTTCACTTCTGAATCACTGGTTGTTGTATTTATCATCATCATTGTTCATGGTTCTATTTCTTCTGAACCTAGGTTTGTGTTTACTCTATGACCAGCATCATTTACCTAAAGGTGCTGTAATTGCCCACGTGTTGCTGCCCAACTCCGCTACCTCAAAATAATTTGAATAAACCCCTTCGTAGGTCCTTTGCAGTGAATCAGTTTAAGCAACATTCCATGTTCCTGGCCTTACGTAGTTCAAAATCGCAGGTAACAATCCACTTGATTATATTATGGCGCGCTCCCCCAGGCCGCTGCGCATCCATTTGGCATGCCTTGTGGCAGGTTCTCTTGAATTACCACGTCAAGCTGCACGCACACTTTCCTCGCTTCTCTGAAGCTTTGGGCCTTATATTTATCATCAGTTTCACTTGTGGCTCAGTTGGTAGCACACTCGCCTCTGAGTCGGAGGTTGTGGGTTCGTAGTCCCACTCCAGGGACATGAGCACATACAGCTAGGCTGACACTCCAATGAAGTGCTGAGCGAGAGCTGCACTGTCGGTGGTGCAGCTCTCTTGTGGATGAGATGTTATACCGAGACACCGTCTGGTCAGGTGGATGTAATAGATCGCCTGACACTATTTCGAAGAAGAGCAGGGGAGTTATCCCCGGTGTCCTGGCCAACATTTATCCCTCAACTAACATAACAAAAGTAGATTATCTGGTCATTATCACATTGCTGTTCGTGGTCATCGTTGGGCGCAAACTGGCTGCCGCGTTTCCCACATTACAACAGTTACTCCACCTTGAAATGTAAAGCGCTTTGGAGCGTCCAGTGGTCGTGAAAGGCGCTATATAGATCCAGGAATTTCTTTCTTTTTATCAAGTCCAACTCCCAACAGGTGGAGTATTGTCAGTTTGTATTAGGCTGACTGAAACCCGGTTGAAATAACATTCTTTTTTTCACACACACTTCTCTATTCTAATTTCAGTGATTTAGGGGAATATTGACTTGGCTTGATGATATAAATCTGTGATAGTGAATCTGCAGCTCATTTTACATCTCCCCTTATTTTTATATCCATTGATGTCTATAGAAATAAAAATCCGGAGACACATAAAATGGGCAGCATAATTGCTGTTGCCGATTTCACATTATTGCACAAATGTAAAAATTGGATCTGCAAACTTGGAATTAATTCGTCAGAGGTGGTTCAGTTTGTTGCTGTCCCATGAACAATATCTGCAATTGATGAAGCACATGCTCAGATTTAAACCAAGAAAGATCACCATGGAGTCATTTTAACTTTGGGCGATGGCGTGATCCGGGCAACATGGAACTGAAAGGCAAATATTCACTTCGCCTGATTTTCCTTTTGTACTGAAGTCAATGAAATGTGAAATCGGCCAATGTATATAATGAACGGCCAATTCCAAACTGCTCATTTCCTGGGATGTGAGGTTGTCTATAACTGATTAAACAATTATTAATTCTGCCCCTTTAGACATCGGAGAGAAACTCTACAGAATAATTAAATGATGCAAGTTTTTTATTGCTCTATTAACCGATTGTGACGGGATGATTCAATATAATTACAAAGTTATAAATTATTTACAGCACAGAAACAGGCCATTCGGCCCAACAGGCCCATACCAGTGTTTATGCTCCACAATAGGCTCCTCCCACCACTCCTCACCTCACCCCATCAACATATCCTTCTATTCCTTTCTCCCTCCTGCGCTTATGTAGCTTCTGCTTGAATGAATCTATGATATTCACCTCACGTACTCCCTGTGGTAACGAGTTCCAAATACTCACCACTCTCTGGGTAAATAAGTTTGTTCTCAATTCCCTTTTGGATTTATTAGTGACTATCTTATATTTATGGCCTTTAGTTCTGGTCTTAGTCATAAAGTGGAATCACCTTCTCTACCTCTACCCTATCAAACATTTTCATAATCTTGAAGACCTCTATCAGGTCACCCCTCAGTCTTCTCTTGTCTACAGAAAAGAGCGCCAGTCTATTCAATCTTTCTTGATAGATATAACCTCTCAGTTCTGGGACCAATCTAGTATATCTTGTTTACACCTTCTCCAGTGCCTCTATATCCTTTTTATAATATGGAGATCAGAAATGTTCTCAGTACTCCAAGTGTGGTCTCACAAAAGTTCTATACAACATTAAGATAACGCATAATTTTGTGTCGTCTGCAAATTTAAAATTGTGCTCCCGATTCCAAATCATTAATGTAAATGGTGAACAACTGAAGTCGCAGCACCGCTCCTTGTGGAACGCCTCTTCCCACCATTTGCCAAACTGAGTAACTACAGTTAACCCCTACTCTGTTTTCTCTTCTATAGCCAGCTAGCTATCCATATATACTTAAAAATCAAGCGCTTCAGTGGTTGTGTTTTGCTTTTCCGGGTTATACATTGACTGTTATATTAACTAAATAATGAAACTCTGCTGTGTTTAATATTCCTTTCTTGAGGTATAACAACAGTATCAATTGTTTAAAAATATTTTTCAGTGGAATTTGAGATGGGATTAAATATAATAAATTAATCAATCGTTGCTGGATTCTACTGCTGCTTTTACTGGAAGTGAATTGGGTATTAAAAATAATAATATATTTAAACATTGCTGATTATCCCTGCTCTTTCTAACAGTGCAGTTTTTCCTTAATTCCTTGGCAGAATGTTTATTATGTAGAGGAACCCTACAGTGATTATATGTAATGGTTCAAATATTGTCATGTTCATAATGTTGGGCATTGGTCGCTGTTCCTGTCACAGAAAGCAGTATCTGGGCTGTGGAAAACTTGTAATGTTTGGGCTTCAGGAGGTGAGTAGTGTTCACTGGTTCAGCTGTTTCAGAATTAGAAAGGGACAGAGCCGCTGTAATGTCTTAGATTGTTGCAGGAAATAGTTAATAAAAAGAGAGCAAATGTAATCAAAAGTAAACTTACGTCTGCCTCTGGAGTATTTGGATTGACCGGAGGACACTGTTTTGATGTTGAAATTCCGGAAGGTTCAAAAATCATTGCAATCAGGTCATTCCCCAGGTGTGCAAATATCCAACTCGCTGGGTAATCTCTGTATTATCCGGTGAAAATTATAGGGGGAGAAATTCTATACCTTATCACCTCCTGCTAGAGCATTATCACTGGGGTGAGCCACGGCGATTCCAGCGCCGTGGGGCAAATCTCGCCATCAACCCGCCCGCCACCCCCTCCCCCCACAACGGCGCCGGTGCTTTGGGCAGTGTGTGAAGATTATGGAATCGATGGCGCTCTGTTGCATTTGTTGAAGCATTTGTTCACTCTGACCACCCGAGTGAGGTAGTTAAATTTCTTCCTCCACTGTGTGTCGATTCTGGGGACCACAGTACTGCCCAAGATGTATTCCGCTACCTCCCTCCACATGGTATGCAAGACTTGTGATGAGGGCCTCCTGCCACTTTCTGGGTAGTGCACCAGCCTCCGTCTCTCCACAGCAAAAAGCAATGCCTCCAATTCTTCATCGGAGAAACTGCGGCTCTCTCCCTGGGACATGGATCTGACATGAGCACACCTGGTTCAGTCCTTTGGCTACTTCTCCTTGTTCTGTTTCTGCTTGCTGAGGCAGCTGCACAGCCAGCAATGCTGAGAATGAGGTGCTGCAGCAACAATGAACCTCCCCTTTAAGAAGTGAAAATAGCCTGTGACAATGATGATTTGCGATTAGACTACAGTCAGTATTGGTAAACCCTTTGAGTGTAGTCTTTTGATTGGGTGCTTAAACAAATTGACTGTAAATTAATAAAGCTTTAACTAACATAGCGCCAGGGACCCGGGTTCGAATCCGGCCTCGGGCGACTGTCTGTGTGGAGTTTGCACATTCTCCCCGTGTTTGCGTGGGTTTCCTCCGGGTGCTCCGGTTTCCTCCCACAGTCCAAAGATGTGCGGGTTAGGTTGATTGGCTATGATAAATTGACCCTTAGTGTTAGGGGGATTAAATACATGGGGTTACGGGGATAGGCTGGGATATGTGTTGGTGTAGGGGTTACGGGGATCGGGTGGGATATGTGTCGGTGCAGGCTCGATGGGCCGAAATGGCCTCTATCTGCACTGTGGGGTTTCTGTGATTCTGTGATTCTGTGAAAACTTAACAAATCAAAATAAAATTTGGTTCTTCAAATTGATAATGCACTCCAGTCCCCGCACCGCCCACCGGTCGCGAAAAGCCTCAAGCGTGCCGGTGGACACTGTGTGCTCCATCTCCAGGGCCACCCGGGCGCGAACATGGACGTGGAAGAGTGGCAGGCAATTGGGCCGAACAATCCCCTTGACCACCCGCTGCCTGCACCAATTGATGGCTTTTTTGGCCAGGCCCAGGAGCAGTCCTATGAGGAGGTCCTCTGCCCTGCCCGCTCCCCTCCAAACCGGGTGACCAAAGATCAAGAGCGTGGGACTGAAGTGCAGCCAAAAATCGAGGAGCAGCCTCTTCAAGTAGTGAAAGAGGGGCTGCAACCTCTCACATTCTGCATAGACATGAAACACGGACTCCTCCAGGCTGCAGAAAATGCAGGCAGCCTGGGAGTCCATGAACCTATTTAAAACCATATTGCACGGGACTGCTTCGTGCAACACCCTCCAGGCCAAGTCCCCGATTGAACAAGGGAGGACTCCCGCATGCAGAGCCCTCCATTGGGTGCCTCAGCCTCCGCCGGATGGCAAGATGGCACACCAAGGCGTGTCCGGACGGCAGGCAAAGATGGCAAAGTGGAGAGTGTGCAGGAGCAGCCCATACAGGGAGCACCTCCATGCGGAATGTAAAGGCATGGAGGATATTTCCTCGAGACGGCTCAAGTTGTGAGGCGCCGATTCCCAAGGGGACTTTCGCGGCCAGGCGCCGATGAGGAATTCCATCTGAATGTGGGAAAGCTTGGACGGGATTGCCCCATGTGCTTGAGCCACCTCGATACACCCAGTGGAGCCGGGGCACAGTGCCACTTTCACCGACTCGATGGCTTTGACTGTGAGCCAGACGTTGGCCCAAGACAGGCACAGCGCCAGCTCCTGTGGCGCCATTAGCCTGCTCCTCCGCCATCGAGCAGGTCCCCGACTCCAGTCACATTTCCAGGCACAGCCCACCCTTTGAGTGTACTCTTTTGGATTAGGTGCTTAAACAAATAAACTGTAACTAATACAATTTTAAATGAACCTTAACAACTTAAATTAAAATTGTGTTGTCCGGTTTGGTAACGCACTCCAGTCTCTGCAGCGCCCACCGGTCACGGATGTACTCAAGCGTGCCGGTGGACACCGCGTGCTCCATCTCCAGGGCCACCCAGGCGCAAACATGGCCGTGGAAGAGAGGCAGCCAATCTGGCTGAAAGACCCCCTCGACCGCCCGCTGCCTGGACCAAATGATGGCTTTTTTAGCCAGGCCCAGGAACAGTCCCACGAGGAGGTCCTCCAACCTGCCCGCTCCCCTCTGCACCGGTTGACAGTAGATCAAGAGCGTGGGACTGAAGTGCAGCCAAAAATCGAGGAGCAGCCCCTTCAAGTAGGGAAAGACGGGCTGCAACATCTCAAATTCTGCATAGACATAAAACACGGATTCTTCCAGGCCGCAGAAAATGCAGGCAGCCTGGGAGTCCATGAACCTATTGAAAACCATATTGCACGAGACTGCTCCGTGCAACACCCTCCAGGCCAAGTCCCCGATTGAACAAGGGAGGACTCCCGCATAGAGAGCCCTCCATTTGGGGCCTCCGCCTCCGCCGGACTGCAAGATGGCATGACAAGGCGTGTCCATACAGTAGGCGAAGATGGCAAAGTGGAGAGTGTGCAGGAGCAGCCCATACAGGAAACACCTCCGTGCAGAATGAAAAGGCACGGAGGGTATTTCCTCGTGATGGCTCAAGTTGTGAGGCGGCCGGTTCCTGAGGGGAGATTTAGGGTCGGGCGCCGATGAGGAATTCTGTCCAAACGGGGGAAAGCTCGGACGGGATCACCCCATGTGCTTGAGCCAACTCGATACACCTAGTGGAGCCGGGGCCCAGTGCCACTTTCACCGACTCGATGGCTTTGACCACGAGCCGGCCGTTGGCCCAAGACAGGTGCCGCGTCAGCTCCTCCAGCGCCATCCAGCCCGCTCCTCTGCCATCGAGCAGGTCCCCGACTCTAGTCACCTTGCCAGTCACAGCCCACTCTTTGAGTGTACTCTTTTGATTGGACCAAAAACAAATTACCTGTAAATTAATCAAACTTTAAATAAACCTTAACAAACCAAATTAAAATTGTGTTGTCCGAATATAATATGCACTCCAGTCCCCACGGTGCCCACCAGTCGCGGATGTACTCAAGCTTGCCGGCGGACACCGCGTGCTCCATATCCAAGGCCACCTTGGCGCGAACATGGCCACGGAAGAGAGGCAGGCAATCGGGCTGATCGACCCCCTCGACTGGCCGCTGCCTGGACCAATTGATGGCTTTTTTAGCCAGGCCCAGGAGCAGACCCACGAGGAGGTCCTCCAACCTGCCCGCTCCACTTCGCACCAGCTGACAGTAGATCAAGAACGTGGGACAGAAGTGCAAACAAAAATCGAGGAGCAGCCCCTTCAGGTAATGAAAGAGGGGCTGCAACCTCTCACATTCCGTGTAAACATGAAATATTGACTCGTCCAGGCCGCAGAAAATGCAGGCAGCCTGGGAGTCCGTGAACCTATTTAAAACCAAATTGCAGGGGACTGCTCCGTGCAACACCCTCCAGGCCAAGTCCCTGATCGAACAAGGGAGGACTCCCGCGTAGAGAGCCCTCCATTGGGGACCTCCGCCTCCACCAGCAGGCAAGACAGCATGCCAAGGCGTGTCCGGACGTCAGGCGAAGATGGCAAAGTGGAGAGTGTGCAGGAGCAGCCCGTACAGGAAACACCTCTGTGCGGAATGAAAAGGCATGGATTGTATTTCCTCGAGATGGCTCAAGTTGTGAGGTGCCGGTTCCCGAGGGGAGTTTCGGGGCTGGGTGCCGATGAGGAATTCTGTCCGAATGGGGGAAAGCTCGGACGGGATCGCCCCACGTGCCCGAGCCGCCTCGATACACCTAGTGGAGCCGGGGCCCAGTGCCACTTTCACCGACTTGATTGCCTTGACCGCGAGCCGGACGTTGGCCCAAGACAGGCACCGCACCATCCATCCCGCTCCTCCGCCATCGAGCAGGTCCCTGACTCTAGTCACCTTGCCAGGCACAGCCCACCCTTTGAATGTAACGCCAATGAGCTTGGGTTTTAAGACTTGACTTAGGACTCCAATCATTTCTTTGAACAGAGAGCACGAATTTTGCATGCAGTCCAAAGCATTAGTGCCTGGCGCTAATTATCCAACTTTGCTAATGCCACCGCCAACTCCTGAGCTATAATTAATTTCTAGCCCTCGTTTATTATCGCTTCCCCACAGATTGTTAAAAGCAGAACATATTTGTATTATTCTTACTGTGATTTCTAACTTTATCGTTTTAATTAAAGGGTGAGGTAAGACCACAATTGTCACTCGAACAGTGACTGCCCACTCAACAGCTGAAGCAATGAAAACCCAGTCAGCAGCTGGAGCAGTGAAAACCCAGTCAATATCTGGAGCAGTGAAAACCCAGTCAATAGCTGGAGCAGTGAAAACCCAGTCAATAGCTGGAGCAGTGAAAACCCAGTCAATAGCTGGAGCAGTGAAAACCCAGTCAACAGCTGGAGCAGTGCTCATCCAGTTACTAGCTGGAGCAGTGAAAACCCAGTCAATATCTGGAGCAGTGGAAACCCAGTCACTAGCTGCAGCAGTGAAAACCCAGACAACAGCTGGAGCAGTGCAAACCCAGTCAATAGCTGGTGCAGTGAAAACCCAGTCAATAGATGTTGCAGTGAAAACCCAGTCAACATCTGGAGCAGTGAAAACCCAGTCAACAGCTGGAGCAGTGAAAACCCAGTCAACAGCTGGAGCAGTGACAACCCAGTCAACAGCTGGAGCAGTGACAACCCAGTAAACATCTGGTGCAGTGAAAACCCAGTCAACAACTGGAGCAGTGAAAACCCAGTTAACAGCTGGTGCAGGGAAAACCCAGTCAATATCTGGAGCAGTGAAAACCCAGTCAACATCTGGTGCAGTGAAAACCCAGTCAACAGCTGGTGCAGTGAAAGCCCAGTCAACAGCTTGTGCAGGGAAAGCCGAGTCAACAGCTGGAGCAGTGGAAACCCACTCCACAGCTGGTGCAGTGAAAGCCCAGACAACAGCTGGTGCAGGGTAAACCCAATCAATAGCTGGTGCAGGGAAACCCCAGTCAATAGCTGGTGCAGTGAAAACCCAGTCAACAGCTGGTGCAGGGAAAACCCAGTCAATAGCTCGTGCAGGGAAACCCCAGTCAATAGCTGGCGCAGTGAAAACCCAGTCAACAGCTGGTGCAGGGAAAACCCAGTCAATAGCTGGTGCAGGGAAACCCCAGTCAATAGCTGGTGCAGTGAAAACCACTCAACAGGAGATATAAGGAAAGTCCACACAACAGGAACTTTATTAAAGGCACTGAGACCGCTGGGCACAAGGTGCAGCGCCGGCACAAACAATAGCAGGTGCAGTGAGGGCCCGCTCAGCAGCAGGGGGATCAAATGCCGACCCCTTCTCAGCTCTGTGAAACTGCCCTATTCTCTGCACTGATCAAGACATTTTAGCTGCACGTGGGAGGAAATTGAACATTCCGTCTAAGAGTCGCGGTTCACTGACCTATCTGTAGTGTCCCGTCAAGGTAATAGGATTGAAAAATAGCAACTAACTTATGATTGGACAAATCAGCCAATGTTAGCAGTGAATTATAACGGCCATGTGTAGAACATTCTGTCTTTTCAACTGAAAGTGAAGAAATGTAAAACTAAACGCTGTTTAAGTTTCCCCTCCCCCCCGCTCCCGTTTATCGAGATGAGAATATTTCTAATCTTTCGCTATCGACTCGAGGCAGCCGCACACAACTTGTTGGTAACCCGTATGTTTCCATAACAATCAGTTTGTACCTGAACAGATTACTCCAACATCCCGCTCGTGTCCGCAGCCAGGCGGACCAATAACAGGCCCTGATCCTTCTCCAAAGTGAGCATCAAGCGGCGCTGCTGCTGCAGAGCCACAGCCCAGCTCGTTACAAACAGCTTCCGCATTCGGTAAGAACCAGGTCCCATCACCGCAAACTGTGCTCCAGGTTCCAGTCCCGTAAATCTCTAGTCTCCCCGCACAGGGACTGCTCCCATTCACCAGTCTGGGCTTGGCACTTCCTGCCAATTATATTGAAATAAACAGTGAGCAATTTAAGGCGCTATATATTAAAATGTGGTGAGAGTTTCTGTAATCTCAACAATAATCCGATTGTCCTGTTTATTTAGTCAGGTGAGACAGACCTTAAACACTGGCTTCATTGTGTCAACATGTGAGGGGAAATGTTGTTGTTATCAATTCCTGTCTTATCGCCGTGTATATTATGAATGTTTTTAGATAGTCCCATTTATCCGGTGGTTTTCATTTGAACGTTGAAAATTTAATCCAGGGACGGCAACATTATCGGCACTAAGACGGTGAAATGTTGATGAAATTAAATCAAATGTTTCGGTCACAAAATAGAGGAAGTGTCTAATTATTGTGGGCTGGTGAGGCGTTTAGCTCACTCTCACGGGCGGATCTTTCAGAGTGCTGAGTAGTGGGAGGACTTAAACTGAATCGCGAGATATGCAGTAATCAGATTCGGCAAATTCAAGAATGACATGGATAAAGACCTGAAGAAAAACGGACCGAGGGCTGGGAAATATCCAGGAGCAGCAGAAGCTCCAGATATCCAGGTATTCCCGGTCCTGTACACCTCTGTGTACTTACTTGTTGGGTGAATTGTTCTAATATAATCCTTCTGGGAAATTAA
The DNA here is from genome assembly GCF_052327205.1 of Somniosus microcephalus. Classification (NCBI taxonomy): domain Eukaryota; kingdom Metazoa; phylum Chordata; class Chondrichthyes; order Squaliformes; family Somniosidae; genus Somniosus; species Somniosus microcephalus. The sequence continues at coordinate 33,098,843 of NC_141016.1, forward strand.
CATCCATTCACCAGTCTCTATACCGGCATTTTTCAGGGACATGTTGAGCACAGCATGATGCCACGACCAGCAAATGGAGTAAATAGATAATACATCTGTGTTAACAGTGACGGGGCGTGAGATATGGGCAAGGCTTGCAGGAGAATTCTCCACTCTTTTACCAGCAGTTCCATGGGATGGTGTGTATTTATTGGAACCGTTTACTGATCTTCTCTAAGATTCTGTCCTTATTGCCGTTTCATTATCTATCTAAGTGTCAAAATAGTAAATTCAGGCAGCTGTGGGGTCTTACAGTGTAGTTCCTCCCGTGCTGCCCAAAGTAACCGCGGACCCATTGCCCAGGCTCCCCGAGGCTGAGAAACCTCCCTCCCCAGTCTCAGATTCACAGTCTGTGGATAATATCAGATCGCACAACAAGCGATTAGCGCAGGCGCACAGCCGGGCTCACGGCGCATGCCCGGTAGCGGCTGTTGGGTTGAAAATGGAGAGTTGGATTGAGATTGTGACATTTCCAGACGGTCAGCTCAATCACTGCGGCTTTGGGGCAAATCTCAATGGAAACTTGTTCTGTCTGCATTGTAAATGTGCCGAGTGTCAGGTATTTACTGCTCCCGGTGGGGGTGTTTATTATATATAATAACTAGCTGAAGTGCCCAGCAGTGCCGAGGGTCTTTTGAGGGCATGTTGTTGTTGGAAGAGAGAGAGAGAGTGACTGGGGGGAAGAGGGAGAGCGACTGGGGCGAAGAGAGTGAGCGACTGGGGGGAAGAGAGAGCGCGACTGGGGGGAAGAGAGAGAGCGACTGGGGGGAAGAGAGAGAGCGATTGGGGGGAAGAGAGAGAGAGAGACTGGTGGGAAGAGAGAGAGCGACTGGGGGGAAGAGAGAGAGCGACTGGGGGGAAGGAAGGGGGGAAAGGGGGGAAAGGGGGGAAGGGGAGGGGGGAAAGGGGAGGGGATGGGGGAAAGGGGAGGGAATGGGGAAGGGGGGAGGGGAGGGGGAGGGGAGGAGGGGAGGGGGGAAGGGGGGAGGGGTGGAGGGAGGGGAAAGGGGAGGGGGTGGGGAGGGGGAGAAGGAGGGGGAGGTGGAGGGGAAGGGGAGGGGGGAGGGAGGAATGGGGAGGGGGGCAGAGGTGGAAGAGGGGAGGGGAGGGGGGAGGGTGGAGGGGGGGAGAAAGGGGAGGGGGGAAGGGGAGGGGGGAAAGGGAGGGGAGGGGGAAAGGGAGGGGAGGGGGCAGGGGAAGGGGAGGGGAGGCGGGGGAAGGGAGGGGAGGGGGAAAGGGGATGGGAGGGTAGGGAAGGGGAGCGGGCGGGGTGAAGGGAGAGGGGGGAGGGGGAGAAGGCGCGGGGGAGGGGAGGGGGAGTGGGGAGGGGGGAGGTAGAGGGGGGTAGCGGGGGGAGGGGGATGGGAGGGGGAGAGGAGGGGAGGGGGAGAGGGGGAGGGGGAGAGGAGGGGAGGGGGAGAGGGGGAGGGGGAGGGGAGGGGGTGAGGGGGAGAGGAGGGGAGGGGTGGGGGAGGTGGGGCAAGGCGGGGGTGTGAAAGTGAGGGGGGAGCCAGCAGACCATCTCCGCTCTTCCGGCGATGGCTCCGCTGAGCTCCGTGCCACCCCACGCACTGACATGTCGAGCGCAGCATCCTGGTCAGCCCAAGCCCCGCCCTCCCGAGGCTGGGCCAGGTGGCTTGAGACGGCCGATTGCCGCTGGCCGGGCCCGGTTGCCTTGGTAACCCTCCTCCCCTCTCCGCCTCCCGATCTCCGGGACCGGGCCTGGGCCTGAGCGGCTTGAGATGGCCGATTGCGGGTGGCGAGCCCGGTTGCCAGGGTATCCCTCTCCACTCCGCCTCCCCTCCCGAGCCCCGCCCCCCACCGAATGAAGCGCCAGGAGCTTGCAGTGAGCCCAGCCAGCCTTTACCAAGATGGCTGCCATCTGGTTCGGAATCGGGCCCAGCGGGGGGGCGGGGGGGGTGATGGGTGGGAGGAGCTTGCCACAATACAATTGCCTCGGGTCCAGCATGGCTGGCAACAGACGCCCAGGCTTCGAGGCCTACCTGCAAAAACTGGGAAAGGTAGGAAAATTAATGAGATTAGATAAAAGATTTAGAAAGTAATTAACTTTAAATAAAAAAAATATTAGTTTTAAAAGCAACTTTTTTTTTAATAGACGCAGAAAGCGGGAAAAAGAAATGTAATGTTTGGAATCAAGATGGTGGCGGCTCACCTCGGTTCAGAAGGATAAGGCCTGCCCACACACGCACCGATTGGTCGAACATCAGGTCACCGAAGCATAGGATTGGTCAATCGTCCTGTCACTCGACTCTAGGAGGGCCCGCCCGCATGCGCGACGAAACCGCCCCCGCCACGCAGCGGTTGGTCGACCATCGGGTCGCTTGACCGTACGATTGGTCGACCTTAATGTCACTCTGTGCTAATGAGCGGATAATGAGATGCTAATGAGCGGAATTTGGACTTTTTTTGATACAGCGGCCGCAATTTCTTTCTCGCCGAAAAGTAAATACTCTTATGACCGTATCGGAATCGTAAGCTATCTTTTGATGTAACGCACGTGTCGGTATGCTCTATAACTTTAGAGTGTATAGCTGGACAGACACACCGAAGGACAGACAGACAGACAGATCTATCCTTTTATATATATAGATTCCCAGCGGTGCCGAGGCTTTTGAGAGGGCATGTTGTTGTTGGTATTGAGAGAGAGAGCGACTGGGGGGGAAGAGAGAGAACGACTGGGGGGAAGAGAGAGCGACTGGGGGGAAGAGAGAGAGCGACTGGGCGGAAGAGAGAGAGCGACTGGGGGAAGAGAGAGAGCGACTGGGGTGAAGAGTGAGAGCCATTGGGGCGAAGACAGAGAGCGACTGGGGCGAAGGCAGAGAGCGACTGGGGGAAAGACAGAGAGCGACTGGGGGGAAGACAGAGAGCGACTGGGGGGAAGAGAGAGACAGAGCGACTTGGGGAAGAGAGAGAGAGAGCGACTGGGGGGAAGAGAGAGAGAGTGACTGGGGGGAAGAGAGAGAGAGAGCGACTGGGGGGAAGAGAGAGACAGAGCGACTTGGGGAACAGAGAGAGAGAGCGACTGGGGGGAAGAGAGAGAGAGTGAATGGCGGGAAGAGAGAGAGAGAGCGACTGGGGGAAGAGAGAGAGCGACTGGGGGAAGAGAGAGAGCGACTGGGGGGAAGAGAGAGAGCGACTGGGGGAAGAGAGAGAGCGACTGGGGGGAAGAGAGAGAGCGACTGGGGGGAAGAGAGAGAGCGACTGGGGGAAGAGAGAGAGCGACTGGGGGGGAAGAGAGAGAGCGACTGGGGGAAGAGAGAGAGCGACTGGGGGGAAGAGAGAGAGCGACTGGGGGGAAGAGAGAGAGCGACTGGGGGGAAGAGAGAGAGCGACTGGGGGGAAGAGAGAGAGCGACTGGGGGGAAGAGAGAGAGCGACTGGGGGGAAGAGAGAGCGACTGGGGGGAAGAGAGAGAGCGACTGGGGGGAAGAGAGAGAGCGACTGGGGGGGGAAGAGAGCGAGCGACTGGGGGGAAGAGAGAGAGCGACTGGGGGGAAGAGAGAGAGCGACTGGGGGGAAGAGAGAGAGCGACTGGGGGGAAGAGAGAGAGCGACGGGGGGAAGAGAGAGAGTGACTGGGGGAAGAGAGAGAGCGACTGCGGGGAAGAGAGAGAGCGACTGTGGGGAAGAGAGACAGCAACTCGGGGGAAGAGAGACTGACTGGGGGGAAGAGAGAGAGCGACTGGGGGGAAGAGAGAGCGCGACTGGGGGGAAGAGAGAGCGCGACTGGGGGGAAGAGAGAGCGCGACTGGGGGGAAGAGAGAGCGCGACTGGGGGGAAGGGGGGAAAAGGGGGAAGGGGGAAGCGGAGGGAGGGAAGGGGAGGGAAAGGGAAGGGAAGGCGGAAAGGGGAGGGGGAAGGGGAAGGTGGGGAAAGGGAAGTGGAGGGGGAAAGGGGAGGGAGTAAAGTGGAGGGGGAAAGGGGAGGGGGGAAAGGGGAGTGGGGAAAGGGGAGGGGGGAAAGGGGAGGGGAGGGGAAAGGGGGGAGGGGGTGAGAAAGGGGAGGGGAGGGGGTGAAAGTGGATGGGAGGGGGGGAAAGGGGAGTGGAGGGGGGAAAGGGGGGAGGGGGTGGAATGGGCGGAAGGGGAGGGAAAGGGAAGGGGAGGGGGGAAGGGGAGGGGGGAAGGGGAAGGGGGGAAAAGGGAGGGGAGGGCGGGAAGGGGGCAAAGGGGAGGGGAGAAAGGGGAGGGAAAGGGGGGAAAGTGTCCGGGGGAAAGGGAAGGGGGAAAGGGGAGGGGAGGGGAGAGGGGGAAAGGGGGGAGGGGGGAAATTGGGGGAGGGGTTGGGAAAGGGGAGGGGAGTTGGGGGAAATGGGGTGGAGGAGGGGAATGGGGGAGGGTGGAAAGGGGTGGGAGGGGGAGGAAATGGGGGTAGGGGGAAAGGGGGTGAGGGGTGGGAAGGGGGAGGGGGAAAGGGGGGAGAGGTGTGGAAAGGGGGGGGAAAGGGGAAAATGGGATGGGAGAGGGGGGAAATGTGGGAAAGGGGGGGAGGGGGGAAAGGGGGGGATGGGGGAGAGGGAGGGGGGCTCTCCTCTCTGCTGACGATCGCTCCACTGAGCTCCGTGCCGCCCCACACACTGACATGCCGAGCGCAGCGCCCCGGTCAGCCCGAGCCCCGCCCTCCCGAGGCCGGGCCAGGCAGCTTGAGACGGCCGATTGCGGCTGGCCGGGACCGGTTGCCGGGCTAACCCTCTCCGCTCCCCCTCCCCTCCCGAGCCCCGCCCCCCACCCCGAATGAAGCGCCAGGAGCTTGCAGTGAGCCCAGCCAGCCTTTACCAAGATGGCTGGCCACTGATTCGAAATCAGGCCCAGCGGGGGGGGGGCGGGGGGGTGGGGGGTGAGGGGTGTTGGGAGCTTGCCACAAAACAATTGCCTAGCGTCCAGCATGGCTGGCAACAGACACCCAGGCTTCGAGGGCTACCTGCAAAAACGGGGAAAGGTAGGAAAATTAAAGAGATTAGATAAAAGATTAGAAAGTAATTAACTTTTTTTTAAAACAATATGTGTTTAAAAAGCAACTTTTTTTTTATAGACGCAGAAAGCGGGAAAATGAAATGAAAAGTTTGGAATCACGATGGTGGCGACTTACCTCGGTTCAGAACGATAAGGCCCGCCCACACACGCACCGATTGGTTGACCGTCAGGTCACCGAAGCATAGTTTGGTCAATCGTCCCGTCACTTGACTCTAAGAGGACCCGCCCACACACGCCAAGAACCCGCCCACACCACGCAGTGATTGGTGGACCGTCGGGTCGCTCGGCCGTACGATTAGTCGACCTCGACGTCACTCGATGCTAATGAGCGGATAATGAGATGCTAATGAGAGGAATTTTGAAAGTTTTTTGGATACCGCGGGTGCAATTTTTTTCTCGCCGAAACATAAATATCCTTACGACCGTTCCGGAATCGTAAGCTTTCTTTTGATGTAACGCATGTGTAGGTATGCTCTATAACTTTATAGTGTATAGCCGGACAGACACACCGAAGGACAGACAGACAGACAGACAGACAGACGTAACCTTTAATATATATAGACTAGCTGAAGTGCCTGGCGGTGCCGAGGCTTTTTCGAGGGCATGTTGTTGTTGGAAGAGAGAGAGAGAGAGCGACTGGGGGGGGGGAGAGAGAGAGAGAGAGAGAGCGTGATTGGGGGGGGGGAAGATAGAGAGCGACTGGGGGGTAGAGAGAGAGCGACTGGGGGGTAGAGAGAGAGCGCGGTTGGGGGGAAGGGAGGGCGGGGGGGAAGGGAGGGGGGGAAGGGAGGGCGGGGGGGAAGGGGGGGCTTGGGGAAGGGAGGGCGGGGGGGAAGGGAAGGGGGACGGAGGGCGGGGGGGAAGGGAGGGCGGGGGGGAAGGGAGGGGGAGGGAGGGTGGGGGGGAGGGAGGAAGGGAGGGCTTGAGGCTGAGAGACAGGCACGGCCACGCCCGATTGCCGGGGTAACCCTGCCGCGCCGCCCCGCACTGCCGAGAGCCGCGCTCTCCGAGCCCCGCCCCCCCCGGCCGAGAGCCGCGCTCTCCAAGCCACGCCCCCCCCGGCCGAGAGCCGCGCTCTCCAAGCCCCGCCACCCTTGCCGAGAGCCGCGCTCTCCAAGCCCCGCCCCCCCGGCCGAGAGCCGCGCTCTCCAAGCCCCGCCCCCCCGGCCGAGAGCCGCGCTCTCCAAGCCCCACCCCCCCGGGGAGCCGCGCTCTCCAAGCCCCGCCCCCCCCGGCCGAGAGCCGCGCTCTCCAAGCCCCAGCCGGCCCGCACTCCCGTTGCTGGGGTAACCCGATCCGCACCCTCGAGTGCCCCGCCCCCCCACTCCCCGCCCGAGCCGAGCGCGGAACAGAGTCTCACCTGCTCCTGCTGCGCGCGCACCCTGACCCTCGTGGCTGACGCCGTTGCCCCGGGTAACGTGACACTGGGGGGGTGCGGTGTGTGGTAAGGAGCTTAGCAGCAGCCCAGTTACCTAGCTCGGGCCTGGCTGGGCAAGAAAGGCCCAGGCTTTCAGGCCTAAAAAAAAAACGGGCAAAGGTAGGAAAAAGAATGTTCAGGTGAGACAAAATATTTACAAATGAGTGATTTATTTTAAAAGAATTTAATAAATTGAATTTTCTTTTGCTGGAAATGTATATTTGAAAACAAAGATGCAGAAAGCAGGAAAAAGAATGGAAGCAAGATGGCAGCTACTCACCTCGGTTCAGGACGATAAGGCCCGCCCACACACGCACCGATTGGTCGACCGTCAGGTGACCAAAGCGTAGGATTGGTCAATCGTCCCGTCACTCGACCGTAGGAGGGCCCGGCCGCACGCGGCAGCAAGCCGCCGTACGATTGGTTGACCTCGAGGTCACTCTGTCGCTAATGAGCGGATAATGAGATGCTAATGAGCGGAACGTTGAAGGTTTTTCAGATACCGCGGGCGCGATTTTAGCCCGGCCGAAACGTAAATACGCTTAAAACTGTCTCGGAAGCGTAAGCTTTCTTTGGAGGTAACGCGCGCGTAGGTACGCCCTGTAACTTTCGAGCGCATAGCCCGACAGACGCACAGGCGATGACAGACAGAATGACAGACAGAATGACAGAATGACAGACAGACAGACAGACAGACAGATGTACCGATTTATATATATAGATAAGTAATATAATTTAACACAAACAGTAATCCTAATATTAATAATATAAATTTAATAATAACCAGGGAATACTGGAATTATAATCTCTCGCTTTCCGGGGATGGACAGACGCTGTTTATTTTACTTCCGCTTTCTTCCGTAAATGATCAGAGGCGGTGGGAGATGAGAGACAGAAGAAAGATTTTTACCTGCGCAGATGACGCCGGCATCCCAGGAGTGTGACCCGGAATAGTGACCCCATTGAGCCGAATCACACTTCCGCAGAGTGGCCTCGGTCCCGCCGCAGTGAACATTCCACGTCACAATGGGTCCGGACCCTTCCCCAAAGTGAGCCCCGCCCGGTCTTGACAGCGCGGCCCCACAGCCCAGCTCCTGGCACACAACAGCGGCATCCCATAGGTCCCAGAGACCACCATACACAGTCCCCCACTGTCCCCTGTAGTGAATCTCCAGTCTCCCAGCGCACGGACTGCCCCCATTCACCAGTCTCAGCTTCACCGTCTCTGTAAAATATCAGAAATAACAACAAGCGGTTAGAGTGTATAAAACCCACAGTCTCCCAGCGCACGGACCGCCCCCATTCACCAGGCAAGAGGGACCATGTGAGGAATCAGTGGGAACATCAGGCTGTGCCCAGACCCCGAATAAAACCCGGAGTAAATATTAAACATGGCAAAAGGGAGAGGAAAATACTAATTAACGATGTAAACGAGCAGGGAACCGGGAGTCAGCGGGAAGTTCCCAGCAGCAGAGCGGCTCCCACGGGGTCGGGGTGGCGATTGGCTCAGAATATATTCCAGCCTCCAGAGGTTGAGAAAAAGGCGTGGTTGCAATGGTCAGCTGTCCATCATGATCAGTACCGATTGGCCAAGGTAGTGCGAGCTCAGCCCCAGTGAGGATTGGAAGAAATTCCCCCCAATCCCCGGAGACAATAGAGGAAGAGGCGTGGCTGGATGGTCATGTGATCCTAATGTCAGCACTGATTGGTGAGGTGGAAAGTGAGAGCTGCTGTGGGACAGGCAGCAGTGTCAGTGGAGCCGGCCCTTCACACTCTGCCCTTCAGGGCCCCGTTTCTTGTCGCTCTGCATGAAGGGAGCAGCCGCCTCTCAGCTGGAATTAAAGATCTTTAGTAACAGTCCACGGGAAACAATCTTCCCGTCCGATGGACACGCGAGGAGCTGGTTAATCGGTGATCGAAAAGACGCTGAGATTGTCACCCAGCCTCAATATTCAATGGGATGGATCAGAGCAGAGAGATACCAGATAAAGTAAAAATGAAAAGCGATTACCTGACGGGTCAGCCTGACTGTTCCCAGGTCTGCCTGAAATGAGACATTGAGAATTATAGTTCGCTGGGGCAAGAAATTAATAAAAATGTCAGAAAGAAAACGCACACATACAATGAACTGTGGGGTAACAATTCCAGTCTCGTTGTGAAAATCTGAAACGGGGCCTGTGATTTCATCTGTTCTTCATTACTTATAAAACCTCAAATACAATCTATGTAGCAAGCTGACATTTGTAAAGTGCCAACAGTTTATCGAGAATTGTTTTCACACAAACACACACTGACACCTGGGCACACTCTCTCCTTGTGGTGACAGTGCTCGGGCCCCATGTATTACCAGTGTTTAGGTGCCCAGAGAAGGCGGTGGTGATGGACCTGCTCCTCGTAGAATCATAGAATGACACAGCACAGATGGAGGACTTTCGGCCCATCCTGCCTGTGCAGGCTCTTTGAAATGCGATCCAATTAGTCCCTGTCCCCTGCCCTTTCCCCTTAGTCCTGAAAGTTACTGGTGACGGTGCTCTGACAATTTTTTACCCGTGTGTAGTTGCCCTGAGCAGGCGGTGGTGATGATGAGCATTGCAGCTCTTTTAACAGCTGCAGTGCTCTTCATCTTCATATTAGGTAGTCCTTCGGAACTGAGGATGACTTGGTTCCGCACTAAAAATGAGTTCTCAGGTGACTGCTTCGTCCAATTATGGACCTACAGTCTCTGTCATAGGTGGGGCCGACGATGGTTGAAGGGGCAGGTGGGTGGAGTTCTCGGGTTGACGTGCGCTCCTTCCACTGCTTGTGCTTCGCTTCTGTTTGCTCCTGGCAAAGAGACTCGAGGTGTTCGGTGATTTCCCGAATGCTTCTCCTCCACTTTGTGCGGTCTTGTGCCAGGGATTCCCAATTGTCAGTGGAGATGTTGCACTTTTTCAAGGAGGCTTTGAGGGTGTCCTGGGGCTCTCTTGCCGTGTCGGAGCTTCGAGTAGAGTGCTTGCTTTGGGAGTTTCGTATCAGGCATGCGGACGATGTGGCCCATCCATCAGAGCTGTTCAAGCATGGTCAAAGCTTCGATGCTGGGGATGTTGGCCTGAGCGAGAACACTGACTTTGGTGTGTCTATGCTGCCAATGGATTGGCAGGATCTTGCGGAGGCAGCGTTGGTTTTATCTCTCCAGGGATTTGAGGTGCCTCCTGTACATGGTGCATGTCTCTGAAGCTTACAGGAGGGCGGGTATCACTACTGCTCTGTAGACCATGAGCTTGGTGCTGTGTTTGAGGTCCCAGTCTTCAAACACTCACTTCCTCAGGCGACCGAAGGCGGCGCTGGCACACTGGCAGTGTTGGACTTCGTTATCGACATCTGCCTTTGTTGACAGTAGGCTTCCGAGGTATAGAAAGTGTTCCACATTGTCCAAGGCCTCGTCATCGATTTTGATAATCGGGGAGCAGTACTGTGTGGCGGGGGCAGCTTGGTAGAGGACCTTTGTCTTATGGATGTTTAGTGTAAGGTCAATGCTCTCGTAAGCTTCCATGAAGGTGTTCACAATGGTTTGGAGGTCGACCTCCAAGTGCGCGCAGACGCAAGCATCGTCTGCATACTGTAACTCAATGACAGGGGATGGGTCAACTTTGGATCTGGACTAGAGGTGACAGAGGTTGAACAGTTTCCCGTTTGTTCTGTAGATTAGCTCCACTCCAGCAGGGTACTTACTGAGGGTGAGATGGAGCATTGCCGCAAGGAAGATTGAGAAGAACGTTGTTGCCATAAAACAGCCTTGCTTGATACCGATCCATACATGAATTGGGTTTGTGTTGGATCCATTGGTCAGTGTAATGCCTTGCATGTCATCATGAATTATGCGGGGGAAGGTGACAAACTTTTGGGTGCAGCCGAATTTGAAGGCGCTCTCACAGTGATTTTAAGTAGCGAAGTATAGGATTCCCATGCAAAGTTCAGGATGGAATATTAGTATAATTTAAATTAAATTATAGATTATCTTATTGTGTGATGAGTTTCAGAGCCTTTTAGTTTAACTCAATGTTTTCCATGTGGAAACGTCAAAGCTTCCATAAAGTTGTAATTGGAAGTTTCTGAAACAAATCAAAATGAACCATTGGTTAGACGGGTTCACACCTCCTATCTCTGTGCTAGCTGTTCCTCAATAGGTTCCAGCTGAGCGAATTCTCTTGTAACCTGTCCTCGCCGATTGGTCCATCATTTTACCCGTTAATGATGTTCGGTTAATGGTCCTCTCATTTACTGGTTAATCTTTGCTCCTTTTTAAAATGCAGCCAATATGTTGACCTGCTCCCAGCCCCCATGATGATACTGTGTCCCACAGATCTCCAGGTCTCTTTCTATTCTAAATGTTATATACTAGAGACAGTGTGTTGACCTGCTCTCAATCCCCCTGATGATATTGTGTCCCACAGATCTCCAGGTCTCTTTCTATTCTAAATGTTATATAATAGAGACAGTGTGTTGACCTGCTCCCAGCCCCCCTGATGATACTGTGTCCCACAGATCTCCAGGTCTCTTTCTATTCTAAATGTTATATACTAGAGAGAGTGCGTTGACCTGCTCCCAGCCCCCCTGATGAAATTGTGTCCCACGGTTCTCCAGGTCTCTTTCTATTCTATATGTTATATACTAGAGACAGTGTGTTGACCTGCTCCCCATCCCGCTGATGATATTTTGCCCTCCAGATCACCTGGTCTCTTTCTATTCCCTAGGTTATATATTACAGACAAAGTGACACCGATTCTTGTCCTCAGCTGCGTTTGTCAAGGATTCTTGATTGAGAGCAGTTTCCAAACAGAATCTCTCTGGTCTCGTTCAAGTCCGGGTTCTGAAAAGTTGACAGAGCATTACAAGCTTCCACTCCAGGAGAGCCTCAGCAGTCCTGAACAACACTCTCCTGTCCTGCACATTCATCATTTATTGTTATCCATTGACAGACTAGTGGGAATAATCTTTCTGTATTTACTCAAAAACTTTAAAAACTCAACGCTTCTGTTAGAATTGGTGATTGTGAGATTACAAAATAGGGTCAATACACAGCGTTTATATGAAAGTTCTTCTCCTGTCAGATTATCAGGTGTGTCGAGAATTACAAAAAATTATTTTATATTAAACTATATCAAGTCCAACTTGAACAACATTCACAATTAAATGAGTTCCCGTTGGGTTTATGAAGCAAATGAATTCAAAATCTTTAATTGCACGTTAAAACCTCCAGTAAAACACCAGAAGGAGCTCACACCAAACAATCCCGACTCTGAGCATTAACAGTGCAAAGTGTAATTTCTAACAAAATATCTCCATAGCCCTTAACTAGTGCCTGGATATAAGTTACCATGGTTAGAAAATCAACAAAGACGCATCGAATATTGACAAGAACAGGACAAAGTGCTCTGATCGCTATCTGCCGTAGTTAAATATACAAACAAAATCAGGATTTGTTACACAAAGCTACCAGAGCATGGGACATGTGGAATGAGATAGAGAAACAATCCCGCTATCTCATTAAATACTACATGACACTATATAAATCTATGGAGCAATTGGAGGAATAATAAGAAACAAGTCCCTATAACTCATTAAACAAAACATGACACAGCATATAAAGTATGGGACATGTGGAAGGAGATTGAGAAATATATCCCGTTATCTCATTAAACACTACATGATTCTGTAGAAAAATTATGGACCATTTGGAAAGAGACTGAGAAACATTAATTATTACTTGACATTGTTCATCCAAATGTATGAAATAGAAAGCTTAATTTAATATAAAAAGCTCATAGCTTAGACGATCCTCACTAACTAAACAAAAAAACTCATACAGCAAATCCTAGGGAGGTTTAGGATATTTCAATAGCATCATTTTTGACGAGTGTACTTGAAAAGAGCTCAATTAATAATGATTACTAACTGAAGCAATATAGGTTTCACCTCTAGTTAATATCTAACTTTACAATATATATAGTCCTTGTCCAACACTCCAACGCTGAACAAATTATCTTTTAAAAAATAGGTCAATTCTCTGTATCACATGCGGTCAGACAGCACTTCTAGTGAGAAATATCTGTGACAGAAATGTGTGTGTGTGTTCAGTCGGCAGTAGGTGCAGCTTTGACTGGTGTTCTACACTCAGAGAGTTCACTTACACCCCAGACTCCGATACATTCTATTCTAACAGTGAATGCGCTCTGCTTCCAATAGGCTCGGTTTTAAACCCCACTGGAATATCAACTCCAGTCTGCTCTGTCTATACGGGAGCCGCAGGGAACAAAATAGAGCAAACTGGTACGGAATTTGTGCTCGATTTCGATTTTAAATCTAAATTTAGCACAAATCTCCTCTGAAAATTAAAGTAAATGTTAATCAGATGCAATATATAATACACCTGTTTATTGACACAGACAGAGTTGAACAATTGTTTGCAATTTGAAGTTGATGGAACTTTCAAATCAATGAACAACCCAAAATATATATTAAATTAAAATTGTACAAATTAAATAACACATTGCAATATTCACTTCATACGATCCCAATGAATGACACATTAATATGCCCATTATCTGTAAATTGAATTTGATCAGCACGCGATTTGTGAAAATGATTCAGGGAGTGATGTACATTTCATGTTTTTTCTCCGTTCTATGATTTGCAGAAAATGTTCTTTAAATCTACAAAACAGAATTTTAGTTTCCAATCAGTTTTATTATATCAAATAAAATGAATCACGGTAACATATTTCTTTAAATGTAAAATGTATCTGATAACAGTGCGAGAAGGTTTCCCTGTCAGTAAACCAGATTTTGTTAAAGAAGGAGATTAATAAATATAACTAAACACACACTGGAAACAGCGAGAAAATGACTGAAGTAATCGACCGACAAACTAAGCAAAAGGTATCGAGCAGTAGGAAGGAGATTGAGAAACCAGTCCCGAAATCTCATTAAACACTACATATAAATATATGAAATAGAATGATTAATTTCAGATAAATGTTCATAATTTTGAAGATCATCACTGACTAAACAACAATACGCACAATCCCAGAGAGTTTGGAAATTTCAGTAACATTTTTTGGAGGGTAAACTTAACAATGATTATACTGTTAATTAATGCAAATTGAAACAATATTGGTTCCACGTCTAGTTAGTATTTAACAATATTGAAATTAATTCTCCAACGTTCTAATACTGAATAAACTATTTAAAATAGTTCAGTTCACTGAAACACACGGGGTCAGACAGCACTTCTGGTGAGAAATATTTGTGACAGAAATGTGTATGTGGGTTCAGTCGGCAGTAAGTGCAGCTTTGACTGGTATTCTAAACTCAGTGAGTTCACTTACACCCCAGACTCTGATACACTCTATTCTAATAGTGAATGCGCTCTACTTCTAGCAGGCTTTGTATAAATAATCCGATTAGAATTTTAACTCCAGTCTGCTCTGTCTGTGCAGGAGCCAAGGGGGACAAAACAAAACAAAACTGCTGCGGTAGTGTCTTGGTTTCTGTTTAAAAACTAAATTTTACTCAAGACTCAGCTGGGAATTTAAAATAAGTGCTATTCAGATGTAAAATATTCTTACATCTGAATAGAATGACATTGACAGAAATGGGTAAAGTTTCCCTATTTTTAGTTGATGGAATTTAAAATGAATCAACCCAAAATATGTTTTAAATGAGAATTCTTCGAATTGCATAAAGCATTTCAATATTCACTTCATACGATCCCAATGAATGACACATTTGAATAAAATATGACTGTTTATTTCAGATTGAATTTGATCAGCAGGCGATTTGTGAAAATGATTCAGGGAGTGAGATTCATTTCATGCTTTATTCTCCGTTCTATGATTTGCAGAAAATGTTCTTTAAATTATCTACAAAACAGGATTTTAGTATCCAATCAGTTTTATAAAATAATAAATTTAACCACAGAAATATATTTCGTTAAACTCACAAAGTATCTGATAACAGTGAGATAACGTTTCCCTGTCAGTGAACCAGCATTTGTTATTGGTGGAGATTAATAAATATAACCAAACACACACTGGAAACAGAGAGAAAATGAACGGAGTCACCGACCAAAAACCTCAGCAAAAAATATCGAGCATCTGGCAGGAGATTGAAAAACAAATCCCGAAATATCATTAAACCTTACATGACACTGAAAAAATAGTATGGAGCAGGTGGAGGGAAATTGAGAAATAAGTTCCAATATCTCATTAAATTCTACATGATTCTGTATGAAAAGTATGGGGCATGTGGACGGAGACTGAGAAAGCGTCATTATTACATCAGTCTGTGCATGTAAATGTACAAAAAATAGTTTAATATTAAAAGCTCATAATTTTGAAGATATTCACTAACTAAACAACAACACTCACAGAACAATTTCTGCAATGACTTAGGAAATATTACGAACAACAATATTTGGAGACTTTATTTAATTATAATTGCAATAATGGTTGATGCTAATTGATACACTATTGGTTCCGCCACTAGTTACTATTTTATTATACAATATTTGTAAACCTTATCCAACATGCTAATGCTCAATAAAGTTTTTTTAAATAAATCAGTTCACTCTCTCACACGGGGGTCAGACAGCACTTCTAGTGAGAAATATCTGTGGCAGAAATGTGTGTGGGTTCAGTCGGCAGTAGGTGCAGCTTTGACTGGTGTTCTACACTCAGTGAGTTCACTCACATCCCAGGCTCCGATACACTCTATTCTAACAGTGAACGCGCTCAACTTCCAACAGACTCAGTTTACATAATCCTATTAGAATTTCAACTACAGTCTGCTCTGTCTGTACAGGAGCTGCAGGCGGAAGGCGATGGAGAACCCAGTCCCGATATCTCATTAAACGCTACATGACGCTATTAAAATTCAAGATAACAACATTTACATTCCACATCACTTCAATGCGTAGTAAAGAACAGTAATTTTATTAATGAGGTACATATTATGAGAAAAAAGCTTATCCATAGATAAACTAAACAACAGCACCCACACAGTAAATTCCCCAGAGATGAAGGAAGTTTTAGTGACATATTCTTTTTGGATAGTATAGTTAAAAATACTAAACATGCATGCTAATTGAAACAATATTGGTTCACCTCTAGTTAATACTTATTATACAATATTAAAGACCTTGTACAGCACTCTAATGCTCAACAGCCTAACATGATAATTCCAGACTCGGCAAAACACTGGGGTCAGACATCACTTCTAGTGAGAAATATCTGTGACCGAAATGTATGTGTGGGTTCAGTCGGCAGTAGGTGTAGCTTTGCCTGGTGTTCTACACTCAGTGAGTTCACTCACACCCCAGATTCCAATACATTCTATTCTATCAGTGAAAGCGCTCTACTTCCAGCAGGCTTGGTTTAAATAATCCGGATAGAATTTCAACTCCAGTCTGCTCTGTCTGTACAACAGCCGCAGGGGACAAAATAAAGCAAAATTGCCGCGTTATTGTGACCGATTTCGGATTTAAATCTAAGATTGACACAAATCTCGACTGGGAATTTAAAGTAAGTGTTAATCAGATGAACAATATTCTGAACGCGCTGATTGTCAACAACAGAAATTGATAATTGATTCCCTATTTCAAGTTGATGGAACTTAAAATCAAACAAACAGCTGAAAATATATATCAAATGAATATTCTACAAATTAAGTAATAATTTCAATATACACTTCATGCGATCCCAATGAATGACAAATTTGAAGAAAATATGCCCGTTTTCTTCAGATTGAATTTGATCAGCAGGCGATTTGTGAAAATGATTCAGGGAGTGATATACATTTCATATTTTTTTCTCCATTCTATGATTTGTAGAAAATGTTCTTTAAATTATCTACAAAACAGGATTTTAGAATCCAATCAGTTTTATAAAATAAAATAAATTAAACCACAGAAATATATTTTGTTAAACTCACAAATTATCTGATAACAGTGCGATAACGTTTCCCTGTCATGTAAACCAGCATTTGTTATTGATAGATGTTGATAAATATAACCAAACACGCACTGGAAACAGAAAGATACTGAACGGAGTCACCGACCAAAAATCTCAGCAAAAACTATGGAGCATGTTTAAGGAGATTGAGAACGAAGTCCCAAAATCTCATTAAATTCTACATGACACTGTATAAAAAGAATGGAGCAGGTGGAGGGAGACTGAGAAAGCATCATTATTACATCAGTCTGTACATATTCATGTATTAAATTGAAAAAATAGTTTAATATTAAAAGTTCATAACTTTGAAGATA
This sequence comes from Somniosus microcephalus, assembly GCF_052327205.1. Lineage (NCBI taxonomy): Eukaryota > Metazoa > Chordata > Chondrichthyes > Squaliformes > Somniosidae > Somniosus > Somniosus microcephalus. The sequence goes on from NC_141016.1 coordinate 33,115,593, forward strand.
ACCACTAACTAAACAACAAAACTCACACAGCAAATTTTCCAAAGATTTAGGAAATGTTACTAACATTAACATTTGGAGAATGTATTTAATTGTAATTATTCTAATGGTTAATGCTAATTGTTACAATATTGGTTCCACCAGTAGTTAATATTTTCTTATACAATATTTATAAACCTCATCCAAAATTCTAATGCTGCTAAAAAAGTTTTAAAGTATTTCAGTTCACTCTATCACACCGGGTCAGACAGCACTTCTAGTGAAAAATATCTGTGACCGAAATGTGTGTGTGTGTTCAGTCGGCAGTAGGTGCAGCTTTGACTGGTGTTCTACACTCAATGACTTCACTTACACCCCAGACTCCGATACACTCTATTCTATCAGTGAACGCGCTCTACTTCTAAAAGTCTCAGTTTAAATAATCCAATTAGATTTACAACTCCAATCTGCTCTGTCTGTAGAAGTGCTGCAGGTGGAAGGCGTTTGAGAAACCAGTCCCGATATCTCATAAAACTCCACATGACACGATTAAAATTCAAGACAACAACATATACTTTGCACATCACCTCAATGTGTTCAGTAGTAAAGATCAATAATTATATTAATGAGGCACATATTATAATAATAATCAACGATGACTCACATTTGAGAAGCTGCAGTAAAAAGAGAGTCATGAAGGACCGCGGCATCGTCGCCGGTGCTGGTTACAGTGACGGGACCTGAACATTAACCGAATGTTGTTTGCAGATACCGAGCCGACCCTCCAGCACCTTCTGACACCCCGACAGAACTGGAACTTAGTTCTTTGAAAACAGTTTGTACAGAAATCAACGTTTCTTTCAAAATAACCAATAGATTTTGAAAGGTGTTAACCGTGAATTGCAGTCTGGTAAAATACACCAATGAGAAGGAACCTGCCCATTAATAGAAGAAAACAGACCAGGTTCCATCCACTGCTGTTGAGCTGTGTGAGTCTGATAAGCGAAATGCATCACCGACCCCGCATCTGGATCACATAATCATACAGAACAGAAGGAGGCCATTCGGCCCATTACAACTGTGCCGGCTCTTTGAAAGAGCTGTTCAATTTAGTTTCATGTTCCTGCTTTTTGCCTATAACCCGATAATACTTTCTAAAGTGTGGTGCGCAGAATTGTATCCAATACTCCAGCCGAGGCATAACCAGAGATTTGTAAAGTTTTAGCATTATTTTCTAGTTTTTTATATAATCAATGCCCCTACTAACAAAGCCAATTACCCATACGCTTTCTAAACCACCATCTCAACTTACCCGGTCACCTTCAAATATTAGTCAATATGCACCCCAGTTCCCTCTGTTCTTGCACACCCTCAAAATAGTACAATTTAGATTGTACTGTCTCTCCATATTATTCCTCTCAAAGACCAACATTTCATACTTAGCCACGTTAAATTGCATTTTCCTTGTGTCTGCACATTTCACCAGTATGTCTATGTCTTTCGGAATTCTGCTACTATAATGTTCACTATTTAATATGTTGTGTTAATTTATATTGCCCGCAATATTTGAAATTGTATTCCCTATACCCAAGTCCGGTTCATTTATAGACTGCAAGAAAAGCAATGGTCCTAATACTGACACCTGGTGTACACAATTTCAATATTCTATCCAGTCACAGAAAAATCAATTCACCACTAGTCTCTGCCTCCTATTCGTTAGCCAATGTACTACGGAAGTTACCACCGTCCCTTCAATATCATGAGCATCTATTTTCGGAATTAATCTTCGGTGAGGCACTTTTGAAAGTCCATAGATACAACATGTACTGCAGTACCTTCATCAGTCAACTCTGTTACTTCATCAAAGAACTCAGGTTATTCAGACGTGAATTAAGTTTAACTATTAAATGATGGCTGTCCGTTATTAACCTATGCTTCTCCAAATGAGAATTAATTTTGTCTTGACAATGGTCTCTAGTAGTTTTTTCCAACCACCACTGACTTTAGACTGCCAGGCCTGTAGTTTCCTGGTTCATTCCACTCTGCTTTTTTGAACAGGTGTGTGGCATTTGCAATCCACCATTCCTCTGGCACCACTCCAATATCCAAGGAGATTGACCGCTTGTGGTCAGTGTGTCTGTTATTTCCAGCCTAGCTTCCCTTAGCAACTTAGGATTTGTAGGGGGGGTGGCATGTGCCCAGTCAGCCCTGCCCCTGACTGTCCCTGAGCGATTCGAATTGCTCCCACACCCCTGGGTTCTAGACACCAGACTTAGGTACAGGCAGCGATACAGAAAATCGAGTAGAAAGGTGGTTTGGTACAAGAAAACCGTGAATTTTATTGAAAAACAATGCAACACAATCTTACTGAGAATTACTGATATAGTTACAGGCATAAAACAATTACACTTAGAAGGGAATGGGGAACACATGGCACATCGAGGGAAACAAATGCATTAAATCCCCTTAACCTTATCCCACCCCCACTACCTAACTAGATTAAGCTATGAGGGGCCAGGAATTCATGCTCACCAATTCGAAACCTGTTGATTTAACTGGTAATGGGATTTGAGGTTCACTCGTGTTGTCCGTTGGGGTTCACCATAGTCACTTGGTCGCAGGGCACGGCGATGGAGTCATCTGAGTAAATTACCCCTTTTCTTCTCCTCCGTTAATGTCTTTGTTGATTCGCGATGGGTCTTCTTCTTCTTCCTCGGGCAGTTTGGTTTCCGACGGGTTTTACGACAATTGGGGCTCGGGTGGCGGTTTATATTGTCAAATTGATTTCACTACCTATGCTTCGAACACCATCATAACCTTAAATGGGTTTGACTGTCCAATTTTTCTGTCCCGGCTTTAAATGCTAGGTTATTCTCAAAGGCTTTGAACGCCAACTTATTCTCACAAACGCCAGCTTATACCTAGGCTGTTTGTCCCCCAATGCGTATTTCCGCTGCCCTTCTCTGCCTTTACCGGTTTACCATTTGATTCATCTCGTCTTGTCTGGCCGGTTGCAGCCGGTTGAAGTGACAGACCGAGAGAAGAGCTAAGAGAGTGATCACTACCGATGGGCCTATAGTTATACTCGGTTCTTCACCCCTTATCTGCATGCCAAATCAGGTCAGTTCTTTGTCTAACTTTTGGTGGGCTCGTCTAAATGATTACAGTCATTTATGTTAACACCTTCTGGGAGGGGGGTGGTCTCCTTGTTTTAATGGCTTCAATATCCTGGTTGTGTGTTATTTATGAAAAATAATCGGGTTTCCTGGCTCGGCAGCTGCCTGTGAGCTTTTACTGATTATGTATGCAAAAAGGTTGATTAGGTCCGTTCTTACTTCATCTGTTCCAAGATGTAGGATGCGCATTCTGTGTTTCCCTAGCTGTCTGGCTTTACAAAATCTCTCCACAGCTTTATGCATGTTATGTTTCGCTTCAGGGCCTGCCATTTTGCAGGGCCTTGCGTTTAAAATTCTGTCCATTTTGGTCACAAGGTTTCAGAATCCATTTTGGGTACCCTTTTTTAATAACTTGTCCATACAGGGTCCCTTTATTCATAACTTTTGGGGAATGTGGGAATGTTGAGAACCCTACACTCCCCCCTGTTGATACTAAACTCGCTTTAAGTATCATCCTGACAAGATGAGCAAAATTTCCAACCCTCCATCGCCAATCTTCCCCTGTAATTACCTACACTAATGATACCCACGGCACATGCACTTCCCAGTCTGTAAAAATGTAGTGTACATAAGCATACATAGAATAATTACAGTCTTTTACACTCACCCAAGCATGGAGGTTGTCCAACAACCCTGCACCACTTGGTGCACATACATCTTTATTAAAACAACACGTCAAAAATCTTTATTAAAGAAACAATAAAAGAACACAAAAAAACAATCTTTAATCAGAAATACAAAAACACAAATTCATTCAGGTGTATCTCCCTCCACCTTAACATAATGTTCCTTCCAGGTCCTTTGGTTTCGGAATTCTAGTATCTGACCTTTTCCCTTGCACTGAGTGCATACTAGGTAAAATGCTATTCCCAGCTGGCAAACCACGAGAATGTTTGAAGCCAGTCTAAACCACGAAGGGGCCTCTATGTTTTCAAAATGTCCCACCAGGGTGGAACTACAATATCAAATATCTTAGTCCCTATCTCTACTGTTTCCTGCTCCAGAGTGTTGAAATGTTTCTGGAAGACTATTACTGCTTTGAGTATTTTGGTAAGGTGTTCTGGGAGAGGGGGGATTTCGCTGCCAAAATGCGCTATGTACTTTTGCAAGTTGTGAGATTCTCTTTTACAGTCAGGTGAACAGTGGAGGGTTCAGGAATGGGGACAATTCGTTCCTGGGCCACTGGAACTTCTGCCTCGTGTTTAAAGCTGAAACTGCTCTCACTTACCGGACACCAGCTATGCTGTCCATGCTGGTAGTGGGGCGCACCTATGGTGACACAATATGTCCCATCTCCTATATATGCTACCTGTGGGGGAACATGGTCCTGTGCCATTAACTCCATGGTACAATTTATAGGTTTTGCACCAACAGCTTTAAACCTGCACTGTGGTTTTGAATAGGCGTTCATGTGCTGGGGACACAGTATTGTGTGCTCCCCGGCTCTGGCAACCAGAGAGGTCTGTACCTGTCATAGCGTGCTCCCACTTTATGACATAAGGTGGGACTGCTGTGAAACGGATGTGTGCACCCCCTAGAATGAGTCCAATGTTCTCTACCCTGTATACCAGCGCGGGTCAGGCTGTCCTACCCATGACCGGCATTCTCTCTACTATACCTATGATCGTGTGGTTGGACTGCCCACAATCCACTGGGACTGGGTAGGCCTCAGAAGCTAGCCGGAGTTGACACGGGCTTAATGCATTCCCAAATGGATGGAGAGATGCGAGGTGTTTGTTGCTGATCCAGGGTGGGACTAAACCATGTGTTAAATCCTCCAGATTACTGCGGCCCTCGCCCAGCAACCATGCCCTGTACAGCATGCACACCTCATTCTGCGCAGCCTGATCTGAAGCATTTCTGCCCTCTCTCATGAGGGCATTTACGGTCTTCGCGTGCCTTTCCAGCTCGGCTATATTCTCTTTTAAATGGACCGTCATGGCCTGGTCCTCATGCAACCCTGAGCCTACTACCCTGTTCTCATCCATCAAGATTTTCTTTAACTGTGTTTTTAAACCGTTTATTTGGGTTTGCAATTCTATGTCATCTAAACTGTTGATGACAGAAGACCCTGTGTTAAACGCAGTAAACCATAATTCCAAGCTCCCCTTCTTTGTCTCCCTTTATTACCCAAAAACTCACGGTGTGTGGTGTACAGCTCGGTTTTGTCTACATTAGCAAAATCGAACCCATAAAATTTTCTAAACATCTCCTTTAACTTGACCTGGTATAGTTGTTCCATTTCTCTGGAGCACCACTCTGGTAAATGTACCTCGGTGAGATTTAAAATCACGGAGGCTACCGCGTAGTGTACCCCCTGGTACAGATCCTGATCTGCCGACACTAGTACCAGCCCATTCCCTGGTCACTTGGTGATGGCGGGGCACCCCTCCCTGTGTGTCCTTGCTGCCTGAGTCGTGGGCAGGGGCTTTCCGGAGTGGGTTACAATTTCAGTGGCTATCACTGGGATCGGGGAGTATGGGACTGCGCACGCATTCAGGCTGGAATCCCACTCCAGCCCCATCCCGGCATCTTGGCATTGCCAGTGGAAAATGATGAATATGCCTGTGGGGCAGACCTTCTCTGACCCCCACATACAGACATAAATCCCCTGCTCCCGTTCCCACCAATTGTCCCAGGATACACTCAATCCCCCGTGAGTCCCTGTAATCGTCCGATGGGTGTTGTTCCCCAATCGTTCCCACCTTACTGCGGGGTTTCCCAATTTTTTGCTCAGTTTCCCGAGCCATCACCACCTATCCAACGGAAACTGTCCCTTGCATGTAAAACATACACTTTTCCCTACGGTGACGCTGACCCTTGTGGCAATGACCTGTACCCTGGGGCACAGGAGGGTGGCCTCCCCATACGTGAACCCGGTCTGGCTGGAGTACTGAGTCGAATTGGACCCCAACTACCCTGCCCACCTTCCCTCGTGGAAGTAAACGGCGAGCTAATCTGCATCCAGTTTGCCACTTCCATCGGTCACTATCAGTGCTCTATCTCCTGAACACCCATAGACTTGGGAGTGCTCCACATCACCTCGCTTTCCAATTCTCATTCCTATCATGGCGAGTAGGAGTACACCCCCCTTCATCCTGAAATCCTTGCCTGTGAAGAGATACAAGAACATACAGCCAGGTCCCGAGGAGATTTTCTGGCTTGGGTGAAGCATAGTCGTGTCTTGCGACCTCGACTCAAATACAAACACTCTGAACAATACTACTAAACTACCAATCCTTATTTAAACTTAAACTAAAGACACAAACTTAACAATACCAACCTTAATATTACTTAACTATATATATCCACTGCCCGTCTCCGGGCGGCCTGCCTAATCCCTGTTTGGGCTGCGGCACACGACTCCCTTCGGTGTGGGTGCACTGCCCTGTACTTCCGGTCCCTCGCAGCCTGTGGCTGCTGGCTGGGGACCTCTGTCCTTGGACTTAACCCTAACTCGGGGTGCTGCCCCCTTAAAATGGGGAGCCGGTGACCATGGTTTCCTTGGCTGGGGCGTCCGTTGGGACCTTCTAGGGACTTTGGCTGGTGGGGTTTTCTTGGCTGGTGGGCCTTTAACCCGAACCGCTGCCCCCTCCGGTGCAGTGAGTGGGCTCATCGCTACCACTGGCTGGGGATTTTCTTCCTCAGGCTTTACCTCTCCTGAACCTGGGCTACGGGCAGGTAACTCTTTGCAGCCTGTTGCTGCGGGCTGAGGGTCTCCGCCCCCAGGTCCCAAATCTGGGTCCGGGGCGGGGCCTTCACTCTCAGGTCACTACTCCTATAAACCTGGGTCAGGGGCGTCGTCCTCGCACTCGGGTCCCTCCTCATCTGAATCCCAGAAGAGTGGGGGAATATCCAAAGCGGTGGGTGAGATGGCAACTCCCCTTAAACAAGCCACAGCGCCTGCCTGTGCAGTCTGTGAACCTGTTCCCACTGCTGGATGAGGATCTCTATCCTCAGACCTTACCCCAACTGACTGTTCTCTCTTCTCGGATTTAAACAGTTTACACTGATTAATATGGGATCATTTGGTGCGCCGAGGCATTTTAATGGCATATAACATGGGGCTTGCCTTGTCTACAATGCTGTAGGGCCCCATGTGTAATGGTTCCAGACTCCCTGTCCGAGCAAAATTCCTCACCATGAACTGATCCCCTTCTTCCCACTCGTGGTGTTTTCGGTGTTCTAACAGCAATCACTTGCTCCAATGCTACTTTCCCATGTTCCCAGCAGATTGCCCGTGGACCGGCTTAAGGTGCTCGAAGCGGTTTCAGGCGAACCTGTCTCGGTTTACCTCCCTGAGCTGACCTTCTGTGAGCACCGGGTCTAGTACATGGGTGGGGGTCCACATAACCCTACCAGTCATCAGCTCGTGTGGGGAGTACCCCGTGCTTTTCGACTGGCTGGCCCAGATCCCCATCAGGACCAACGGTAGGACGTCGGGCCATTTTCGAAGCGAGTCCACCGTCTCTTTCCTCAACCTTTCCTTTATGGTCCTATTCATTCTCTCCACAATCCCTGATGACTGTGGGTTGTGGGCATCATGCCACTTCTCCTCGATGCCGAGCAGCATAAGAATGTTCTGCATTACCTGCCCAGTAAAGTGACTCCCTTGGTCGGACTGCACATACTGTGGTAGCCCCCATCGTGAGAACTTGTCCCGGACCAGGATCCTGGCTGTACCCAGAGCTGTGGCTGTTCTGCAAGGAAAGGCTTCTAACCATTTCGTGAACAAATGTACCAGGACTAGGCAGTACTTATAGCCTCCCTGGGCGGTGGGCAGAGGCCCGATGTAGTCGACCTGTATCGACTGCCATGGTCCCTCTACCCTCCTGATGTGTCCCATAGTTACCTTCCTTTGGTGGGGGTCAGGGTTGTTAGCAGCGCACACCAGACAGCCGGCACAGAACTCGCGGACATCTTCCCTGAGTCCTGGCCACCATCTCGCCTGTTCCGTCTGCTGCCAGGTGGTCTCAGGCCTTTGATGCCCCGCTCCTGGACCCTCATGGGGCAGTTGAAGGAATTCCCTCCGGTGCTGCTGCGACACTACCCATTTTTCTCCCCTAAACAGCATGCCTTCTTTTATGGGGAGGGCTGCTGTGCCGTAAGCACTCACTGCCCTTTTTCCCTCAGTCACTGCACTGAGGACAGCCTTGAGCACGGGGCCTTGGCTTTGGAACGTCTTAAGGTCCAGGGCTAATGCTACCATTGCACTGCCTTTTGTTCCGGCCCTACCCCTGAGTGCTGCCATGGGTCTGGACCCATATGGGCTCCAGAAAGTGCCTGTGCGGGCACCCTCCTTGGCTAGCATTTCAGCCTGCTGGTTACCTTGACTACGGGGTTCTGTGGAGGAATGGGCTTTCACCTTATGGATGAAAACCTCCCCTTCCTCCCCCACTGCTGCTGAGATTATCTCCAGCAGGGGTTTCACTGTGAGGGGTCTCCCGTCGGTGGAGTTGTATCCACGGCGGAACCAGATGGCCTGGTACTTCATACACGAATTGCACGTTAACATGCTGTGTGAGCAAATCGTGTATGGGGTTGGGAAGATTTTGGGGTGTGTAACAACGTACACTACCGCGGACGGTTCAGCCTGCTAGGCACTCATGGTGCTGGGGAGCTTAATTGCCAGGGCAATGTTTTCCGCTGAGTCATAAACTCCACACCCTGTGAGTCACTCACCAGCAGATACCGTGCTGGAGCCGTCCACATAGATTTCGCAGTTTGTGGGGTGTATCTCAGCCCGCAAACGTATGTCCACTTCCCAAACCCCTTCTATGGAACACGGGTGGACTGTTCCAGGGTAAAGCAGGTTGGCTGCGAGTTTTGGCTCGCAGAGACCCTTCACCTTTAGGTCCATCTGTGAGAGGAGCAGGGCCCAGTGAGCAATGCGGGCACTGCTCATGGTCCCATCCTTGATCCTCCCATCCAGGAGCATCTGGGATGGTGTGTGATGGGTGAGGAGGGTGATGGGAGAGGTGCCTGTGAAGATCAGCGATCTTTTCACAGTCCAATGTGTGACCAAGAGTTACCTCTCACAATTGGTGTAGCTCCTCTCCACATCCGTGAGATTCCTGGAAGAGTAGTCCACCGGCCTCAGCCTGCCATGCCGCTCTTAGGAGCATCATAGCACACAGGCTGTCCCCGCTGGCTGCTACCTCCAGGAAAATCTCTTTGCCCCCAACTATGGCCCCTGGAGTTGGTGCGGTCTGCAAGTCCTTCTTGAGCCTGACAAATGCTGCCTGGCAACCCTCATACCAAGCTCACTCCACTCCCTTATGTAGGAGTCGGAGCAGAGGGGCTGCTTTGGTAGCATAGTCCTCAATAAAGTCTCTGCAGTACCCGGTTAGCCCTAGAAACGAACTCACACCCGTGACTGTGTTGGGGACTGGTAACTCTTGTACCGCTTCCCTCCTAGCCTTATCTATGGCCCTTTTCCACAGCGCGTATGGTCCGGCCCAGGAATTTCACCTCCTGCTGGACGATCTGCGCTTTCTTGGGGTTGACTTTAAAACCCTCTTGCCTGAGCAGCTTCAGCAGTTCGGCCAGCAGTGGGCCATGCTCCTCTCGCGAATCTGTGAACAGGAGCAGGTCATCCACATACTGTACCAGCTGACTGGGCTGGCTGAAACCCTTTAAACTGTTTGCCATGCACTGAAGAAAAATGCTGGGGCTGTTGTAGAAGCCCTGAGGCAAACAGTTCCACGTGTACTGTTGCCCTTTAAACGTAAAGGCAAAATTGTACCGATCCTCCCTCCTTTAAGGGATGGACCAAAACCCTTGGAAATATCCAGCACCGTGAAAGTGCTCACGGATGCTGGAATACTTCCTATCAGGTTGGCAACTGCTGCTACCGTGGGTACACAGGCTGGGATGTTAAAGTTGAGCACCCGATAGTCCACTGTGGCCCTCCAGGAATTATCTGGCTTTTTAACCGGCCACAGTGGAGATTTTACGTGGGGGGCTATCGGTCTCAGGACTCCCTGCTGTACTAAAGAGGACATGGCTGCTTCCATGTCCGGCTCTGCTTCCCTGGGGAAGTGGTACTGTTTCTGTGGTCGGGTCATGGGGTCCCCGTTGACGCTGACCTCAAACCCGTTGACCCTCCTGTAGTTGTGTTTGTGTGTTGCAAATGTGGCTAGGTGGGCTTGCACAAATGCCTGGAACTCCTTCGGGGTATTACTGACCATGAGCTCGAGGTTATAACCCTCTTTGGGCTTCATGGTGCACACGGTCCCCTTCCCTTCTTTCCCTGGGATGACTACCACCTCGCCGTCCTTTCATGTACTTGCCCCACATAGGCAATAATTTCTTAAATCGACCAGGGTCCCGTGGCCTACAATAAAGTCGACTCCCAGGACCCCTCTTCTACCCTCCAATTCCCACTTCATTAGGACACAGGTTCACTTAGAGTGTAGTGGGCCTAAACGAATGACGAGCGGGATGGAAAACGAGCCGGCCTGTTCCTTGCCTGTGAATCGTGACAGACTGTATGGGACTCCGTTAAATAGAGGTGAGATGGTGGGGTTAGCTGAATGGACCACAGTGCATGATGCGCCTGCATCCAACAGATAGGTCCCCTTCATCTTTTCTACCTCCATCTCCACGAGAGGTCTCTTCCATTCATCATAATGAAGGGAACACAGGTAAACAGGCTGCATTGGCTCTTATCATGGCTGTGGGTTGGATGGGGCTGACAGGGACAGAGCATCAGTAGCGGCTGCTACTCTCCCGTGGCCAGTCAATAAGGACCTCATGGTGTCTAAAAATGACTCGACCACAGCGGGAGGGATTCCTCCCTCTGCCTTTTGGGCTGGGCCTGTGGAATTATTTCCCTTGTTATCTTTCCAAGGGTTTTTGCACTCCTTCCTCCAGTGTCCATCCTTCCCACACCCGTAACAATTGTGCTTTGTGCTAGAAGGGTTATTCCCTTCCTGATGCCACTCATTCCTAACCTGTCCGGATTTTACCTCATGCACCTTCCCGTTTGGTGGGTGTGCATCGGCTTCCCTACCGTTCTTATAAGCTAGCGCCATCTATCTGATCACCATAAGTTCGGTGGTCTGGGGATTTTTGTGGTCGAACCAGACTTCCGACTTGCCGCGGAACTGTGGTAAGCTGTTTGCCACCAGGCAACAGAGCCAATGGGCCAGCTGATCCCTGTTCAGGAATGCCCGGTTAGGTGCCCCAGGACATGCACTCCTATAAACCAACCATAACCTGTCCGTGAAAGCCTGCGGGGTTTCCCCCGTGAGCTGCACAGTCTTCTCCACACGGGAGAAAGGACTTCCCTCATTCATCCCCATGGCCTCCAGAACTTCATCCCTGTGCTCCTCATACCCGCTCTGCCCCTCCTTACGCAAGTCAGAGAGGGATTGGAGGAGTCTACTCTCCACGGAGAATAGCAGCATTTTGGCCTGCTCAGAACCATCGCAGTCGTTGATGCTGGCTGCCTGCTCTACTTCCCTGAAGTGGATCGAGGGATCGCCCTTTTTGGAGAGCTTTGGGATATGGCTCACCATAGCCCTAAGCTGTTGAGTGCTATAGGTTAATACAAAATGGTTTTGGAGGGGTCCCTCATCCTCGCCATTAATGGGGGGGCCGAACCTCCGATGCCAGGCTGGGCACATCAGGCCTGGCTCCGGCCTCTCTTGTGGGGGTGGCTCCACTTCCACTCCTACCCCTGACTCCACCCACGTTGCCTCCAGACCTCGCTAAAATCTGGCACTACGGGTGGTGGTCGTGGGACCTCCTGTCCCTCAACCATGTCGCCCCTTGGCACTACCAATGATGTATGAACAGTTCTCCCCTCATTCCCTATAAAATCCGCCTGGCCTGCCTTCGGGCTTATGAGGCACACCATGCACTTTGCTTTCCTTAGGGACAGGCTCAGCTACTCTATCTGTTCTTTGCAGGGGCCATGATCTGCGTCTGAAAACCCCTGTTTACTCGGTAGCTTGTAAGCTGCCTTTATATTCTTCACTTTCTCCTCCTGCTCTCTTACTTGTCTCGCTAAGCAGGCATTCTTTTCCCACAACATCAACTCATTACCCTTGGCTTCGGTGACTTGGCACTGCAGGAATTCCAACCTGGCCTTGTGTTCTCCCAGTAACTGTACCCTTTCCTGATTCAGGGCCTGCAATGCTATCAGTAACTTCTCCCCTGCTAGAGCCTTGTCCTGGATCTGCAGGGCTGACTCATTTACCTCGGCTGCCTGTGCTGCAACGAGCCTGTCCAAAAGCTGGGCCTCCTTCTTGAAACCCATCAGCCAGACTGCCTTCTCTAGGGATTTCCTGTGCTCCTTCCCTTCTGTCCAATTAGCTGCGGCATTAACCAGATGCCCAGCCTTTAACAGATTGGTGATCCACTTCTTCGTGATATTCACCTTGCTAAACACATAATCAGAAATACTTTCCTCCATCACGGTTTGCTCGTCCGAACCATTCAAAATCAAATCAAAATCAAATCAACTTTTATTGTCATTGTTAGTGCACAAGTGCAGTACAACGAAATGTAGGCTTGCGGCTCCCAAGAGTGTACATTTAGATTAAGACATTTAAACATTCAACATACATTTGGCTTGTAATACATTAACATAAACATAACCATAATAAAGTGCATTGGCAGATGTGCAGGCTTTAGAGTTTATTTGTGGAGTTCAGTAGGATGACAGCCCTGGGAAAGAAGCTGTTCCTAAATCTGGTCGTACGGGTGTGAATGCATCTGTAGCATCTCCCAGATGGCAGGAGGGGGAACAGACTGTGGCTGGGGTGGGTAGGGTCTTTGATGATGGACCGTGACCTCCGTAAACAGCGTTTCTGGTATATGTGCTCTTTGGTCGGTAGCCGGGTGCCGGTAATGCGTTGGGCAGTTTTGACTACCCGCTGCAGGGCTTTCCGGTCATAGTAGCTACAGCTGCCATACCATACTGTGATACAGTTCGTCAGGATGCTCTCTATTGTGCAGCAGTAAAAGTTAGAGAAGATCAGGGGTGACAGGTTACGTCCCTTCAGCCCCCTTAGGAAATATAGGCGCTCTTTCGCACTCCTGATGCTGGTGTCCTGCCCTGGGCGCCATTTCTGTAGGGGGTGGCGTGTGCTCAGTCAATTCTGCCCCTGACTGTCCCTGAGCAGTTCGAATCGCTCCCACACCCCTGTGTTCTAGATACCGGACTTAGCTACAGGTGGTGATACAGAAAATCGAGTAGGCAAGTGGTTTGGTACAAGAAAACAGTGAATTTAAAAAAAAAATCATATAAAACAATCTTACTGAGAATTACTGCTTTAGTTACAGACATAAAACAATTACACTTAGATGGGAATGGGGAGCACACGGCTCTTCGAGGGAAACAAATGCATTAAAATCCCCTGATCCTTATCCCACCCCCAATACCTAACTAGATTAAGCTATGAGGGGCCAGGAATTCATGCTCACCAATTCGAAACCTGTTGATTTAACTGGAATGGGTTATGAGGTTCACTCATGTTGTCCGCTGGGGTTCGCGATTGTCATGTGTTCACAGGGCACGGCGATGGAGTCATCTGAGTAAAGTACCCGTTCTCTTCTCCTCCGTTAACATCTTCGTTGATTCACGATGGGTCTTCTACTTCTTCCTCTGGCAGTCTGGTTGCTGACAGGTTTTATGACAGTTGGGGCTCGGGTGGTGTTTTATATTGTCAACTTGATTTCACGACCCATGCTTCAAACACCATCATATCCTTAAATGGGCTTGACTGTCCGATTTTTCTGTCCAGGCTTTAAACGCTAGTTTATTCTCAAAGGCTTTGAACACCAACTTATTCTCACAAACGCCAGCTTATAACTAGGCCATTTGTCCCCCAATGCGTCTTTCTGCTGCCCTTCTCTGACTTTCCCAGTTTACCATTTTTCTCGTCTGATTTCGTCTGGCCAGTTGCAGCCTGTTTGTCCTGTGCTCGTTTGTTTCGGTTCTGTCCTTCTCCCGCGTCTGGCCCCCGGTGTTGTAATCGGCATCCTCAGTGTCGAGCAGCACGGGGAGGGAGGAGAGGAAGCGAGAGACCAAGAGAAGAGCTAAGACAGTGATCACTACCGATGGGCCTACAATTATACCTGGTTCTTCACCCCTTATCTGCGCGCCAAATCAGGTCAGTTCTTTGTCTAACTTTTAGCGGGCTTGTCTAAATGATTAATGTCATTTATTTTAACGACTTCTGGGGTGGTGGTCTCCCTGTTTTAATGGCTTCGATATCCTGGCTGTTTGTTATTTATGAAAAATAATTGGATTTCCTGGCTCGGCAGCTACCTGTGAGCTGTTACCGATTATGTATGCAAACAGGTTGATTCGGTCCATTCTTACTTGATGTGTTCCAAGATGAAGGATGCATATTCTGTGGTTACCTAGCTGTCTGGCTTAAAAAATCTTCCCACAACTTTATGTATGTTAGGTTTCGTTTCAGGGCCTGCCATTTTGCAGGGCCTTGCTTTTAAATTCCTGTCCATTTTGGCTACGAGGTTTCAGAAGCCATTTTGGGTACCTTTTTTTAATAACTTGTCCATACAAGGTCCCTTTATCCATAACTTTTGGGGAATGTGGGAATTTTCAGAACCCTACAGATTCATCCCATCTGGAACGGGTGAATTGTTAAATTTGAGTGATGCCAACATATTCAGCAGCATAACCTTTTCATCCTATCCAAGATCTCTACTCCCCACTCTTCTTTTGTGCAGATAGATGCAAAGTATCCATCCAATAGCTCAGTCATGCCCTCTGCCTCTACAAGAATATTCCCTATTTTGCCCCTATCCGGCCTCACAATTCCTTTAACTATCATTTCACTTTTTATAGGTTTATAAAAGATTAGTGGCTCCCTTTACCAATAAAAGCTAATATTTTCGCATACTCTCTTTGCTCTTATATCATTTTTTAATTGCCCTCTGCACTCTCTGTATTCTGCCTCGTTTTCAATTGTATTCTGTACGTTAAATAACCACATTTTTCTGTTTTATTTTAATCTCTATTTCCTTTGTCATCCAGTGAGCTCTAGATTTAGATGCCCCATTTTCCCTCTTTATGGGGATATGCTTGTATTCTACACAACTTGTTTCCACCTTGAAGGCCGCTCATTGTCCCTTTATTAATTTCCTGGATTTTTTTTGGTCCACATGTGCTAGCACCCTTCACAAATCAGTGAAATATTAGCTCTCTTCCATTTGCTTAATTTCAACTTTGATTTCTCTTGGAGCATGTTCATAACAACTTATGCATAATTATATTATGATCACTATTACCCAGATGGTCTCACTCTGAATCACACTGGACTTCCCCAGCTTTGTTTCCCAGAACTAGGTCCAGCACTGTTTCATTCCTCAGAAATGTAACAGGTTATTTTCTGTTCCTTAATCCTAAGCTGAAAGATTCAGTGGTTGTACTATCTAGTATATCGTCCCTCTTTATTACTGTAATGTTATCCTTGATCAAATCTGCCAGCCATCCTTTCTTTTCCCCTTCCCTCTCCCTCCTTACTACATTATCGCCATGAATGATCAGTTCACAGTCCTGCCCATGTTTAAGCCAAGTTTCCATCATAGTGAATTTATTATGTGGTAACATGCACCTGTAGCTCGTCATCCTTATTTACATAGAAACATAGAAGATAGGAGCAGGAGTAGTCCATTCGGCCCCTCAAGCGCGCTCCACCATTTAATGAGATCATGGCTGATCATCCAAATTCAGTAGGCTGTCCGTGCTTTCTCCCCATATCCCTCGATGCTTTTAGCCTCAAGAAATATATCCAAATCCTTCTTGAATATATTCAATGAATTGGCCTCAACTGCCTTTTGTGGAAGAGAATTCCACAGGTTCAGCACTCTCTGGGGAAAGGAATTCCTCCTCATCACAGTCCTAAATGGATTAACCCTTATCCTTAGACTGTTACCCCTGGTTCTGGACTCCCCTGCCATCGGGAACATACTGCCTGCATCTACTCTATCTAGTCCTGTTAGAATTTTATATGTTTCAATGAGATCCCCTCTCATTCTTCTAAACTTTAGCGAATATAAGTCTAATCGACCCAATCTCTCCTCATACGTCATTCCTGCCATCCCAGGTATCAGTCTGGTGATTCTTCGCTGCACTATCTCCATGGCAAGAACATCCTTCCTCAGATAAGGCGACCAAAACTGCACACCAAACTCAAGTTGTGGTCTCACCAAGGCCCTGTACAACTGCAGCAAGACATCCTTACTTGTGTACGCAAACCCTCTCGCTATGATGGCCAACATACCATTTGCATTCTTAACCGACTGCTGCACCTGCATGCTTACCTTCAGCGACTGGTGAACATGGACACCCAGGTCTCGTTGCACTTCCCCTTATCCCAATCTATTGCCATTCAGATAATAATCTGCCTTCCTGTTTTTGCCACCGAATTGGATAACCTCGCATTTTTCCACATTATACCACATTTGCCATGCAGCTGCCCAATAAACTAACCTGCCCAAGTTATACTGGGTTTTCTCTGCATCCGCCTCAGAGCATACACGCCCACCCAGCTTTGTGTTGTCAGCAAAATTTGTAGCAGTCCTCGCACGAACACACATGCATTCCAACACCATGCTAGTCGGCTTTGTATTCTTTCTCCATTTATTTACTGCTCTTACTAAGTTATTGTTTGTTCTGTTGCTGTTTGTCCCTCCCAGATTTCTATGCACCTGGTCTCTCCTCTCTGCTGCTGGGTCCTGGTGACCTTTCTCCGGCCAAATTAGTTCAAAACCTCGCCCAGAGCACGAACTAAACTCCCCATGAGGTCATTGGTTCCAGCCCTGTTAAGGTGCAACCCGTCCTGCCTGTACAAGTCCCCCTACCCCATAACTGGTCACAATGCCCCAGGAATCTGAAACCCTCCCTCCTGCACCACTTCTCCAGCCACGCATTCACCTGCACTATCTTCCCGTTTCTGTGCTCACTGGCACTTGTCACTGGGAGTCATTCAGAGCAGACTACCTTTGAGGAGCTGTTCTTTAATATTTTTCCTAACTTCTGAAAATCTGTCTGTTTGACCTCAGCCCTTTTCCTGCCAATGCCATTCTTTCCAATATGGACCACAACTTCTCCTGTTCCCGTTCCACTCGCACCCCTTCAATTATATATTTTACCTCGGCACCAGGGAGGCAATACACCATTGGGAACAGAAACGCCTGTATATTCCGTTGACTATCAAATCTCCAATGGCCCGCCAGAGCTACACTCTTTTGTGCCCCACTGTGCAGCCCAGACTCCCACAGTGCCTGCATTTGCTTCTGACCGCAAGCCCCCGAGCTCACTTCACCCGGACTGTTATTCAACATTGAATACCGGTTTGTGAGTGAAAATATGGGTCAATCAGGGAAACACGGACGTAAAACCACATGAGAGATAACATTGGTCTCAGACCAACTTTACTGATCGTTATTACTGATATCATTTTATTACATATAAAGACGAGTGAATCCGCTCACTTTCTGATGTGCTGCAGCACTTTCCCAACATGGAAGTAAATGTAATAGGATTGAGTGATTAAACATCGATAATCAGATGAATTCAATCACAGTTAATGGCTTTCCCAAGAGCGGTTCATAGTGGAGCGGCGCTCACTTTTTTTTAATTGACTTCACGGATACAGAGAGGAGAATGGGAGATCCATGAACACTCCGTGCCGGGAGATCCCCGAGTCGGGCCGGCCACCATTCCCGCTGGCGGTCGTCACCAGCCGGGAGCAGCAGTTGCTTTAAATTATAACATATTGAGGTCATTATGTATAACCAGTTAATATGAAATCATTCTCCATTCCGCATAAATACCGTGATAGTTATTCACCCGGTAGAATTCCCTTCATCCCTTACATGCACTAAAGCTGGAGCTTAATATCAGTGATCGGCCCCAGAATGGGTCCAATGGCTCCCCGCCGTACTGCAGCTATAATGATCTCACTCTGAACAGAGATTCAGTCTTTGGTTTATTCACTTTAACAGCGTCCCCGAGTGTTCCTCGCCCTGGACTATACAGGGGTAGAGAGCCGATCCACGGACAATCCCCCTTTAGTTGGCAGCATATATGACTGGGTCTGGTGAAAAAGGAGACACAGACTAAACTGTCGCTCAGGTCCATTTGTTTTGCCCGATGTCACACCTGACACCTTCTGCCTCTAATGTAAAATATCCGCTAAAGAACAAAACGGGATTTACAATCACAGGGTGAATGAAAGTCGCTTTCACACAACTTTTCAATCTCACGAATATAAAGCAAAGCGGAACAAGAGCCTCCAACCCCAGTGGTCCTTTCGAGTCAATACTAAATGTGATGCGATAATTAGGACAGCTCCATACAAAGAAAGGGAACGTAGTCAGGGAGAATGCAACAAGATTTCTGGCTCCTCAGAAATTTGGAGAAACTTTGATAGGTAGGGACACCAACAGACTCATTTGGAGCCGGACACTGCAGTGCTGGTGTGTCAGAGACACAGAGCAGTATGGCGGAGGGGCAACTGAGAGACCAATGGTTCCAGTAAACTGGTGTCAAGAAGTCAACACAGGTCGAGATAGGGATTCCAAACGCTCCCCCTGGCACAGACAGACTCTATTGACCAGACTGCAGAGAGTGTAGATGCATTTTGACAGAACCAAGGGTTCGGGACCACTTGTGTCCAAATGTTCCACTTGAGTTTATCTAGCGGACCGGGGCCGTCTTCCAGTACAGAGCACTGGGAGGGTTCTTCAGACTACAGGTAATGCCTCCAGCGTTGTCCCCAGAGTCTCAGAGATTCCCCTTTACACATAAGACGGGACAACTGCCTTCAGCGCGGTGGATGCTGGGACACAGGGCCGCTGGCAGGGTGTCATTCTTCTTGATGTTCTAGAAGTTCACATCCAGCATCATTTACCAGACTCATGCAGCACCAACTACGGAATTGATAATACACGGCCCCGTGTTAGAGGGTTTAATAGAAGTGTTCCCATTCTGGGATTGATGTCCCCCACGGTTGCTATGTCACAGTCTGCCAATTATCTTACCCTGTGTCCTGCCTGCATGAAACGGGTTCCATTTTTGCCCGGAAGCCGCATCGTAACTTGGTCACGGATCTTCTACATGGAGCAGAGGGACTGCTTCTACTGCATGTCTAGGAGGTCAGAACAATGAAGTCGAACATGCAGCACACCGGTATGATTCAGCCATTTTCTGCCACACTCTGTCATCCAAATCATTCTGCCCAGCACAGTCTATTTTTCTCATAAAATCTTTAACGTCGGTGTATGTCTGCCGTATGTCATTGAATGAGCGCGAAGAGAAAGCCCATGAAATGTCTTTCCCAGTCTTTCTCCTTCTTTTACCTTTCCCTGAAATCGGCCTCTACCGGTTGTGCCACTCTGTCCTGATCTTATTAAATCCTACTGACATTTTCCCCCCCTTATCACCCTGCATGCTCCAGATTCTCTGTTTCCATCTTTCTATTGTCTTGTGGTCCCTCTCTCTCCATTCCTATGATTGGTGTTCTGTCATTCTCTCTGTCTATCTGTCTGTCTCTCGCTCTCTATCTATCTATCTATCTGTCACTCTGTCTCTCTGCCTCTCTGTCTCTCTATCTATCTATCTATCTATCTCTCTATCAATCCATTCCTCTGATTAGGGTACAGGTTTTTCGCCTGCTCTAGTTCATTGGTTTCCATCTCCTCTCTCTGTTTCTATATCTCTCACTCTCTCTCTCTGTCATCTCGCTCTCTCTGACTCTCTCTCTGCATTTTAACATTTTTCTCCCTCTTTGTTAGTTTCTCTTTAACGTTCTCTCCATCCCATTGATTCTTGTACAGGGCCGCCTCGTGCTGTAGTTAAATGCGTTCACTCTCCTCGTCTCTGTCTGTGTCTGTCTGCATTGCTCCCTCTGCCTGTGTCTCTCTATATCTATTCGTCTCTGTCTGTCTGTCTCTCTCTCTGTCTCTCCATCCCTCTGATAAAAGTAGTGTCACTACATGCTGTAGATCAAAGCTTTCATTCTCCTCTCTGTGTCAATCTCCAGTCCCACTCACTTCCACCGCTCACTGTTTCTCACATATTTTCTGTTCTACCCTCGAATGGTGGAACTGCTGCTCCGGGAAGTTCAGGCTCCAGTAGTTAAGCCAATATGTTTAAATAGGTTCATGTTTATCTAAACACTCTTCTGTGATTTTCGCCGATGGGCAGTTCTACTCAGATATTGTTTTGGCAAAACATATGGTCGATTCGCATTGTTTCATTTAGGCTAAATAATTTCATGAATGTTTTTCTTAGATGATACATAACCAAGAGCATAAAGTGCTGGTTCATTACATATATTTCTCCATACAATAAGCGAGTACTGAAATGACTATATTTGCTGTTGGGTTGAAAAGATTGAGAGGCGCGTGACTGTGAATGTAGCTCCCAACAGTGAGTTATGTGGTGTCCGCTCATTTATTAAAGGCTTTATGAAAAATACTTGTATAATTATCTATTCTGGGAACAGGTCCGGTAGAATCGCATCATTAGATTTAGTTATTCGTCTTTGTCTAATGTGGCCCGCTGAATATCTGGGCCTATCTATCCGCAATCTAAGTGTGTGTCTTGTCATTTAATACAGTCTGAATCCAACACCACAGGTCGCGAATGTATTGCGATCATGTTTGATCTTCAGTTTAGGCAAATGGAATAATACTATTGAACTTTAACAATAACTGGAATAAAACAACATCTATACCGGGCCTATAACATAGTAAAACGTCCCATGACGCTTCACAGGTGCGCTAACAAACAAAAATTAACACCGAGCCATATAAGGAAATAGTGGCCTGGAAATTGTGGTCGGAGGCTTGCTGCCACCCGCGTACACCTGCAAACCGCAAGAAACCTCCGTACTTACCAGATGGCTCCGGAGCTTCGGACTCTCGCGGTCCTGGGCCTGCACCTGCATAAAGGCCCACGGATCCCAGGGGAGCAGGCTGTTCGCAAACGGCCCTGGGCTGAATTAACCAGGCCAATCAGTGACAAAGTTGGCAAACTGATCCATTTACGGATGGAATCTCCATAAGCAGAATAGGAATCACCTGATAAATACATTTTCACAACACAGAAATAAAATTAAATAATCACAGGTTCAAAGTTAATTAAATTACCCGTTAATTAAACATTTAAAAATAGATTTAATTCTTTGAATAATAAATTTAAACATTTTTAAACGGGAAAAAAATAACCTGAACTCATTTTAAAAGTAAGTGAATGTTTAAGTCATTAAAACATTGTTTTAACATTTAATTAAATGCTCATGCTGGTAAAAGAAGGTCTTACGCCTACTTTTGCCAGGCTAAAGTGTTTGGTGGGTATTCACTGGGCAGTAGTTGGGCAAATAGCCCAAATCTGCGCCACCAAAAGTGAAATTGTAGCGGCTGGGTACGATCTGTCAACAAGAAACTTGACAGATCGCAAGTTCTGAGTTATCGCCCATCAGTACCTCTCCGAATTGAACACCACTTGGAAGAACCACCGAGAGAAACAAGCACACAGAACATACACTGGGTGGGGGACTTCAATGTCCATCACCACGAGTGCCTCGGTAGCACCACTACTGACCGAGCTGCCCGACCACTGAAAGACATCTTCGCCAGTCAGGGCCTGCGACATGTAGTGAGAGAACAAATAGGAGGGCAAAACCCACCTGACCCTGTCATCACCAATCTACATGTCGCAGATGCATCTGTCCATGACAGTATTTGTTGCAGTGACAACCGCAGTTATTGTGGATACGAAGTCCCGTCTTCACACTGAGGACACCCTCCATCGTGTTATGTGGCACTACCACCATGCTAAAAGGGATAGATTCAGAACAGATCTAGCAGCTCAAAACTGGGCATCAGTGAGGAGATGTGGGCCTTCAGCAGCAGCAGGATTGTATTCCACCAAAATCTGTAACATCATGGCCTGGCATATTCATTAAGTTAACATTGCCACCAAGCCAGGATACCAACCTTGGTTCAATAAGGAGTGTAGAAAAGCATGCCAAGAGAAGCACCAGCCGCACCGAAAACAGGGTGCCAATATGGGGAAGCTGTAACACAGGACTACATGCATGCTAAAAAGTGGAACAGCAAGCTACAGAAAGGGCCAAGCGATCCCACAATCATCAGATCGGATCAAAGCTCGGCAGTCCTACCACATCCAGTGGTATACCATTAAACAACTAAAGGGAGGTGGATGTTCCATGAATATCCCCATCCTCAATGATGGTGGAGCACAGCACGTGAGTGCAAAAGACAAGGCTGAAGTGTTTGCAACATCTTCAGCCAAAAGTGCTGAGTGGATGATTCATATCGGCCTCCCCCTGACGTCCCCACCATCACAGAAGCCAGTCTTCAGCCAATTTGATTCACTCCGTGTGATATCAAGAAATGGCTGAGTGCACTGGATACAGCAAAGGATATGGGCCCCGACAACATCTAAGCAGTGGTGCTGAAGACTTGTGCTCCAGAACTTTCTGTGGCTGTAGCCAAGCTGTTCCAGTACAGCTAAAACACTGGCATCTATCCAACAATGTGGACAACTGCCCAGGTATATACTGTCCACTAAAAGCAGGGCAAATTCAATCTGGCCAATTACTACCCCATCAGTCTGCTCGTAATCATCAGCAAAGGGATGGAAGGTGTCATCGACAGTGATAACAAGCGACACTTACTCACCAATAACCTGCTCACTGATGCCCGGTTTGTGTTCCACAAAGACGACTCAGCGCCAGACCTCATTACAGCCTTGGTCCAAACATGGACAAAGGAGCTGAATTCCAAAGGTAAGGTGAGAGTGACTGCCCTTGACATCAAGGCAGCATTTGACCGAGTCTGGCATCAAGGAGTCCTAGTAAAACTGAAGTCAATGGGAATCGGCGGGAAAACTCCCGATTGGTTGGAGTCATACCTAGCACAAAGGAAGCTGCTTGTGGTGGTTGAATGTAAATCATCACAGCCCCATGACTTCGCTGCAGGATTTGCTCAGGAGAGTGTCCTGGGCACAACCATCTTCAACTGTTTCAGCAATGAACTTCCCTCCAACATAAGGTCAGAAATGGGGAAGTTCGCTTATGACTGCAGTGTTCAGTGCCATTCACAACTCCTCAGATAACGAAGAAGTCCATGCCTGCAAGCAACAAGACCTGGACGACGTTCAGGCTTGGACGGATAAGTGGCTGGTAACTTTGACGCTACACAAGTGCCAGGCAATGACTATCTCCACCAAGCGAGAGTCTAACCACAGCCCCTATCTTTCAAAGACATTATCATTGCTGAATCCTCCATCATCAACATCCTAGGGGTCACCATTGACCAGAAACTTAACTGCAGAAGCCAGATCAATATTGTGGCGACAAGAACTGGTCAGAGGCTAGGTATTCTGCGGCGAGTGCCTCACCTCCTGATCCCCGAACGTCTTTCCACCATCTACAAGGCACAATTAAAGCGTGTGATGGAATACTCTCCACATGCCTGGATGAGTGCAGTACCAGAATCACTCAAGTAACTCGTCACCATCCAGGACAAAGTAGCCCGCTTGATTGGCACCCTGTCCACCACCTTAAACATTCACTCCCTCCACCACCAGCAGACCATGGCTGCAGTATGCACCATCTACAAGATGCACTGCAGCAAACCACCAAGGCTTCTTCGGCAGCACCTCCCAAACTCGCGACCTCTTCCAACTAGAAGGATAAGGGCAGCAGGCACATGGGAACACCACCACCTCCAAGTTCCCCTCCAAGTCACACACCATTCTGAATTAGAAGTATGTCGCTGATCCTTCATTGTTACTGTGTAAAAATCCTGGAACTCCCTACCTAACAGCACTGTGGGAGTACCTTCATCACATGGACTGTAGCGGTTCAAGAATGTGGCTCCCCACCACCCTCTGATGGGCAAGTAGGGATGGGCAATAAACTCTGGCCTTGACAGCAACGTCTGCATCCAATAAACGAATGATAAAAAAGTGGCTTAAGAAGGGAATTCCACAGCTTAGGCCCTTGGCAGCTGAATAGCCTCTAACTCCAAGAGCTGCATCAATGGAAGTGAATTGCCCTGCAAGTCCGACCTTTTTGCGGACGTTGAACAGAAACTACTGATTAATTTCAACTGCAGAGTTGAGTATTGATGGGAAATGGGTGCGTTTTTGTAGAGTGGTTTAATTCCATAGCAAGCTGGTGTGTCATTTCATTATTTACATTATTTCAGTAGAATTAAAATCAGCCAGGTTCTGGACAGGGTGTGCCATCCGCCCGTCAGATTAATACCCAGAGGGTGAGGATGAAATTTCACCAGAAATGTACTGGACAGACACTATATAGTTACAGGGGCACAGGGATCAGGCAGAAATCTCACCTGAAATTTAATGGGCAATGTAAGGCAAAGGGGATTATTCTACTCCAGCTACAGGGGGTGTTTAGAAAGGAGAGGGGACTTTTTCGCTGGCAATAGCGCAAAAAGAACACTGTTCAATCTTATAATATATTCGCATAACATCATTCTTTTAATACAAAAGCAAAATACTGCAGATTCTGGAAATCTGAAGTAAAAACAGAAAATGCTGGAAACACTCAACAGGTCATAGATTCATAGAAATTTACAGCACAGAAGGAGGCCATGCGGCCCATTTTGTCAGTGCCAGCCGACAAAGAGCTATCCAGCCTAATCCCACTTTCCAACACTGGGTCTGTAGCCATGATGGTTACGGCACTTCAAGTGCATATCCAAGTACTTTTTAAATGTGATGATGGTTTCGGCCTCTACAACCCATCATCCCCGACAACATCCCGGCAATCATGCTGAAGACCTGTGCTCCTGAACTAGCCGCACCTCTAGCCAAGCTGTTCCAGTACAGCTACAAAACTGGCATCTATCTGCATTGTTGAAAACTGCCAAAGTATGTCCTGTCAACAAAAAGCAGGACAAATCAAACCCAGCCAATTACCGCTCCATCAGTCTACACCACTCATCAGCAAAGTGATGGTCAGTTTCATCAAAGTGCTATCAAGCGGGACTTAATCACAAATAATCTGCTCACTGATGCCCAGTTTTGGTTCTGCCAAGACCACTCGGCTCCAGACCTCATTAAAGCCTTGGTCCAAACATGGACAAAGGAGCTGAATTTCAGAGGTGAGGTGAGAGGACTGCCCTTGACATAAAGGCAGCACTTGACCGAGTGTGGCATCAAGGAGCCCTAGTAAAACTGAAGTCAATGGGAATCGGGGGAAAACGCTCCACTGGCTGTAGTCATACCGAGCACAATGGAAGATGGTTATGGTGATTGAAAGTCAGTCATCACAGCCCCAGGACATCGCAGCAGCTGTTCCTCACGGCTGTGCCCTAGGCCCAACCATCTCCAACTGCTTCATGAATGAACTTCGCTCCAAAATAAGGTTAGAAATGTGGATATTCGCTGACGACTGCACATTCAATGGCAATACCACCATGGAATACCCCACCATCAACGTCCTGGGGGTCACCATTGACCAGAAACCTAACTGGGCCAGCCACATAAATACTGTGGCAACAAAAGCATGTCAGAGGCTAGGTTTTCTGCTGTGAATATATCACCTCCTGAATCCCCAAAGCCTTTCCACCACCTACAAGGCACAAGTAAGGAGTTTGATGGAATACTCTCCACTTGCCTGGATGATTGCAGCTCCAACTCAAGAAGCTCGACAATATTCAGAACAAAGCAGCCCATTTGATTGACACCCCATCCACCAGCTTAAAAATACACTCCCTCCACCACCAGCGTACAGTGGCTGCAGTGTGTACCATCTACAAGATGCACTGCAGCAACTCGCTAAGGCTTCTTCGGCAGCACCTCCCAAACACACACCCTCTTCCACCTAGAAGAACAAGGGCAGCAGACGCATGGGAACACCAACACCTCCAATTCCCCTCCAATTCATAAACCACCCTAACTTAGAAGTATATCACCGATCCTTCATCGTTGTTGGTTCAAAATCCTGGAACTCACTACCTAACAACAACGTGGGAGTGCCTTCACCAAATGGACTGCAGCGGTTCAAGAAGGCGGCTCACCACCACCTCCTCAAGGGCCACTAGGGATGGGCAATAAATGCTGGCCTTGCCCACGACACCCAGATCACATAAGCGAATAAAAAATAACCCACTGAGGCAGTGAGTTCTAGTCCACCACCACACTCGGGGTGAAAATATTTCTCCTCAAATCCCCTCTAGACTTCCTACCAATTACTTTAACTCTATGCCCCCCTGGTTATCGATCCCTCTGCAAAGGGATATAGGTCCTTCCTGGCCATTCTATCATGGCCCCTCATAATTATATACAACTCAATTAGGTCTTCCCTTAGCCACGATTGTTCTAAAGAAACCACCCCAGCCAATCCAATTTTTTTTCATATCTAAAATTGCGCAGCCCATGCAACATCCTCGTAAATCTCCTCTGTACCCTCACTGGTGCAATCACATCCTTCCTCTAATGTGGTCACCAGAATTGCAACAGTATTCTAGCTGTGGTCTAACTAGTGTTTTATGCAGTTCAAGCATAGCCTCCCTGCTCTTATATTCTTTGCCTCGGCGAATAAAGGCAAACATCCCATATGCCTCCTTAACCAATTATCTACCAGTTCCACTGCCTTCAGGGATCTGTGGACAGGCACTCCAAAGTTCCTGAGATCCTCTGCACTTCTCACTGTCCTACCATTTATGGTGTATTCCCTTGCCTTGTGAGCCATCCCCAAATGCATTACCTCACACATCTCCAGATTGAATTCCATTTGCCACTGTTCTGCACAAAAGACCAGTCCATTGATATCTTCCCGCATTCTGCAGCTTTCTTCTTCATTATCAACCAAACGGCCAATTTTTGTATCATCTGCAAACTTCTTAATCATACTTCCTACGTTCAAGTCCAAATGATTGATACATACAACAAAAAGCAAAGGACCCAGTACTGAGCCCTGGCGAACCCCACTGGAAACAAACATTGAGTCACAAAAACACCCTTCGACCATTACCCTTTGTTTCCTGCCTCCAAGCCAAGTTCAGATCCAACTTCCACATTACCTTGGATCCCATGGGCTTTTACTTTCGTGACCAGTCTGCCATGCGTGACATAGAAACATAGAAGATAGGAGCAGGAGTAGGCCATTCGGCCCCTCGAGCCTGCTCCGCCATTTAATGAGATCATGGCTGATCTTCAAATTTCACTACCCTGTTTCGGCTTTCTCCACATATCCCTTGATCCCGTTACCCTTAAGAAATATATGTAACTCCTTCTTGAGTATATTTAATAAGTTGGCCTCAAATGCCTTCTGCAGTAGAGAATTGCACAGGTTCACCACTTTCTGGGTGAAGAACTTCCTCCTCATCTCTGTCCGAAATGGCTTACCCCTTATCCTTAGACTGTGACCCCTGGTTCTGGACTCCCCCGCCATCGGGAGCATCCTTCCTGCATCTAGTCTGTCTAGTCCTGTTAGAATTTTATGAGTTTCAATGAGATCCCCTCTCATTCTTCTAAACTCTATAGCGAGTATAAGCCCAAGCGACTCAATCTCTCTTCATACGTCATTCCTGCCATCCCAGGTATCAATCTGGTGAATCTTCCCTGCACTTCCTCCATGGCAAGAACATCCTTCCTCAGATAAGGCGACCAAAACTGCACACAATACTCAAGGTGTGGTCTCACCAAGGCCCTGTACAACTGTAGCAAGACATCCTTGCTCCTGTACTCGAATCTTCTCGCTATGAATGACATCATACCATTTGCCTTCTTAACCGCCTGCTGCACCTGCATGATTACCTTCAGCGGCTGGTGCACAAGGACACCCAGTTCTCATTGCACTTCCCCTTTTCCCAATCTATTGCTGTTCGCATAATAACCTGTCTTCTTGTTTTTGCCATCAAAGTGGATAACCTCGCATTAATCTACTTTGTACTGCATCTGCCATGCGTCTGCCCAATCACCCAACCTGTTCAAATCATAGTCGAAATCCTTGCTAAAATCCATATAGGCTACATCAAACGCACTACACTCATCGATCCTCAGGCATCATCTGCGGAGAGAAAAACAGAGTTAACGTTTCAGATCAATGACCCTTCATCAGAGATAGAAAATCGTATACATGTAACAGTTTTTAAGCAAGTACAGAGACACGGAAAGGGAGAGGGGAGGAAAGAAAGAAAAAAAGGAAGGGTGGAAAGCAGGAGTGATTAAATGACAAATTTGATGATGGTGCGAGGCAAAAGGGGGTCATAATGGGGCAAGTAAAGAAAGAAAAGATGGGTCTAGATGAGCTGAGAATGAGAAAAGCAGAATAATTACCAGCAACTGCTGTGCAAAAAAATGGGAGCAGTGGTTATGATCTGAAAACGTTGAACTCAGTGTTGAGTCCTGAAGGATCTAAAGTGCTGAATCGAAAGATCAGATGCTGTTCCTCGTACTTCCATTGAGCTTCACTGGAACAGTGTAGGAGTCCGAGGACAGTGAGGTCAGAATGGAATTAGTGCGGAGAATTAAGACGGCGGGTGACTGGAAGCTGAGGATCAAGCTTGTGGACTGAATGGAGGTGTTCCACCAAGCGATCACCCAATCAACGTTTGGTCTCCCTAATGTAGAGGAGTTAGGATCGTGAGCAAAATGTACTGTATATTAAATTGAAAAAAGTATAATGAAATTCTAGGAGCCACAATTTAGGAAGGAAGTGAAGGCTTTAGAGAGGCTACAGGAGAGAGTTACTAGAATGGATCCAGGGCTGGGTGATTACAGTTGCATGGATAGACTGGAGAAGCTTGGTTTGTTCTACTTCGAGCAGAGAAGGCTAAGAGGAGTTTAGAGAGTGTAACTGAAGAGAAACCATTTCCAATGGCAGAACTATCTGTAGTGTATGCACCTTTAAGAGGAACTATGTTTTTTTGAAGCCCCTGTGTACTGTAGTACCGGTAGTGACCACTCGGGTATATAAGCCTGTATAGCGTCTTGTATAGTTCAGTTCACCTCCAGACTTTGTTCAGTAAACACTTGTTAAATTAACTCCTGCATTCCGTGTCTCCATTAACACATGGATACAACAGTGGTGACGAGTTAGAAACGAACTTACCTGCAATTCGGCAGCACCTCAAGGAGATCGATTCCTCAGACGAAGGTCGAAGCAAAAAAACAACTGTGGTTTCACCAGCTAAACGGGCTGGTGGCAGGTAGTGCACTGATCCTTCCTGGGCAGCGGGCTGGGGCACGATCAGGTGGCTCTGCAGCGGGGCCGGTCAGTGAGTCGGAAGGCAGAAGCAAACAGAGACAGAGGGTGGAGCACTCAGGAGACGGCCGGCACTGCAAAGCAGGTCGGCGTTCGGACCAAGCAGAGGGAGGGGAAAGTCCCAGAGAGTCCGACGGGAACGATTCTCCAAGTGACGGAGAAACTGTTTAAAATATATGTGTACATAAAAACCGCGGAGAACAGCTTTGGCAGCAGCGGCAGCAGCGGGAAAGCGCGGGAGGCACCATCTTGACTCGGCAGGGAAGAAGGTACAGCGTGTGAGGCGCCATTTTTGATTTTCAGGATGCCTAAGACTGGCAATATTACTGCTTTCGATAGTGATATAGAGGATTGGACCACATATGTGGAAAGACTGGAGGTATATTGCAAGGCGAATGAAGTAGCGGATGATAAAAAGGCATCGGTACTTCTAATTCTGATGGGCGCAAGGACATACGGGCTGTTACGAAATTTGTTCACTCCAGCCAAACCGATGGACAAGAATTTTAAGGAGATTGTTGATACCCTACAGGAGCACTTAAACCAAACACTGCTGCTGATAGCGGAATGATTCAAATTCTTCAGGAGGAATCAGCACAAGAATGAAAGTAATGCTGATTACCTCACCGAATTACGAAAGCTGTCAAAGTACTGCCAATTCGGGGCAGGACTGGCAGATTCTCTACGAGACAAATTGGTCTGCGGTCTCCTAAGCGAAGGAACACAGAAAAGACTACTTTCTGAGAAAGATTTGACACTGGACAAGGCTTTAAGTGTTGCTGTATCATACGAAGCAGCAGCAAGAGGAGCTGCAGAGATACAGCAAAAGCCACAAGACCTCGGCACCCATGAAATGACACGGGGTTTCGAGAGATGTTATCGCTGCGGCAGACCCACCCATGACCAGAGGGACTGCTGGTTCAAGGACAAAGCATGCAGGCAATGCGGGAAGATGGGACACATTGCACGTGTATGCCGATCTGGAAAAAAATCCGCTGACATTAAAAAGGTCAATAAGGAAAAGTACAGAAAGGTATAAATGATGACGGACAGTAGCTCCAAAGACCAGAAGAGTGATAGCAACTCCGGTAACAAAAGACTAAGCTGTCTCAAATTACATAATGTAATTGCCAAAGAAGATTACCAGACCATTTGGGTTACCCTCACGATAGCAGGGTCCCCAGTTAAAATGGAGCTAGATACAGGATCAGCTCTGACCGTCATACGTCGATGGGATTACGAGCGGCTATTTCCGCATATACCTTTGAAAGACACATCCATTATCTTGAAGACATATACGGGGCAGAAAGTGTACCCCAGAGGGAAAATAAGGGTGCCTGTTGTATACAACGGCAAGGAAATACAGAAGTTGTATTTATACATTATGCAAGATGGTGGTCCACCGTTGTTGGGACGTGAATGGATCAGAAAGATACGTTTAGACTGGCACTCCATTCAGGCACTGGTGGTAACCAGTAAGAAAAAAAATGATGATGACGTCATACCTGGACAATTGAAAGAAATCTTGGCTAACGCCAAAGAAGTGTTTCAACAGGAACTAGGAACCCTGAAAGGCGCCACCACCTCAATAAAAGTGGAAGATGCGGCAATTCCCAAGCTTTTTAAGGCAAGGCCAGTGCCATACGCAATTCGTCCAGCAGTCGAGGCAGAGCTGGAGAGTTTGGAAAAAGCAGGCGTGTTATCCAAGGTAGATTGGAGCGAGTGGGCAACACCCATCATCCCGGTCATGAAGAAAACGTTGAATAATGATAAATCTTAAGAACAGAGAAAAATTCGCATCTGTGGGGACTTCAAGGTGACTGTAAACCCGGTTCTTCATACGGTACAGTATCCTCTTTCGATGATAGAAGATATTTTCGCCTCACTATCCGGAGGGAAACGTTTCACCAAAATTGACTTGGCACAGGCATATCTACAGATGGAGGTTGAGGAGACCTCTAAAAAGTATCTCACGATAAACACACACGAAGGCCTGTACCAGTACAATCGACTGGTTGTCGGAGTAGCATCAGCTCCAGCTATCTGGCAAAGAGCTATGGAGCAAGTCCTGCAAGGAATTCCGGGGACTCAATGCTACCTGGACGACATCCTTGTAACAGGAGAAAATGACAACGAGCACCTTGCCAATTTGGAGCAGGTGCTCTAGAGGCTGAGAGAACGGGGCCTACGAGCAAATTGCCCCAAGTGCGAATTTTTCCAGAAACAAATATCATATTGTGGCCATGTCATTAACGAAGAAGGGTTGCATAAGTCACCTGAAAAAATTGAAGCGGTCGTAAAAGCCCCAGCACCTGAAAATGTCTCACAATCAAGGTCGTTCCTGGGATTAATAAATTACTATCATAAATTTTTACCGAACATGTCAACGGTTCTGCACCCACTTAAAGCATTGCTACAAACGGGAGTAATTTGGAAATGGAGCGAAGACTGTATAAGTGCCTTCCATAAATGCAAAGGCTTGAGCACGTCCAAGGAAGTGTTGGCTCATTACAACCCATCACTGCCAATCAGACTGGTGTGCGATGAATCCCCTTATGGCGTGGGAGCGGTATTATTGCATAGATTCCCTGATGGCTCGGAGCAGCCTATAGCTTTTGTATCACGCTCATTGAACTCAGCTGAGCGTAACTATGCGCAGATCAACAGGGAGGCACTCAGCCTGGTGTGGGGGGTGAAGAAATCCAACCATTACCTACACGGACAAAAATTTACCTTGTTGACTGATCATCAACCCCTCGTCTCCATATTCAACCCTAAAAAGGGCGTTCCCATTATGACAGCGGAAAGGCTACAGAGGTGGTCCCTTTTCCTAGGGGCACACCAATATGACATAGAATACAAAGGAACAGAACAGCATGGGAATGCTGACGGTTTATCGTGCCTACCATTGCCAACGGTAGAAGAGGCACCTACAGTGGACCCAGTGGAGATGTTCCACTCGACCATAGTGGAATGTCTACCAGTGACAAATTCTACCATTGAAAAGGAAACGAGAAATGACCCGACTCTCTCACGAGTCTACGATTTAACGGTGAAGGGATGGCCAGCACATGGCGAACCACTGTTGTCAGCATTCTCGCAAAGAAGAGAACAGCTGTCAGTGTGCCAAGGAACCTTGATGTGTGGATCCTGAGTGGTGATTCCACCCAAACTCCAGGATAAAGTGCTAAAGGAGCTTCACGAGGGGCATCTGGGTGGAGGGAAAATGAAGAACTTAGCCAGAGCGTTTGTGTGGAGGCCAGGTATCGATGGAGACATCGAAGAAATGACCAGGAGCAGTCTAGGATGCCAGAAGCTCCAAAACGCCCCACCACAAGTCCCTCTACATCCATGGGAGTGGCCCTCATCTCCATGGCAAAGGGTACATATCGACTTTGCTGGACCATTTATGCACTCAATGTTTTAATCGCGGTTGATGCACACTCCAAGTGGCCGGAGGTAATAAAGATGTCCTCCACCTCCATGGAAAAAACCATCACAGTATTAAGGACCATATTCGCCAGGAATGGGCTGCCTGAACAGCTCTGTTCTGATAATGGACCGCAATTTGTATCCGAAGAATTCAGGAAGTTCTTAAAAAACAATGGGTTTAAGCACTACACGTCCGCCCCATACCATCCCGCCACCAAAGGATTGCCTGAAAGGTTTGTCCAGACCTTCAAGAAGGCCTTGAAGGCCATGGGTAATGAAGACATAAATCTACAACATAAGGAAGATAACTTCTTGTTTGCGTACAGGAATGCAACACATGTGGTTACAAACCAAACTCCCACCATGATGTTTTTCAATAGAAGACTAAGATGCCGGCTGGATTTGATCAAGCCAAACATCAGAAGGGACGTAGAGAACCGGCAATTTCAAGGCATGAATGAAAGGCCAACTAGAATCTTCCAGATAGGTCAACCAGTTTTGGCCCGGGACTACCGTACCGAGAAATGGCGGCCTGGAACTATTTGCACACGACTAGCACTGCTGATGTATACCGTGGACATTGGAGAAAGCATAATAAGGCGCCATGCTGACCAGATCATAGAGTCATCCGAAAAGGTACAGCCTACACCACAACTCTATATGCCTAATGATGAAGCAGAGATACCCATAGTATCTACCTCCGATCCGGTGATACTGGAACCAGATGAACACGACACTGGCATTCAAGCCGAATCGACCTTGCCAAAAGAACCTACTACACCACCAGAACCTACTACATAACCAAGGCATTATCCGGACCGAGTCAGGAAGCCTCCAGGGAGACTGAATTTGTAATTGATTAACTTCAGCAAATGTGTAGATTATTGTTCTTGTAAAAATGTTAATTAATGATTTCTTAAAATGTTATGTACTATTTATCTAAAAGGGGAGGAATTGTAGTGTATGTACCTTTAAGAGGAACTATGTTTTTTTGAAAACCCTGTGTACTGTAGTACCGGTAGTGACCACTCGGGTATATAAGCCTGTATAGTGTCTTGTATAGTTCAGTTCACCTCCAGACTTTGTTCAGTAAACATTTGTTAAATTACATCCTGCATTCCGTGTCTCCATTAACACATGGATACAACACTATCGATAACCAGAGGTCAGAGATTTAAGCTGATTGGCAAAAGAATCAGGGGTAACATGAGGCAAAACTTTGTTACGCAAAGACTGGTTAGGATTTGGAATGCACTTCCTGATAGGGTGGTGGATATAGATTCTACAGTAGCCTTCAAATCGGAATGTGATACATACTTGAAGGGGGAAATAAGTGCATGGATATGGGGCAAGAGTGGGGGAGTGAGACTAACTGAATTTCTCTTCAAAAGAGCGGACGCAGACACGATGGTCTAAATGGCCGCCTTCAGTGCTGTACTATTCAATGATTCTATAAATAGCTGTTTAACCTGAAAGGTGTATTTGTGACCCTGGATGGTAGGAGTGGAGGAGGTAAAAGGGCAGCTGTTTCATGTCCTGCGTTTGCACGGTAATGTGCCGTGGGATGGGGAGAGAATGTTGTAGGTGATTTAAGAGTGAACCAGGGTGTCGTGGAGGGAACAGTCCCTTTGTAATGATGGAATGGGAGGAGGGGGGAAGATCTGTTTGGTGGTCGCATCACGCTGGAGATGGCGGAAATGGCAGAGGATGATCCATTGCATGTGGAGGCCAGTGGGATGGAAGATGAAGACAAGGGGAACCCTATCATGGCTCTGGGAGGTAGGGTAAGTGGTGAGATCACAAGTGCAATTAATGGGATGGACACGGTCGAGGGTCTTGACAACCACGTTGGAGGGGAATCATCGGTTGAGGAAAAGGGAAGACACATCAGAAACAATGGTATGGAAGGTGCCATCTTCAGAATAGATGCGACAGAGATGGAGAAACTGGGAGAATGGAATATAGTCCTTGCAGGAAGCGGGATGGGAGGAAGTGAAATTAAGGTGGGTGTGGGACTCAGTTTGCTTATCTATGATATTGTAAAACAGCATATCCCCAGAAATGGAAATGGAGAGGTCGAGGAAGGGAAGGGAAGGATCGGAGATGAAGCATATGAAGGCGAGGGAGAGGTGGAAATTGGAAGCAAGGATGATGGTATTTTGCAGTCCGGTGCAGAGCAGGAAGTGGCACCAATACTGTCACCAATGTCCTGGAAATAGAGGTGAGGGAGGGGTTCTGACTAGAACTGAACAACGAATGTTCCACGTATCCCACTAAAAGGCAGGCATAGCTAGGACCGATACGGTTTCCATTAGGAACACCTTTTATTTGCAGGAAGAGAGTGGAGTCAAAGGAGAATTTGTGCAAGTTAAGGGTGGTGGTGGATGGGGATTGCTTGGGTCTCCACTTTAGGAAGGAGCAGAGGATCCTTAGGCCATCCTGGTGGGGGATGGAGGTGTAGAGGGACTGGATGTCCATGATGAAAAGGAGATGTATCCTGCCAGGAAAAGTGGCGGAGGGCGCCGACCTGAAACGTTAACTCTGTTTGTCATTCCACAGCTGCTGCCTGACCTGCTGAGTACTTCCGGCATTTTCTGTTTTTATCATCCTTTTAATCCTGGATGTAAATATCATATTAAATGTAGACAACTCAATAGTCTCGAAGACAGTTCTTCCATTATGTCTGAGCACTGTAATATTTTACAGTTTAAACCTAGTGTGTTTCCCTTTTTCTCTTTTTATATCCTGATTAAAATCAGTGTATTACCTGAGAGAGCGTGTGGTTTACAGCGTTTACTGACAGTCACAGACTGCAAGGTCTTTAACCGAATGTTAAACAAGCCATTAAAAACACAGACAAAAGCTGACCTGAACCATTCAGACCTATTGTACAGCCTTTATATCATGTTAGAAAATGACAGCGATAACCAGCTGAAATATCTACTTAAAGTTTCTGTTCTCCTCTCGGTGATCTAAAGGGGCCGTTCAAAAGGACCTCAGATAATCAATTGTGCGGGGATTGATAGTGTTGTGTTTGGACTAGGATTTGTGTGCCTCATTATTATAAATTCCGTTGGATTCTCCACAATCTCAAATCAGTCTCTTTAGTAGAAGAAACAGAGGAATATGGAGAATTCACAGCAAAGTTCTACAGAGATACTCAAATGGTTTGATTTGCATTTCAGAGAGGCCAATCACTCCAGCAGGGAACCTTTAGCAAGCTATTGGGTTGACCTTCAGTCTGAATGTGATGTGAAGCTCAGAAGGTATAGTTTTGCTCGGATCGATTATTAGGAACGTGGTAACAGGGCAATTAGAACATCGAAATATGCTTAGGCTGAGTCAACACTGTTTTATGTAAGGAAATTCGTGCTTGACCAGTCTGTTACATGTTCTTGAAGAAGTAACTGGTCGGATGGATAAGGGAGAGCCAGTGCATGTTGTGTAATTGGATTTTCAAAAAGCCATCGATAAGGTGGCAGACAAGAGGTTATTACACAAAAATAGGACTCATGGACTAGGGTGTAATATATTGGCATGGATTGAGGATTGGTTAATGGACATGAAACTGAGAGTAGCAATAAACGGGACTTTTTCGGTTTGGCAGGCTGTAACGAGCAAAGTAGCACCAGGATCAGTGCCTGGGCCTCAGCTGTTTACAATCTATAGTAATGACTTAAATGAAGGGACTGAGCATAACGTATCAAAGTTTGATACAATGTTCAGTGGGAAAGTTAGCTGTGAGGAGGACATGAAGAGGGTACAGAGATATATAGACAGGTTGGCTGAGCGGGTAAGAACATTGCAAATGGAATACAATGAGGGGAAGTGTGAAGTTGTCCACTTTGGTAGGAAAAGAAAGCTGAATATTTTTTGAATGGTGAGAGACTGGGACATTATTGCATTCAGTGGGACCTGGGTGTCCTTGTACATGAATAACAGAAAGTTGACATGCAGTTGCAGCAAACAATTAGGAAAGCAAATAGTATGTTAGCTTTTGTTACAAAGGGCTTAATGTATAACAGTAAATAATTCTTACTACAATTATACAGGGCATTAGTGTGGCCACACCTGGAGTACTGTGGACAGTTCTGGTCTCCTTACCTAAGGAAAGACATACTTGCCTTCGAGGGAGTGCAACGAAGGTTCACTAAACTGGTTCCTTGGATGATGTGATATTCCTATGAGGAGAGATTGGGTAGACTAGGATTATATTCCCAAGAGTTTAGCAGAATGAGAGGTGATCTAATTGAAACATATAAAATTCTTCAGCGGCTTGACAGGTGTAAATCTGATAAAATGATTCCCCTGGCAGGGTCACAGTCTCAAAATAAGTGGTCGACCATTTAGGATTGAGATGAGGAAAAATTTCTTCACTCAAAGGGTTGTGAATCTTTGGAATTCACTACCCCAGAGCACTGTGGCTGCTCAGACGTTGA
Source organism: Somniosus microcephalus (assembly GCF_052327205.1). NCBI lineage: Eukaryota > Metazoa > Chordata > Chondrichthyes > Squaliformes > Somniosidae > Somniosus > Somniosus microcephalus. Next base: position 33,152,874 of record NC_141016.1, read on the forward strand.
GTATATTCAAGACAGAGGTCAATTATTTTGGGGGGAACTAAGCAAATTATGGGATATGGGGATAGTGCGGGAAGGTGGAGTTGAGGAAGAAGATCAGCCATGATCTTGTTGAATGGTGGAGCAGGCTCGAAGGGCCAAATGGCCTTCTCCAGCTCCTATTTCTTGTGTTATTTTGGTGCTTCGAATAGCGGGTGCCTGCTCTATGGGTATTTAGTTCTTATTGTTAAATCGTGAGGGACAATTCAGTGCAGTGATTCGGCTCATGTCCTTTTTTGTTTAGTTCTTCTTAGATTTTGAGTGACGGTTCAGTACAGTGATTCAGTCCCTGTCCCTTGCTATCTTTAGTTCTTTCTGCATCGGTTCCATTGTGTCCCAAGAGACAATTTTAAACACATCGGTTCACTCCATACTTGGATAATTTTCCATTGTTTTTACAGTGATTGCCAATAGAAGTTCGATCCACAAATCAGGTCACCTTTTAGAGAGCGAGTGTCCAATGAACGATCTCTGCAGTTGTCTCTCGAGGCTTATCTCATTTGTCTGCTATTGAACACCTGCTCTGATTTTTCATTTTGGTGGAATGATGCTGAATTTCGACAATAGTTAAATATTACATCACACCAGAAAACTCATCTTCCTGTCCACTCCCATTTAAACATTCCGAAAGGACTGTTCCCTCCATGACACCCTGGTCCACTCTTCCTTCACCCACAACACCGGCTGCACTTCACAAGGCACCATCCCAAGCAAGCGCACTAGATGCAATACCTAGTCTTAGGAATTCAGTTGGTAGCACCAGCCGCTCGCACCTTAAGGAAGCTATAAGTAGGGTGCAAAGTAGCTAGGGCCCGGGCACGGCGTGACCTGTGCCTCTCGCGAAATTGAGCGGACATTTTGTGGCAGTGCAAAACCGCAATGCCAGCTCAGCTGCGCATGCAGATCCTGATGTCATTTCTTCGTGCAACACCCTTGGTGTGCCCAAAACCGGAAATTCACTGGTGCGCCCCTACTTTGCGCCTGGCGCTCCCAGCGACTGGTTGACTGGAATGGTACCCAGTCGCTGTGGGGCTGGGGGGGGGGGCACTATTTAAAAGGGGCTGTTCCTGGCTTCTTTGTGGTAGCCATTTTTGGACCACTCCTTCTGTGTGAGAGTGAGAGAGATTTGCAGAGAGACAGAGGGAGGGAGCTTTCTGCATTGACTCAGCGCTCCCACAGTTTCTTCTGCCTTCAGCCAGAACTTTGAAGTTGGATTGATTTTTCAGTGCCACAGCCTTGAGTGGCCACATATTATAGGGGCTGCAACGCGTGGAAATGTTGCGTTTCTCCATTGCATTGAGGGGGCTCAGAGACACCGAGAGAGAGTGCCAATCATGGCCAGATGGAGGAGGGCCAACAGGCGCCGGCACAGGTGGCCTTACCCTCCCAGGGTATTCCACCAGCAGTTCTCATACCTCAACATGTCTGAGGAGCAGTGTATTCGGAGTCTTCAATTCAGAAGGGAGGTGGACACTGAGCTCTGCCACCTGCTTCAGAGAGATCTGCAGCCTCAGCTGAGGAGCAGGACGTCTCTGTCGGTGGCAGTGAAGGTGAAAGTGGCTCTCAACTTCTATGCCACCAGCTCCTTCCAATCCGCTACTGGGGACATTGGCAATGTCTCCCAGTTTGCGGTGCATTGCTGCATCCGCCAAGTCATGAATGCCCTCTTCAAAAGGAGACGTCAGTACATTTCCTTCCCCATCACAATGATCAAGCAGCAAGAGCACGCAATGGGATTTGCAACAATAGCGGGTTTCCCCATGGTCCAGTGCACCATTGACTGCACGCATGTGGCTTTGCAGGCGCCTCTAGAGAATAACATGGATTACTGCAAACGGAAGGGGTTCCAATCGTTGATGGTGCAGTTGGTGTGTGACCACAGACAGCTGATACCAGCTGGCAATGCCTGCTTTCCAGGCAGCAGCCACGATGCCTTCATCCTGCGCCAGACTTCTGTGGCAGACCATTTCAAAGCCCCGGCTCACCCAGGAGGTTGGCTTCTCGGGGACAAGGGCTATCCTTGCTGCACCTGGCTGATGACCCAGTACCATGCGTCCATCACCCCCGCTGATGAACGATACAATGACAGCCATCAAGTGACCAGGAACATCATCGAGCACAGAATCGGCGTGCTAAAGCAACGGTTCCACTGTCTGGATCATTCTGGGGGAGCCCTTCAGTACTCACCTGAGCGAGTCTCCCATTTCGCTGTAGTGTGCTGCCTGCTGCACAACCTGGCAATCCTCAGGACTCAGCCACTGCCAGAAGACATTGCGGCACCACCAGAGGAGAAGGCGGAGGAGGAGGAGCACGAAGATTGGAGGGAGGCACAAAGTGCAAGGGCCGTCCGTCAGCGGCTCATTGCAAGTCGGTTCTGGGCCCCCTCTGAGGGAATGGCTTGTGCCATTGAAAGAACAAGAATGCAACTGGTCCGCAAACTGTGAGCCGGTCAAGGCAACAAATAGTTCAAAGAGCAAACATGCACAATCTGAATAAAGACAATTATTTATTCAACAAACTCTGTGCCCTGCCCGCATGATAAACAAATACAGAGACAACCCAAAAAAAAACAGTCAGACACATAACTGGCTCTCACCACCTGGAGACAAAGTGCAAAAGATTTTACCAAAAATGACCATGATCCTCGGCCTTCAGTAAAAAAAAACGAATATTGCCACACCTCCTACTTTTTCTCCTGCGGGGGTGATCTGCCTCGCTTGCACGATTGGCCCCTTCCCACCCTGCAGCTCCTCCGCAATGGGACCCCAGTGGCTGCAGCAAGGCTAGGGGAAGGTTGCTGTTTGTCAGATAGTGAGTCGGCAGATGCCCTTGGGTGATGGCCTGGACCAGCTCTGGGCCTGGAGGACCCGGTTGCTGACTGCTCCAATTCTGCATGGGTGGCAGCAGCCTGCCCTACGGGTGGTGGCAGCTGCAGTGGAGGAGTGACAATGTTGCCAGCAGGAATGCTGCCAACCTGACAGAGCACAGGCACTCCCTGGTCAGAGGAGACACTGGCACTCGCACGGCGCAGCACTGAAGCATGCGCAGCAATCTGCTGAAGCACAGACTGCTGGCGTGCTGCAGTGCGGCGAGGGCCCCGGCGAATCCTGCCCGATCCAGCGAGGGTGGCTGCAGTTAGTGCTCGTGTGGCCCTGATCTGGGACTGCATCAGACCAGCCAGTGACTGCATGTCATGACTAAGCACTTGGCTGGAATCTGCCTGTGCTGCACCAAAGCCCTGCAGACTCCATGCCTGTGCTGTCCCGAACTCCTGCAGACTCCTTGCCTGAGCTGCCCCGAAGTCCTGTACACTCCTTGCCAGTGACTCTATGGAGTCAGGCATCCTTGTCACTGCAGCCATGAGCTCAGTGTGCCTGCGCTCAGCCTGGGTGCCCATTTCAGCAAGGAGCCGCACCTCCTCAGTGTTCACTGTAGCAGGACTGGAGGCCACACTCTCCCTCCAGGGAGAAGGCCGCCGAACTTCCCTACCGCCACCCCCCCCACGTTGCTGCAGCCCGCTGGGCCCCGGAGCTTCACCCTCCTCGGACTCTTCCCCCCTGCTCCCCTTCAGGGAAGACGTATCCCCATTATGGCCATGACCTGCCTCGGCTGAGGGTGGCACTGATGTTCCGGCTTCCTCTTCCTCCTCCTCGCCTTCTGAATCAGTCCCAGTGGCAGCTTGATCGCCCGCCTCCTCACCTGGCGATTCAGTGTCTGAAAGCAGGGCGGTACAAGAGTTGCTTTAGCGTGAGGACAGGGCGGCAGCGAGGGAGGCATGAGTGCTGCAATGCACTGCATTGTTTCGATAGTGGCAAAGGATGCTGGTGTGAGGCACAAGTGGAAAGAGAGAGGACAAAAAGGTGACGACCTTACCATCGATTTCCAGAACGGGCTCAGCATCTCCAGTGGCGACGGGGCCACTCAGGCGGCCTGCCATAATACGCACAACATGCTGCACCAGATGGCTCAGGTCTTTCAGTTCAGGACGGCATTCCCTGGTCCGTTGCTTCTGCCTCCCATGGTCGACTAGCCCTTACAGTGTGAAGCCCTGATCTTGGCTGCACTGCATCCCATGGTCGAATAGCCCTTACAGTGTGTGAATTGGTGAATGTGCATGTGAGTTTCATGACAGGCCTATAGGTGTTGGATGAGGGCTGGGCATTGGGGCTTTCAGTACCCATTGGCCATAAAGTAAGGTGCACATGCAGGGATGAAGAGGATACTGGAAAGGGTACTCAGCCTGACAACACGAGTGAGGTCGTTTAAATTCTTCCTGCATTGCGTCGGGGTCCTAGGCACCATGCTGCTGGAGGTCTCTCTCTGTGCCACCTCCCTCCAAGCTTGTCAGTACGCGTTGGGCAGTGGCCTCATGCCACTCTCCGGAAAGAGGATCTGGTGCCTGCGCTCCACTGCACCAACCAGAACCTTCAGCGGCACCTCACTAAATAGCTGCGCTTGCTCGTTGTCCTAGCAATGTCGCAGCAGATCAGTCCACGCCGAGAATCAGGGCTCCAATGTGCAGGGCATGGCTGCAAGCCAAATCGACCCTCCCCCTTTAACAGCTGACTGGCGCCAGCATGTCTGCGTTCAATCGCTAACTGGCCACACCTGCGCTGTGCCCGCCCTTGGTGGTAGCGCCTTGCCTCTCCGGCATAACACCTTAGGATAGTCGTGCAGCACCTGATTTAGTGCACCAAGAACCTCTTGGGGTGATGCAAGTCAATTTCGCTGAAGATGGCGATAATTTGCACCTGGCGTTAAATTTAGCGCACGCTCGACTATAGCACCCCAAACGTGGTGATACTGAATTTCTAGGCCCTACTTTTTCACCTCCTCCCTTCCTACCGTCCAGGGCCCAAAATCCTCCTTCCACGTGAAACAATGATTTTCAATTCTTTCAATTTAGTATACTACACTCACTGCTCACGATGTAGTCTCCTCTACATTTGGGGGACCAAACAGAGATTGGGTGATCGATTTGCTGAACACTTCCATTCTGTCTGCAATCATGACCATGAGCTTCTGATCACACGCCATTTTAATTCTTCATCCCACTCCCACTCTGACCTCTCTGACAGTGACCTTATACACTGTACTCATGAAACGGAAGCTCGAGGAACAGCACCTGATCATTCGATGAGGTATTGACAACGTTCCAGACTCAACATCGAATTCAACAGTATCAGAGCATAACCACTGCTCCGGTAAGCCTGACATCGTTAGTTGGGAAAATGCTAGAGTCCATTATAAAAGATGTAATAGCAGAGCACTTGGAAAACAGTGACAGGATCGGACAAAGTCAACATGAATTTACAAAATGTAAATCACGCTTGACTAATCTACTGGAACTTTCTGTGAATGTAACTGGTTAAATCGATAAGGGAGACGAGTGGATGTGGTGTATTTGGACTTTCAGAAGGCTTTTGATAAGTGCCCGCATAAGAGATTGGCATGCAAATTTAAAACACATAGGATTGGGGGTAAGGTAAAGATTGGATAGAGAACAGTTTGGCAGAGAGGAAGCAAAGAATTTGGAATAAAGGGGCCTTTTTCTGCGTGGCAGGCAGTGACTAGTGAGGTACTGCAGCATCGGTGCTAGGACCCCAGCTACTCACAACATATATTAATGACGTAGACGAGGGAACTAGATGTAATATCCCCAAGTTTGCAGATGACACAAAGCTGGGTGGGTGTGTGTGCTGTGAAGAGGATGCAGAGAAACTCCAGTATGATTTGGACAGGTTGATTGATTGGGCAGGTACATGGTAGATGCAGTTTAATGTGGATAAATGCGAGGTTATCCACTTTGGTGTCAAAAACAGGAAGACAGATTATTATGTGAACGGCAACAGGTTGGGAAAGGGGGAAGTATACTGAGACATGGGTGCCCTTGTGCACCAGTCGCTGAAGGTAAGCATGCAGGTGCAGCAGGCGGTTAAGAAGGCAAATGGTATGTTGGCCTTCATAGCGAGAGGATTCGAGAACAGGAGCAAGGATGTCTTGCTGCAGTTGTACAGGGCCTTGGTGAGACCACACCTTGAGTATTGTGAGCAGTTATTGTTGCCTTATCTGAGGAAGGGTGTTCTTGCCATGGAGGAAGTGCAGCGAAGATTCACCAGACTGATACCTGGGATGGCAGGAATGACATATGAAGAGAGATTGGGTCGATTAGGTTTATATTCACTAGAGATTAGAAGAATGACAGGGGATCTCATTGAAAATTATAAAATTCAAACAGGACTAGACAGATTAGATTCAGGAAGGATGTTCCCGATGGCGGGGGCGTCCAGAACCAGAGGTCACAGTCTAATGATAAGGGGTACGCCATTTAAGACTGCGATGAGGAGGAATATCTTCACCCAGAGAGTGGTGAACCTGTGGAATTTACCACCATAGACGGCAGGTGAGCCCAATTCATTAAATATATTAAAGATGGAGTTAGATACATTTCTTAAAGCTAAAAGGATCAAGGGTTAGGGGGAGAAATCAGGTACAGGTTACTGAATTTGGATGATCAGTCATGATGTCTTTAAAGGGCGGAACAGGCTCATGGGGCCGAATGGCCTACTCCTGCTCCTATCTTCTATGTTACCTATTTTTTCGGACAGCGGGTGCGTGTAATGAATCTGTTGTTCATTTAAACATTCCTGCCTTCCACCCTATTACAGATCTTCTCTTTTGTTATATCCCCGCCAACTTCACTTACTTTGAGGTGGTTTATATTGTTTGGGGGAATGAGGAGGCCATTTATTCCTTGGATGGTAAGAAACTAAATGGGGTAGAGGACTAAAGAGATCTGGGAATATACATACACAAATCACTAAATCTATCAACACATAAAGGTCATAAAGAGTCCAATGTGCTGGGTTCATTTCTACAGGCAGAGAATACAAAAGCAGGGAGGTAATTTTAAATTTAGATAGAACCTTGGTTAGACCACTTGGAGCAATGTGCGCAGTTCTAGTCACCATATTATAAAAATGATAATGAAGGACTAGAGAAAATGCAGATAATGGTGTCAAGAATTTTACGTGAAATGAGAAGATGCGACTATCAGAAAGATTAGGCCGGCCAGGGCTCTGCTCTCTGGAAAAGAGAAGACTAAGAGGAGGGAGTTGAGAGATCTTCAAAATTATGAAGGAGACCGATTGGGTGAATGAAGAGAAACTGTTGCTGCTTGTGGTTGGGTTCATGACAAGGAGGCATTAATATAAAATAGCCTCTAACAGATCAGATAAAGAAGTTAGGTGGATTTATTGTTCACACTGACAGTGGTGAGAATGTAGAACTCGCTGCCACATGGGGTCGTCGTCGTACATGTCTTCACACTGTTCCCTTTGGGGAACTGTATGAAGTGGTGGAAGGATTTCTGCAGCAATTAATGCTCTTTCCGTGAATATAACCATCTTCGTACCAGCCATTAGGGTGGTTAGTCCTATGGCGGGAGGGTTTTAGGGGCTCCCAAAACCCATACGAGTGAGGTGGGGCCCACACCCACGGACGCAAGTATCCCGCTGGATGTCAACCCAGAATTTAGAGCCGGAGCTCCAACTCCACTTGCCAGGACTGTCTGGAGCGGGGTTCAAAACCCTACGCCTTCTGACCCAGTGGTGGGGATGCTGCCACTATGCCAAAGGCCCACTCCGCCACATGGGGTGTTTGATGTAAATAACATTGATGCATTCAATGGGAGGCTTGATACTTAAATGAGAGGGAAGTTAATGGACGGGTACGGGGCATGGTGGGATGAGGTCATTAGAGTGGAAGGATGCCGGTGTGGAATTTCCACACCGCCATAGTTCAGTTGCGCCAAGCTGCCTTCTTGCTTTGCTGTAGATTCTAAGAAGTTCTTTGTAATTGTTATCATTGTATGTTCAATTTGTATAAAGCCAGTGTTTGAATCAGTTCACTCTGAAGACATACTGACAAAAAGTGTTTCTATGCAACACGGCCCCATCACAAGGATCACCGTTCTAAATGATTGTTCATTGATCTTCACTGATGATTTGCTCTTGTTACATTATTTTACACATAATTTGTTTATTTGTGTACTTATCATTGCCTGCTCATACATATTTTATTTCCTGAAAATTTTGTTTATTTTTTAACAGTTTTTTATTGGAGCTCACCCTGCTCTGACTATTATCACTGACTGCAGTGATTCTACATTTACCCACTATCCAGCGACCTCCATTGTTTATTGCCCAGTTTTGCTGCATTTACCCAATGTACAGCGACCCCTTTGTTTATGGCCCAGTTTTGCACTGGAGCTGACCCTGCTCTGACTAGTATCACTGACTGTTGTGATTCTACAGTCACCCACTGTCCAGGGACCATCATTGATGCTTTCACAGTTTCACTGCATTGATCCACTGCAAAGCGACAGTGTGTCTGAGCCGTGCCGCTCAGAACTGCTTCACAGTCACAGTACATGACTTTGCAACTTTTTGGGAGAAGTTGCCAGATATTTGAGGAAATGTGTTTCAACCACTCAGTGAGACTCTCAGAGAGAAGCAGAGACCACAGACATATTTACTTGTAATCAGAAGATCTGAATTTTCACCATCGATGCACTGTACTAGGGACAGATGTGATGTGTTCCCTTTAAACAAAAAGGCAAGTGTTTTATGTACGGTGATCGCTGGGAACCTAGGATGACCTTCCGTAGCCCCACTATGTGAAAAGCCGCTCACAGTCTGCAGAGCCTCAGAGAAGTCGCTGTGTGTTTTGCTGTTCTGCTGAACTGACAGGAAGCATCTGGCTTTGTGGTGGTTTCTGTGCTCGTGTTTTGTTGAATGCTCCCGTGAAATATTGACATACTGCTGCTGGACATTTCATCTGGGGGTTTGAACATAGGCTGCATATCATCGAGTGGGTCAACGTATCAGGATGAAGCATATCTGGGTAATGACATTCATTCACTGGAAACACATGACAGCTTAGTGTCTGCAAATAAACTTATCCCTTATCGCAAAGTCTGCATCAGAGTACTAGATGACCGTAATCTGTGTTTACTTTCCTAAATCTATAACAAAAAATTCAACAGCTCAGGATAAATAGACTCTTACTGTGTCCAAGCCTTTCAGTAAATTCAGGTACAACAGGAGCAACAATTCTCCCTGTAGTTTTGAAGTGAATTAGAAGAATCCAGGAGCGGTTTATGCTGATTTTTTATCTGTGTATATAGTTCAATGAAACATTAAAGCTCCAACGAATCTAACACAATCAGGGGAGTGAGGCCTGTATCACTGTAAATGGGTAACTCGTTATGATCCAATTCAAAGAGGGGATCCGAAGGTAGATGGCTGTTTGCAGAAACTGTCCATTGCATCTCATTAAATCAATTTAAATGTGACTCTGATTTCTCCAAGAGTGAATGTAGAGCTGGAGAATGAAAAGAGCTTGAATATTTAATACAGTTCAATGAATGGACACATCGGAGGTGTTACTATATAGGTACCACGAGTCTAAAACTGGCAAATAATTCACTCCCCGGATGTCTCGTGGAATGAAACAACTCACCAGAAATGTACATTTAACTAAAGAATTCCCCAACCCGTATTGTCAACAAGATGAAAATCAGTTAAAACAGGGGAAAGCCAGTCATAACTCTGCCCGCACTCACAGGTTTCTGCAGGTGTATCCGGTCCTGCCCCGATCTGATAGACTGGGACCCCTGAGGTGAGTTCTGTAGATATCAAACAGACTTACAATACTGTGAGTGTGAGCTCTGGGTGATGGCAACAACCGGTTGTCACAGTAACTTGAAGCACTCACGCAGAAAGATGGAGGTGGGAAATATTTGGAGTCGGTCTCGTGTATCTCAGAGGATTCAATCACCTTCCTGCCCTGGTGGGAGGGAAATGTGCCACTTTAAGTGAAGATGGGAACTACAAAAATAGGCAAAGCTTTCCAGCGTGCACATATATCACCGTTCATTTATCGTCACTTGGACAAAACACGTGAATTCTCCACCTAACAGCATCATGGTAACACCATTACCATAAGGACAGCAGGAATCAAGAAGAAGATCCAGCACCACCTTCTAAGGGCAGCTCGGGAATGGGCAATAAATGGTCCAGAACACCATCACCACAAGGACTGCAGTGGGTCAAGGAGAAGGCCCGCCACCATCTGCTCAATGCAACGGGTGATGGGCAATAAATAGGAACAGAGCACGAGATCAAATGGAAAAGTGCTGCAGGGGATGACTCTGGGACCCCGCCACACCTACAAACACTTACAAACAAAGACAGGAAAATACACTCTGGTCCATCCAGCATGTCCCACACAAGTGTGATAACTTGTCTGTCACAGTAAATACACTTTCCACTGCACCCGCCATCATGTGATTTCCTGGGAGAGGCGAAAAACCAGCTGAAAACCATGGCCAATTTGGGGGTAAAAATCTCGGAAATTCCTCTCCTATGCAATCGAATCTAGTCCAAGAGATCACTCCAGCTCTGATAATTCTATACAGTACCAATCTTTTCTACAAATTGATCTCCAGCCCGGCCAGAAACAGGTCCAGCTCTCACTTGAAGGAAGTCAGCGAATCGACATCCACTGCTCGAGCCGGCAGATGCTTCCAGAGCCCCACTATTCTCTGGGAAATGTCCCACCCCCTGACATCTCAGCTAGTGCTGGCCTTGTACTTAATAGTTACAAGTTAAAATTATGACCCCTGGTCCTACTTAACCAAGTTAAATATCATTTGCCAATCACAAGCCCAGACCCCCAAAACCTCAAGAGCGGCCTTAAGCAATCGAGCATGAGTGGCAGTCCTGAAACTCGCAAAAATCTTAGTACCATCTGCAAACTTGCAGATCGTGCCCCCAACACCTATGTCTAGATCCATAAGAAAAATGGTCAAGAGCAAAGATCCCAATACTGATCCCAATGGGACATCACTGGTGACTGGTCTCCAAACAGATCCAAATCCATCCTTAACTACTTTCCGCCTAAGACCTTCCAGCCAGTTCTCACTGCAGCTCAATGTCTTACCAGTAATACCAAAGGCTTCGATCTTGTACAAACGAACTCCTAATTTGATGAAATGCTCTCTATATAGAAGCTTGCCTTCTATATGATGTGATCTCTACCCCAGTAAATAAACGGTACAGCTCCTTCTTGAAAGTATACAAAGAATCAGCACCCAACAACACCAGGTTGCAATGTATTCTACAGGCTTACTACTCTCTGGGAAAAGAAGAACCGTCAAACACCCCGTCATTTGCTACTCTTACATCATCTAAACCGTGTCGACTGATCCGTTCCGATCTGTTAAACTGAAATAGTCTATCAATAGGCATGCTATCCAGCCTTTTAGTTATTTCATAGACATCCTTCATGTCATCTCTGAGTCTACGCTGCTCTAAACTGAATAGACCAAGGCCCTTGAGACTATTCCAGTAGCTGATGTTCTTCTCGGAGCTCTGCTGTAGATCTTTTCAAAGTCCAATACATCACCACCGTGTGGGGGTGCAGCAGGGGTGGGAGGGAATCAAAATTGGGCAGAGTGCGCCAGATGCATTGGTTGTGATCTTCCAAAATTCCCTAGATTGAGGAAAGGTCCCTCCGGATTGGAAGATAGCAAATCTAACCCCGTTATTCAAGAAAGGAAGGAGAGAGAAAACCAGGAACTACAAGCCAGTCAGCCTGACATCAGTCAGGAAATTGCAGGAATCCATTATTACGGATTTGGTAACAGGGTATTTAGAAAAGCATAATGGGCTATAATTTGCGACCCCTGTGGGCATGTATGAGGTGTGAACGCCCATAACGGCTGCGCACATTTCGGGTATTCACGTGTGAAGTGCATGCACGATAAAACCAGAAATTGTGATCAGTCAAGAATTTTCCTGACAGATCCAGCACATCCCCAGGAAAAGGGCATCCACGGGCAGAAAGTTGGAATATTTGCCCAACTTCTGCCCAGCAAAAGCCCATGAAATTCTTGTGCCTGTTATAAGCAGGTTTCAGGCCTGATTTTTCCAGCATAAGTGTTTAAAAAAGCATAAGCATAATTTTTAATCAATCATTTATACATTTAAAAACCTGTGCAATAAGATAAGTTTATATTTAGCCCCTTTAAACATTTTAACTTATTTTTCAGAAAATTACATTTTAGTTTAGATATTTAATAAATTCCATTTTAATTAATTTTAAATATGTATTTTTTATTTATTTGCTGTGTAGATATATTTTTGGGAGTATCCCCATTCATGCTTATGGGGTTTCCATACATACAGACTCCCCATAAGTATGAATGGGATCCCATTCTTTCATTCATTGGGCAGGCCCACATGATCCCAGGGGCGCTTGCAAACCACGTTAGCCCCTGAGGTACGTGAGCCTCTACCCACCGAGTACCCGGAGAAGTCCAGGACAGTGAATCTCCAAACCTCCCGGACCAACAGGTATGCGGGCATTTTATTTGCAGATCAGAGGCAATTCATTTAGGGAAGCCTAAACGGCAAATTAAGGGCCCATATGATTAGGCAGAGGATACATAGTTCATGAAATGTAAATCATGTTCGACAAATTTATTAGAGGTTTTTGAGGATGTAACTAGCAACGTAGATAAAGGGGTACCAGTAGATATAGTATATTTGGAGTTCCAAAAGACATTCAATAAGGTGCCACATAAAAGGTTATTAAGCAAGATAGCGGCACATGGGTTTGGGGGTAAGGTATTAGCATTGATTAAGGATTGGTTAACAGAGGGAATACAGAAAGTAGGGAAAAATGGGTCATTTTCAGATTGCCAGGCTGTAACTAGTGTGGTGCTGCAAAAATCAGACCTTGGGACTCAGATATTTATAAACCCAGGAGCTGGAATAAAAGTTCGAATTCCAGGAGTAACCCAGGTGGAAATTCGGTTCCAAAAGTAAAATACTGCAGATGCTGGAAATCAGTAATAAAAACAGAAAGTGTGGGAAACACTCAGCAGAGCAGGAAAATATGTGGAGCGAGAAACCGAGTTAACATTTCAGGTAGATGAACTTTCATGAGGCTGCTCTCCCAGGTCATACATTGCTGACCATATGGAATCATTTGTTAAGGGTTTGGAATCAGGGCACTTAGAAAATCATAACCTGATTAGCATAGTCAATATGGTTTTATGAAATGGAAATCGTGTTTGACAAATTTATTATTCGGAGGATATAGCTAGCAGGGTAGATAAAGGGGATGTAGCATATTTGGATTCCCAAAAGGCATTCAGTAAGGTGCCACATAAAAAAGGTTATTACACAAGAGAAGGGCTCATGGGGTTAGTGGTAATATAGTAGCATGGGTAGAGGTTTGGTTAACAGACAAAAATCAGAGAGTGGGAATAAACTGGTCTTTTTCGGGTTGGCAGGCTGCAACTGGTGGGGTGCCACAAGGTCAGTGCTGGGGTCTCAGCTATTTACAATCTATATGAATGACGTGGATGAAAGGACCGAGTGTAATGTATCCAAGTTTGCTGATCTTACGAAGCTAGGTGGGACAGGAGGCTGTGAGGAGAAAACAAAAAGCCTGCAAAGGGATACAGGTAAACCACGTGAGTGGGCAGTAAGTTGGCAGATGGAGTATAATGTAGATGAGGTTATTCGCTTTGGTAGGAAGATTTAAAAACACAGTGTTTTTTACATGTTGAGAAACTTTTAAATGTTGGTGTTGAGGGAGATTTGTGTGTCCTCGTTCAGGAAGCACAGAAAGCTAGCATGCCGGTACAGCAAGCAATAAGGAAGGCAAATGGTATGTTGAGTATTGTTGCAAGCAGTTTGGAGTACAAGAGTAAGGAAGTCATGTTACAATTGTACAGGGCCTTGGTGAGAGCACCCCTGGAGTACTGTGCACAGTTTTGGTCTCCTTATCTAAGGAAGGATATACTTCCCATGGAGGTGGTGCATTGAAGGTTCACTAGATTGATTCCTGGGATGAGAGGGCTGTCCTATGATGAAAGTTGCTGTAGAATGGGCCTATATTTTCTGGAGATTAGCAGAATGTGAGGCGATCTCATTGAAACATACAAGATTCTGAAGGGGATTGACAGGGTAGATGCTGAGAGGTTGTTTCCCCTGGCTGGGTTGCCTAGAACTAGGGGGCATCGTCTCAGGATAAGGGGTAGGCCATTTAAGACAAAAATGAGGAGTAAGTTCTTCACTCAGATGTATGTGAATTTTTGCAATTTTCTGCCCCAGAGGGCTGTGGATGCTGAGTCTTTGAGCATATTCAAGGCTGAGATAGACAGATATTCGGACTCTAGCGGAATCGAGGGATGTGGAGATCAGACGCGTATCTGGAATTGAGGGCGATGATCAGCCATGAACTTATTGAATGTCGGAGCAGGCTCAAAGGACCGTAGGGCCGACTGCTGCTCCTATTTCTTATGTTCTTATATTCTTATATCCTGTTAGTACTACAAGTAAACCGATGGATTTCCTGCGGCTCTCCCTCTCTGGGTCACTGGGACTCTCCCCACTGCTGTGGCACCGGAATCTCCTGCGGCCACTAAAATGTGTCTGACGTTTAAAACATTGAACAAAATCAGAAACAATCAAAACGGGTAGGAACATGGCAAAGAAGTTAGAATGCTGCCCACACTGTGAAACTGAACTTTGTCTGTTACATAACAAAACCATGGATTATTAGAAAGCCTGTATTGACTTGTACGCAAAACATTCCTGAACATGTTCTTTAAACAGGACAGCAGAGTTACTGCTCCGAGAACAACAATCGCCATTTGCTCGGTGCAATATTTCGCTTTCAGATTCTGGAAACAAATTCCACAAATCGATCAAAGGTTAAAGTGACTGTGGACCAGACAGAACAGTCTCTGGCTGTGAAAAGCAGGACGGCAATTTGAATATAGATCCGCCGTTGCCATGGCCACCAGATAGCGAAGGACACAGTTGGAAAGACTGCACTTACCGAGATAGGATCACAATCGTCATTAAGTTTAATGTAAGGAAGGAAACAAACAGGGAAATTATACGTCAGGATTGGAGCAAAAGTGACAGTTTGATGGCGTTCGGGGTGAAATTTGCAGCTTTGTTACTGCATCCAGTGCTGTGTTCGAATCATTTGAGCTATGACAGGATTGTGTGCTGGAGAGCGGGAAAAATAAATGAACTGCATAAAGGAAAGCATCAGTAATATCAGGTATATAGTAAAGCAGAAAACGAGTCATAACGGAAGGGGTTTTTCTTTATGCCAGTTGATAAATGTAATTACTGGCCCGACAAGAGGTTTCCCAAAATGCACAGTCTTAGGTTCAGTTCTCACCCTGGATCAGGTTGGAAGTTTGATAAAATCGACCTCACTGGCCCAGACTTAGTAATGTGCAAAAAAACAGAGGCAGGATTCCTCTGATTGTCCTTTAACTAATCCATGCTGACATTCATTTATTAGCCCATACTTTTCCAAATGTCAATTACTTATGTCCCGGATTATTGTCTTTAAATGTTCCCCCACCGACGTTAGGCTGACTGGTCTGTAATTGAAGGGTTCATCCCTCTCCCCTTTTTTAAATGGGATGTCGCATTTACTATGCTTCAGTCCTCTAGCTCCATCCCCATATCTAAGGAGGGTTGGAAGATAGTGACTAGAACTTCCCCAATTTCCAGGCTTACTTCACTCAGTAACCTAGAACCCATCTGCCGAACATCCCAATCCTCCCACTGTTTGAGCCAGGCTTCCGTTTTTGCCACTATATCATAATCCGATGTGGTAATTTGTGCCTGCAGCTCACCAACCTTGTTGACCACCTTCTGTGTTTTTACACTTATGTACTCCGAATCCCAACTTGTCTGCCTCTCTTTTCCCCTTCTATGATCCCTCCTATTTCAGAGCTACTCTTTATTCTAATGCTGTTTGCCACTCCGAATCCTCTGTGCACCTTGTCTCTCCTTATCCATTGCTTCATCTCGGTGCCCCTCCCCCGCCAAAATAGTTTAAACGCTCACGTGTAGCACTCGTTAACCTCGGCGCAAAGTCATTGGTCCCTGCCCGACTGAGGTACAACCCGTCCATTTTGTACAGGTCACTCCTGCCCCAGAACTAGTCACAATCCCCGAGGAATGTGTAACTGTTTCTCCTGCACAATTTCTCCAGCCACCATCATCCTGCCTTATCTTACTGTGCCCACCCTCACTGGCACGTGGCACCAGGAGTAATCCAAAGATTTCCACCTTTGAGGTCCTGCTCTTCAACTTCCTCCCTAGCTCCTGAGACTCGGACTGCAGGACCTCAAAGCTTTTCTTCCCTCATTCCAACATGTACCACGACATCAGGCTGCTCCCCTTCCCCCGTGGAATGTTCTGCACCCGTTCTGTGATATAATTTACCCTGGCGCCAGAGAGGCCACAGACCATGTGAGACTCACGTTGGCCGTTGCAAAAATGCATGTCTGCCACCTGACTATTAAATCGCCGACAACCACTGCATTCCTACGCTTCGCTGTGCCCCCCATGCAGTGATTTGCCCCATGGTGCTGTCGATGTGATCTGGACTGTACTCCTTCGAGGTGTCGCCACCCTCACCGGTATTCAGCACTGAAAACCGGTTCATTTGCTCAGTCGGAGTTTCTGACAATGTGTTACTAAATTAAAACCAGAAAATACTGGAAATACTCAGCAGGTCAGGTAGCATCTGCGGAGAGAGAAACAGAGTTAACGTTTCAGGTCGATGACCTTTCATCAGAACTGGAAAAAGTTAGAGCTGTAACAGTTTTAAGCAGGTACAGAGGCAGGGAAAGTGGAGGGGAGGAAAGAACAAAAGTGGAGGTCTGTGATAGGGTGGAATGCTGCAATGATTAAATGACAAAAGCGATGATGGTGCAAGGCAAAAAAGGATGGGTCTAGAGGAGCAATGAATGGCAACAGCAGAACCATTACCAGCACCTGCTCTCTGAATAAATGGGAGCATTGGTTATGATCTGCAATTGTTGAACTCAGTGTTGAGTTTAGAAGGTTGTAAAGTTCCTAATCCAAAGACGAGGTGCTGTTCCTTGAACTTCCATTGAGCTTCATCGGAACAATGGAGCAGGCCGAGTACAGAGAGGACAGAGTAGGAGGGTGATGGAGTATTAAAATGGCAAGCAATTGGAAACACAGGTTCACGCTTGCACACTGAATGGAGGTGTTCAGCAAACCGATCACACAATCTGTGTTTTATCTCCCCAATGTAGAGGAGACTGCATTGTGAGCAGTGAATACAGTATAATACATTAATAGAAGTACAAGTAAATCTCTGTTTCACAAGGAAGGAGTGTTTAGGGCTCCGGATGGTGGGAAGGGAGGAGGTGAAAGGGCAGATAATACATCTTATTCTTCTTTTGTATTAGTTTTATAGAAACATAGAAAAATAGGAGCAGGATTAGGACATTCGGGCCATAATCATGGCTGATCCTCGATCTCAATACCATATTCCCAATCTCTCCCCATTCTCCTGATTCCTTGTGTGTCAAGAGATCTATTTATCTCCTTCTTAAATGTATTCAGTCACTTGGTCTCCACAGCCATCTGTGGCAGAGAATTCCAACAGGTTCACCACCCTCAAAGTGAAGTGATTTCTCCCCATATCCTGAGACTGTGACCCCTCGTTCTAGACCCCCCCTAAAAAAGTGACCAAAACTGCACACGTACTCAAGCTGTGGTCTCACCAAGGCCCTGTGTCTCCAAAAATATTTATAAGCTGCAGAATTGTATTCCACCACAATCTGTAACCTCATGGCCCGGCATATCACTCAGTCTATCATTACGAGCAGGCCAGGGGACCAATCCTGGTTCAATATGGAGTGTAGAAGAATATGCCAGGGGTAGCGCAAGGCGTGTCTAAAAATGAAGTGCCAAACTGGGGAAGCTGCAACACAGGACTACATGCATGCTGAAAACCGGAGGCAACATGCTATAGACAGAGCGAAGCGTCCCACTATCAATGGATCAGATCAAAGCTCTGCAAATCTTCCACATCAAGTCGTGAATGCTGGTGGAGATTAAACAACTAATGGGAGGAGGAGGCTCCATGAATATCCCCATCCTCATAGATGGTGGAGCCCAGCACGTGAGTGCAAAATACAAAGCTGAAGCATTTGCAAACATCTTCAGCCAGAAGTGCTGAGTGGATGATTTTTATCGGCCTCCTCCTGATGTTCCCACCACCACAGAAGCCAGTCTTCAGCCAATTCGATTCACTCCATGTGAAATCAAGAAGCGGCTGAGTGCGCTGGATACAACAAAGGCTGCAGACCCCGACAACATCCCGGCTGTCGTGCTGAAGACTTGTGCTCCAGAACTAGTTGCCCCTCTAGCCAAGCTGTTGCAGTACAGCTGTAACACTGGCATCTATCCAACAATGTGAAACTCTGTCCAGGTAAGTCCTGTAAACAAAAATCAGGACAAATCCAATCCAGCCAATTACTGCCCCATCAGTCTACTCTCAATCATCAGCAAAGTGATGGAAGGTGTCGTTGACAGTGCAAACAAGCAGCACTTAATCACCAATAACCGGCTCACTGATGCCCAGGTTGAGTTCTGCCAGGACCACTCGGCTCCAGATCTCATTACAGTTTTGGTCCAAACATGGACAAAAGAGCTAAATTACAGAGGTGAGGTGAGAGTGACTGCCCTTGATATCAAGTCAGCATTTGACCGAGTGTGACATCAAGGAGCCCTTGTAAAACTGAAGTCAATCGGAATTGGGGGGAAAAGGCTCAACTGGCTAGAGACATACCTAGCACAAAGGAAAATGGTTGTGGTGGTCGAAGGTAAATGAGCACAGCCCCAGGACACCGCTGCAGAGTTCCTCAGGGCAGTGTCCTAGGCACAATCATTTTCAGATGCTTCATCATTGACCTTCCCTCCATCATAAGTTCAGAAATGGGGATGTTCTCTGATGACTGCACAATGTTCAGTGCCATTCGCAACTCCTCAGATAATGAAGCAATCCATGCCCGCATGCAACAAGACCTGGACGACATTCAGGCTTGGGCTGATATGTGGCAGGTAACATTAGTGTCACACAGGTGCCAGGAAATGACTATCTCCAACAGGCGATCGTCTAACCACCGCCCATTGACATTCTACGGCCGAAACCCACACCATTAATATCATGAGGGGTCAACATTGACCGGAAACTTAACTGGAGCAGCCACATAAATGCTTTGGTAACAAGAACACGTCAGAGGCTGGGTATTCTGCAGCGAGTGTCTCACCTCCTTACTCCGCAAAGCCTTTCCACCATCTACAAGACACAAGTCAGGAGTTTGTTGGACTACTCTCCACTGGACTGGATGAGTGCAGCTCCAACAACTCTCAAGAAGCTTGACAACATCCAAGACAAAGCAGCCCGCTTGATTGGCAACTCATCCATCACCTAAAACATTCACACCCTCTGCCATTGGCGTTCCGTGTCTGCAGTGTATACCATCGACAAGATGCACTGCAGCAACTCACCAAGGCTTCTTCGACAGCACCTCCCAAATCCGCGGCGTCTACCACCTGGAAGGACAAGGGAATCTGGTACATGGGAACACCAGCACATCCAAGTTCCCCTCCAAGTCACACACCATCCTGACTTGGAAGTATATCGCCGTTCCTTCATCGTCGCTGGGTCAAAATACTGGAACTCCCTCCCGAACAGCACTGTGGGCGTACCTTCACCACCGGGACTGCAGTGGTTCAAGAAGGCTGCTCACCACCACCTTCTCAAGAGCAACAAGGGATGGGCAATAAATGCTGGTTTTGCCAGCGATGCCCACATCCCATGAACGAATGAAAACAACAGGCTCGAAGGGCTGAATGGCCCCTTCTGTCAAAATCAACATTCTCGAGGGTCTGAATGGCCTCCTACTTTTCCTATCTAACAAGCTCAAAGGGATGAATGGCCTGCTCTTGTTCCTAATGGTAACAGGCCCGAGCAGCTGAATGGGCCTCTTCCTCTTCCAGTGTGGCTACGGAAGTTCAACCAAAAGCTAGAAATATGGAAGGAACTCAACGTTTGCAGTTTTACGCCATTGCCTCCAACCAGGGAGTTTCGTTGTCTCTGGTGGAAAGTCCGAATATCTGCCTCCCTGTGCACCTTAAATCACTTAAAGGCAAGTGGCCAGATCGGCAGAAAAGCGCCTGGTAGAGACTAGCTTTTACTATTCTGCTTCAGAAATATTCCTTAACATCGCCCAATCTTGAAAGGACAAGTGCAGCAGGTGCATGAAAATACCATCACCTCCAAGTTGCCGTCCGAGTCAGAAACACCATCCCGACTTGGAGATATATCGGCCGTTCCTTCATCGTCGCTGGGTCACAGTCCCGGAACTCTCGGCCTAACCGCACTGTGGGAGTATCTTCACCACACAGACTGCAGCAGTTCAAGAAGCAAGCCCACCTCCACCATCTCAAGGGCAATTAGAGATGGGCAATAAATGTCGGGCTTGCCAGTGATGCCCACATCCGAAGAATAAGTTAAAAAAAGAGTGAACCCAAGGTAGATTACTATTGAATCTGCTTCAACACACTTTCAGGCAGGACATTCCAGATCACAACAACTCCCCGCAGGAAAATTATTGTTCTCCTGGTTACTTTCCCAATTACTTTAAATCTGTGTCCTCTAGTTACGTACCGACATTATGCCAGTGGAAAAAATGTCTCCTTATTTACACTATCAAAACCCTTCATCATTTTGAACACCTCTATTAAATCTCCCTTTAAACTTCTCTGCTCTAAGAAGAACAATCCCAGTTTCTCTAACTCTCTTCGCATAACGGATTTCCCTCTTCACTGGAACCATTCTGGTAAATAATCTCTGCACTCTCTCTTAGTCCTTGACATCATTCCTAAAGTGTGTGGTGCCCAGAATTGGACACAGTATTCCAGCTGGGGCCTAACCAGTGATATACAAAGGGTTTAGCATGACCTCCTTGCTTTTGTACTCTGTGCCTTTATTTAGAAAGCCCATTAACCTGTGTATGATTATCTCATCTTCTGGTCAAACCTGACCCTAGGGTATCTCAAAAAGGGATGGGCTGCTCCTGATGCAGTTGCCGAGGGCATTGTTTAGGAAAATAAACTTGCATTCCACTCGTTGCCATCTCACAACCTGTTCCTGCAACCGAAATAAAATTTACTGTGAATTACGGACAAGCTGGTAGCTGGACGGGTCTGTGAAAGTCTCATCCTTTAAGCCATGGAAATCCACATAGCAGTAATACACGGCAATGTCATCAAGTCTGAGATTGTTGAAACTCAAGGAGCAATTCATCTGCTCCAGATCTCGACCCAAGACTGAAAGAAAAAAATTGAAAGCAGATTTAATATTATCTTTCAATAGGCACGATGGGCCGAATGCCCTCCTTCTCTGCTCTATGATTCTATGATTCGATATCTGCTCTCTTTAAGTTTGAAGGCCAAGTCAGTTTTTTTATTCGTTTCTGTGATGTGGGCGTCGATGGCAAGGCGAGCATTTATTGTCCATCCCTAATAGCACTTCACAAGGTGGTGATGAGCAGCCTTCTTGAACCGCTGCAGTCCATTGGTGAAGGTACTTCCACAGTGCTGTTAGTTCGAGAGTTCCAGGATTCTGACCCAGCGACGATGAAGGGTCAGCGATATATGTCTAAGTCAGGATGGTGTGTGACTTGGAAGTGGTGGTGTTCCCAGGTGCCTGCTGCTCTTGTCCTGCAGGGTGGAAGAGCTCACGGGTTTGGGAGGAGCTTTCGAAGAAGCTTTGGTGAGTTGCTGCATTGCGTCTTGTAGATGGTACAGACTGCAGCCAGGGTACGCCGGTGGTGGAGGGAGTGAATATTTAAGGTGGTAGATGGGGTGCCAATCAAGCGGGATGCTTTGTCCTGGATGGTGTCGAGATTCTTGAGAGTTGTTGGAGCTGCACTCATCCAGGCAAGTGGAGATTACTCCATCACATTCCTTACTTGTGCCTTGTAGATGGTGCAAAGGATTTGGGGAGTCAGGAGGTGAGACACTCACCACAGAATACCTAGCCTCTGACCTGCTCTTGTTGCCACAATATTTATGTGACTGTCCCACTTAAGATTATGGTCAATGGTGACCACTAGGATGTTGATGGTGGGGGATTCGGCGATGGTAATGCCGTTGAATGTCTTCATTAAGTGGTTGTTCTCTCAATCGAAGGGCTATAATGAATCCAATTTCCTGAATTCAGATCAGAAAGTAAATTGTACCTGGTAGCAAGCGGAGAAAGATAGAAATGCTTCATGTAGTGCTTCTCACAATCTTCCTTCGACTACTGATCCGCCATGGTCGAATTGAATGTCAGAACAGTCTCGAGGGGCTGAATGGTCTCCTCCTCTTCCCATGAATCATCAGGGAATGAAAAAACAAATCTGGAATGTTCATTTAAATTGAATTGTTAAAGAAAGACAAGGGGACACAGGTTCATACTGGCAGAAGATAAATTTAGGACTGAAGCCAGCAAACTCTTTACACAATGGGTGATCGACAATTGGAATGAACTCAACGAGAGTAGGGGAAACAATCCTGGCATTATTTACTAAAAGACTAGTGGCTGCAATGCCGGGAGTTTAGGGTCTCTCTCGATGACTGAATGTCTGATCCGCAACTATCCTTTGATCCTGTGTTTACAGCTCGGAGCTGAGAACTAAACAGATCAGAGCTTTATTAACATTGGGCCAATTGCTCAGCGAATTATCCTGAGGCCCCCATCACACACATACACTCACTCTCACTCTCACACGCACAAACACTCACACACATATTCACTCTCACTCTCACATGCACAAACACTCAGACACATACACTCACTCGCACTCTCACACGCACAAACACACACACATTAACTCTCAGTCACACACACTGCACAAACACAGTCACACAGACACACTCATTCACTCAAACACACTCAAAGGCACACACAGACACACTTATCCACATTCATATGAACTGTAATGTTTTCATGAAAGTTTGAAAAGGTTGTGGGACTGTCGATAATATAACTGCTAATGATCTAAAAGCTGTACGGAGCTCCGCAATTCACACCATGATCTGATCTGTGAGAGTTCTTATGGGCCAAGCAGCTTCTGCAGTTTAATCTTTCTGCTAACTCTTACACCCCTTCCGCCCTGACATTGGGCGATGTTGCTGACAATGTATATACATATACATCGGGACTGTGAGTTAATCCTGGGAATTTATCAGATCTGTTGCTTGTACAGACTCAAATGGTTATTCTCTGCTTGTTTTCCCCCTTCTGTCTCCTATTTGTCGCAAAGCTGAACTTCCGACCCCATATCCTCAAAATCATCAAGACCGCCTACTTCTACCCCCGTAACATCGCCCGTCTCTGCCCCTGCCTCAGCTCATCTGCTACTGAAACCCCCATCCGAGCCTTTGTTCCTCCAGACACGACGATTCTAATGCTCTCCTGGCCGGCCTCCCATCTTCCCCCTCTGTAAAGTTCAGCTCATCCAAAAATCTGCTGCCCCATATCGTACCTCGCACCAAGTCCGGTTCACCCAGCACCCCTGTGCTCGCTGACCTACATTTGGTCCCAGTCTGGTAATGGCTCGATTTTAAAATTCTCATCCTTGTCTTCAACTCCTTCAATTACCTCGTTCCCCTCCCTAACTCTGTAACCTCCTCCAGCCCTACAACCCTCTGAGATCTCTGCCGTCCTGCAATTCTGGCCTCTTGTGCATCGCCGATTTTCATTGCCCAACAATTGGCGGCCGTACCTTCAGCTGCCTCGGCCCCAACTCTGGAAATCCCTCCCTAAACCTCTCCGCCTCTCTCTCCTCCTTGAAGAAACTCCTGAAAACCGACCTCTGACAAGCTTTTGGTCATCTGTCCCAATATCTCCTT
Source organism: Somniosus microcephalus (assembly GCF_052327205.1). NCBI lineage: Eukaryota > Metazoa > Chordata > Chondrichthyes > Squaliformes > Somniosidae > Somniosus > Somniosus microcephalus. The sequence goes on from NC_141016.1 coordinate 33,176,747, forward strand.
ATGTGGTTCGGTGTTAAAGTTTTGTCTGACCTACGATCCTGTGAAGCACCTTGGGCCATTTTACTACAGTAAAGGTGCTGTCTAAATGCAAGTTGCTGTTTGTTGGGGATTAAACTAGACAGGTGTACGGTCTCAAGCAATGAAAAAATTATGTCTCTACAAATTGGGAGCCTGCAGGATTATTGGAGCCTACTTGAAAAGGGGCAAGCTTATCTTTTAACACTTTAAACAAAAGCACTGATAAAGGAATGTTTCAAATCTATCACACACTTTACAAGGTGTGTGCGCGCGCTGCCTGCGATATTGCTCATCAGCACTAGAAGGCGCTATTTGTGTAAAAACGCATTACTGTTGAAAAGGTCTCACCACACACACGATATCTGTTAAAAGACAGAACTTGCATTTATATAGCGTCTTTCACAACCTCAGGATGTCGCAAAGCACATTACAGCCAATGAAGCACTTTTCAAAGGTGGTCACTGTTGTAGAAAGCGTGGCAGCCAATTTGTGCAAAGCAAGATCCCACAAGCAGCAATGAGATAATATCCAGATAATCTGCTATTTTGTGATGCTGGTTGAGCGATAAATTTTAGCCCCACTTCACTGGGAAGAATTCCCCCGTCTCTTCTTTCAAATAGTGGCCGTGGAGTCCTTTACATCCACCTGAGATTGTAGATGGGGCCTGGAGATTGGATACCTCCTGGGTGACAATAGAATGGTGAAAAACACAGGCAATCAGGCTCACCTAAGGGTGGAGGAAGGTTAGATTGCAGGTGAGCAGAATGATAGAATCACAGAATAGTACAGCACAGAAGGAGTCAATTCAGCCCAGCGAGCCTGCACCAGCTCTTTTGAAGAGCAATCCAGTTAGTCCCACTTCCTCGCTCTTTCCCCATATCGCTGCAAATTGTTCCCCTTCCATCACTTATCCAATTCTCTTTCGAAGGCTACTATTGAATCTGTTTCCACTGCCTCATCAGGAAGTGCATTCCAAATCCTAACCACTCGTTGTGTAAAGAAGATTTTCCTCATGTCTCCTCTGGTTCTTTTACCAATCACCTTAAATATGTGCCTCTGGTTATCGACCCTTCAGCCAGTTTATCTTTATTTACTGGATCTAAACCCTTCATGATTTTAAGGAACTCTATCAAATCTCCAATTAGCCTTGTCTGTTCTAAGGAATAGTTAGAAGTGATTTTGTTTAATCTAGCAGGATGAGCTATTGATGTGTGGGGCTGCTCAATGTAATCGTTACTGTCTGTTACTACATGAAAACAAATCATACTCATTGAAATAAGTGAATCCGATTCACAAAGAAAACACCAGGGCTGAGAGGTTACAACGATCGGGAAGGACTGAACAAGCTGGGGCACTTTGCTCTAGAAAAAAGAAGGCTGAGGGGTGAACTGATAGAGGTCTTTAAAATTATCAAGGGTTATGATAGGGTAGACGTAGAGAAGATGATTCCACTTGTGGGGGAGTCCAGAACTAGGGGTCAAAAATATAATGGGCCAGTAATTACATTCCCAACACGTGAGTATGGATGGTGTACTCACGCGTGTGGCCAGAGGAATTGCCAGATTCCAGCATGCACAGCGCATGCGCGGGAAACTGGCATTTCCTCTCCATCGAACTAATGGGTTAAGAGGTCCAATGTGTGCGCGAAGGACTCTGCGCACATGCGTTCAACTTCCATCGTTTTGACAGATTTGCGCGTGTGCAAGGGCCTGGACTTTTTGGAAATGAAAAAAGGTGAAAGGAGTGGATTCTTGAAGGTAAGTAGTCTATTATTTAAAATTATGACATTTTTTCCACAGCTTCATTGTTTTTAAGGACTGTACAGTAAGGTAAGTTTATTTTTAGACCCGAATTCGTAAAAAAAAAATTCAAAAAATTTATTAATTGGTTTAAATATTGTTTTAAATTTATTTATAGTTTATTTAATTATTGGGATGTTTTTTAAAATTTTAATTAAAGTTAAACTAGTCTTTTGGGCGCCCGTACTTTTCATGAGTTTGACAGTCTTTACCATCAAACTTATGAATGAGTTTCCCCTCCCCTGATTGGCTGCAGAGTGCTCACCTGATCCCAGCCGGCACACCACACTAACTACACCGCTGGATCAGGTAAGCACAGCGCGCCGACATCGGAACCGGGCCAGGGACAGGAAATGCAAGCAGGCCCGGGCTTCAGATTTCAGCGCGCAGGATGAGTGCAGATCAGGGGCTTGCACGCGCGGCAAGCACCCGATCCTAATTTCTGGCTCAATATATAGCCACTAATAAATCCCATAGGGAGTTCAGGAGAAACTTCTTTATCCAGAGAGTGGTGAGAATGTGGAACTCGTGACCACAAGGAGTAGTTGAGGTGAACAGCATAGACATATTTAAGGGGAAGCTAGAGATGAGGGAGAAAGGAATAGAAGGATATGCTGATAGGATTAGATTAGCTTAGATAGGGTGAGATGAAGAGGGGTGGGAGGACGCTCCTGTGGACCTGTTGGGCCGAATGGGCTTTTTCTGTGCTTTAATTTATATGTATTGAATAACAACAACAAATTGCATTCATTTAGCGCCTTTAATGTCGTAAAACGTCCCAAGGTGCTTCACAGGGCGTTGACAAACAAAGTTTGATGCCGAGCCACATGAGGAGATATTAGGACAGGTGACCAAAACCTTGATCAAAGTGGTAAGTTATAAGGAGCGACTTACAGCAGGAGAGCGAGGCGGAGAGCTTTAGGAAGGGAATTCCAGAGCTTTGGGCCTCGGCAGCTGAAGGCACGACCACCAATGATGAAGTGATGGAAATCAGGGATACACAAGAGGCGAGAATTGAAGGAGAGCAGATATCTCGGCGAGTTGAAGGGCTGGAGGAGGTTACAAAGATAAGGAAGGGCAAGGCCATGGAGCGATTGGAAAACAAGGAGGAGAATTTTAAAATCGAGGCGTGGATCAAAGGTGAGCCAATGTAGTACAGCGAGTACAGAGGTGATGGGTGAATGGGATTTGGGGCGATTTATTATACTTGCAGCAGAATTTTGGATGACCTTAAGTATAGGGAGGATGGAAGATGGGAGGCCGGCCTGGAGAGGTTTGGAAGAGTTAAGTCTGGAAATAACAAAGGCATGGATGATGGATTCAGCAGCAGGTGAGATGAGTCGGGGTGGAGACGGGTGATGTTACGGAGGTGGAAGTAGGCACTCTTGGTAATGGAGTGGATATGTGGTCAGAAGCTCATCACTCTAGCGACTTGAGCACATAAATCTAGGCTGTGCAGTGCTGAGGGAGTGCTGCACTGTCAGAGCTTCCGCCTTTCAGATGAGATGTTAAACCGAGGCCCCGTCTGCCTTCAGGTGGACGTAATAGATCACATGACACTTTTTGAAGACGAGCTGGAGAGTTCTCCCCGGCGTCCGGGCCAATACTTATCCCTTAATCAACATAACAAAAACAGTTTATCTGGTCGTTATCACATTGCTGTGTGTGGGAGCTTGCTGTGCGCAAATTGGCTGCTGTGTTTCCCACATTACAGCAGTGATTACACTTCAAAAGTACTTCATTGATTGTACAGCGCTTTGAGACATCGGGTGGCCGTGAACTTAAGAACATAAGAAATAAGAGCAGGAGTCAGCCATATGGCTCCTCAATAAGATCATGGCTGATCATCGACCTCAAATCCACTTTCCTGCCCGATCTCCATATTCCATGAATCCCCCAGAGTTCAAAAATCTATCTATTTCTGCATTGAATATACTCAAGGACTCAGCATTCACAGCCCTCTGTGGCAGAGAATTTCTCCTCATCTCGGTCTTAAATGACCTGTCCCTTAGCCTGAGACTATGCCCCCTAGTTCTAGACACTCCAGCCAGGGGACACCACCTCTCAGAATCTACCGTGTCAGAATCTTGTATGTTCCAATGAGATCACCTCTCATTCTTCTAAACTCAGAAAGTATAGGCCCATTCTGCACAATCTCTCATCATAGGACAGCCCTCTCATCCCAGGAATCAATCTAGTGAAAATTGTTGCACCGCCTCTAAGGCAAGTATATCCTTCCTTAGGTAAGGAGACCAAAACTGTGCACAATACTTCAGCTGTGATCTCACCAAGGCCCTGTACAATTGTAGCACGACGTCCTTGCTCTTATAGTCCAACCCCCTTGCATTAAATGACAACTTGCAATTTGCCTTCCATATTGCTTGCTGTACCTGCATGCTGGCTTTCTGTGTTTCTTGCACGAGGACACTGAAATCTCTCTTAACATCTACATTTGAAAGTTTCTCACCATTTAAAAAGTATTGTGTTTTTCTATTCTTCCTATCAAAGTGATGAAACCTCATATTTCCCTACATTAAACTCCATCTGCCACCTTACTGCCCACTTACGTAGGCTATCTATATCCCTTTGCAGCCTGTTTGTGTTCTCCTCACAGAGGCGCTACAGAAATGTAAGTCATTCTTTCTTTTACTGCAAAGCAACAAGTGCCCGGGCAGCTCACGGTCTCCACCCATTAGAATTCCCACTGAATGTGAGCACTTTTAATTTTGATTAAAATTAGTTCCTGCATTTTGACGTTGATCAAAAATAAACTGAATGTCTTGTTCTGTAATACAGAACATTGCACTGCCGGAGGGGCAGCACCGGGGAGTGCTGCACTGCCGGAGGGGCAGCACCGGGGAGTGCTGCACTGCCGGATGGACAACACTGGGGAAGTGCTGCACTGCCGGAGGGGAAGTACTGAGGTAGTACTGCAGTGTTGGAGAGGAAGTACTGAGTGAGTGCTGCACTGTCGGAGGGGCAGTACTGAGGGAGTGCTGCACTGTTGGAGGTGCCATGTATCGGGCTGAGACGTTAAACCGAGGCCCCCGTCTGCCCTCTCAGGTGGATGTAATATATCCCACGGTTGCTATTGCAAATAAAAGCAGGGGAGCTACTTCCCGGTGTCCTGGGGCAAATATTTATCCCTCAACCAGCATCACCAAAGGAGAGATTTTCTGGTCATTGTCACATTGCTGTCTGTGGTCACTTGCTGTGCGCAATTTGGCGGCCGTGTTTCCCTACAGTACAACAGTGACTAAGAAGTACTTCATTGGCTGTGAAGCGCTTTGGGAAGTCCGGAAAATAGCTGCAGAAATGTAAGCTCTATCTTTCTCCCATCAGTGGGCTCCAGCCCCCCGCTTCCGTGTCGTGCTCGGCTGCCCCGAGATCAGAAGGCGCTTACCCCAGACATCACAAGCTGTGCCTCGCACTTCGGTCTAACTGTGGGATCAGCTGACATTTATTTCTACTCCTCAGCTCCATTCTGAAATGTTCTGCAGGATTTGTGCTGATTGCTCTGCTGATTAAGCGGACCACATTCAGCCTGATAAAAGTTGCAGCAAAATATAGAAGAGGTGTAGAGTTTACCGGAAAGACTGAAGAGCAAATTCCTGACTAAAATGTCTCAACATCATCAGCAATAATGTTGAACGGACAAAAGGAACATGTATTTTTATAACGCCTTTCATGACCTCAGGATGTCCCATAGCGCTTCACAGTCTTTGAAAGTACAATTAGCATCGACCTTCATGGCTCAGTGGATGGGTGGAACCACGTTGTATGACACCGAATTCAGAGGCCAAGATCCTAGATCCTGGTTCTGGTCTGTGTTAGGTTAAAAGATCTCAACCAGGTGCTTGGGTCAAGGAGTTGGAAATCAGTAACGCTCCCGCTCTTAATCTGTAACCGGTGAATCCCTCTGTTAAACGTGGGTCGAGTGAAGACAGATTCAGGATCACGGGAGCTGCCCTCCATGGTCAGACAGCCCGTTTGTGAGCCAACATGTGTCGAACGACTACCTGGTTTAGGCACCGTGCACTGCAGCACCTGCAGAATTGACCCAACCATCATTCACTTCCTGAAGAGCAGGAGAACACTAATGTAACGAAGATGTACACAGAAACAGGGGGGCTATTGTAGCAGAATATCACGGGAATGGATACGTGTCCAATCGAGTTGAGAATAAGGCTCAGGGGAGGATCTTCTGTGGTTGGTGTGCGTGACATTGGAAACAGAGCCCTCC